>NC_042621.1:246695963-247360963 GCF_901001135.1 Rhinatrema bivittatum | reverse complement strand
TTTAAGCTAGCAACATGCCAAGTGCTTAAAAGCTGCACCAGGGAGCTCGCAGTGGCTTCTGCCAGTCTAACAGATCTGCCATGTTTATGGCTGACTTGTACTAACTGCTCATTTTAATGCCGAATCCTGGCAGAACATTGACACAGTGTGAAACCTTCATCTGGTAAACAAGACAAGCTTCAAATTGGTGACATCGGTGACAGTGAAAACTGTTGAAATGAATCTTGCCTCCAGCCTTCCAGAGGTACTATGTTTTTGAGCACTATTCCTTACCCAGATTGGCTTATAGACAATATATAGTTTTACCCAGCCTCTGCCTTCAGCTCTAAGCAGGTAGAGTATTCAGCTTTTTTCAGTGAATCGTAGTTCAACCATCCCCCACCCCATCTTTTCAGCATTATCCCAATTATTGCACAAAGGAATGAAACAGGAAGCCTGCTTTTCAGTTTTGTCCTAATAGCAAATGCCTTTGTCAAACAAAACTTGTTGTTAGAACTATGATGGTGGTATTCTTCTTTTGCTACAAGGGGCTGATTTGCACTGAAACTCATCAGCACAGGAAGGGAATACTGGGGGTGCAAAACCGCTCCAGGATCAAATTCTTCCCACCACGACCTCAATTTCTCCAAATTAGACCCTTGATTTCAGCTCACTAGGTGAAGATAGAGAATGGAATACTCTTGTCTCTTTTAGTAAAATAATATTAATACTTAAACCCTACAAGTAAAAAAAAAAAAAGTTTCAAAGGGACTAATTTGGGCTTTTCTTCCTCATCCTGTGACAATGGTAAAAAAGCGTAGGGGTTGATTTTAATAGACGCGAGCGTGCGTCCATGTGTGCTCAGTTCCCGGCGCGCGCACATGGACGCGCTGATTTTATAGCCTGCGTCTACTGGCGTGCGCATGTTATACAATCTGATGGCCATACGCACATGCGCGCCGGATTTAAAAATCTGCACGAGTGTGCGTGGCTGACCCGTGACTTACACGCGCACGGGGGGAATTTTACAAAGCAACGTACGGTGATGCGATCGGGCCTCCCCCAGTTCCCTCCCAGTCCGCTCCAATTGAGGAGCGGACTGGGAGGGAACTGTCCTACATCTAACTCTATCCTTCCTCCCTCTTTCCCTCTCCTCCCCGCTCCCTAAACATACCTTAACTATCACAAATTTTTTTTTTTTAATACTTACTGCTCCTCTGGAGCAGAAGTAATCTGCACGCGCCGGCCAGCTGCGGGTGCATGCTTCCCCAGTACAGCGGCTAATGGCGCTGTCCCAGCCCACCCCCGACCTGCCTCTCCCCGCCCAGGCCACATGCCCCCCCAGGTCACCCCTTTTTCCTCGGCCAGCAGTTCTGCACATATCAGAGTTTATGTGCATGGCCGGACCATGGTAAAATGCGTGTGGCGTGCGCAAGGCCCGGCCCTGCACATAAACCCCGAAATGTTCGCACGTAGCCCTTTTAAATTCCGGGCTTTAATGAATCAAGCCCCTTAAATATAGTTTCTATGATTTCCACTTCAGTTTGCAATTATTTTTTTCTGAGTATTTTCTAATTTTGGTAATGTTTTCTACTCTAGTTGTTACACTGTTATTCTTTAACCCTCATACTGTACACCACAGTTAAGTCAATTAATTTTCTATGTACTAAAGCATCTGATGGCCAGTGATCCTGCAAATAACATCTTTCAGCTTTATGCTAAATATTCATAAAACATCAATGAAAAATAAGATGCCAAGAAAAATCTCTGTGTTGGCAATAGCTGTCCGAAATGTGATAGATGATTCTGTAAAGAACCTTTATTCAAGCAGTGAATTAAATGCTGTAACAGAGTAAGCGATTAGGAATAACTAAGGGAGAAATTTTGCATTTATACTCGAGTCTCTTGATACGGTTCAGGTGGCCATCCTATAAACTCTCAAATTTAACTTGGACTTGGAAGGACTCTCTACCAATGAGATAATTCATTCAGTCTAACAATCCATTCACTCACAGAGGCAAGCACTAACAAGTGTGCCATACTATGCTAGTCTTGTGATATGAACAGGTCCAAGAACAGAGCCAGAATTACCAAGCGTCATTCATTCACTCTGACCTTAAAATGGGCAGTTTCTGTTTGCCCGTGTAGCTCAGCTGCATCAGCTGGAAATTCTAAAATACAAGATGAAGTTCCTTCTACCATATACATTCTAATCAGAATGGTATTTTTGAAATAAGCACTTGTTAGCAATTGTAAATATTGTCTATTTTTAGGCAACCTCCCCCTCCCTGTAAGATTAAAAATTGAACCTGAAGAAATATGAGTCTTTCCAACCTAAATATATATATTTAAAATAAATAGACAATATCATTTTGACTCTGTACTTTCTGTAGTGTTTTTACTCATTTCTTTTGCTTTTTACTGGATTATATTGTGTTGATTTTATGTTGTTTTATGATTTTGTGCTGTATTTATAATGTTGTAAACCACTCTGATCAGTCTTTCCTGCAAGTGCAGTATAAAAAAAAAGCCTGGAAATAAATACATAAATATGCTATCTTATGCAGAAAGGAAAGCATAATTGTTACAAACAGCTTTGATGTTACCATTCTACAAGTGCAAATGTGATCGATCAGAGGGAGTCTTATGTGCAGGAGCTTTAGAAATAATGCACTTCCATGTGCGACAGCAAATGTAAGCAGCAAAGAAAGATTTGAAAGAACAGAGTGACAAAGGGCACAAAGAAAAAAGGAAAAATGATCCAGCAAGCAGGGATAAGATAAAGGTATTTTAGTTTTAGCTTGGCTGTTTCCACCTGCTCCTTTGGGACAGGCTTCTGTTGAACTATAGTGCCATGACCCTAATTCACTTTGGGTATTTTTTTGGGGGGTGGGGGTGGGGAGTTATCCTTATTCTACATCCCCTTCAGTTCAGCTCAGCCATTGCAGTGATCATTCTCAGCCAAGTTACCACAAACCATGGACCCTAAGTCCAACAATTAGATATCACCCTTGCTTAATGCCTCCTTACCCACCTAGGGGAGTTTGAATGCCCTCTCCACAGCGTTCCTGAGCACTGGCCTCCTTGAGGATCAGAAGCACCTAACCTGAAAAATGAACCCTGTCCTCCGCATGGAAGCATACAGTACTGTCACTGCACCACCCAGCCAGGCCACCGGAAAGACGTTTTGAATGGGCGACTATGTAAAACATAAGAAAATATTAAAGGCATACACGTCACATTACCAAACGAAACACCATAGAACAGTGTGGTAAATCAGACTGAGGTATGTGATCTTAATGGGCACAATGACCGTATTTTATAAAGTCGTTCACTTACTAAATCACTAATTATTAATTAAGGGCAAAGCAAAGCAAGTGGCCAAGTTGTTTCCATTAAAGATGATAAATTCTTACTCGAATGTCAGAAATGTATTAGAGGACAAGCCATTTTCATATCTGGCATATTTAACTTTTCAGCAGCATTAACTGCAAGGATAGTGTTTATAACCACCATTGAACTTGTAAGGATAATGACACTTTAGCTTTCATTCTGTTTCCTACTCTCCATCGCTGTCTTGTGGTAAGTGAAAAATATATAAAACCAAATAAGCCGTTTGGTCCTAAATTCTCTGAGCTGTAACTCAAGAACACTTCAAGGGCATGAGAGGAAACCGACCACCTACTTGCCAAAAGTGCGGAAGCTGGCTTTTCCCAACAAACACCTCTGCTTTTAGTTTTTGTTAGGATGTATAAAGCTAACATGAATTGCTTTGGCTAATACAGTTCTCACCATTCTCAGCCGGAAAATGAAAGCACTTCGTGAAATCAGTCAGCCGTCTGTGATTCCATCAGCCGTATTGGAAGCTAATGGTAGTTGCTAATTGTTAACCAGATAATAGCAGCTGCTGAGTTCAGTATCCAGCAATGCTCTTTTGAACAGTTTTCACCTGGGCACGGTCTTGCTTTGCTATTAACCATTTTATTTTCCTGGGACGTGGAAATCTAGAAAGTCCTGTTTTCACGTTTCATCCAGTAATAAGTGTCTCTGCAACAGCAGCCCTCCATAGAGGGTACCAGGAAGCGCAGCGCCTGCTGTAGTTTCAGAAAGATGTGAGGAGCTGTGTTGGCAAGCATCGCTAGCTGAGAGGCAAACAAATGCAACTAAGCAGTCAATAATAGCTGCTAGATTTTTTTGTGTGCCTGTACATTGCTTTCCTATGAAAAGACGGCTTGCTGACTTGGCTACCTCAGGATAAGAAATGCTTTTTAAGTACAACCTGCTGATACACTGTTTTGTGTGAAATTGTGCTCATAAAGCTGACGTAAAACATATATATATTTAACATCACTTTTATAGTTTCTGTTATTTATTATGATGACCACAGAAATATTTATTACTGAAGAAAAATAAGGAGTAAGGCTTTTATATGCATTTCAAAGTATCTATAGGGAGATGACAGTGTTCACATTTATTTACAGTTATTTGTGATATAAAAGAAACAGATTCATAATGGTTTGTTTTGTTACTAAAATTACTTTATAATCTAGGCCCCTGCAGATATCTGGTTTCTTCTGGGATATCAAAGTTCCTTTTCAAAGGAACTTGCTTGCCTAAAATAATGAATAATGAGCCCATTTTCCCTTCGACTGTGGCCTGCAGTCTACAAGAGATATTAGAAGCAATTTGTAGTCAAGATGCAGGTCTGTTCCCTCTAAAATATTATCAATGAGCTTGTCAACCCAAGCCTTAACCTTCTTTGTTTTTTTTTTTCATCTGCTCTCCTCTCAGATGTCTCTCCTCGTACCCAGAACCCCCTGAGACCAGCAACAGGATGTCATACACCTGTTTTGCTTAAGGCTGGGACTTGGAGCCCTGCGCAATACTGTGTCGGCATTGGCTCGCTTGCTGCTTCGCTCAACGTATATGTCAGGATGTCAGATGATAGTTGTTGTATCTGCAGCTGTTGCATAAGAACAGTGCCAGGGGCACAACTTTCCTGCAGTGAGCTTTAATTTGCTCTGCCCTCCCTGAAGAACTCCCTCACTTCACCTTGCCGATGCCGCTGCAGCTGTGTAAGATCTCAGTCCATGAGCGGTGGAGACCACCTTGACAGAGAGAAGGGGCCGGTGATAGTAGGAAGGAGGAGAGCAATTATTGGCCTGGGTAAAACTTTATGCACAACAGATATGACGGAGGTTAATGGTTAGAAACAGACAATTTATATCTTTGCTCAGTGAAAGAATTTAGAAATTATTAGCATAAATGTCTGATTAGCAGTAACATTTAGGGCTTTAAGTTGATCTGACTTAATTGGCAGTATATTTGGATTCTGTTCCAAGAAAACTACTTGCAGCCTAAGTAAGCTATAACCTGTCAAAATATTCATGAATGATCTGACTAAGGTTGTGACTGGTTGCAGAATCAGGTTGACAATCAAAACAGATGTAGAATGGGACTGCAACTGCATTGCCAAAGGCAAAAAGCAGTCCCTCTTCTGTCAGGTTATTTAAGGGAACCAGTTGATAAACCCCATAATAGATTGCTGCTGTATAATGGGGCAGCAGTAACTAGGCAGAGGCACGGTGTGTCCACCTTTAGATTTCTTTGGTGCACTGACTCCGGGAACAAGTGCAGAAGAATAGATGGTTAAACTATTTTTCTTGTCAAAAAAAAAAAAAGTGACACCCCTCCCATCAACTCTTCTGCATAAATGTTAAACCCTTTTTCAAATGTTTTTTTTTTTTTTTAAATTAAATGCTGAGTAAAGATTGTGACATTTTAAAGGATGCAAAGTTTTAGCTCACATTACCTATCATTTGTTAAAAAAAAAAAAAATAGGGCTTAATTAAAGCAACAACTGCATTGTTTACAATTTCTTAGCCAGAATACTAAGGAAACGATGGTTTGGCAATTTGTTGCAAATAAAACACTTGTTATTTGCAACTCCAAAAATATTGAGGACAACTAGTCACAATTTCCTTGGTAAACTCAAATTCGTGTTGGCCTTTGGAAGGCAAATAGGGGAAAGAACCTGTATAGTCAATAATAACAAATTATTTATTTATAGCAAAATAAGAACATATTTGTCATAGCCTGAAAAAAGCTATATGGAGTGCAAAGGACAGATGCTCTATTAACATTCTGCTTACAAGTATGCAACCATACACCAAATCACCCGAATGCACACAAACATTTTATTCATCACAGTAACCTTTAGACCCATATACATTTACTATTGCTTAAGGCGGGAAGGCCGACTCTGGTCCTCAAGAGCCACAAAAGGTCTGTTTCAAGATATCCACAATGAATATGCATGAGATATATTTGCAGGTACTGCCTCCATTGTATGCAGATATATCTCATGCTTATTCATTGCGGAGATTCTGAAAACAAGACCTGTTTATGGCTTTAGAGCACTGGAGTTGGCCAGCCCTGGCCTAAGGCCAGTTCAAGTCAGGAAGAAGAGTGGCTGTACCCTTGCAGTTCTAATCAGTACTTTTATTTGGTGCCCTAATCACAGTGCCACAAGGTAATAGGAACAAGAAACCGTGCACTTACATGATAACTGAAAAAGAAATTAGAGATGGAGAAGTTACTGTAAAGCTCAGGATAGGCAAGTTGGAATAGATAGGTTTTCAGTGGGGATCGAAAAGAGAAAGCTGGCATCCCGGTTGTCCAAATGGAACTTATTTCACAGGAGTCAGAAAGCATGGAGAGGAGACGTGGCCTACAAGTTTTGAAAATGCACATGGAGCTGGCCCAGCAGCAGAGAGCAGTAGAGAGTGGGAGATCAGGAGCTATATAAGGGGTCCTCACACTCGGATAACAGGGAGGTCAGGGGAGTTAAGGACGAGCAGTACACTATGTGTGTGTGTGTGTTATTGGTGGTGCTTGGAAGGCAGAAAGAGGAGGAATGGAGGAGTGATGGAAGAGGTGGGAGGCAGATAAAGGGAAGGTGGAGGAAACGTTTTGGGATTCCCTGCCTCTCCAGTTCCAGGGAATATGAGGGGTAGAAAGGAATAGAGGGAGAAACCTTTGGTGGGCGTCTTCACTAGTGGTAACTAACTCTAGCTCTACCAACTGCCTGGAGTGCAATACATTTTCAGTACTCTGAATTTTGTATGGCTGGACGTCAGCTATACTTGGGTGCTCCCTGGTGTTAATCAACTACTTGCAAAAGATGAAGAAGAAATAAATCTTGAGTGAGCACACAGTAGGAAGGCTAACATCCTCTAGTCGAAAAGCAGGAAAAAGGAGATTAGTGGTGTAGAAGAAGTAAAGTGAATAAGGGATTCTGTGTGAAAGGGGAGTGACTGGCCTGTAGATAAAGGGGTCTATCTCTGTTTTTAATTGCCTTCTGAATCTCTGTCTGAACTTCTGTCTTTTGGAGCTGGCTGGCCAGGATAATGCAACATTGAGAGCAATGTGTACTCACAAAGAAATAGGATGTCAAAAATGTGCTTCAACCACTGCACGGAATAATTCTGGCATGTCCCCAACAAGATGTCGGAAACATTATTTCCTTAAAATCCACAGCTCTGCTTTCTGAACCTGAGGCATTTAATCTCCAGACTGATAGCTAGTCGCATGACTCTACCCATGCTGATTGCATATCAGTCTTGGAGGGGGTCAATTATTATTATGCAGTAGTATATTAGCATAGGTGGGGACAAATACCACAGTTTGCAGTAAAACACCATGGGGGAGCACTCCCTCTGTGGTAAAATAGCATGGCAGCTTCCCCACAATATTATTTCTCGCAAAAAACCTCAGTAAGAAAAAAAACACGGGGAAGGAAAAAACATGTGATGGTGGCCCCCTTTCCTTGAGGCCTTCATCTTCTAAATGGGCCAATGTATAAATGACCTCTTGGGGATCTAGGTAGACCCCCGCTCACCTCCTCGCTGCCTCTACGGCCGGCACAAAAGTAAAAATAAAATAAAATTGTCCAATCACGCATGAACGTCCTGGTTCCTGACCCAAACCCCTCATTTTTCAAAATTGGCCAATCCCCTGCTCCTAATCCCCCACTGATCTACTCCCTTACCCCACCAGAGGCAGCCTGCCAAGTTCTCCCCGACCCCCCATCCTAGCTCATCCTACAGACCCACTCCCATACCTTACAATATGTCCCTGGTAGTCTAGTAGGGCCTGGAGTGCCTCTAGGTACTGTGCCAGTCGCTGCCATTTTCCAAAATGGTCCTGGCTGGCTTTGCACCATCACATGAAGGGGGCAAAGGATGGTTGGTATCATTTTTGAAAATGGCAGCAATTCGTCACCTTTATCCCATCATGTGATAGGGGTAAAAGCCAGTCATCGCTATTTTGGAAAATGGTGGTGACCAGCCCAGAGCTTAGATTGTAATCTAGACCCAAAAACTACCAGGGAACTCACAATCACTAGATGAGAAAATTGGCAACATTTATCGCCTTTTAGTGAATAGATCCGTATGTATAGGAAAACATTACTTTTGGCTCAAACTTCACCATAAGAGCCTACTTTAATAATGTGCAAAAATAATATAATTCACAACAGCATCATGAATCAAGCACTATACAGTAAGAAACAGGACTCTATAAAACATCCAAGGTTAAATTAATATCTTAACTGCAAAAGTACTTATGTAAATACAGGATGTCTCCTTATTTTTTCCACTGAAGGCTTTAACAGAATCAAAGCTTCAGGAGATGATCCAAAATGGGAGGGCGCATAAGGATTGGAATGTATGGAGATGTCCCTCCCTCATCTCCAGTCATACTGTCCCTCAAATCCTTACTCCCTCTTCCTCCCCTTGCCTCCAGTCCTTTCTCTTTTCCAACTCCTTCCCTGGTACCCTTTGAAATCACACACACACACACACACACACTCTGAATTAATCCTTCTCACCCTTCTAATCTTCCTTCTAGCCTTTTCCCTCTTTCATTCCACAAACTGGTCCCCTTTAACTCTTTCCTCTCTCATCCCTCAGTCTTCTTCACCATCTCTAAAAAAAAAACCTTTACTAGCTCCCCAAGCCCTCAACCACCATTGTTCCCCTATCTCACCTTTCTGATGCCTTCTCATGCTTACTGGCAAATGATACCTGTGTAGCAACCAGTTCATTTGGCACCACCCCATGGCACATCAGCCATGGCTCCACACTGCCTCTACAGCAGAATGTGACCAATGGCATTGCTCTTACCACTACTACCACACACCAAGTCCCCTGCTGCCATCACCCACTGCCAGCACAGCTGATGTGACCTGCCTCTACTGGAGCAGCTGATAGGCCCATTGTTCTAGCAATGTGGTCCTCATCAGCATAACTCATTCTCTCTGTTATACATTGCTGGCTTTCCTTCCTCTGATGCGGTCCACTGTGGTGTCACCACCCTGTAGCTCCATGTGTCCTATAGCCACAATCTAACTCTATATGTGCATCCCATGTCCAGACTCTACATCCATTCAGATGTTCAGGACAGACAAAAACTTCTTATCCCACTATAAAGAAACAGTGGGTTTGCTCAGATGTGTTTACTTCAGTGGGGTCATGTGCACATGTGCGACAGATGGCATGTAGCATGCAGTGCTACGTGCTGTTCACTAATGAAGTGAGTGGCATGGCCCAGGCCTCGGTAACTGATGAAGATGTAATGATGATGGTGGCACTGGTCAATACGACAAGTAGGGGGACCAGGCCCTGCTGTCTGAAGACGACAAGCTAGTGGCTGTGCAAAGTAGTGTGAAGAACAAGTCCTGACAACTGAAGGCGACAAGCTGTTGGCTGCAATGCCTAGCACAGCTGGAAGGGAGACCAGACCCCACCAACTAAAGAAGACAATTCAGCTGTGGCACTGAGCAGCACAAGGCCTCACCAGCACAACAAGGAGCAGTACAAAGAGGAATAAGCAGTGTGGCAGGCGGGGAGAGCAAGCCTAGCTGGCCAATGTGGTGGAGGAGCACCCAAATTTACCAGTACTAGCATACCTGGGAGCTATCAGGATTTCACTCTGAGACTCATGGAATTTGCATCGATTGCAGGGTCTCAGGGGAAACACTAGAAATCTCAGGCCTCTCTTTATAAAGCTCAACCACTCCTCTTCCTCAGTAAGGCTGTAAAGAACAGGAGAAGTAGAGCGAGTCTGGAGAAGACACTGTAAGCAGTATGTGGGGAGAAACTGAAGCAGTGCCAGTGCAAGGGTGCTCAGCCAGCCTAGGCGATGATGATGTCATGTCATCACATTATCTCTCTCTCTCTCATCAAATATTGCACACTTCCCAAGACCATCACCTCCTCCACAATGGCCAGCAGCGCACAAGAAGCACCTTTCCAGCTCCATTCCTCATCCGCATCCTCCCTCCTTACCTGCATTCAAAATTGCTGCCTTCACTTACAACTCTGCTGCCTCACCCACTTCAGAGCACTAGGCGACTGCCTATTCTGCTTAACGCTGGAGAAGGACTGCAACACACACAAAACCCAGTCTGCAGCTGAGTTTTGTGTGTTGGGAATCACTCAGCTAAGGGTAGATTGAGGATGCATAAGTCATGGAGCTATGACTTACAGGGGGAGGGAACGAGAAAATGCTGGGGTTGGGGAGAGATGGAGGGGAAGTATGCTAGGTCATCTCTGGAGGGGAGGGATGATGGGTGGGAGCAAAAGAAAGTGTGGATTTGTTTGGTGGGGGTGGTGGAAGAGAGAAAACGGATTCATATTATTCCACCCCCAACTTCCCACCCACCTTTTGCTAATCAACAGCAATCTCAAGGTGACCACTGCTCAAAGGTTATTAGAGGTAAAAATGTCTATGCTATTTTGGGCCATATTATATCTACATTTACAGATAACTTGATGTGAAAGAAAAATGCCTGATCATTTACAATAGGTTCTCTTGTCTCTAAACCAAAATGTGAACTTTTGTGCTTAATACCAGTATAATTCCTCTTAGTCCCAGCTTCTCATTCTAGTCTTTTGACTACCCAGACCCAATTTGGCAAATGCCTAATGTACTATAATTAATTTGTTCCCAAGGAGAGAAAATAAGAACTGTGTGGTGGGTATTATATAGTTAAGCCTAAGACATGAGGCATATGGTAAAGTCTGACCTGTTTCTAATCAAGTGTATTACA
Organism: Rhinatrema bivittatum; assembly: GCF_901001135.1. Classification (NCBI taxonomy): domain Eukaryota; kingdom Metazoa; phylum Chordata; class Amphibia; order Gymnophiona; family Rhinatrematidae; genus Rhinatrema; species Rhinatrema bivittatum. The sequence continues at coordinate 247,349,871 of NC_042621.1, read as the reverse complement.
CATAAGTGCATTTGTGGGCCATTTTCTTAGTATTCCTCCTCCCTTCATGAGACTGGGCCAAAAATGTGTTCTTCCAGGTCTGTAATTGCACATCCTGGGGACCAAAGTCAATGCTATGGAGACATACACATAGAGGATATGGGGATACATGAGTCCAGCCTTGTCATTTACACAGTTGTAGGTTTGTTATTCCGCGCTTATTCATGATTCTTCATGTTAAGAGGGCACAACCCTTAGTGGATAGACCTGCTAATGTTTCTTGCCTTTTTATGTTTAAATGTGCCAGCTCTAATAATTGTCAAAGTTAATCTAAGTGGAAAACAACCACATGTGTTTTATAAAAGAAATCATTGGACTTCTGAGTAAGGGAATATGTATTCAAAAAAAGGTAGAAAAATGTGGGAAAATACTACTTTCATTAACAAGCATTCACCTTTTCATTTAGGGGTATGAAAAGAATAACATCACATAATCACTATTTTATTGCTCATCATTTCCAAAATGTCATTTCTGCTGATTTATAAAAAGAAAATGTCCCCACTAAACAGCTTATTTTTTGGCAGTTTTCCCATTGCTGCCAAATGCATTTTATACAGTTCAGCTTGAAGAAGGCTCTATAGTTAGCACTGGCAACTACAGCCTTTCCTATGTGTACCCAAAAACAGGCGGCTCTGGAATAATTGGTGACAACATAAGAACATAAGAACATGCCATACTGGGTCAGACCAAGGGTCCATCAAGCCCGGCATCCTGTTTCCAACAGTGGCCAATCTAGGCCATAAGAACCTGGCAAGTACTCAAAAACTAAGTCTATTTCATGTTACTGTTACTAGTAATAGCAGTGGCTATTTTCTAAGTCAACTTAATTAATAGCAGGTAATGGACTTCTCCTCCAAGAACTTATCCAATCCTTTTTTAAACAAAGCTACACTAAGTGCACTAACCACATCCTCTGGCAACAAATTCCAGAGTTTAATTGTGCATTGAGTGAAAAAGAACTTTCTCCAATTAGTTTTAAATGCGCCACATGCTAACTTCAAGGAGTGCCCCCTAGTCTTTCTATTATCCGAAAGAGTAAATAACCGATTCACATTAACCCATTCAAGACCTCTCATGATTTTAAAGACCTCTATCATATCCCCCCTCAGCCGTCTCTTCTCCAAGCTGAAAAGTCCTAACCTCTTTAGTAGATTATTATATGTTCTTTCATGGTTAAATGACTGTCTAGGATAACTCCTAATTCACATGCTTTTGATGTGACAATAATTTTGTCTGAAAAAATTATATTTAGGTAGGTGTTCTGTAAATTGCCATCTAGACATGAAAATTACCTCTGTCTTCTGGATGTTCAGTGTCAGGCGGTTATGGAAAAGTCATTTTTTGTCTTGCTGACAGGTATATTTCAAGCTGCTTATGTGTGTTAAGTAATGATCAGATATTGGGACAAAAATTGGATGCATTCAGCGTAAATATGGAAGTTAAGTCATAGACCACTTAACAACTTACACAATGGAGAAATGCACGTTAAAGATTACTGCTGACAGTACAGATTCCTGAGGTACACCAGTATTATTCATTACCACTTAAATGAATTATTACCTATGTGGATTTGTTATGTACATCCTTCAACCAATGAGATAACATTTGAGGCTCATACCAGCCAGGCCAAAACTCTGAACGTTTTATAAGTATTCTATGATCAGAAGTATTCAATGAGGCCGAGATGTCAAGTAATAGTAAAATGTATTTTTGTCCTACATCAAATTCATGTCAAAGCATGTCAAACATTGACAACAATAGTGTTTCTGTGCTACAGGTTTTACAGAAGCAGAACTGATTCAGATTCAAGAATTTGTTCTCCTCTAGGTATTCATTTAATAATACCTGTAAGATTATTTTGGCCAAAAATGACAATGAAGAGACTGGTCAATAACTAGCAAGATTTTAGGATCACTAGAATTACTTTACAAAATTGGCAAACTGATGCTTTTTTATAAGCCTGAGGGCGCAATCCTTCTGTTAGAGATAAATGTACAATTTTTGCTATATGGTGCAATATCTTCTCTAATACATTTAAATGAGCCAATTGAAATGTTACGCTGCAGATGGAAGGGAGTGCTAGGGTTGCTCCCCAGCACGGACAAGATGTGTATGCTACTGTGGCAAGACGGTCCTGTCTGGGAACTGAAGAACCGGGGACCTCTACTGAACCTGCATGCCCAGATGAGACCATCAATGCAATGATGGTCTTTGAATGGTCCTCGACCATTCCAAGCCCTTTCAGACAAGCCACTGGGTAGCGGCTTGAAGTGGCAGACCGGATAGAGGTCATGGGTGGTCAGAGACGTGGCACAAGATGTGGCAAGGCAGACGAAGACAGGCGTGGCAGGGCAGTCGAAGACTCAAGGCATGGCAGGGCAGACGAAGACTCAAGGCATTGCAGGACAGACGAAGACTCAAGGCATGACAGGTAAATGAAGACTCTAGGTCAATGCCAAAGGGCACCCTACTCAGCCCAGCCGCGGGCTGGTCACTGACCACACATTAGTCAGGCAAGGCAGAGTTCATTCGAGGACAAGGCAAGGGCAGCAGAAGCAGAAACAAGCCCCCCAAGACCCAAATAGAACCCCAGGCTTCAGGCTTAGTGTACAGATCTCGGAGCGGAGGCTCGGAGACAGGCCAGAACTGAGGCTGGTACCAGGGGCAACGGAAGGTCCGGAGACTTGAGCTGCCAAACAGGAAACAGGGCAGGAAGGAACAAGGCAGGTCAGGCAAGAGATGAGATGACTCCATGGCACCGTCGGATGGAATGACCCACCAGCACCCTACACAGTCCAGCCGGACTGGTCGTGGACCACTGGGCCACTACGCGCCCTACTCAACCCAGCCAGGCTGGTCGTGGACCACGAGGGGCAGGTCAGCGGAGCTGAGGACATTAGGACGTCAGGAACAGGTGGACATCTGGACATCAGGAACAGGCGGACAACTGGACATCAGGAACAGGTGGACAACTGGAACAGATGAAGATGTCAGGACAGGAACAGAACATCAGGAGAATATCTGGAACAACTTGGAGACATGGACATCAAGGAACATCAAAGACATCAGAGCAGAGGCCGGAACATGGAACAATGACGAAGACATGGGATCCCACACGGAACAGAGTGCCTAGGAGGAGAAGCAGACGTGGAGTCCAAAGGAGGACTTACTCCTTGAGAAGGTGAGGAAGGACTGATCTGAGGAGCCTTTTGTAGGTTGAAGAGGTGGATCCAGGAAGTGACATCATCCAGGGCCCACTCCCTCACTGGCCCTACAAGAAGGGCAGAGAGAGGCAGCCCCGCACTTAGGGAAAGGCAAGAAGAGAAGCAGAAGGACCCTGGACAGCAGCCCTGCTGTGAGAGGAGGAGCCGGAGCTGGGCAGTGCAGGCCCCGACGTGGGAGGCGGCTCCCTGCTGCTGAAGAACAGCTGATGGCAGCTCCATGCCACACGAGGATCCGTGGCCCGCAGCCTACAGGCCGCGGGTTGGCTGACATCGGCGGCGGCCTCCAGGCCACAAAGAAGGGAGCAAAGTCCATGGCACTCAGCCGCGGTGAACACCGGGGGCAGCTCCATGCCGTGAAGAACACAGGCACCGGCAGAGACGACCTCCCTGCAGTCCAAGGACCCCAGCAGCTGCGTCTGCGGCCTCCTGCCGCGCCGGCATGATGGCGGCCTCCAGCTGTGATAGGGAACCCCGGCACGGCTCCTGCCATGCCGGCAACATGACGGGGGGTCGGGCCGGCTGGCCTGGAGCAGGTAAGATCCTGCTCGTGGTCCTGCTGTGAGCAGAATCGCAACATGAAGTAGGGTTTAATACCCAAAAGGTGATATTTAAATTAGTTACACCCTGCTAAATTTCTATTTATGAGACATAATCAAAATTTTCCTAAGCCACATTTGTTTTATAGGGCATAGCTAAAAGAGAATCAGTTAACAGGGGGAAAGACATACATAAGTCATTTACTTTTTAGTGAAGTTTTGTGCAAAATCTTTACACTGACATGGAGATAAACCAGAGTTTATATTTGTTTTGATATCATATGGCGATTTAGTGAGACTTTCAACTGTTGGGAAAGGAATTTTATGTTGCTGCCAGCATTATGCATTTTAGAGGAATAATAATGTTTCTTTTCCTGATTTATAGTCTCTTGATAGAAATCAAATTGTTTTTTACACATCTCGAAATTGTTACTGGATTTTGTTTTTCTCCACTTATGTTCAAGTTGTTTTAATTTGTGCTTTTCATCTTTAAGTTTAGCCAAGTATCATGTTCTTTTTTCCTTAATCTACTTTTTACAGTAATAGATATTCTGGAATCAGATCATTAGCAATTTTCAAAATCGTATCCTCCCATTCATCTATAGTTTTCTCAATTTTCATAACTTATTTGTTCTAATTTAGATGGAATTTTTTATTAACTTTATGGTATTCATTATACAATATTTCTTGAAAATATGATTAGACATAGAGAATGGAGAAATGGGTTGGGATATTATATTAAAAGAGATCAATTTATGGTCTGACCAAGGAACATCTAAAATTTGCATGCTCTTATCTTCTATTTTTATAGCTAGTGACTCCTATATGGCCAGTAGCATCTACCATTTGGACTGGGATGGACATCAAGCTCACCACTCCCTAAAGGGAGGAGGAATAGACTAGTGGTTAGAGCAGTGGGCTACAAACCAGGAGACCATGTTCAAGTCCCACTGTCACTCCTTGTGACCATGGGCAAGTCAATTTACCCTCCATTGCCTCAGGTACAAACTTAGATTGTAAGCCATCTGGGGATAGGGGAATACCTACAGTATGTGAATGTAAATTGATGTAATATCTCAGATTGAATGTTGGTATATAAAATAATTTTCCAGATCACTCCTTGAACTCAATTTAAAAATTGGCATCACATGGGCCAATCTTCAGGTATTATGGCTGTTTTAGTGTAAAACATTTTTATTAATTTTCAGCAAGAAGCAACAGTACAAATCTAGGAGGGCGGGTAACTGAACCCTCACTAGACAACAAATACAAGTAACAGCGACAAGGTCTAGGCAAACCCAACCTCCCACCCCTCCCTCCCCCCCTCCCCTTACCCGGAGTTCAAAAACAAAAAAAACCAAAAAGCAATAGGCTGTATAAGAAAGCACAGGTAATCATCCCGAACATAGAGTCCACTCTAGACATCCTGGGCAGGATAATCATTCAGGAGCAGACTACGGGCCCGAAGCGGTAATGCTTGAATGTAAGAGTCCCAGACCAGCAAGAACCTCCGGCGGGCGGACAGAGAACGTCGGGAACTGATATCCTCCATCTGTAGAAGACGATGTAGATGGTTCCTCCAGGTCCAATAGGAGGGGCCTTCCGTGGCACGCCACTGCAATAAAATCATCTTTTTCCCCACCAAGCATGCCTTACCAATGATAGGTTACAGATTACTAGCAGCAGGTTTGCAATTTCATATTTGAGTTCTTTTAGGATACTGGGGTGGATGCCATCTGGTCCTGGTGGTTTGTTACTCTTTAGTTTGTCATTTTGAACTATTACAGCCTCCTTTATCACAGTTTAGTTGCTCAATATCAACACCATTAATGAATATTTCAAGTGCTTCTCTAGATGCTGTTTCTCCTATTTCTTCCAGGGCTATACAGGTTTTCCTGTGCATTCTTTTCTGGGAAGTCTTTTATTTTCTGTTAGCTTTAGGAAATGTTCATTTCTTTTATCTGTGTATTTTGCTCAGTATAGGAAGAAATGCATTTCTGTTTCTATTTCTCCAGTGTTACACTACATGCAGAGTCTAGCTTTGTGAAGTTTTCAGTTCAGTTTTTGCATATTTCTATAAGGAACCCTTGATTTCCTTACCAAAAGGAATGAACCAATCATTCTGGGGAGTTGCACAGAAATTAGAGATGGGAGGTTGGGGTTGGGCTCCCCCATGTGGGAGAAGTAGATGGTATGTGCTTGAGACCTTATAAACCCCTGCCACCATCTTAATGTGTTGATTCTTAGTTCAATTTTTTCTGAGTTGTTCTGCTGTGGGACAGCTCAACTTTTACAGTTTTACTTTTTGATTATTTTCTTGAGAAAAAGACTCTGGGGGTCTTCTTCACAAAGATCTAGGTATAGAAATGGAAACAGAGTGCCTCAACCCTGTTTTTGGTCCAGAGTTTTGGAGAGGGAAATTGTTCCACTCTTCCTTTCTCTCATTTGGTTCTCATTTTATTAGTATCAAAAGACAAAGAGGGACAAACAACTTCATGAGCTGACAAACTTCTTCCAGCCAGAAGAAACTAAATTCTAAAAAATGTTATAATTCTAAAATTTTAAATGCTCCAATAGTGGTTTGAAAAAAGAGAACATAAGATATTTCTATCCCACCCACTGACCTGTAATTACACCCATGCATGCCAGAGAATCCCTTTTTATCTATTTATTTATTTGTTCTTGTTTACTGCTCATGCAAGGAAACCCATGACTAGTTAAGATTGTCGTGAGAGGCTGGATTATTTGGAAAATGATGAACTGCCCAGGGGTCCCACTCTGTTTTGATTCTGTTGAGTAAGAACTGCAAGTGGTTTGTAGATCAATGGCTAAAGTTGTGCCTCTTCATAAAAGTGGTAATAGGAATACGACTGGAAATCACAGGTCAGTTAGCTTGATCTCATTGGTGGGAAAACTAATTGAGACTTAGTTGAAGCGAAGGATGGTAAAATATCTAGAATCTGACAGGTTGCAGGTTTCAAGGTAGCATGGTTTTAGCAAAGAGAGATTTTGTCAGACAAATCTGATCTATTTCTTTTATTGGGTGAGCAGAGCATTAGATCAGGGTGCACAATGGATTTGGTATACTTGGATTTCAGTAAAGCTTTTGATACTGTACTCCACAGAAGGCTCATAACTAAATGGAGTTGTCTGGGGCTCGTTCCAAAGTAGTGAACTGGATTGGAAACTGATTGAGAAATTGACAAAAGGCAATGGTAAATAGAGTTCACTCCGAGGAAAGAGGGGTGATTAGCAGAGTGCCTTAGGGATCTGTCCTGAAGGTGGTTCTGTTCAACAACTTTGTAAGTAACATTGCAGGTGGCTCTAACATCTGCAGGATCATGGACACTTCTGAGGAAGTAGATAGAACAAGAAGTGATCTAACAAAGCTAGAAGAATGGCCAAATGCATGGGAACTAAAGTGCAATACAAAAAAAGTACATGTCACAGCTGCCATGTACCTGGAAAGGGGCTTAGACCCGCAGTAAGATCCAGGTCACAAGATGACCTCCAACAGAGATAGATAGGCTCTCACAGGTAGTAGCTAATGGGTAGGATCCAAGGCACCATGTTGTAGAAGAAGGCAGAGGCATGGTCAGGCAGTCTGAGGTCAGGATAGGCAGTGTTCAGGCACAGGTGAGAATCAATCTGAGGTCAGGGCAGGCAATGTTCAGGCACAGGTGAGAGTGAATCTGAGATCAGGGCAGGTAGCGATTAGTATAAGGTAAAGAACAAGGCCAGGTCATAAAGAGAAGTTAGAGAAGGAACAGCAAAGAGCAGGAAGCAAGATCAATTGCTAAGTTGAGTGGAATGGGTTTCTATTTATACAGGAGTAATGCTGATATCATCAGCCGGTGCCACAGGAAGTTCAGGAAGACAGGCCATTAGAAGCAGACTGAGAAAATATGGCACATACCAAATGAAGAGGTGTCTACTTCCAAGACAAAAGAGTGAGAAGTGTCAGGCCTATGCAAGACCGGTGCAGAAAAAAAGGAGAATTTTAGGAAAGCAAAGACATTTCTGGCTTTGGGTGGCCACTCCTTGTTATTTGCCCCTTTTTTGGTAAGGATGAAAATGGAGCAGTGAGCATGGAGTAATGAGGAATAATTGCTGGTAGCAATTAGCAAAGCCCAAGAAATACTTTATTGGCTTTAAACTGACTGGCCAAGGGCAGTCCACGATAGCAGCAAGCTTGGAGGGATCCATGTGAAGGTTCTGTTTAGATATGCTGTTCCCAAGGAAGGAAAGTTCCTCTTGTTCGAATGCACATTTTTCCATCTTGGCATACAGACCATGCGTGTCTAATCACTGCATCACCGTCTTTACATGTGACAGGTGTGATAGGATGGTTCTCAGCCTGTTTCTCCTGGAGAAAAGAGAAAGGTGTACCTTTTCCAGAAGAGAGAGGGGAGCAAGGAAGGATGAGAGGCTGGGGCAGTTTTCAATCTATACGAGGGTATGTAGGTAGCAGCGGTTCATGCATTTTCTGGCCCAGAACCACCTTGTTGGGTATGCCTGAAAGAGAAGTAGTCCAAATATTGCTTGAACATTTTAGCTTTTATTGCCTTGTATGAGGAGATTAAGTCTGATATAGATCTTCTGACAGTCAGGTCTCATGCCAGGCCTGGGCGTATAAAGCTATTGAGCACATTACATTTTCTCTCTCTATGTCTAATCAAACTATTATGGCTGCAGTTGATGGAATGGAGTGGTATTCTTCTTCAGATTTATCAGTCAGGTATCACAAGTCATGATAAACAAACTGGGAATGGGGAGAGCACTTTTCAAAAGTTTACCTAGGTAAAAGGTCTATCAGAAAAACTGTCCACTGTTAGCCTGGCTAAAAGAACACAGAAGATTCCACATTGCATGTATTTTATAGTTGGATTAAGGGGGAGAGTTTCCGGGATGTGTTTTGGAAGGGATAAGGAAATAGTGCATGTACATTACATTTCCAAATGTATGTATGCTAATTCTCTGACAAATTGAAACATATAAAAAGCAGGTGCAAAGCCCGTATGTGAGTTGTAACCATGGCAATTTTCAAAGAGAAAGTTTGCACAGGCTCTTCCTTTGAAAATTTGTACAAAGTGCAAGAGTACTCGAAGATTTTGCCTCTAGGCAGGCTTTTTTAAAATTTCCCCATATGAAATATTTTAATTAGAGGATACAATAGCAAGGCTTCAGAAGGGATTTCTATGACATCCTCAGCATACCGAACATTATGAATTGCACATATTTTTTCACAGCCTTTTGACAAGAAACTATAAGCACTTTAATTCAGTGAATGTACAAATAGCTTTTGAAGCAGAATAAACATTCTGAATGTGGTGACCAGGAACCCAAGCTCTTGTCATGATTCTGTCAATCTTTAACCAATAAGGGGATTAGCACCTCCACAACATGTGTCCAATATGCGATGAAACTAATAGTGCTCATCAACATGCTCATCCTCTCATAGCCCAGGACAGAAAGTGATTGCCATAGGCAGAGCCTATCCCATCTGTGGCCAAAGATAGCAGAAAAGTCTAGGAGTGTTGCAGGCAGAGACCATCCTGCCTACAGCAGAAGATGAAGAGAGGCCTACAGTGAGAAAGCAAGAGGAAATTTGTGAGATTTCATGTGTGTATGTGTGGACATGAGAGAGTGAGAGAATGAGCTGGAGACTGTGAGGTCTTGTCCAAGCACTGAGGCCTAAGCCAGACACTGGGAATTAGCCCTGAAACCTCGATCCAGTACTGAGGACTAGGCCCATACATTTCTACAGCTATACATCAAAATATTACTGTCTGCTCTGGAGGAAGGCACCACAGTGACATCACTCCAGTACCATCCTCCAAGCTGACAGTGACATTTCTGAAGTGCTGGGACACAAAGAAGTTGGGAGTTCTGGGCCTAGGCCTCAGCAACAGAACCAGGTCTTAGGGTCAGGCCCTAGTACTAAGTTAAGGCCTTGACACTGTGCTTAGGCCTTAATGATGCAACCAGGTTTCAGGGCTTGGCCCTGGTACTAGTTTTAGGCCTTAGTGAGGGAAGAAAACCTTAGGACTGGTCCTTGGCTGGGTTGGGACTAGGCCTCAAGTTGATCCCTGGAACCAGGCCTAGACCTCAGTGCCAGGACCAAGCATCAGGACCTAGCTCTAACACTGGGCCAGGATCAGACCTAGGCATTGGCCAGAACCAGCCTCAACACTAGGCCAGGCTTGGGCCTTAGGCTTAGTTTAGTACTGAGGCCTGGTCATGACAGAGACTCTTTTAAAAAAAGGTAACAAATATAAAAATACCCAAAATATTCAGATATTTTCATAAGAGGTTTTTTTTGGTTTGTTCCATTTAGAACAAAATAAAAATGGCTTCATTTGTTACTGGTTTTGCATTAGTTAAAAAAATGCACATCCCTAGTAAATGTAATGCACTCTGAGGCGATAAGCAAGACCAGTGAATGTTTCAATGATCAATTTTGAGGCCGGACCAGTTTAATATATTTGTGAATGATATTGTGGAGGGATTAGAAGGAAAAGTCATTTGCAGATGACACTAAGATCTACACAGAGTGGAGGACACCTGAAGGAGAGAGTAGAATGGGGAATGATCCAAAGTTTGGCTGCTGGGATTCAATACAAGAAGTGCAGTCATGCATTTGGGAAGCTGTAATAAAAGGAGCTGTACATGATTGGGGGGGTCAGAGACTAATGTGAACAGAATAGGAGAGAGACCTCGAAGTGATAGTGTCTGATAAACTGAAGGTAGAGAAGCAATATGAGAAGGCGGTAACCCCTAGAAGGATGTTGGGATGCATAGAGAGAGGCATTGCCTGTGAAATTCTTCTGCCAAGTTGTGGCTTTCAACAGATTGCTACACACCTGCATCCAGATTCTCTGCAAATACCAGACCAGATCATCAGCTATAGTAGCCAGGGTAGAAGATAAAAAACGGGGACATCCCTGTATTGTGGGCAAACTTGGTCCAGAGAAGCAACACCTGGAAATTCTGATGAGCATCACAAGAATTCTCAAAGTCTTAATTGAGCCTCTTGGTCAAGCCATTGGTCTGGAGATCATATCTGAATACAATTGGAGTTTAATATCCAAGTCCCTATGGAAGACTCTCCAAAACATGTTAATGAACTGAGTCCCTTGATCTGAAACAATGGAGGTTGGGATCTCAAGTAAGCAGACAATTTATTTTATAAAAATGATGGTGATCTGTGGTGCTGATGGCAGCTTGGGCATGGAAATGAAATGTATCATCCATGAAAAATGATCCACTAACACCAAAATCAGTGTACATTTGGATGAGGTCAGAAGTTCAATAATAAATTCTATGAGAGATAGATCCAAGTTATTGAAGGAAATGGAGCTAGTCGTAATTCACGAAAAGGGCTTTCATGGAAGACCTTTGTTCTTCAAACACTGGATAGGACAAGACTTAAGGCTTGCAGTCCTTATGTAGGGATGACTACCAGAAAGTTCTAGAAAATAATTCAGTAGTTTTCTTAACTCCTGGATGTCCTGAGATCTTGGAGTAATGACCTTATTTGAAAACATCCATGTCACAGTTATCTGGCATGAAAGTATAGCCAGTCAGAAATGATGCTGAAGGTTCTTGAGCTGTAGATTCTTGAATAATCATTTCTAAGAAATCATTCTTTATGATATCCATAGCAATCCGAGAAGCTGGTATAAAACAGTCCTTATCGTAAAGTGTGGGGACTTCCTTTAAGGAGAATTGTCATAAAAGGGCATCAGCCTTGACATTCTTTGGTCTGGATGGTAAAAAATAATAAACTGGAATTGAATAAATAATATGGCCCTTCAAACTTTCCAAGGATTAAGTCGTCTAGTAGCCTTGATTTAAAGTAGGTTCTTATGATCCATAAGAATAGTAATTGGAGAAATATCTCCTTTTAAAGCTCAGTTTATGGTGAGGAGTTCCTGGTTTCCAAAGTTATAATTATCTTCTGCTAGAGAAACTTTCTTAAAGAGGTATTCACCTGGATGGAGTTGGGAATCTTGATTTGATCTTTTAGAAAATATTATTCCTTCTTGAATTTTAGAGGCAAAACTGGATCAGGGTGACATAAGATTAAAGCTGGTTTTGAAGAGCTGTTTCAATATCTCAAAGGCTTGCTGGGTTTGGGCGTTCCAGGTATTCCTTGGGACTTCCTTATGGGTCAATGCATAAATGGAGCCACTACCTTGAGAAATCTTGGATAAAGCATTGATAGTAGTTAGCAAAACCCAGGAAGCACTAGATAGCCTTAAGGCCAGAATTTAAGTACCTCAGCATCCTTGTCTGGATCCATCTTGAAGCCTTGGTCTGAGATTATATAATATTATTGTACAAAACATGGTCTATGTTGGGGGACCATGTAACCCTTCATAAACTTGGAAGTATCTGATGATACATCTGGACTATTGCCAATAAAATTTCGTTTGAATCTAGAATTGATGGACATTTGGGATTCTCTCTGCCCTACTTGTCTTGTTTTTGATTAGTTTGTGGTGAGAGCAGTCACTTCTGTTCCTTTTTTGCATCTGAAATTATATAACCCAAGAAGTGGATCTTCCTTTGCTCAAAAAAGTATTTCTTGAATTTCATGAAGAGCTGGTGTGGGCATAGGTGAGAGAGGTTTTCTATAACATGCTGCCTATAAGTGGTCAGGACTGGAGAAAAAACAAGGATGTCATTAAGATAGACCACTACATACTGAGAGATGAGGTCCTGAAACACATCATTAACAAAAAACTGGAAAGAGACCAGAGGCTTTATAGTGTTGAATAGCATGACTGTGTATTAAAAGCATGCCATGCCTGGTATTAAAGGCAGTTTTCCACTCATCCCCTTGTCTAATCTGGGTGAGGTTGTAAACTCCCTGTAAGACCAATTTAGAGAAAATCTTAGCTCCTTGAAGCCTGTTAAAAAGCTCAGAAATTAATGGCAGGGAGTAATGATCCTTGGAATCAATGCATGGTCTAAAGCAGCGGTTCTCAACCGGTGTGTCGCGACACCCTAGTGTGTCGCCAAGCACCGGCTGCTGTGTCACGTGTTCCCGGTCTCTCCCGCTGCTCTTTCTTCCCTGCTGCCGTTGCCGCCGGGCTATCAACACGTTCAAGCCCAGTGGGAATGGCAGCAGTGCTAAAAAAAAGCTGTGGCACTTGTGGCTGGGCCTTTTCTTCTTCCCGCGCCTGCCCCCCCCCCCCCCCCCCCCCGTGACCCGGAACACTGCCGATAAAAAAAGTTTATCCTGCTTTAAAGAGAAGCGGCAATGTTTCATAACGCAATTGAAAAGGGTTACCCCCGTAATTAAAGTTGAATGGGCAGTTACACTGATACAAGTGTATAAAAGTTAAAACGCTGTTTCAGCGGATTGTACCGTCAGCTCACTTATGAGGGTGTACCTAATTCAATAATTGCGGTTTATATATGTGATTCTTCATTGAGCTATTGATCTTCTCTTATGTCTGCATATCTGTATCTCAGACCATGGAAGTTGGGGCCCTTGGTTGTCTTCTGAATCCAATTTCTTTTATCCCCCTGCCATTTAAGGGGAGAGTAATGTTTGCAGTTGCATTAAATGCAGCAAAGCATATTTGTTAAGGGTAGTAATCTCCATGACTCAGAGCCATAGCTAGGCCATTTGGCACCTATGGCCAAGTGAAAAATTGTGCCGTCACCCTAAACACACCCTAAACACAATGAGATGGGAGACTGTTAAATGTAGGGGGGGCCTTAATTTTAATTTTCCCCAGCAATTCTTCCTGCTCTTTGGGTTTCCAGCTCAACTGGAACCAGAATAGAGATCCTGGTGCCATGAGCCTTCATTCAAAAACTTAACTGGAAACCCCGAAAAGTCAGATATTGCATGTCATGTAACATCAGTGTTGCACTTCCTGGCCACATCCGCTCTGCGGCCAGTCCTGCTCACTTCCTCCCTTCCTTCCACAAGCTCCGAGCTTACCTCCTCTGCTGCCGCAACTAGTTTGCCACCATCCTGGCTCCCCCGCTCACTGCCTCCGAGGCCGGCCTCACAACGCATCTTCATGTTCCTCTGGCCCCACCCCTAGGTGCGCGTGCACACGGATGATATCCTCCTATTTACAGGGCCAAACACGGCAAAACCCAAATCCGGCGCTCCCTGATGACATCATACAGTCCCACTATATAAGGCAAGGCCCATTCCCCTGGCAATCGGGTCATACACTCCGGTGTCTCTAGTTTGCCTTCCTACGTTCCAGTGTCTCTTGTTCCAGTGTCTCTTGTTCCAGTGTCTCCTGTTCCAGCATCTCTTGTGTCTCCTGATCCAGTGTTCCTGTTCCTTCGTCTCTCCATCCCTGGTAGTACCCTTTGGACTGATCTCACGGTACTGACCATTGCCTGTTCTCTAACTATTCTTGCTTGCTGCCTGGATCTGACCTCTGCCTGTTCTCCAACTACTCCTGATCGCTGCCTGGAACTTGACATCTGCCTGACCACCGACTACTCTTGATCGCTTCCTGGAACTTGACCTCTGCCTGACTACCTACTCCTGATCGCTGCCTGGAACTTGACCTCTGCCTGACCCGACTACTTCTAGATTGACCACAGGTACCCGACTCCTGCTTTGGCTGACCATTCTGGACTGATACTCTGGCCTTGATCCGCTATACACTCGGACTTACTGTTCTGGCCTCCTGTGACCCTCAGACTCTCTGCTCTGAACATCGACCATGCACCCTTGTTCATGGGGGGCACGCCCCTGCGCTTCCTCTCTAGGAGACCCTGTGAGGCCAACCTAAGACCTAGGCAGCCCGGGTAACCAAGGGCTCAACCTGAGGGAACCCCGGGTTGCTATTGGTGAAGCTCAGGCTAGCCCTCTGTCTCTTCCTGTGCTCTGCCTCCTGGTGGCAGGTGCTCTCCAGGTCCGACCGGAGGGCCGTACCAACCCGCACCAACCAAGGGTCCACCTCCAGCACAACAGGTTGCCAAGGCCATTCCGGGCTTGGCCTCTCAAGTCCAAGAATAACAGTGAACCATTGAAGCTTTGTCTTCATCCATGGAAGAGACTACGGTCTCAGCTACCAGACTCTGTCATGGGCAACTCTGGGTTGGGCTCAAACCCCGCCACCACGGCATCTCTGGCTCTTCCAGCTCCACCATCATTTCAACAGGGATCCACGCCTCTGCCGAGGCTTCATCAATCAGTGCTTTATGCAATTTGCACTGCAGCTTGCATTGTTTCCAAGTGAGACCACCAAGATTACTTTCATCCTCTCACGTCTTGAGGGGAAAGCCCTGACATGGGCTTCCCCACTTTGGGAGCATTCCAATGATATCCTCCGTCATCTTTCCCACTTCATGACTGTCTTCAAGCGGACTTTCGAGGATCCCAGCTGACAGGCGGCTGCAGGTCATCAGCTTCTTCACCTCTGTCAGGTTCGCATTCGCTCACCGAATTCATAGTGGAATTTAGGACACTAGCCACAGAACTGGAATGGCAAGAGGACTGCCTACGGGCAATCTATCTGGATGGCTTGTCTCCTGCCCTCAAGGACAAGCTGGCTGCTCGTGAGATTCCCACATCTCTTGATGACCTGATTTCCCTGGTTGGCAAGATTAATCATCGCCTTCATCAGCGACACCAGGAGGTAAAAGTCGCCCAGCCTCCTGCCTCATGCCCAGTTCGTGCTCCAAGTCCCCAGCCTTCTTACCGGCACCTTCTTCATCACCAGAGGAGCTTATGCAGATCAATCATGGGTGCTTGTCTCCTGAAGAGCATCTTCATCGCAAGAAGGAAGGCCTCTGCTTATACTGTGGTGGTTCCTGACATCGTCGACAATCCTGCACTGTATGTCCGGGAAACTGCAGAGCCTAAGCCCAGCAGGGCTTAGGCTCTGCAGTAACAGTGGTGCCCACTGTTACTGGTCCCCAATTATTACTGCCCATGTCCCTCTCTAGGGATTCATGTTCCTTTGCCACTACTGCGCTCGTGGACACCGGCGCCAGTGGCAACTTTATCCTGGATGATATTGTCATCCTACTGCAGATTCCTCTTTAGTGTCTGGAGGCACCCCTCTGTATTGCATCCATCCAGGGAGAACACTTCCCCGGACACATCACTCATCACACCGTGGCCTCTCAGTGGGTACTATTCATGAAGAGGAGGTCTCCCTGTACGTTCTAAAGCGTTCTACACACCCGGTAATCCTAGGACTTCCGTGGGTCCAGTTCCACGGGCCTCAGTTCAACTGGCTATCCCTGCAGTTGATTCAGTGGGGACCCCAGTGCCAGAATCACTGTCTGTGACAGGTGGCCCCAGCGGTCACCGTTCTGAACTCTACAACCCTCACCGTGTTACCTGTTCCATATTCCGATTTCCAAGATGTATTCTCTAAACAAAATGCTGATATCCTGCCTCCTCTCCATAAATTCAATTACCCCATTGAACTCCTACCAGATACCATACCTCCCAAGGGCAGAACCTACCTTCTCTCGTTACCAGAGACTAAAGCAATGTCCGAGTACATTAAGGAAAAGCTTAGTAAAGGGTTCATAAGACTCTCCAACTCTCCGGCAGGAGCCGGATTCTTCTTTGTGAAGAAGGATGGCAGTTTACGTCCTTGTATCGACTATCATGGACTCAATGTTGTGACTCGCAAGGATCGCTATCCTTTGCCACTCATCAGCGAACTCTTCAATCGCCTACAAAGCACTCAGATCTTTACAAAGCTAGATCTCCGAGGGGCATACAATCTGGTACGGATCCAGCCAGAGGATATCTGGAAAACCGCTTTCAACACTAGGGATGGCCACTACGAATATGTAGTAATGCCTTTTGGACTTTGTAACGCCCCCGCGGTGTTTCAGCATTTGATGAATGAGATCTTCTGGGACCTACTATATTCATTTGTCGTGGTATATCTAGACGATATACTGATCTTTTCCAAAGACCTGAAGTCCCACCGTTCACATGTTCGAACAGTCCTCCAACGCCTCAGAGACAATCATTGCTACACAAAATTAGAGAAGTGTATCTTCGAACAGACTCGTCTTCCATTTCTGGGCTACATTATCTCCAATCGTGGTTTTGCAATGGACCCTGAGAAACTTCAAGGAATTCGAGATTGGCCCTAGCCGGTAGGCCTCCGTGCCTTCAAAGATTCCTAGGGTTTGCAAATTATTACAGGAAGTTCATCGCCAAGTACTCCACGCTGGCTGCTTTACTCACGGCCATGACTAGGAAAGGTAGTAACCTTCAAGTTTGGAGTCCCAAGGCGCAATCCATGTTCCACGCTTTGAAAGAAGCCTTCTGCACCGGACCCTGCCTACGTCACCCAAATCCTAACCGCCCCTTCGTCGTCAAAGTTGATGCCTCCATCATTGGGGCAGGGGCAGTCCTGAGCCAGTACTCCTCCAAGGGGGCCTTAGTGCCCTGCTCCTATTCACATAAATTTTCCCCCACTGAGCAGAACTACACGATCGGGGACCGTGAGCTTTACCTGTAAAATTGGCCCTTCAAGAGTGGCGTCCCTGGTTAGAAGGACCTCAACATAAATTTACGATCTTTATAGATCACAAGAACCTCAAACACTTAAAGGAAGCTCAGGTATTGAACCCCAGACAGGCCCGCTGGGCACTGTTCTATGAATGTTTAATTTTGAACTTCGTTATCATCCAGCAGCAAAAACACCCAAGCAGATGCTCTCTCTCGCTCTCTCCCGCTCCCTCGAGCCAGAGGATACAATAGAAACACCTAGACGCATCATTGACCCGGCTTTCATAACCCTTGCAGTCATCAATACGGTGCCAGCTGGGAAGACAGTGGTCCCATGCCATCTCTGGGAGCGTGTCCTCTGCTGGGCCCACGACTCGAAGTTGGCTGGCCATCGTGGCCAAGCTCGAACACTTGAGATGTTGAGAAGACACTACTGGTGGCCCAGCATGGTTAAAGACTCCCGTAGTTATGTCGACTTCTGCCCCATCTGCGCGAATCAGAAGCCTCCAACCGGCCATCCTTGGGGGTCTCCTCCAGCCTCTTCCGGCTCCCACCGAACCTTGCTCAAGTATATCAACTGATTTCATCATTTTTACAAAATAATAAGTAAGGTAGAGCAGGCATATAGCACCCACTGCATAATCTCCAAGTGCCTACCTGGAAATTATTTTTTATCACACAGATAATCATAGTCAATAACCCGTAACGCCAAGAATGAACCACATGTTATCTCCTATGAGATATGCATCAGTGGAAAATCCATGTCATAAACCAAAATAGTCTTTAATGTTTATTTGTTACCAGACACTATTGGCACCCCCCCTTTTTAAAGTATGAACTAATCTCCTCTATATGTGCCTTATTGTAAACCATTATGATGATAAATAACTTAATGACGGTATAGAAAAACTTTTAAATAAATAAAATAAATAAATAAATTTTAATGGACCTAAAGTCGCTGCCTATACATGCCAGAATTCAGTATAAATGTTTGACTCTTATTCATAAAACTATTTATGGTGACAACACAGAATGGTTGAATGCATCCCTCCATATTCATACTCCTTCACGTAATCTGAGATCGTTGGGCAAGGCATTACTACAGTACCATCACCTAAATTAGCACACTTAGGCCTGGATTTTCTAAGGTCCCAGACCTTAGAAAATCTGGCGGTAATGGGGGGCGAGGGGGTGAAGCAGGAGGCAAGCCTGCGAAAGCCGGCAGCCATCACACCACTGAGGTGCGCTGGCTGCCAGCTTTCACACCGAATAACTACACCATAAAAGGTGTAATTATTCAGCACGAAACTAGCAGCGATAAGGGTCCTTACCTTTCACTGCCAGCGATGTCTCCGCAGAGTGGGCCCCGGTGCCACCCTGACTCCTCCTCGTCCGGGGCCGACTCCGCTCCCATTTAGTGATTACACGTGAAAAGGGACTTTTTGCGTGTGAAAAGTCCCTTTTCGCATGAGAAAAGTCCCTTTTCGTGTGCGATCGCTTTTGAAAATGACCCCTTTAAATGCAGTCAGGGAAAGGGCTCTTTCTTTGGCTGGGCCAAAACTTTGGAATTCTCTCCCAGTTAACATACGATTAGAGGTCAGTATACAAGCATTTAAGAAACAGTTTAAAACATGGTTGTTTGAGCAAGCTTTCAATAAGACAGATTAACATCTTCAGTGACACCCCCTAGGAATTTAACCTTAGACAAAATACCTAGTATTTTCTAATTTTAGTTTTAAATGATAGTACCATTATTCATGGTTTTATTAAATTTTAATTTTAATTTTATTATTTTGTAATTTATAGTATAGAATGTTATGAGATAAATTTCTAAAGGATCTACATGGGGTTCTAATTTGTTTTTATCGTCTTAACTCTGTTTCAGTTTTATTTTACATACAATGAGTTTTATGTTTTTCAGGACGAAGTATTAATAGCTTGTCCCCAATTTTTATGTAAACTGACATGAAGTGAACACGATATGCTCGGTATATAAAAAAAATGCCTAAATAAATAAATAAATGCCTAAGACTTTTCTTCCATTTTGTATCTGTTACATTTGACCGGCCATGGGGTAAGCCTACAACTAGCTGCACTCACCAGCTCATTCCCAGCACCTCTGGTGGCCTTCCGATGTGGCTGGAATGCCACCGCTCACACACGGGTCCTTCACGGCAAGATGCCTCCATCACTGCAGTGCCACTGTCCACTTCCATAGGCATGCTTTGATGAATGCTTTGGGAGTGAGTCCTTAGTGCTTTGGCGTAGTTAGCAACATCTTGTAGGTGAACCTACAGGCCTACACCAACAGCTGGCAAATGCACCCTGAAGCAGGACATATTGGAGCTTCACCTTATACCAGCTGCCTTCCCTGCAGATTAAGGCCTTGGGTTCTAGCAACCAGCAGGAATTAGGTGGATCCCTAGGGCGGTAGAGAGAGCAAGAGTCCAAGGCCGCCTGGATCTGACCATTGTCTTGGATCTAACCATGCTTGCTGTAGTCTGTACCAACCGTGGGCCTGTTCCCAGGATCTCATGTCTGTTGCTTGTCCTGACCTCGACATTTTCTTGGACTCTTGCTCATGCTACCGCCCTAGGGACCCACCGAAATCCTGCTGGCTGCCAGAATCCAAGGGCTCAACCTGTGGCAGAGGCAGCTAGTATAGGCGAAGCTCCAGTCTGTCCCACTTCAGGGCCCATTCTCCAACTGTCAGCGTAGACCTCATAGGCTCACCTACGAGGCTGCGACAGCTACGTCACAGCTCTAAGGGCTTATGCTCCTGGCACTCATTACAATATCTATGGCAAAAAGCTTGTTAAATCAGCCCCTAAAAATGGTGGTTATAATCTGCTCTCCAAGTTAGCAGCATTTTGTTGGAATCTTTAGCATTTTATTCCCTGCTGTCTGTTTTTGCTAGTCTCATGGATGTTAAATACTTTAGAATCTAATTATTGTATCTATATTTCCAGTGAAATAAAGAGAATTTCAGAACATTTTTTTAAATACTCCAGAAAAGTTCTGAAAGAATTCCATAGTACTGTACTATAAAATGCAGGAAGAATCTCTATTTGGTAATTGATTTCAAGGGATTTCAGCACTTGCAAGGTAGAACAGTAAACAGTAGTTGAGTTGTGCAGGCATGCTCACAGGAAAAACTATTTAATTGTGCTACTCATGGATTCTCCCGGGTATGCCCATAGCTGATCAGTACTTTCATTTGCCTGCAGTGTATTTACAGGTATTTTCTTCTATGGCTTTATCACCACATGAATCACATTCCACACCTCCAGAAACATCCCTTAATTCTTCTAAGCATGTCCATTAAAATTATTTCTGTGTGAAAATCCATTGTAGGCTGGCCATGACCTCAACTAAACTGTTTTGTGCAAAAATAAGATTAAATCCTACTCCCATTCTGTTATTTTGCAGTAGAGAGGTTGTGGTTATGGCTGAAGTAGCACAGATTAATGTAAATAATGAATACACAGATGTGAATGACTCTACACTGCCTGTATCTACCGCTAATACAAATAAAAATATTCTTTAAAATGTCTGTATTTGAATGCCAGAATTCTGAATACTGATTAGAGAGTTAGAATGTATGGCATTATACAAGGATACGATATCAACATTTCAAAGATGTGGCAGAAGGAAGATAACTGATGAGACACTATAATACCAGGGTATATATTATTTTGACATGACAGGGAAGATCAAATTAGTGGAGGGGTGACACTATATATAAAGGATAGCATAGGGTCATGCATGATGAAAACCCAACAGGAAACAAAATGCACTATAAATAGGGTTGCCAGCTGGCTCCAGATTTTGAGGACAGGTTGATCCAGTCCTGGTTTTACCCCATTGTACACTGGGACTTATTCTGATTTCCCTATTGCATTCCCTAAGAAAATCAAGACTATAAGTACTTGCATGCAGGGGTGTAAAACCATTGGATCAACTTGTCCTCAAAATCTGGAGCCATTTGGCAACCCTAACTGTAGAATCCTTATGGATAGAAATTCCATGTGTGGTGAAGAGTATAGCTGTAGGCATATATTACTGTTCACCTGGTCAAGATGAAAATTAGACTGTGAAATGCTAGCTGAAATTAGAAATACAAATATGTTTGGCAACACAATAATAATGGGATTCAATTATCACTGTATTAATGTCTCATTGGGACATTCTTGTTATGGTTATTGATGTTTGGGTGGATCCTTGTACACTGTGGCAGCTGACCACGCCCACTGGGGGCAGCTCCGTGAGGGACCACGGTGTCAGACTAGACTCTGGACACACAAACACAGACTGAATTTTTATTTAAACAGTTTTGGAAACCACCAGAGGTGGCAATAGTGAGTAGTAGATGTTGAGCCCAGCTGGGCGAGTATCCCACAGGATGTTGGAACAGCGAATTCTCTGCTTGGCTGTGCTGTAGTGGAAAGAGACTGAGAGTTATGAGTACACAGTGAGAAACATACAGAGTCCCAGGTAGAATAGGAGAAGCTCCGAGACAGGGCGAGCAGGCCCTTGAGGGGCGAGTACCTGATCCCTTAGAGTAGAGAGATTCAGTGGTATTGTACTCACACAGCGATTCCACTAGACGAGAGGTCTGGCACTGGAACAGAGGGCAGGCCCTCGAGGAGCAAGTACCTGGTTCCAGGAAAGCAGTACTGTGGAATAGATGGTAGTTGTACTCACAGATGGAAACTATTAGTGAGGTCTTCCAAGTAGAAAGGGTTGTAGATGCAGGCAGCGACTCAGGGAACATGGGCCCTTGAGGAGCGAGTACTTGTTTCCTGATAGCACCTGAAAGAAGCAGAAGAGGCCCCCCGAGGAGCGAGTATCCCATAGCAAAAAGAGTTCCAGATAACGCTGGAGTGGCAGAGTACCTTTGGTACAGAGAGCAAATCCCATCCGTAGAGTTCCGGAAAGGAGTCCATTGCTAACTCGATTAGCTAGCAAAAGTAGTAGGCTTAAATATCTGGGCAGAGTGACGTCATCTCAGGGGAACGCCCCTGAGGTTCGTGCCAACGAGGAAATAAAGATGAGGGTGGCGTGCACGCGCATGCCCAATGTACCTTGGAGGAGCATGGCGGGAAGCAGCACCAAAGCCGGTCCGGGGACGCCGGAGAGGTCAGCAGACAGACGCCGCGGCAGCCAGTAGTCCGAGGTGAGCGGGAGGAGCCGCAAGAAGAGTAAGGTAGGTGGGGCAAAGCCGTCGCAGACTGACGGTTGCAACAATTCTAGAGCGGTTAAGTATTCAGGGGTCAGCGAATCCTAGCACCAATAAGAAGGGCAGCTATTTTGGGTCTAGTCCTCAGCAGAATGTATGGTCTGGTGCAAGGGATTATTGAGGTGGGGCTATTAAGCAATAACAATTATGCAATCAAATTTCACATGAACACTAGTGGGAAAGCATTAAGTAAAAGTACTATAGTAGCATATACAGTAACTTAAAAAAGGGAGACTATGATAGAATGAAGTAATTAATTAGAATAAAACTAAAAAGAGCAGTTGTAAAGGTTAACATTTTGCATGAGGTATGGATGTTGTTTAAAAATGCCATCTCAGAAGCCCAGATAAATGTATTCCATACATTAAAAAAGGTTGAAGGAAGACCAAATGACTGCCAGAATGATTTAATGGTTAGGTGAAAGAGGCAGTTAAATCCAAAAAGGCATCTTTCAACAAATGGAAAGCACTTCCAAATAAAAATAGGCAACAGCATAAACACTGGCAAGTTAGATGTAAATAGTAGAAAGAAAGGCCAAGAGAAAATTTGAGAAGAATCTTACCAGAAAGGCAAAAATTACTAATAAAACAATCTTCAAGTACGTTTGAAGCAAAAAGTCAGTGAGGGAGTCAGCTGGAGAACTGAGTGGTAAAGGGGGTGTCAGCGAGGTTGATAAATAACAGGCCAACTGAATTAATTCTTTGCCTTGGTCTTTATTGAAGAGGATGTTGAGAACATACTGATACCTGAGACATTCTTTGATGGTAATGATTCTGTGCAACTAAAACAAATCTCTGAGATAATAGAGGATGTAATAGATCAAATTGACAAACTCAAGAGGAACAAATCACCAGGACAATATAGCATTAGGGATGTGCAATTGTTTTTTGACGATTAGGAAAGTCGTACACTATTTCCTAAATCGTCATGGATCGGGAAACCAATAAAATGATTGCATTTTCCTCGAATTGTCATAAAAAAATCATTAGTTTTTGTTACTTTTTGTTATTTTTGTTTATGCGTACTAACGGGAGTTAGTGCGCGCTAACCCTGTTAGCGCGCACTAAGCCGAAAAATGATTTTACATGAAAAAAGAAATGCCGATCCGCGGGAATACAAGATTTTCCCATGGTCACACGAACCCGAAAGCGGAAACGATCAGGCAACCGATGCACATCTCTATATAGCATCTCCCCCAGATTCCTAAAAACCTCAAACATGAAATTGCAAGCCTGTTACTCTGTAACCTATCATTTAAAACAGTGACAATACTTGAAGACTGGAGGGTGGCCACTGTAATGTCATTTTTTTAAAGGGACTTCAGGAGTGTTCTGGGAAACTACAGGCTGGTAAGGCTAATGTCAGTGTCTGGCAAAATGATAGAAGCTATTCTTAAAAACAAATTCACTGGTCACACAGATAGACCTGGCTTAGTGGCAAAAAGTCAACATGGTTTTAACAAAAGAAGCCTTGTCATACCAATCTTTTAGATTTCCTTGAAGGTGTAAAATAACATGTAGATAAAGGTGAGCTGGTTAGTATAGTGGATTTAGATTTTCAGAAGGCATTTGACAAAATTCCCCATGATAGTCTCCTCAGTAAATTTAAATAGGAGGCAGTGTCCTGTTTTGGATAAGTAACTGGTTAAAAGAGAGGAAACAGAGGGTAGAACTAAATGGTCAGTTTCCAAATTGAGAAAGGTCATTAGTGAAATATTATGGGGATTGGTACTAGGATTTCTGCTGTATATTCCTAAATGATCTGGAAAAAGGAAAGATAAGTGAAGTGATCAAATTTGCAGATGACAAAGTTGTTAAAACAGCAGTGGATTGTGAGGAACTGCAGAAAGACCTTGTGAGACTAGCAGTCTGGGCATCTGATAGGGGTGTGCATTCGTTTCCTACGTATTTGTAATCTGCAACGTATAGGGCCATATTCGTTGTATTCGTGTGGAAGCGAAACGTATCGCGATTCCCCACGAAAACAACGAATCTTCGCCGAATTATTCGGCCATCTAAAGAGGCAAATTTAAACCCCCACCCTCCTGACCCCTCCCCAAGACTTACCAAAACTCCCTGATGGTCCAGCGGGGGGTCCAGGAGCCATCTCCTGCACTCACACCCTCGGCTGCCGGTATTCAAAATGGCGCTGATAGCCTTTGCCCTCACTATGTCACAGGGGCTACCGGTGCCATTGGTCAGCTCCTGTCACATGGTAGGAGCACAAGATGGTGCCGACCATCCATTGCTCCTTTCTCTTTCCTTCCTACTGCTGTCCTCTCTCCTCCTTCATTGCTGCTCCCCCTTCCCCATCCCTGTGTATTGTATTTCACTCTCTTGTTAATTTGTTACAATGTAAACCGGCATGATGTTCCGACGAATGTCGGTATATAAAAATCAACAAATAAATAAATAAATAAATAAATAAATTGTCTTTCTACAATTCTAGCACAACCTTTAAACTCATTTTATCCCCATTTTCATTATTTAAATTAAGAACCCCATGGTGATCATAATGTCATTTTCCTGACTTTGCCCTGAGTTTATTCTTGTGCTAGGGGTTTGCATTCTAGCTTTAATTTCATTTATTTTTATTTATTTTCATTTTTCTTGTTGGTGCCATGAAACGGAATTGACATCATTAAGAAGTCAATGTCGGAAATGGCCTGCACTTCCCTGTAGGGTAGAGGCTTTGCTACTACTCCAGATGCTCTCTGCTGCCTCCCTAACCCTGCTGGAGTAATGGACGTGGCTCCTTCATGCTGCTACTGCTCACTGTCAGACTCGATGGGTGGAGCAAAAGCACCAGTAGACCTCATTTGCTTGCTCTGTCCATGCCTTTTCCTAAAAAATGTTTGCAGTGGAGAGCCATGGGAAGGCAGCCCAAATTCCCACACTGCTCTCCCATTGCAGCCTTTTTTATGCTGCCTCTCTCCAAGCATTGGCTGCTTTTCTGAGGGCCTTGGGGTCAGCTGCTGAACATTACAGGCCACTGAACACTACAGGTCCTGATCAGCATGGACAGCTGCTGCTACCCTGCTTGCTCGATTTCTCTCCTCCTGAGGAAATAACAGCTTCCTCTGACCACCTCATCATGCACTCTTCACATGGTAGGAGCACTCCCTCAGGAGATAAAATGAATTTAGAACAAATATATTTGATCCCTTATTACATATGTGTGAGGCAGTGCCCCTAGTGTTCCCCTATTTTCCTGTGCAGGACCAGGCTAGATGCCTGGTCTACCTTAAATCCTCCGAGAAGAGTATGCTCTATGGGTGGGATCCTGCTGGGCAGGTGGGGCTCAGAGGGTGTAACCAGAGACTGGGGAATAAAAGCTGGGATAACAAGACCAGGCCCAGGTCTCCGGGAAGTAGACAGCTCCTGTATGCAACACGGTCCAAACACTGAGCTGAAACAAAGCAGCACAACTGTGAGTAGAGAGAGAGATTACACTTCTGAAGGTAAAGACAGTCCACTGCTGTTTAAGAAAGGCTGGAGTCAGACTGAATTTTTGCCTCCAGGCCTGTGGGAATCACTGTTTGTTCCCACAATATGTATCAGCTATAAATTAAAGCATATTTATTTATTTATTTATTTGTTTGTTTGTTTATTTATGTATTTATTTATTTAATTAATTAAAGCTTTTTTATACTGGCATTCATGATAGAATCACATCATGCCAGTTTACAAGTAACAAGGGGAGTGAAAACCTAACATTTAACAGGTGGAGAGAAGCAAGAAAGTTACAA
This sequence comes from Rhinatrema bivittatum, assembly GCF_901001135.1. Classification (NCBI taxonomy): domain Eukaryota; kingdom Metazoa; phylum Chordata; class Amphibia; order Gymnophiona; family Rhinatrematidae; genus Rhinatrema; species Rhinatrema bivittatum. Next base: position 247,323,611 of record NC_042621.1, on the reverse strand, counting down.
TAAAACTTTGTATATGAGAAAGGTAGAAAACCAAGGAGTTACTTCCACTAACAAGTTTTTATTTTGTATTCAGGGGGCATATGTTAAGTAGGAAAGAGTTATCATGTGTGTGAAACAGTGTTAGCATGGCTAATAGCTATACCTCTTTCATTTGTGGTACATTGTGTGCTAGAGGCCAGTAAAGGAGGGAGAGAGAGAGAGAGAGAGAGAGAGAGAGAGAGAGAGAGAGAGAGAGAGAGAGAGAGAGAGAGAGAGAGAGAGACTGACTTGCTATAGTATCTACTCCCTAGACAGGTATTTGTATCCCTATGGAAGGCCCACCTAGTAACTCGAGGTGGGGATTAGGTATGAGTGTAGGGGGTTGGGGGCCACTTTGACATTCAACATGAGACGTACGAACAGTACAGTGGTCTCTTGTGAAGCTTTGCTGGCCTTCGGAGTGAGGAAACTCACTCCAAGATGAGATTTGGGCAAGGTTCTCTCAACCTAGCTTGTTCTTGCCCAGGTAGAGTGTCCATCAAGCTAGGTTGAGAGAACCTTGCCCAAATCTCATCTTGGAGTGAGTTTCCTCACTCCGAAGGCCATCAAAGCTTCACAAGAGACCACTGTACTGTTCGTACGTCTCATGTTGAATGTCAAAGTGGCCCCCAACCCCCTACACTCATACCTAATCCCCACCTCGAGTTACTAGGTGGGCCTCCCATAGGGATACAAATACCTGTCTAGGGAGTCGATACTATAGCAAGGCTTGCTCTCTCTCTCTCTCTCTCTTTCTCTCTCCCTCCCCCCCCCCCCCCCTATGATGATTCCTTGGGTGTTTTATCGTGCAGCAGGGAAACTTCGCGTGCCACAATGTTTTCATGATTTGCACAAATGTATTCACAAATCGCGAAAACATTGCGGCACGCGAAGTTTCCCCGCTGCACAAAAAAAGCCTCGTTTGCATGGGAAATGCCCCTTAATGCGTTACCAATGTGATATTGGTAAATGAGGCCCCAACATAGGAAGTCTATCAAATGAGAAGGATGGACAAAAAGGGGTAGATTTTCAAAGGGTTACGCGTGTAATATACACGCGTAACCCTTTAACCCCCCCCCTGCGCGCACCGAGCCTATTTTGCATAGGCTCGGCGGCACGCGCAAGGCCCGGGACGTGCATATGTCCGGGGGCTTTGAAAAGGGCGGGGCGTGGGCGGGGTGCTGGTACAGGGGCAGTCCGGGGGCGGGACCATAGCTTCCAGCACAGCAGCCGTGCCGGTGGTTCGTGCACCGGTAGCCAGCTGGCGCACGCAAATTACGCCTGCCAGAGGCAGGTGTAACTCCTTGAAATAAGGTGGGGGGAGGGGATTTAGGTAGGGCTGGGGGGTGGGTTAGATAGGGGAAGGGAGGGGAAGGTGGGGGAGGGAGTGGAAGAAAAGTTCTCTTCGAGGCTGCTCCGATTTTGGAGCGGCCTTGGAGGGAACAGGGAAAGCCATCGGGGCTCCCCTAAGGCTCGGCGCGCGCATGTTATAAAATCGGGCGTACATTTGTGCACAAATGTACCCCATGCGCACTCGTTTAAAAATCTGCCCCAAAGTGTAATGTCCATAAATTCTTAAAATTCAATTTGAAAACATGTGATTAAGTAGTGCATACCTGTGTACATGGATTACAAATGCAGTACTTAATCCTATATTTTCAAATTGCAAATAAACATTGTGTTGAACTTTCAAGAGTTTGTGGATATTACACATTTGACCAACAGCTATAAATTAGACATAAAACTACCTGTGTAATGAGATAGTAACCAGCTATCAAAATTAGATACTTTTAATATAGTTCTGCTAGGAATGGCGTATATAGGCTTTTGATTTGCTGTGTTTTCTAGTGCTGGGTGCTTTTCTGGCATAATCCAGGTGATTGCGAAAGTCTCTATAACAGCATATGTGCATATATTCATAGAAAGTGATTTTCATATGTATTTCCACAGGTAAAACACTGTTTTTCATGCAGAAATGGGTTTTTCTAAAATTTTCTACCTGATGTGTGGGTAAACTTACTCGTTTATGATGTGTTCATGTGTAAGTTTATCTGGACTGTGCAGAGGTGTTCCCAGGAGAAGTGTTAGGGCAGAGATTTCTCTTACTTGTGTAGCCCTCTGCTTTAGGTATTACTACCAAATTGGGTGCAGGGGCAAATTCAGTCCCAGTTCAGAGTCAGTATTCCTTCCAACTTCAGGGCATGTTTTCTTCAAGTGAGAGGGAGGATGAAGCTCCAAGGCATATCGGGAATAAAATATTTCTCTCTCTCGCTCTCTCACTCAGGCATATTCACAGTTTGATGGTTTCTCATTTCTATACAGTCTCTGTACCCAGTACCAAAAGATTCACAGGACACTAGAGTGGATGTTTTGAACAAAACTTTAACCAAATCTCCAAAGACAATCATAGGAATCTTCTCATTTAATCTTCCAGAGCCGAATCTAGATGTGTCCACAATCTCAGTCCTGTTCCTCCATGTGTACCCCTCAGGATAGCAGCACTAGGAGAACCTTTTCTTTCAGATGGTGGAAGCCAGGCTCCTAGTGCGAGTACTGGGTCGCTCCTCTGATTTTTCCAAGGATCTCCCTGATAGAGAGACCCAAATATAGCAAAACTGTGCTCCTTAGCAACTTCTCCTGAGTAAGAACAACAATTCTCTTCACAAACAGCAAACTTCTCTCTTCTGGCAAGAAAATTGCTCTCCCTCTCCATGCTGTAGGATAGGAGCTTCAGAATCCTCTTTTCCCTGACCTCCTCCAGGCAGCGGGAAAAATCTTCCCAGAAAGACCAGGATCTACAAATCTCTTTCACAAAAATCAACCACCGGTACTCTCTCAACATTTGCTCTCACCAGACTGAGACAAACTCTGCCAGATCAGTTGAGTGCTGGACAGGAATCTGCGTCTTCTCCTCTTCCTGCTATTTGGCTGTGGGACCTAATGCTGGAGAATGGGGAAAGTTCAGATCGTACATGCCTCCTTTTTCAAAACTAACTCAAAACTCCCACTCTGCTCTCCCATACTGCCTGCTTTTATACGTACTTGGCTGACCGAGCCAAGCAGCCTCAATGGAGGTGCTATTCATGGATGGCCCACCCCCCTCCTCCTTTCTCCATCCTAATTCAGGGCTTGAGCTGTGGACATATAGTAGAGACCTAAGGGGCCTCTACACTTGTATATATTTTTATTTTTAAAGTATTGTGTAAGGGTACGTGGGAAATTAATATGCTTTGGATAGAAGGAGTAACTTATATAGGTACTTTGGGTGGGTTAATTTTCAAAGTGAATGTAGGCACATACGTTGCCTTTGGAAAACTGATGTAACATGCCAACTTATGCATCTATTTGCCACTTAAATTATCCATAATATTGTGAAACTGCTCTCCTTGTGCATTGCAATATGACATTTCCTTCCCCATGTTTTTAGGCTACTAATAATGGAAGCTGCCTTCTGGCAGATATAGCACTAGATGTTTTCCCTGCATGGGTGCTCTAACAGCCCCTTGTTTTCTGTTCGTTATTCTGTAAATGTTTAGCATTTACTGTTTATGTGGTCTTAGTTGGCACAAATGATTGTCACAGTTCCTTTGCAGGTTTTCTTTTTGAGCTGAACACATGTCAAGTATCACATCTACGACTGGATTTGTCAGCTCTTATCTTTGGGATTCTTTGGCTTTATTATAATATCAGCAATTAACTTTACTTATTTATTGAGAACTTTATTCTGTTTGTCATGGGTAATTTTGATTAATGACCTGACAACTGCATTGGATAAATTATTTATGATTAACAGTCTGACCTCTGCCATTATGAGTGGTTTATGTATGAAGGCTAAGTGTTTTTGTTTGTTTTCATTTCTTCATTACTGAGAAGATTAATGATTCAATCAATCTGAGCAAAATATGTAACATGAGTATTTTTGCATTTATATACATTTTCTTATATGACCTCAAGATTCAATACTTCTCCTGGATTGCTTCTCTGTGGTTTCTTTCAGTTTAGCAATAAAGGCAGGACCAGGTTTCATAAAATCAGAAACAAATATAAGGAAGCCTTGGCACTCTCTTATAGTCCCCACCATGGAGGGAATTCAAAATGCAATATTAGTCAATGTAGTTTTATTTTGTGCAGAGCTCCCGTAATAAACTTTGAATAGTACAGTGAACATTTAAGTCTCCCGACACGGCTCCATGTGTTGCCCATAGCCTACATCGGAAGGCACGGAGGTAACACAACTTTAAATGTTCTGAAAGTACAAAACAGAGAGCAAACAAATATAGCAGATATCGGGGACAAATTATATAGTACAGCAGAAAGCAAAACAGAGAAACATACCAATCTGGATTCAGGTCTGCGATTGCAGGAGCTTACAGAGCATTCTTCAAAGTGATTGTGTTATAATGTAAATTAAAGCTGGCTTTTTCACACCAAACTGACAGGCCAATCCTCTGTAAGTCACCTGGTTGGGAGCAGCTAATCAGGAATCATTGAACTGGATCTGTCAAAAAGTCATGTGGTTCAAAAATAGCCAATCCAGAGAGGGAAAACTTGAGCTCTCAGCCAAACATAAACAGTATAAAAAAAGAAAAACTTCATAATCCAAGGCATATGGTTTGAAAGTGAACTGTCAATGTAACACAACTATTAATATAACAGGAAGGAACCAAGGCTTAAGATTTTGACTACTACATTCAGAGGTAAAATAAATAGAGATAATAAGGCCATCCCCATCCCTTTCTCCAACCTATGTGAGTAATCATGGCAGTGGCTACAAAAACCTTTTAACTTCTGGCAGCACTCTATCTCCTGTCTCTTCACTTTCTCCCTGGCCTGTCTCACTCTCCCTTGTATAGTTAAGACAAATACTTTATATAAGTGTTAATCTCTCAGCGGCCGATGCAATACTGTGCGCTCACACGAGGGCACTGTTAACCCACTGTCGGACGCAGTTTTAAATAGGCGCTATTCCACCCCCTAATGCAATTGGGGGATTAGCACCTATTTAACGTGCGTCCGACACTGAGTGAATGAGTTAATGCTCATCACATGCAAATGCATGTGAATAAGCCTATTACTCATTCACTCCACATTCAAAAAAATAAATGTGCGTCTTAGACACACATTTATTGCTCCGATGTTAACGCCTGCCTGGAGCAGGCGTTAAGAGCTGAGCGCTCATAGAAAAAGTACAGAAAAGCAGAAAAAACTGCTTTTCAGTACTTCTTCAATAAAAAAAATACCTCGGCAGACTGCCGAGTTCTGAAGACGGACGCCGATAAACCCGTCGTCAGTTTTATAACTGGCCGATTATGAAAACCGATGGCAAGTTTACCGGCGTCGGTCTTCATAACCGGCAGCCGCTGCGATCCCCTAATTTGCATATTGCATGGCGCCCCCCCCACCCTTGCGGGGGCTAAGAAAGCAGGCGCTGAAAAGTCAGCGCCCGCTTTCTGCAAAATGTATTGCATCGGCTACTCAGGCAGCTAAAGAGCTATTATGTAGATAGGCTTCTGCCCAGGCCAGGTATTCCTGAATTTTGAAGGGGCTGAAAGGAGGGGGGATGTATAAGTACCTGATAAAAGTAAACAAAGATTTTGATGGTGACATACTTTTACATACCTTGCCCAAAGGCAGTGGTGTTTGTTTCTCATTCAAGTTAGTCGTCTTAAAACCATTGGGGTACATTTTAAGAAACAGCGCGCGCGCGTACTTTTGTTCGCGCACCAGGCGCGAACAAAAGTACGCTGGATTTTATAAGATACGTGCGTAGCCGCGCATATTTTATAAAATCCGGGGTCGGCGCATGCAAGGGGGTGCACATTTGTGCACCTTGCGCATGCTGAGCCCTGCGTGCGCTGCCCATTCCCTCCGAGGCCGCTCCAAAATTGGAGCGGCCTCGGAAGGATCTTTCATTCCACCCACCCTCACCTTCCCCTCCATTCCCTTACCTAATCCACCCCCCGGCCCTATCTAAACTCCTCCACCTTTATTCTAAAAGTTACGCCTGCCTCCGGCAAGTGTAACTCGCACGCGCCAGCGGGCTGCTGGCGTGCCATCTCCCGACCCGGGAGCTGTTCCAGAGGCCTCAGCCACGCCCCCAGAATGCCCCCGGGCTGGCACCACGCCCCCAACATGCCCCCAGGAACATTGTGTCGCGCCGCCCACCTGACACAACCCCCGACATGCCCCCCTAGCGAAGCCCCGGGACTTACTTGCGTCCCGGGGCTTGCGCACACCGCCTAGCTTATGCAAAATAGGCTCAGCGCACGCAGGGGGGTTTAAAAGGGTTACGCGTGTACCTTATGCGCGTAACCCTTTTAAAATCCGGCCCATAGAGGATCATGGACTGGAATTGATTTGCATACCTCCAGACCCTCTCTCTAACTTCCGTACCTTTAAGTGGCTGACTCAGATAGGACATGACCCTGCTGCTATGGGCTGGGGCCGGAGCCAAAAGTGAGGGGGCACAAGCCCCCAAGGTCCAATTATGGCTCTGTGTCTAATAGGGAGACTTTATTTTCATTACAAAAGTATTTTATTTTTGGATTTTTTTTTCTGATTTTTCCAAAATTACACACAATTACAAGTGGAAGCTTTTTTACAGTTACACCAAGACTTTTTGGTGTTGATGCAGAATTTTTCCTTAAATTCCCATATAAATGTTTGATGATCATTAAGCATATATTTTTTATTAACCCTCAACCACTGAGATGAAGTTTTTCTTCTAGGGTTTGATCTGCAGTAATCGCTAAGAGTAATAAGCTTTCTCGATGTCTTATGTCATCTTGACATATGAGAGTTTATTGAAGGGATCTGCTATCCTAGATGCTGCTTGATTAGTTGTAATTCAATTTACTCTACCTATTGCTTCTTTTACTATGGAAACCCTCCCCTTTTTTGCGGGGCTTTATGGTTTTAATCAGTGTTTTTTCTTTTTTTTCCTTTGATGGGCCATGAGGCATTTCCTTATTTTCTCGTATTAATGCTGGAATTGATTCCAAATCTTCCACTTCAAAGTTCCATTAGAATGTACTCGAAAATTATATAAACAAATAATCTAACAAAACATACCTCCATGATTTTAAAGGATGCATCAATACATTTGTCTTTCATGATTTGAATGGAAAATTTGTCCCTAACCATGTGGTAAAGCATTTTATTTTTCCATAAGAAGATCCTTTCTAGGAAAGAACCTGCTAAGATTCCCTTCTGGCTGGAATCCATCCATTTTCTGTAGAGCACATTTAAGCTCATTTATAATTAACTTATTGTGTATAATAGCACTTAGGTGTGAGGGAATATCTTTCCAAAACTTTGATATCTTTGCTCATTACCATAAACAGTGAATCAAACTATCTGGCATATGCGCATATTTTGGGCAAGAATTAGAGATAATTAAACCCACCTCATATACATGCATAATCTTGCATAATCATATACATGCAGAATCTTGCATAATCTCTATGCAAGATTCTAAACTAAAACTCGCTTAGGTTCAGTACCTCAAGCAGCCTTGTGTCCAACTTTTGTTTCTAAACATGATTAAGTAAGAATTGTATAATGGATTTGGCTATGTAAGAAATTGTTTTGAAACAAACAATTTAATAACAGGACACAAATATATTTTGAAATACTTTTTTCTTAAAATTACATACATTTTTTTTTATCACTGATCATGTTTGAAGCACAAAATATTTTTGTTTAAAAAAATAATAAAAAATAAAAAATGGGGAAAATGAGTATTGAACTGTGCAACTATTGTGATAGCTTTATTCATTTTGTTATTATCATGAATAACAGATGAACATTAAATTAAATTATTATTGAAATATTCTACTTCTGATCTAAGGTAATAGTCAACTTGCCACCCCCAACCATCTCAAATTTGGATAAACATTTTTTGTCTATTGCAGACATAACCTGTGTCTGTCCTGTTGCAAAACTAAGAATTTTGAGGAATCTGGATAAAGTAGATACTAGAAACCCCATCACAAATGGATTTAAAAATAAAATTGTAGCCCTATTCATTAAGACAAAAATAATTATTGCCCTACTATTTTCTATAGGTATTTGGATGCTTTGTGATATAAGTTTTAAATATAAGATTGAACTTCAGGTTAGTAACGCAATTAAAATGTCCACAGAAGCATAAAGGACCTGGGCAGACACCATATTGCATAGTGGGTTTTTTCCAAACTTGCCCAGCTCTGATGTTTACTGAAGTGAAAGGTCAAAAGATGACCTTTTACCCAAGAAGCATTTTCATAGTTCTCTAAATTTCATGTGTTCTGATCTTTGGTGACATTTCTTGCAAGGAAGTTCAAAATGTGACCATCTAGCCCGGTAAATGCCATCAAAGTTCTTCAAAATTGTCATCATCCGTAATTCTGCTCAAATTGAGGATATTCTGATTAAATCCACATTCTAACCAGAAGGGTTCAGTAATTCTTTCATGCAAAACAGGAGGGAGGTAGAGACCATGCGTGAATGTGTGTGTGTGTTGGAGGGGAGGGGGTAGGAAGCTGATTCAAACCAGTTCACATCTCCTCACCCCACCACAACTCTTTAATTCTAACCTTCACTTTTCTTTCCCAGAATCAGAAATCAAAGGTCCCCTTTAATAAGATTAACAGCAATAGAATTAATGGCCATGATTATTGCCTGTTTTTAGACAAAGAAGCATTAATTTTCCAAATATAAGAATAAAACCAAGTTGTTTTGCCTGGAATTGTTTTTTTGTTTGTTTTTTTTCCTGCATAGCAGGCAAACTCAGTATCTTCCTGCAGCTCTGCTTTCTGTGCTCAGCACATTTGAGAATGTTTGGAGTGAAATATGACATTATTACTTTCAGGAAATAGAGAGCTGCATTTATTTCTCACAGACTTGTAGTGAAAGTGATATGAGGTTGTAGTATGAAAGTAATAGCTCAAATAATGAGGCAGCCTCATGGTATTTCCTTTTCAAAATGCCTAATGGAGCGGTATTTAAAAAACTGCAATCTTTGGACTAGAAAGAGGTCAGGCGAATAATACTGCATACCTGCTGATATTCTCAGCCTTTGGGTATTGTGATTAAAGAGCATCAGACTGTGGACTAAAGGATCTAGAAAGTTGTGAGTTTGCTAAAGTACTGAAGTTGTGGTACTGACAAATGTTTTTACTCAGTCGACAGTTAAGGAAAATCATTGATGTCCCACTCTTTATTTCTCTTTCCCTGCTGGGGAGAAATGAATGTTTCAAAAGCTGCCCCAGTGATACTGAGCCACTCTCCCTAGTGTCACTCCTTTTATATAAAGGTGCTGCTATGCTGATCCTCATCAGAACACTAGAAAAGTATTACACAAGTACATGTCAAAAACATGATGATAGAAAAACAGCTGAAGATCTTGCCTTGAGAAAGGAGATTTATTTTAAAACAGGCAGCAAGCTCATAATAATAATGTGACATACTTTTTGCTTAGCACAAATATAAAAATAATATATAAGAAATAAAACATTGTGCCACAAAAAGAATGAAGATCAAAGACATAAAAAAGAGGGATCAGCAATGGAAAGGACAAGAATTTTTAGGAATCTAGGTGGCACTTCTGCATATGGCAGCTATCTATAGAATACAGCTTTCAGCACTTTCCAACTTTAGTGTTTCTCTGGAGGCTTGATAACTCCTGTGCCCATGGACGGATCAGGTCAAATATGGAGAGAAAGTAGATTCCGATCCTAGCAATTTATTCTATTGAAATGATCTTGATCAATTTTCAATTGAAGCAAAAACTAAGGTCTAGATTCATCAAAATGTTTTGTTTATCGCGCAAATAGCGCGCACAGTAAAAGTGGTGAGTCTATTCAAATTGCCAGCCTGCCGCATCACACATAACATTCATGGTGGAGGGAAGGGATAGGAGGCTGCAGATGGGGGAAGGGGTTAGGCAGGAAAGAGTGGTGGGAGGACTAGGGCAGCATAGGGATAGAGAGAGAGGGCAGAGGGGAAGGGAGTTGGTAGGCCGGGGTGAGGTGGGGGGAGGAAGGGAGGAGACAGGAGAGCGGGATGGAGAGTGAGGGAAGGGAAGACTCCTCTCCGGGAGAGGAAGTGGCACCCACTTCGGGTAGCCAGGTAGCACCATGGCAGCGTCAGAGGGCCATAAAGCTTAGTGTGGCAGAGAATGAGCTTCTCATCGCTGGTGTCCTGCAACATTACCCCATGTAGTTTGGGAATTGCGCGGCAAAGACCTCTAAGGCAGCCAAGGGCCAAATATGGCGAAACATTATAGCATTTGCTAGGCAGCAGCCGTTGTTCCACTTCCCTTGAGAGTGTTATGAGGCCCTTGGTCCGGCAGCTATGGTAGAAATCCATCCACAAGATGAGTATTTTTTAATTATTTGAAATGTTGATACCAATCGTTTGTTTTTTTATTTATTTTAGACAATAAGAACATAAGAACATAAGAAAATGCCATACTGGGTCAGACCAAGGGTCCATCAAGCCCAGCATCCTGTTTCCAACAGTGGCCAATCCAGGCCATAAGAACCTGGCAAGTACCCAAAAACTAAGTCTTTTCCATGTTACCATTGCTAATGTCAGTGGCTATTCTCTAAGGGGCAGATTTTAAAAAGTACGCCTGATTTTATAAGATACGCGCGTAGCTGCGCGTATCTTATAAAATCTGGGGTCGGCGCGCGCAAGGCTGCGCAAAATCGGCAGCCTGCGCGCGCCGAGCCGCGCAGCCTGCCTCCGTTCCCTCCACGGCCCGCCCCCGAAACGCCGCGTCAGTAGGCCCCGCCCCGACACGCCCCCGACACGCCCCCTTACAAAAGCCCCGGGACTTACGCGCGTCCCGGAGCTCTGCACGCGCCCGCGGCCTATGGAAAATAGGCGCGCCGGTGCGCAAGACCCTGCTCGCGTAAATCCGGGCCAATTTACGCGAGCAGGGCTTTTAAAATCCGCCCCTAAGTGAACTTAATAGCAGGTAATGTCAATTGATTTAATCTGGTGACATGATCGAGATGCTCCTGAAGAAGCTTTTTTGTGAAACACTAGCCTTTGCCGAGCTGTGATCATCCTTACTCATTTTTATGTGCAAGAAATTTTTTTGATAAAAATACAATGTTTCTGAAAAAAAAGACTTTCACAGTACACAAATGATGTAGCAGACCGGGTGGCCCATTTCAATAGGGACACAGTGCCAGGCTTGCTGATTGTGTGTATTATAGTAGGCACTAACCATCTGGTACATTAGGATCTAATTTGAAAATCTGTTATTGTTTGATTTTGCCTTTTTTGGTGTTTGGAAACATTACCCAGGCCATCAGTTATCACAGTGGAGTACAAAGAAGCGGGGAGCAGGTCGCCCATCGGTACCGGAACATGAAAGCCCAGATCAAGGAGAAGATTGCATCAAGATTCAGGTATCAATGGCAGACCGAGGAGGGGCCCCCTGTCCATTAGTAGTGACTGAGATGGAGCAGTGACTCATAGAAAGGCTGGGACTGGACATTTTCGAGGGCATGGATGAGCGGCTAGACACCACATGAGCTGCAGCCGGTCAGTTCACCTCACTAATAAATGGGCATACAGCAACAGATGCAAATAAGCCAAGTGCACCTCAGATGCTAAATAAATAAACCATACTTGCTGGCATATGTACTTATGACTTCTTTTTTGTTTCTTCTCTGTTTCCACAGCTCTCGAGCAGCAAGCTGCCAGTCCCAGACCGGAACACCCAGAACCCGGCTGGGAAGCCCCAGGGACCAGCCGCCCAATACCAATGCTACAGAGGCCCTTACAGATGGACGCTGAGACACAGTGGGAGGAGCAGCAGCAGCAGGCAGAGCTATCACAGCTGATGTTCTTGCTGCAGCACCTAGGCTCAAGAACCCCACTTCATGTGGACCTCGATCTGGAGACATCAATGGAGGCAAGCAATCTGGACTGGCAACCTTCGGACGAGCAGTTAACAGGAACCAGTACCTCATGCCAGCCTGCAGACTTACCATCACCAGACCACACAGTGGGCATAAGCCCACCTATGTTCAGGTTGAATCTTCAGACATCACCAGCACCTTCGGCACCAGCACTAACACTGCCATCATCAGGGCCACCACCACCATCAATGCTATCCCCACCATCAGGGTCACCGCAACCATCACAGACACAGCCAGCAGCACTCACACTGCCACCAGAACTGGAACCAGCACCAGCACCTGCAGCAGGCATGTCTGCAGGTGAAGTCAGGCACTTGCGGGGAGAGATACGGGTCCTGCGAAAATCAGTAGACCGGCAGAACAGGATCCGACAGCCATAGTTTGCAGCAAACTATGGCTGCCAGCAAACAAAATGCAAATACTATTGTTGCAACCATCAGCAACCTCACCAACGTGCTAAGGCAAATCCTTCAGCGCATGCCGGAGCAGCCCTCAAAGTCCTCAGCTGCATCCCTTGCATCAACACCCTGCAGCAGTCCTGGAGATTCAAGATGCCGCAGGAGTAGGCCCCCAAAAAATATGACCCCCCCTCCCAAGAGGGAAGCCACGGTGTTGCAAGGGGCCTTGAAATAATGGATAAAATGGCCAGTAAGGGCCAAGAAGGCAATTTTTCAAAGAAGACTGGGACAGGCTCTTCACAGAGTTGCTGTGCTGTCTAGATAGAAGAAACTGGCTCAGTGTGTCCTCACTACAGATTTGCTGTGCCATCTAGATAGAAGAAACTGGCTCAGTGTGCCCTCACTACAGATTTGCTGTGCCGCCATGCACAATGGATGGCATTCAGAGAAGCATTTTCAAGTGGTTCTTGAGCCTCTGGGCCTATTATGGCCTACTTTAAGTAGCCTACAATCACTTTGCACCTGCTGTCTCTTGTTAGCCTGTCCCATCTCCTGCTTCATGCTGCGGGGTGTCCTCTCTTCTCATCTCCTGCAAGTGCTGGCTCCATGCTGCGGAGTGTCATTTCTTCTCATCTCCTGCTCCATGTTGCTATGTCTCCTCCTGGGCCTTCTGCCTTCATGCTGCTGGGTCTTGTCCTGCTTCTGCTGTGGTGATGCAGCACTCTGTGGTCCTACTCCTGCTGCCTACATGCTGAACTGTTTGGTCGTTCTCCTGCTGCCTACATGCTGAACTTTGCAGCCATGGCCCTTAGGCTGTCCTCTTTAAGTGCACACTTTCAACATGGACTGTCTGGAGCCTTTATGTTTACACACATAGTAGTGCAGCATGTAGTTGTTACTTTACAGTAGTACTATAGCTTTTGGGGTGCCACTTCCTCTTTTTATGTTGTTCATTGTAATCATGATTGTGCCTAAAGGATAAGATGCAATACTGGTATGTGTAATGATGCCATTTCAATCTATGAATGTACAGGTGTACACTGAATGTGCTGTTCATGAAATGTACATTGTTTTTTGCTATTTGCTATCTTATCCTTGTAGAATGTGATTACCTAAGACATTGCCTTAATTTCAAACAGTGCACTACATGTGTTTGCAAATAAAGTGCTCACTGTTTGGAAATATAAAATTTCTGGTGGTGTCCTTTCATTGTGTGCTTTTTGTGTTTATTAGGGATGTGCAGAAGGAAAAAATTTGTTGCGATTCGGTTTTCATTTTTCCGGGACCCACATTCGTTGCATTCGTTTCATAGGGGGGAAAACAATTCGTTGATTAGTTTTATTTGTTTTCCGATTTCCCATTAAAGTCAATGGGGGAAGTATTTGCAGCCTATTTTTGGCTGCAGAATTGGAGTTTTCTTATCAATTCTGATGAAACTTCTGGGGAGCAATCATCAGAACGAGAAAAGAGCTCCAAGGTATTTAGACTGTGACAAAGTGGCACCAAAGTGGCATGAATAGCCTAAGGCACTTTAAAGAGGCAAAGGGGTACCATGAGTGGCAAGAGTGCTTTAACAGAGGTGCAAAGCAGCAGTGAGAGTGTCAAAAACACCACAGCTTCAAAAGAGAGCACCGATAACAGATGCATGAACCTTCGAAGGCAGCATGACAGGCAAAGTGGCAAGAAAAGTGGCATCAACATCCTACAGCACAATGAAGGGGGAACATAGCAAGCAGAAAGACTAGAACCAACACACTGAGGAACCATGATAGTGGCAAGAACACCACAAGGAGCTGAGTGAATCATCTGGTGTATGGCAGCAAGGCAGAGTAGCAGAAAGCTGAGAGGGGCAAGACAAGCTGGCAGAGCGAAGGTAGTCTGGCCCCTGTGGTTTTGATAGTAGCAAGACAAGCTGGCCCCGGGGAGAGTTCCATTTCCTTTGCACAGGAAAGGGCTCCCTAGAATGGGCTCAGCCCTAGAGTGGGGTGTTTCCATTGGTATCTAGTGAGCTCTTGCTGGTCTTTTATAATCTGGTGGAGTTTGCAGATATACAAACTAGAATTTTCAAGGCTGAGGCGGAGGAGGGTGCCATGTGAACAGCGGTTCAACATGGGTCAACAGGTACTAAGAGGTAGGCTGGCTGGCAAACCCGGGCAGAATTCCCTTTCCTTTGAGCAGGAAAGGGCTCCCTGGAATGGGTTAGCCCCTAAAGTGGAGCACAAGACTTTAAAGTGTGTTTGTTTTAATTAAGGATCCATGCTGTTAAGGATTAGAATTTTGAATTGCTTGAGACTGAGGGTTACCTTTGCAACGAGGGTTCAGCCATTAGGACTAAAAGAAGAGCTGACGTCATCCCCCGCCCAAACCTACAATATCCACCTATGTTGACTTTTAGTTTACACAGTGGCTCTGTAAACTACGGGAACACAGAGGATGAACTAGAGTGCAACTACCACCAGTTTTCTATAGTACTAGAAACATTACTGTTGGCACCTAAGAAAGATTTAGGGAACATGGCCCATATTAGAAGGTCAGGAAAACTATTGAGCATATGAAATATGCAAGCTCCAAATATCTTAAGTCATCTTTTTATATTCTTACATTCAAAATGTGGATGGACAGGCACAGCGTTAGAGGTCAAGCCCTTGTAAGGATGTAAGGCCTGGATGGACAGGCACAGCATTCGAGGATAGAGGTCAAGCCCTTGTAGGGATGTAAATCCTGGATGGACAGGCAGGCACAGCATTCGAGGATAGAGGTCAAGCCCTCTTAGAGACTTAATGCCTGGATGGACAGGCACAGCATTTGAGGTCAAGCCCTTTTAGGGACATAAGGCCTGGATGGATAGGCACATCATTAAAGGTCAAGCCCTTTTAGGGATGTAAAGCCTGGATTGACAGGCACAGCATTAGAGGTGAAGCCCTTTTAGGGACATAAATCCTGTATGGCCAGGCACAGCATTAGAGGTCAAACCCTTGTAGAGAATAAGGCCTGGACGGAAAGGCATAGCATTCTAGGATAGAGGTCAAGCCCTTTTAGGGACATAAGGTCTGGACGGACAGGCAAAGCAATCAAGGATAGAGGTCAAGCACTTTTAGGGATGTAAAGCCTGGACGGACAGGCACAGTGTTAGAGGTCAAGCCCTTTTAGGGACATAAGGCCTGGTCGGACAGGTACAGCATTAGAGGTGAAGCCCTTTTAGGGACATAAGTCCTGTATGGCCAGGCACAGCATTAGAGGTCAAACCCTTGTAGGGAATAAGGCCTGGATGGAAAGGCATAGCATTCTAGGATAGAGGTCAAGCCCTTTTAGGGACATAAGGCCTGGATGGACAGGCACAGCAATCAAGGATAGAGGTCAAGCCCTTTTAGGGACATAAGGCCTGGATGGACAGGCACAACAATCGAGGATAGAGGTCAAGGCCTCGTAGGGACGTAAATCCTGGATGGACAGGAACAGCATTTGAGGTCAAGCCCTTTTAGGGACATAAGGCCTGGGCAGTCAGGCACAGCATTAGAGGTCAAACCCTTTTAGGGATGTAAAGCCTGGACAGACAGGCAGGCACAGCATTCGAGGATAGAGGTCAAGCCCTCATAGGGACTTAAGGCCTGGACAGACAGGCACAGCATTCAAGGTCAAGCCCTTTTAGGGACATAAGGCCTGGACGGACAGGCACAGCAATCGAGGATAGAGGTTAAGCCCTCGTAGGGATGTAAAGCCTTGATGGACAGGCAGGCACAGTATTCGAGGATAGAGATCAAACCCTCATAGAGACGTAAAGCCTGGATGGACAGGCAGGCACAGCATTCGAGGATAGAGGTCAAGCCCTTGTAGGGACACAAGTTTTCTATAGTACTAGAAACATTGCTGTTGTCACCTAAGAAAGATTTCGGGAACATGGCCCATATTATAAAGGTCATGAAAACTATTGAGCATATGAAATATGCAAGCTCCAAACATCTTAAGTCAGCTTTTTATGTTCTTACATTCAAAATGTGGACAGACAGGCACATTGTTAGAGGTCAAGCCCTTGTAGGGACGTAAGGCCTGGATGGACAGGCACAGTATTAGAGGTCAAGCCCATTTAGGGACAGAAGGCCTGGATGGACAGGCACAGCATTAGAGGTCAAGACCTTTTAGGGACATAAGGCCTGGATGGACTGGTACAGCATTCGAGGTCAAACCCTTGTAGGGACATAAAGCCTGGCCGGACAGGCACAACATTCAAGGATAGAGGTCAAGTCCTTTTAGGGACATAAGACCTGGACGGACAGGCTCAGCATTCGAGGATAGAGGTCAAGCCCTTGTAGGGATGTAAAGCCTAGATGGACAGGCAGACACAGATTTAGAGGATAGATGTCAAGCCCTTGTAATTCAACAGAGGATGCTTTTAGAGCATTAGAGACTGCCATTTGTTAAGCAAGAAATGAGCTGGAGATTATTTGTGAATACCCAGAAGCAAGCTGTTAACATCTGAAGTCAGCTGTTTATGTTCTTACTTTTCAAATGTGGACGGATAGGCACAGTATTCAAGGTCAAGCCCTTGTAGGGACATAAGGCCTGGATGGACAGGCAGGCACAGCATTCGAGGATAGAGGTCAAGCCCTCATAGGGACACCAGTTTTCTATAGTGCTAGAACCATTATTGTGTCACCTAAGAAAGATTTCGGGAACATGACCCATATTATAAAGGTCATGAAAACTATTGAGCGCATATGAAATATGCAAGCTCCAAACAGATTAAGTCAGCTTTTTATGTTCTTACATTCAAAATGTGGACGGACATTCACAGCGTTAGAGGTCAAGTCCTTGTAGGGACTTAAGGCCTGGATGGACAGGCACAGCATTCAAGGATAGAGGTCAAGCCCTTTTAGGGACATAAGGCCTGGATGGACAGGCATAGCATTGAGGATAGAGGTCAAGCCCTCATAGGGACACCAGTTTTCTATAGTTCTAGAAACATTACTGTTTTCACCTAAGAAAGATTTCGGGAACATGGCCCATATTATAAAGGTCATGAAAACTATTGAGCGCATAGGAAATATGCAAGCTCCAAACATCTTAAGTCAGCTTTTTATGTTCTTACATTCAAAATGTAGATGGACAGGCACAGCGTTAGAGGTCAAGCCCTTGTAGGGATGTAAGGCCTGGACGGACAGGCACAGCATTAGAGGTCAAACCCTTTTAGGGACATAAGGCCTGGACAGACAGGCACAGCATTAGAGGTCAAGCCCTTTTAGGAACATAAAGCCTGGATGGACAGGCACAGCGTTAAAGGTCAAGCCCTTGTAATAATTCAACAGAGGATGCTTTTAGAGCAATAGAGACTGCCATTTGTGAAACAAGAAATGAGCTGGAGATTATTTGTGAATACCCAGAAGCATCAAGCTATTAACATCTGAAGTCAGCTTTTTATGTTCTTACATTCAAAATGTAGATGGACAGGCACAACATTCAAGGACAGAGCTCAAGGCCTGGTAGGGACGTAAAGCTTGGATGGACAGGCACAGCAT
This sequence comes from Rhinatrema bivittatum, assembly GCF_901001135.1. Lineage (NCBI taxonomy): Eukaryota > Metazoa > Chordata > Amphibia > Gymnophiona > Rhinatrematidae > Rhinatrema > Rhinatrema bivittatum. The sequence goes on along the minus strand of NC_042621.1, from coordinate 247,305,764 downwards.
TTGAGGTCAAGCCCTTGTAGGGACATAAGGCCTGAATGGACAGGCACAGCATTAGAGGTCAAGCCCTTGTAATTTAACAGAGGATGCTTTTAGAGCAATAGAGACTGCCATTTGTGAAGCAAGAAATGAGCTGGAGATTATTTGTGAATACCCAGAAGCTATTAACTGTACTTATGCACTTCAGCTGATGACAAAGGAACATGAAGAGCTCTCAGAAATAAGAAAACCGCTGCTCAAGTCCAAATCTACATTATCAACCTATGTTATCTTAGTAGTTTACACAGTACCTCTGTAAACTATGGGAACACAGAGGATGAACTAGAGTGCAACTACCACCAGTTTACTATAGTACTAGAAACATTACTGTTGGCACCTAAGAAAGATTTCAGGAACATGGCCCATATTATGAAGGTCATGAAAACTATTAGGCATATGGAATATGCAAGCTCCAAACATCTGAAGTCAGCTTTTATGTTATTACATTCCAAATGTTGCAAAACAGGAAAAGAATATTCTGGAAAGAAGTGATGCACAAATACATGAAACTGAAATTAGAAATACTAGAACTAAATTTAGACAGGCACAGCATTTGAGGTCAGGCCCTTGTAGGGACATACGGCCTGGACAGTGGACGGCAGGCACAGCGTTTGAGGTCAGGCCCTTGTAGGGACATACGGCCTGGACAGTGGATGGACAGGCACAGTGTTTCATGTCAGGTACATATGCAGAGATTATCTGGAGCATAGGAGGCAGTTGGAGCTGCAGCAAGGCTTTCAATTGCTTTTATTCATCTTGCCATTCACAGGGAAAATTTGGAAACCCAAGCAAAGGCAGGTTTATTTTCAAAAACACTAGCATTTCCATCAACTCTGGTGCCAGCCTTGACTGGTGAGGGCTCATGATATCCCCTGTCATTGAAAATACATGTTCACTGAGCACACTGGTTGGTGGACATGACAGATATCACTGAGCCACTTTGGCTAGGTGTAGCCAGACAGTGGACTTGTGTGCCCAATATGCCAGCGGATCTGTCTGCATGTCCTCTGTGGGTGAGAGATACCATGTCACTGACAGTTGTGCTGGTGTCTCCTTTGCTTGGGTGGGCTAAAAGTCACTCATGCCAGCTGCTTTCTCTCTAGCCCATAGCAGAACAGATGATTCTTTATGGGCAACATGCCTTTGGCGTACTGAGGTGGAGGAGGAGGAGGTAGTAGCTGTCCCTGACAGAGTGCTGCTCCTGCTTGGGCTGGCACAACTCTCTGAAGTGCCCGCCACTGTTTCCTCCTCTGCTTCATGCCTAATCTGTCTCTGCCTTATGGAGCTCCTGATCTCGGAGTTTTGCTAACAGCAGGTCCTTCACAATGAGAGACAATTGGACTGTAGGGTGAGTTTCCTTTTCACACAGAGATCACAGACTGTGGCGAGCATGTATGTGTGGTCTTCTGTTAAAGGCCTTACTCTCTCTTGCACCTGCTGCTGCAAAAAGTCCAGACAATGCAGCACCTCAGCTGTCATTCCCTCTTTCTGTTTAAAGCCCTCCAAATTTTCATTCAGGAAATTTACTATAGGGATGATGTCAGCCAAGGTGGCACTTCTGGAACTCAGCTCCTCCATGACATCCTTGAAGGGCTGCAGGATTTTTACCAGCTGGCTCATGACTAACCAATCATGATGCCCTAGGGGATTCTGCACACTTATGTCCATTGAACCAGAAAGTTCATGAAGGGGTGTCTGCAGCTCCACTAACCTCTGCAGCATCATAAAGATGGAATTCCACAGGGTGGCAATGTCTTGAATGAGAAGCTTGTGAGGCATGTCAAAATCAGTCTGCTTTTGTCACAGAACCTGCCCCACCTTCACACTTCTGTGGAAGTGCGCTGCTATGTTCCTGCACTTCTGTATTAACCTATGCAGGTATTCATTCTCTTGGTGATTGGACTCCAACCCCAGAGCTGACTTCACTACCAGGTGCAGAGTGTGTGCAAAACATCGGATGTTCTTAAAGCTCCCATCATATATTGCCTTAACCATGTTTGCACCATTGTCTGTGACAAAGAAACCTGCCTGAGGATTCCTGTCTCGCTGGTGTAGTTGCCATCCTGTCAGCAACTGTCTGATGATTGTTAGAATATTGGCTGAGGTATGGGCCTCATCCGTCAGGTGGGTGTGCAGTAAAGCCCACCTCCACCCTGATACTTGTTCACTAATAGAGCTGCTGCCTGCCCCTGCCTCAACCAGGTCCCACCAGTGTGCTGTCAGGGAGAGGTAAGAGTATGCAGCATTCATGGCAGTCCAGATATCACAGGTGAAATGCACACTCCTCTGTGCCTTAGCTAGCAGCACTTGGATGAGACTGCGACACTGGTTGTACAGGCTGGGGATGACCTTTCTGCTAAATGTAGTTCTGGAGGGGTCTTTGTAATTTGGAACTAAGACCTTCAGCAAATGCTTGAAACCCACATTCTGCAAGTGCTGGTCATCAAGGGCAATCATTTCCCCAATGCTCCTGGTTACAACTTTTGAGGCTGCCTGCCTCCTACCCCAGGATAGTGTTATCACACACCACCCTATTTCATCCATGGTGGGTTCTCGCTTCTGCCACGTGGCAGGGGGCTCCTGGCCTGCCACCTGACTGCTAGAAGGGGCTGAGGGCATGGGGTGACTCTGCTCCTTTTCAACCACTTTACACTGCCTGGAAAAGGGGTCCCCTGACTGGTACTGCCACCATCCCCAGATAGCAGTACTGTTGTTGGGCGTTGACTCTTCATATGATGCATCATGCCAAAATTAAATAGATGTCCCATTTGCTTGCCTTTGCTAATAGCCCTGGCACGGTAATTACACTGAGCAAAATGTAGGTCCTCTGTCACTTTAAAGTGGCTCCAGATCACAGATTTCTTTCATGATCCCTTTTCTATAGCCTTCGGGGTGGATGCTGGCACTAGGGCTGAAGTAGAGGATGCACCCTGAGAAGCAATGCCAGGGGTATCAGTCACACTCTGTGCCTGCGCTGACTGCTCTTCCTCTTCCTCATCATCATCAGTTTCATCTCTCCCCTGCAGCACTGAAGTGAGGATAAGACAGGACTAATTAATCCTCCTAAATATTCTTCAGTTATTACTTCTTCCATTTCTGATGATGAGAATCCCACACAAGATGATTCTTCATCGGAATCAGAAGCAAACAGTGCCTGCACTACATTGTCAATGCTAAGTCGAGTCTGCTGTCGTACGGCTGCTTTTGGGTGTCGCCATTTTGTCTGGCATGACTTGGCCTCCCCTTCCCTCACCTCCAAAACTACAGGGTCAGAAACAGGTGGTGGCAATGCATCATTTTTAAATTTCATTTTTTTCCAGATGGAACTGCCTGCCCCTCCAGAGATTTTAGATTGGAACAGGTCCCTTTTTAACTTTAATGGGGGACTGGCACTGCCTTTTGAAGTGCCTCCTCTGCCAGTCCCAATCACTCGACCATGTCTAACTTTCCCTGACATTATGGATTTAATGTCACTGCCTACTAGGGATTTCAATTAAAAGAATTATTTCCAAAAGAGGCCCACTGGGGATTTGGCTTCAGAGAACACCGCTGTCCCAATATAGGTGAGTCTGGAAAACTGCCCCCAGACCCCCACGAGGCAGTGCCTTCTTGCCTTAAAAGAGCACCACTATACCAATATAGTTGAGTCTGGAAAACTGCTCCCAGACCCCCACGAGGCAGTGCCTTCTTGGCTTAAAAGAGCACTGCACTGCTATTCCAATATGGTGAGTCTGGAAAACTGCCCCCAGACCCTCATGATGCAGTGCCTTCTTGGCTTTAAAGAGCACCGCTGTACCAATATAGGTGAGTCTGGAAAACTGCCCCCAGACCCCCACGAGGCAGTGCCTTCTTAGCTTAAAAGAGCACCACTGTACCAATATAGGTGAGTCTGGAAAACTGCCCCCAGACCCCCATGAGGCAGTTGCTTCTTGGCTTAAAAGAGCACCGCTGTACCAATATAGGTGAGTCTGGAAAACTTCCCCCAGACCCCCATGAGGCAGGGCCTTCTTGGCTTAAAAGATCACTGCTGTCCCAATATAGGTGAGTCTGGAAAACTGCCCCCAGACCCCCAAGAGGCAGTGCCTTCTTGGCTTAAAAGAGAACAATAAAAAAAAATGCAGTTAAATAAAACTGGCTTGCATAGCAGCAAAAATGATGAAATATCTTTTTCAATGGCAATTCTATCAAACTAGCTAGACATTGAATATATCTCCCACCCACAACACCCAAATCCTGCTTGCAACCTACCTCAGGGGGTAAAATAAGCAGAAAAATGCCACTGCTAGCAGCTTCTCTCAGTGGCACAGACAGAGAGACCGTCTCAGATCAATAAAAAAAAGTGCGGTCAAAAAAAGTATGGCTAGCTAGTGGCAGCAGTGCAGCAAAATCGATCAAATATCTTTTTCAATGGAAAATTCTATCAAAGTAGCTAGCATATTGAATATAGATTTGAGACACTCAAACTAGTTCTGAGTTCAGCCACCTCCCCGGACAACCTCCCCAGACCATCCCCACCAAGAAAGTGCGTGGCACGCCGCATGCTTAACATATAAATAGTGCTGTGTCATCAGGAATAGCGTCACAGAGCACTGAGTGAGAGCGGTGATTGGCCACATTAGAAAAATGCTTAGCTCTGATAGGTTGCATTCTGGTCTCCTTGCCAACCTGTCTGACTCACTCTATGACAGGGCTGTGAGGTCATTTATAACTCATAGGAAAGGGCTGGTTTTTGCTATCTCCTATTTCAAACGGCCGCTAAGAAATCACTGTGAGCCAAAAGAATGAAACTAATATGATCCATTGTATTCGTGGGGGATTGCGATGTGTTTCGCAAATCCATGAATACAACGAATAGGGACTTATGCATTGTGGATTGCCAATGCATTGAAAATGAATACACATCCCTAGTGTTTATGGTAGTGAAGGTAAAAGATTTGTTCTCCACATCACCTTGCATGCTCCAATGCCCTGCCTCATTCCTATTCTGCAGTTAGTGAGCATGCAAGATGATATGGGCTATGGCATTACAATGAAAGCTGTGTGTATGCTGGAAAGAAAGACAGTCAAAGGTAAAGAAGCTCCTTACTGTGGACCTTCAATATTGCCTCTTTTTGCCTTCTTCACATACCATATTGTTTACTAACTCCTGCTTACATGTGCCTGTCTGTGACCTGCTCTGTACCTTCATGGTCAACATAATATATAGTGTGCATGTACAGCTTGGGTGATGTACAGGGGAACCTTGGAATCTTCATGACCCAACAGTTTATTTCCTGTCCCCTTACTTCTGTCAGATGTGCAAGGATATGTGACCACATACATTTGTAGCTTACACTGTAAACAAAATCTGATGTGTACTTAAGTCTTGGTACTCCATTTTAGCTGCTGCCTCACAAGTAGAGCTGATGAGTGAGGGAGTGCCATCTGCTGTACAATGTCCATGGCCAACTACCAGAGGCCCTAGAAGGGTGCTGCTGGGGCTGGGGACCAGGCTGCCTTCCACACTCTGGTTCCCACCCCTGTACTGGCCTGACTTGGGGGTCTGTATAATACATGTAAGGTAAGGCTGACCTTACAGGTAGCATCCAGATCCCAAGGGCAGGCCACTACAAGCATGGCAGGCAGTCTGCCAAAGTCTGCCTGGTCCATAGCAACAGCAATTCCCCTCTTCGTCCTGTGCTGTCCACCTGTGCAAATTCTGTAGCACACAGTACTCACTCCTCCCTCCTACTTGTCACACAGCAGCTGACACTGTATTGCAAGAGTCACCAAGTACACAGTGTAGTGGAACAGACTGTTTGGTTACTGTACAAGTGAAGCTCCTACAATGTTTAGAAAACAGTGTCCCGTCCCTTTGTAGGCAGATTTTGGTGCACCACATCTAGTTTTGCACAGAAAAGGTAATGTTGTTCATATGGGAGACAGAAGGTAGGCGTACCTTTCCTGCATCAACACAGTACAGAGGGAGTGATAACAAAGGGCGAGCTGGTGTGGCAACCTCTATGTCAACTGTGCAAGATATGTTGCCCGTATGACATAGTGAGGGCAAAGGTAGCTCCGGCGCCATTTTGAAGATTGGCAATACGGCCCGCGTGCAGGAGGTCACTCCCGGACCCCCGCTGGACTTTTGGCAAGTCTTGTGGGGGTCAGGAGGCCCCCCCCAAGCTGGCCAAAAGTCCCTGGGGGTCCAGCGGGGGTCCGGGGGCGATCTCCTGCACGCGTGACGTCGGGAGCCAGGAACCAAAATGGCGCCGGCGCTACCTTTGCCCTGTCACATGATAAGGGCAAAGGGCCACCGGCCCCATTTCTCAACGCAGCCATGGCCAGAGAGAGAGGGAGATCACGTTGGGACCCCCCCACTGGACCCCAGGTAATTTAAAACATTTTGGGGGGGTTCGGGAGGGTGGGGGATTTGTTTTAAAGGTTCGGGGTGGGTTTTAGGGTTTTTTTGGTGTGCCGGTTTTCTCGCGCCCTATTTAACGATACAATACAAATGCCCCTGACGATAAATCGGGGGCATTTGTATTGTATTGTGCACTCTAACGATTTTGGATGATTTTAAAATTATCTGACGATAATTTTAATCGTTCAAAAACGATTCACATCCCTATTAAACACGGACATTTATTTATTAAGATGTATTTCACACCTTTTCATGTTACAAATTCAGGTATAGTAGGTATTTCCCTGTCCCCAAAGGACTTACAGTATGAGTTTGCATCTCTTCTTAAACAGTACCGAAAGTATGGATTACTTTAGTTCAAAATGTCAAGCCATTATTTCATTACCAAAGAAATATAAGATTTTGGTTCTTTTATTGAAAGCTCTAATCTGTACTGTGTTTGTCTTATATCACTGACATGATTGATGGTGGTAAGAAGAGCCAGGAATGCTGCATACCCTCCAGCCTCTGAAGCAGATGCATCAGCGTCGAAACGCTGACAGTGTCGGGTGGGAATGCAGCTCTACTTCAGCCTTTAGAACCGCCGGTTGCAGGTAAGTTTGATTGCATTACTGTCTACACAATTGGTTTCTGCCCAGGAGACTGCCTGGGCCCTCGTAGAATGAGCCTTAACCTGTAGAGGTAAGGGCTTTCCTGCCTCTATGTGGGCTGCCTTGATTACTTCTTTGATCTAGAGGGCTATGGTTGCCCGCGAGGCCGCTTCTCCTTGTTTCTTCTTGCTGTGAAGAACGAATAAGCGATCTGTTTTGCACACCGGTTCCGATCTTTCCAAGTATCGCACCAGGAGTCTGCCAACTTTCAGGTGGCGAAGAAGGCTTGAGTCTTCCAAGTCCTTATGTTCATCCGGAGCTGGTAGCAAGATGGTTTGATTCAAGTGAAACTCAGAAACCACTTTTGGAAGGAAGGACGGGACAGTGCGCAGTGGGGGTCTGGGGGTTCCCGACAGGATAGAGCCTGTAGTTCGGAGATGAGATGAACTGAACATATTGCCACCAGGAATGCCTTCTTCAATGTTAAAAGGCATAGTGACAGACCACGTGTTGGTCTGAAAGAAGCCCCAGCTAGGAAGTCTAATACTAGATTGAGATTCCATAGAGGCACCGGCCACTTTAGGGGTGGTCGGAGTTGTTTAACCCCATTCAGGAAGTGGGACAAGTCCGGATGGGTTGATAGCCAGATACCATCCATTTCTGCTCTGAAGCAGGTCAGTACAGCTACTTGGACCTTGAGGGAGTTGAGTGACAACCCCTTCTTTATACCATCCTGTAGGAACTCAAGAATCATGGGAATCTTGGCTGTCTGCGGGAGAATCCCATGGTCCTCACACCAGGCTTCTAATATTCTCCAGATCCGTATGTATGACAGGGATGTGGAGAACTTGCGCACTTGGAGTAGGGTGTCAATCACAGCCTTTGAGTAACCGCGCTTCTTCCGGCGAGTCCTCTCAAGGGCCAGACCGTAAGAGAGATCGAGACGGATCTTTGTAGAGAATCGGGCCCTGCCAGAAAAGGTCCCTGTGTGGAGGTAGGCACAGAGGGTTACCTGCAAGGAGTCTTTGCATGTCTGCTTACCATGGTCAATTTGGCCAATCCGGGGCCACTAGTAAAACTAGTCCCCTATGATGTTCTATCTTGCGGATGACCCTGCACAGTAGTGGCCATGGGGGGAAGGCATACAGTAAGTCTTCTTCTGGCCAAGTCTGGACAAGAGTGTCGATTCCTTGGGATTGTGGCTCTCATCTGCAGCTGACGAACCTGGGGACTTGGGCACTGAGATGGTGGCCAGTGGGTCCATGGCTGGGAGGCCCTAGTGATTTACTATCAGTTGGAAGGCTGTGATCGACAGCATCCATTCCCCTGGGTCCGGGCTCTCTATGCTGAGGAAGTCTGCTGAGACGTTGTCTTTTCCTGTGATGTGGGAGGCCGAGATCCCTTGAAGGTTTATCTCCGCCCATGCCATGAGAGGGTCTATCTCCAGAGACACCTGTTGGCTCTTGGTTCCTCCCTGGCGGTTGATGTAAGCAACCATTGTCACGTTGTCTGACATTACTCGGATTGTTTGCATCGGAGTCTGTGGATGAATTGCAGGCACGCTAGTCTGACTGCTCGCGCTTCCAGGCGGTTTATGTTCCATTTCGCCTCTTCTTTGTTCCATTGTCCCTGGGCCGTCAGTTCCTAACAGTGGGCTCCCCACCCTCTCAGGCTTGCATCCATGGTGAGCAATATCTAGTTTGGTGGGGATAAGCTTACTCCTCTGCTTAGGTGGTCTTCCTGTAGCTACCACTGGAGCTGAGAACATACCTCTGCTGGTAGTTGGAGGCGAATTGAGTAGTCCTGGGACAGTGGGTTCCATCGTGACAGTAAGGAGCACTGGAGCAGTCGCATATGGGCCCTTGCCCAAGGGACGACTTCCAGGGTTGATGCCATGAGGCTGAGGACTTAAAGATAGTCCCATACCTTGGGGTGTGCATTGGTCATCAATCGTCGTAATTGTTCCATCAGTTTCCTTCTCGGGGGAGGGAGGAAGACTGTTCTGTTTGGTGTTGAAACGGACCCCCAGGTACTCTAGCAATTGAGAGGGCTGCAGACTGCTCTTGCCTGTGTTCACGACCCAATCGAATTCCTGCAGTAGGCTCTTGACTCTGCTGGTCACCTGCCGGCTCTCTTCTGAAGACTTTGCCATGATTAGCCAATCATCCAGGTAAGGGTGTACCAAGATCCCTTCCTTCCTCAGTGTTGCCACCACGACCACCATGATTTTGGTGAAGGTTCTGGGGGCAGTTGCTAGGCCAAAGGGTAATGCTCGGAACTGGTAATGGTGACCCAGTATCACAAAGTGCAGGAAGCGCTGGTGATCCTGATAGACTGGGATGTGAAGGTAGGCTTCGGAAAGGTCCAGGGAGGTTAAAAACTCTCCCAGCTGTACTGCCATTATTACGGAGTGAAGAGTTTCCATGTGGAAGTGTAGAACCCACAGATGATGGTTGATGTTCTTAATGTCCAAGATGGGCCGGAAAGATCCTTCCTTCTTGGGAATGATAAAATAGATGGAATAGCACCCCGTATTTTGTTGGGGCGTGGGAACCGGAGTTATTGCCTTCAGACTGAGTAGTCTTGTTAGAGTGGTTTCTACTGCCAGTCTCCTGGAATGGGAGTGGCAGGGTGACATCATAAATTTGTCTCGAGGGATGCTGCGGAACTCCAGAGAGTAACCTTCTCGAATGATGTTTAGAACCCATTTGTCCAACGTTATCTCGACCCTATATCCTCTACCTGTGGATGGGTCGGCCCATTCTCATTGTGGAGCATGGCTGGAGCCTGCCTCCGGGCTTGCTCCCCTCTTGGTCTATCTGTTCTGAAGGGGCTGGGACCTTTCGGAGGGACGAGGTGCCTGGAACTGCGAGTTCCTGTACCATCTAAAGCACTGCGATCCTCTGCCCTTGGTTCTTCTGGGGGAGGGACACTGAGATCTTTTACTCCTATCTTACAGTAGCTGAGGCACTGGAGATTCGCCCCATTTGCTAACTAACTTCTCTGATTCGCTTCCAAACAAGAGAGATCCTTTAAAAGGCATTCTTGTGAGATTCGCTTTAGATGTCGCGTCTGCAGACCAATTCCATAGCCATAGTTGTCTTCTGGCTGCCACTACCGAGGCAATGCCCCTGGCTGAGGTGCATACCAGGTCCGAGCTTGCATCCACGAGGAAGGCTGCTGCAGGTTCCATCATCTCACCGGTATACGTTCCGGAGTTATTTGCCTCTCTCAAGTGGAGCAAGCAGGAACATGCCACCAGTGCGCAGCAGGAAGCAATCTGCAGTGTCATTGCTGTTGCATTGAAGGCCTGCTTAAGGATGCAGGTGTTCCTTGGTCGCTGGTTCTAGAGGGCATAGGGCTTAAAAGGCCTGACCCCCTTTGAAGCTGGCCTCCGGGGCATCCCATTCCAGGTCAATCAGTTTCTGGATGGTTTCCATCATTGGGAACTAGCATGAGGCCTTACGAAGGGACACCAAGATGGGGTTCCTCTTTGGTTCTGCCATGGGGTCCATGCCAGGAATACCCAGCATCTTCAGAGTCTGGGAAACAAGGGCTGATAATTCGTCCTTGTGGAAGAAGCGAAGCATGGTTCGGTATGGTCTCATTCCTGGAGGGATTTCTCCTTCTTCCAGGGAGTCATTCTCATCATCTGAGGTGTCTGGGTCCCTGTTAGGGAAGTTCTTGGTTAAGCAAGGCATGACTCGAGGCATCCGAGTAGGGTCAGGAGGATCTTGTGCTTCCGGCAGGGGTTGAGCCTGGTGCATAGCTGGGGCTGATTGTGCTTGAATGAAGGCTTGCAGCCCTTGGAAAAATTCCAACCAGGAGAAGGTCCCTGGGTCCATGTTAATCCCAGGGGGAGTCAGAGTAAGGGCCCCAGAGGTGCCCTCCTGTGGGGAAGCCATCTCGGAGATGCAAAGGTCTGGGGAGCTATCTTCAGTAGTTCCAGAACCATCTCCCGACAGTAAGGGACCAGGCTTTGGTTCCCCCTGGGCTCCTTCATAATGTTGACACAGGCAGGACTCCAATTCAGGCTGCACGGCTCTTATGTGGCAGGCTGTGCAAAGACAGTGCCTTCTGGTCTTCTTGGGCACCGGTGCCATTGTTTCTATGTGTTTGCGCGCATGCAGTTGTAAACGCGGCTGTGCGTGTAGTTATGCGCACGGGTGCACTCAGTTGTGCATGCCGCTGTACATGTAGCTATTCGCTCATCTTTATAGGACGCTTGCAAGTTAGGCGCATCGGCCGCCCGGCCTGCCCTGTGCGTACCGCCGGCAAAAAGGAAAGATGGCGCCAACGACCCCCACATGTAAGATGTTGCCCCCGAGGGCTCCACGTGTGTGGACCCTTGCACTGTATCGGGGCCTAGCCTAACCAAGTCTGCTCAACCCGATCAGTGCTCCTTTCTAACCTCACCGGGATGGATTCGGTATGGCAATCTGAGCTGTGGAGACTGGAGACCTGAATTTAAAGATTTTTTTCTTACTTGGTCTTGGTGCTTACCGATCGTGTGCCAGACGGTCTCCAGCTGTGTGGGGAGAGGGAATTACCTTTACCGCCACACTCGTTTCTGCACCTGCTGCCTTTCAGTCACACTGGGGGGCTAAGTCCACGCCGGGAACCGGCTACCGGACCAAGGCACTCCTCTGAGGGATATCGGAGATCAACCTCAGGAATTCTCGACTGGGGGAGGGACCCTTAGGTATCACCGCAGGAGAGAAAGGCTCGATCTTCCTTAAGGTAAATTTTGTTTTTTCTTTGCTGTAATTCTTAACACTATTCTAGTGTGTGGGATAGTGTCTGCATCTGCTAGGAGATGGAGAGATACTGAAGAGCTGAGGTTACTGCAGAGGTATATCTAGAATGACATCAGCTTTGAAATCTGATTCCGTCTTTCATCTGATAGCAGATGAGCACAATACCCATTGGTCCTGAGTCCATCTGGCTACACGCTAGGAAATCACTGCACAATGAAACAAATGCAATAAAAATGCTAGTTGGCAGTTCAGAGAGGACAGAGACCACAAAAGTCACTGTTTTGATTTTATAGTTCAGCTAAGATACTGGCCATTGCAGGGAAGCTTCATTAACTGCTTATTTATTACCGGCCTTTCTTCCTTCCAGCTTGTTGTAAGATTCCAAGTTCTCTCTCCCTGTTGATTGTAACTTTGACTTATTCCTACCATTGTTATCTGTCATTTCACTTGAATTGCTACTCCAGTTATTCCCTTGTTATATTGTAAACCGATCCGATATGGTTATTCACTATGAAGGTCGGTATAAAAAACTGTTAAATAAATAAAATAAAAATAACTGCAGTTGCTTAGCATGTAGAAGACCTACTCCCAATCTCACCTGTGTCTGGACATCTCTTCCTCTTTCCTAGCTGTCAGGCATTGCATCCGGGCTTGTAGCAGCGTCTCACTTGTTATTAGTAACTGGTTGGCAGGAGCTCCTCTGGGGCTGATCATAAAACCTGAGAATGGTTTAGCTGTCATCCTTTGCAATTAAACCGGTTTATAGTAGGTGCAAACAGAGGTTATGTGATCCAGAGAGACTAAAAGGAAATCCCAAGTTATACTGGGCAAAATTAGTTTGTAGTACACTGCAAGCCTAAATATGTTCACCAAACTTGTTTACTGCTGTAGCAAAATATATTTTGGACTATGTGGGCCTGTATCAAAGACAAGGTCTCTCACTTCCCAGTTTTAGAAGATTAAAAGTAACATTGCGTTTACTTTAGTTGTGTTGTTCTTCTGTAGACATTTGTGGGTACAAAATAACTAGTCTTGAAGCTTGCACTGTACATTTACCATTGCTGAAGCATTAAGTAAAAGTTAAACATTGCGTTAAAACACAATAGAAGAAAAATTGTTAAGGTGACATTCATGTGAATCTTCATTGTTTTCGTAGTCAGAAATCTGGTTATGCTTTGGTGCTCCTAATTGTTATACTACTATTTAAAGATTTTAAAATAAAAGTATGCTTATAAACTTTCTTCTACACAATTGCTTTTTGTTACATGATTTGAAACTTGTATATTGTGTATTTTTGTACTAGCAATAAATTTGGTTATGAAAGCTGATATTAAATTGTGTAGCGCATAATTTCAGTAACCTTAAACCAAGGCAAAATATATGCCTGCATGGAGATACCAAAATTGGGCTAACTGGTAGCTTCTTTTTATTGATATTTCAATTAACTCTAAAGATGAACATTTGTTTTAGTACATGCTATTTTTTTTAGTGAACACAAAATCTAATTTGGTGCACTAAAAAAAACAATGCACACTAAAACAAAATAGAACACAATAATTTATTGCACACTAAAATGAAACAAAGCAAAAAAAACAAATTAAATGAACAAAACACAGCAATGAAAGAAAAAAATATTTTTTTTGGGTTGCACACCTCTATTTAACTCAAGTAGGTAATTGAAATGGCAGGGAGACAAGAAAGCTTCCATATTTTTCTTTAACAACTATAAAAATGAGAAATGAATTCTAAAGTACATCTGGAATCAGCAAAATGGATGTTGAATTTAATGAGGGCACTAATCAAATTGCCTGGGAAGGTTGCAGATCTATGGGCCTGCAAGCACTTACTCAAAGGGAAACTCCCTGCAGAGTTTCCCCTTTGAAAACATGGGGCCTGCCAGCACTGCAGGTACTTTTGAACCTATGAACTTTGTACCTGATCTCTAGCAGGCGCAAACTCCTTACCATAAATCATGTGCGGGGATTTAAAAATGAAATTCCTACACATTTTCTGCTGGCTCTTCCCTCCCCTGCCTATTGGCAGTGTGGATAAAAGTACTTGTGCTGTGACTCACTGAAGGGAGGACAGTTTTTAGCCTCTAATTTTAGCCAGATAACTGCATATTTATCCAGGTAAAATCTTTTGCCCTCCTTATGCTTCATCCTTGTGAGAAGCATGAAGGAGAAGAAAATGGAATATTCTCTCTGGTTGTAAGAACAGGGATGCAATAACAATTTCTAACTTTGAAAGATCCAAAGTAAAGAGGTGGCAACGTTTATATTAAGATCAGGGGTGGAACCTCTTTAAAGCAATAAAAACAATGTTGAAAAGATTTTATTTGGAGAAAAGTGCATGTACGATAGCTGTGAAAACATTTGAACAGTATTGAGTTGTTCAGTTTTCCATATGTAGCAGCATGAAATATAGTTTGCATTATTTGATACTAGTAGCTATTTCTACTTCTCTCACTTTGGGGTAGATTTTATAAAGTTGCGCGCTGGCGTCCATGTGTGCGCGCTACCTGGCGCGTGCACATGGATGCCCGATTTTATACCATACACGTGCATGTTATAAAATCAGAGGTCAGCGTGCGCAAGGGGGTGCACTATTGTGCACCCTGTGAGTGCCAACACCTGTGGCCTTCCCCAGTTCCCAACCCCCTACCCTAACCTCTCTTCCCCTTCCCCTAATCAACCCGCCCCCTATCCCTGTCCTAATCCCCCCCCCAAAAAATTATTTTACCTGCTGTGCCTGCCCAGGTGTCAGGCACAGGTTGCGCACGCCGGCACCCAGCTGGCATTCGATCCTCCGACACATCGGCAAATGGCCGCTGTGCCAGAGGCCTCTGGCCCCTCCCTGCCCCCTCCCCAACCCTTCCCCGCCCCTTTCCCAAAGCCCCGGGTCTTAGATGCATCCCGGGGCTCTACACGCGTTGCCGGGCCTTTGTAGAATAGGCCCGGTGCGCGTAGGGCTTTTAAAATCTACCTCTTTTTGTTTTGTAGCTCCATTATGTATAATGCATATTTATTATTCATCAGTGAAACAGATTTAAAAAATAATTCTATAAGAAAACTAAGAGTTTGATTCTTTTTAGTGCAGTAGCTACCCCTTTCACCCCAACTCAATCAGAACCAGTGGTGGGATCTTGGCACCATGAGATTTCACTGACAACTACCCAGGGTTTTTTCCCCTGTTCTAATAGATCCTCTTTCCCACTGTTCCTAGGCGTTGTCATTACAACAATGATCCTGAGGCTGGGAGCCAAGCTCCAGGGTTCCTTCTGAAATTCTGTATCCTTCTGTGTTCTAAATGTGGCCACTCCTATTGATGACCATGACTTCCTTCTCCAAGGGCTGTGAATGCTGCTTCTGCACTATTTCCAGCCCTGGCTGACCCAGGTTTAGAGGGCCTGACCTGAGAAGCAAACTAAGGAGCCCAGGTATAACAATTGACAGCATGACACTGAGCCACCAGGCCAGCCCTGGAGTGGATTTCAAATGTGGGAAAGAGGAAAGAAAGAGAGGTAAATCTTAAAAAGTAATTAGAATATACTACAGTAATACTCATAAAACTGAAATGACTTAAGATCTAACTACATGTATAACTCACTGTCAGGGCCTGCAAAGAATGAAAGAAATAGACAGCTTGATATTGCTTACTTTTATTAACTCATCCATAATTAGCTCATAACTTAGATACAATTTAGCTTGTGCCATATGGGCTAATATTGTGCTGAAAATTACCCCCCATGCAGGTGACAGTCTGTCACAGTGAAGGAAGATTAGCATAAAACCCACAGCACATCCTTAATATTTACATAATGGTTGCAACAATATCCCATAAATGCACTTTTTTTTTCCCACACACAGGCGATCACGCCTTATTATAGCTACTACTTAACCTGCCAATCACAGTCTTGATTCAGTTTTGCAGAAAGACAATACCCTTTGCTACAATGCGTGACATTCCTATGCACATTCTGAGCTGGTGCCCTGCACACTGCCCGTTTCCAATGAGGAGAATTCTGTTATGTAAACAGTCGTTTCATTTTCCTAGCTATTAGTGACCACTGATGTGGCTCCCTGGTTTTTAATGCTGCAATACTGGAGGTTGCCAAATGGTCTGCCGTTTAATAATCGGTAGCATGCAGGGCACTTATCAAAATGCCACCACTCTGAGCATCTGTTGTTATTAAGTAAGATGGTCAAATGTTGTATGGCACTTCAATTTTGCTTTTCACATCACTTACAGAGCAAAAATAATATGCAGTTTGTGCAGCAGACTAATATGCTATTTCAGCTGTGCCAATTGCTGTTATTTTAGGTTGCTGTTTATTACAAATGTCAGAGAAAACTTTGCCCTTTTTACTAGTTATTACAAAGAATGTTCTAAAAGAAGTATACAGAGTCTTATTAAATTCATTAGCATGATTATACTATGGAACTATGCATTTAGGGTTGTATTATAGGAGTCACATAAAAAGCATTTCCAGGACTTAGTAATTAGTCGATTTGACATATTTGCTAAAGTGAGAAAATAAATTCATGTTGTGTCATCGCCCGGAACAAGTAGGAGATGCAGAAGGCCACATATTTATTCACAAGGCCTGCACATGTCATTTATTTATTTATTTATTTATTTTTGGTTTTTATATACCGGAAGTTCCTATATACAATACATATCACTCCGGTTCACATTTAACAGAAATAACTATCGCCGGGGAGGCGGTTTACATGGAACATATCGAATTAATGAACGGATAATATATAATAAAGTACAATCTATTGGGAAAAACAACTAAGATCAACTTAGAACACAACTTGGAAACATATAACTGAAGTAATATAAACATTAGATTATTGCTGTAAGGCAAGGATGGTTGTTGTTCTTCTTGCTTTTAGCTCTCTGGGAAAGCTTGACGGAAGAGCCAAGTCTTGAGTTTCACTTTAAAAGTAGTATGGCACGGCTCAATGCGGAGGTCTGGTGGTAGGGAGTTCCAGAGAGACGGGCCCGCTGTAGATAGAGCACGTTTCCTCAGGGTAGATTTTGCAGGTTGGGTGATCATTCTGTTCTGGTATGCCCTTCTGGTTGGTTTTTTAGAGGAGTGTAGTTGAAGCTGGAAGGTTAAGTTGAGTGGAGAGATGTTATGTAGGGCCTTATGAATCATCATGCAGGTTTTGAACTGAATCCTATATTTGATGGGCAGCCAATGGAGATGCTGGAGGATCGGGGTGATATGGTCCCTTTTTTTGGCGTTTGTAAGTATCCTTGCAGTGGCATTCAGTACCATCTGGAGTGGTTTGGTGGTGCATGCTGGAAGGCCCTGCAGGAGTGAATTGCAGTAATCTAGTTTAGGGAGAATGATGGCTTGGATTACTGTGCGGAAATCCCTATAGAGTAGAAGAGGCTTTAGTTTCTTTAGCACTTGTAATTTAAAGAAGCATTCTTTTGTAGTGTTATTTATGAATTTATTGAGGCTGAGTCTGTTGTCTAGTAGTACTCCCAGATCTCTGACTTGAGGTGCGGTGGCATATCCTGAGGTGTCTGGAGAGTTGCTGGATGTTGGCGGGGCAGGTTGATCCGGTGCTATTATGAGTATTTCCATTTTGTTGGTGTTTAGAACTAGGTTGAGGCTGGTTAGAAGATCGTTGATGGATGAGAGACATTTTTTCCAGTAGTCCATGGTTTTGTGTATGGTCTCCGTGATAGGGATGAGAATTATGTATATCATCCGCGTATAAGAAATGGGTGAGCTTGAGGTTAGTAAGTAGATGACAGAGTGGGAGAAGGTAAATGTTGAAGAGGGTGGGGGAGAGTGATGATCCTTGTGGTACCCCCATCTTGGCTTGGATGGGGTGAGATTCCTTGTTGTTTATCTTAACTTTGTATGTTCTGTTCTCTAGGAAGGACTTAAACCAATTGAAAGCTGTTCCTGTGATGCCGATGTCTGTAAGACGTTGTAGTAGGCTAGAGTGGTTCACGGTGTCGAACGCTGAGGAAAGATCCAGAAGCGCGAGGAGACAAGGTTGGCCTTTTTCGAGATTGAAGATAATGGTGTCCGTTAGTGTGGATAATAAGGATTCGGTGCTCTTTTTCTTCCGGAATCCATATTGGTTAGTGGTGAGGATATTGTTGTCGTCAAGGAATTCAGAAAGTTGTCTGTTGACAATTTTCTCCATGATTTTAGCTAGCATGGGGAGGTTAGCTATAGGTCTGTAGTTAGCCGGGTCTGTGGTGGGAAGGTTGGGTTTTTTGAGGAGAGGTTTGAGCAATGCTAACTTGAGTTGGTCCGGAACTTGGCCTTGGGCGAGGGAGCAGTTAATGATATCTGCAACTGGCTTGGCAATGATGTCAGGGATTGAACTCAGCAGGTTTGATGGTATATGGTCTAAGGGGTGAGAGGACGGTTTTATCTTCCTAAGGATGTTCGCTATTTCTAGGGTGGACGTGGGTTCAAGAGTTTTGAGCGCTGCTGTGTATGTGTTGGTTTGACGAGCGGTTGCTGTAGCTGATTGCGGGCTGTGGTTGCTTGCGTGGCTTGTGTGCGGCGTAGGCCCTTTGAGGGGGGCTATGAGTGCGGTGATTTTGTTGTCGAAAAAGTCGGCAAGTTCACTGGCTTTTTTAAGAGCTTGTTCATCTGGGATGTTTGGTCCAGGAGGTTTAGTGAGGGCTGAGACATAAGAGAAGAGGGCTCTTGAGTCAAATGAGAAGTAGTGTATCTTTTTGGAGAAGAATTCTCTTTTTGTTTTGTTGATTTCGTTTCTGTAGGAAATACACAGAAAGTCATACACAGAAAGTAACAGACGGACGGCTGCTACAGCATTCAGGTATAAAGAAATAAATGACTAAATGCATAACAGCCCTCTCCTTTAAATGACATAGGAATCAAATTTGAAAGGGCCATGGTCTTGTGCTTGTGAGCAATGACTGATATTGTGGCTTTGCGTACTTATAACTCGAACAATGGATTTCTTAGAGTTCCAACCAAGATGGTTGTCTGGATTCAGACAGTTCTGGCCCTAGTGGGGGTTCATCTATTGAGCTTGATGAAGATTCTGTCCAATTACAGAAACCACAGATTGTTCTGATGATATCTCTGTCTCATAGTCACTGAATCAATCAATGTATCAGTGCCAGGGCAGTCGAACATGTGGTCTTACAGTGTGCAAATAGGTTACCACCTCAAGAAAGGTAGCTGCTTTCCACTTTGCTCCAAAACAATAGTTTTGCAAGAAGATTGAATCTCCCTTTTGAAACCTTTGCAATAGCTTGAATGATTGTGCTTCATTAGCAATAGTAATATTAATTCACCATTGAGAAAACAATCAAACTCCGATTACCATAGACCTCATAAGTATGACCTTTGTATATTGAGACGCTGACAATCACTCTTGATTCTGCGTGCACACTGTCTCTAAGAGTCTGTGTCTTATAATAATTGGTCAAACAGGATCACACAATTTTGTACATATTTTAGTCACTTGTTTTGCATATAAAAGTCACTTATCTTGAAGCAAATGTGTATCTTCTTGTAACAAGTAGCCACAAAAAGTTACATAGGTAGGGTTGTCACTGCTTGAGTGCTGGCAGTTAGGGCTATTTTGGTATGGGAGGTTTATTAAGTTGTAATTGTAATTCTGTTTAACCAAAGCTTTCTGAGAGCCAAGCCCACACCCAACATGTTTTACAATAGGCCTAAAGCAATATGGGATCCAAGTATCTTTTTATTTTATTTTTGCAGGTTTTTCTAGTTGGCACCATAGAGGTGCATGTAAATAGAATGTACATATTGTAAGTGATATTTTTACCTCATTAGACTGTACTTTGAATGTTATTTTTGATATAAAATTGATAATTATAAATAAATAATTTTTAACTATATGGGGAGGGAGGGTCTGGGAGGTTGTAAAGTTTACCTATGGCACCTAAAACCCTTATTCCAACCCTGGCTGCACTGGCTCCATGTTATATAATGATGTGGCGGTATTGGAGCGGGGGGCACTTACTGTGTAAGCAAATGAGCAGCAGCAAAGCAATGGAATGTATGTGGATATCTTTCTGTGTCACAGAGAGAGAGAGAGAGACACACACACACACACACATATATGAGCAGCAGCACAACAATGGAATGTGTGTATCTGAGAGAGTATGGGTCTTTCTCTCTGACACCCACACACACACACTCTGTCTCTGTGACACAAACAAAACACACACACACACACACACACACACACACATTGAGGAATGGAGAATAAAACAGAGAATATCATTAAGCCTCTGTATTGCTCCATGGCACAATCGCATCTTGAGTATTGTATACAGTTCTGGTCATGACATCTCAAAAAACATATAGCAGAATTAGAAAAGGTACAGAGAAGGGCAACCAAAAAGAAATGAGGAAAGACTAAAGAGGCTAGATCTCTTCAGCTTGGAGAAAAGATGGTTAAGGGGAGATATGATAGAGGTCTATAAAATAATAAATGGAGTGGAATGAGTAAACATTAATCTGTTGTTTACTCTTTCAAAGAGTACGAAAACTAGGAGACACACAATTGTTATACTTGAACTTGGTTTGTGGGCCCTTGGATCATGGAGAGAGCTGACTTCACCCACAGGGAGGAGCCCTATGGAGACTTTCCACAACAGGCGGGGTTTCAGCAGTGATAGACACAGGAGTCAGAGATATATTTATTATACAGCAAAGAGAAACCCAAGGAGTGGATTTGTAAACTCAGTCCTTGAGAAGGAAGACTTGAGATGGATTCTCCTGTAGTGGTCCACAGAGCGGGGTAACCCTGGTAATACTTGCTTCTTGATAGTTCTTGTGCGTAGTAGCTTCGGTAGTGGTCTGCAGCACGGGGTAGGCCGGAGATATATGTTGGCAGGAGGCACAAGAAAGTGTGGATCCGGTAGTGGTCCGCAGAGCGGGGTAACCCAAGGATCCTCACAGCAAGAGAGAAGCAGAGTTGTAGATCAGGTCTAGTATTCACTCCATGGTGTTGCAGTAGAGATATCATTGTAGCAGCAGTGGAGACCCAGAGCAGGAAAACTGAAGGGTCATCTGTAGAAATAGCGAGAGGTACTCACTAAGCTGGTGGAGGTGAGACTCACAGAGAAGGCTCTCTGAGGAGCAGATAGCCCTGAGTGCTGCAAGGCCCCCAAGGAGTTTGAGTGGAGACTACACATGCTGACCCGCAGCAAAACGTATGCGGCACCATTAGGGAATGGAACCGGTAGAGATTTAAGTGCAATCTGCTTCATAAGATACATCTGTACTGCAGATGGCTTTTTGAATTCAATTGTGATCTATTCAGTGTGTTCTCATTTAAGCTCCTGAGGCAGCCACTGGAATGTGGCGAAACTCGGCCTGAGTCGGGCATTTTAACGTTTAACTCATAGGTAGGAAAGTCTGGTAGGCTTAAGTACATGTAGGCAGTGACGTCATACGGTGGGGACACCCCCAAGGTTCCCACCATGACGTGAATAAGATGGAGGCAGGCACATGCGTGCATGCCCTAAGTTACTCCAGATTCAATATGGCGACCGGGATTGCCCACGCCATCCCGGGAATGCCAGGGAGGTTGGTGTGCAGAGGCAGTGGTGGCCATCTTTGCCAGAATTGGAGCTAAAGGGCAAAATGAGGTGAGCTGCAAAAGTCGCAGCCATCTGCGACTGACGGACGCAATAGTACTCCCCTTCTTAGGGCCCCTCCCAGGGAGTTTCGGCTTCCTAGGATGAGTTAGTTGGAATTCGTATATCATGTCTTTGTCAAGGATGTTGACAGCAGGTTCCCAGTTGTTTTCTTCTGTCCGTATCCTTCCCAGGAAATTAGATATTCCTAATGCTTTCCTCTCTTATGTACATCCAAGATGTCATCCACTTTGTATGCAATGTCCTCTTTGGCGTCAAGAGGCTGTGGATACGTAGTCTTGCGAGAGAACTCTGAGAGGATGAGAGGCTTAAAAAGTGAAACATGGAAAGCGTTGTGTATTTTCATGGATGAAGGTAATTTCAGGCTGTAGGTCAAGGGACCTAGGTGGCGAAGGACAGCGAAGGGTCCAATGTAGCATGGAGTGAATCTGACTGAAGGCAGCTTGAGGCGGAGGTATTTGGTACTGAGCCATACTTTGTCTCCTGGCTCAAACTGGGGTGCTGCTGTGTGATGAGCGTCGTAATGCTTTTTGGCCCATTGTCCTGCTTTGTGCAAAAGGTCCTTAGTTTGAGTCCAGAGTTGGTGAATCTCTTCAGCTGTAGCCTGAGCTGCTGGTGATGTACCTGACAAAGGTATTGGAAGTGGTGGTAATGGTTGATGACCATAAACGATCTGGAATGGAGTAGATCCAGTGGCAGAAGCAGGATGAGAGTTCAGGGCAAACTCAGCCCAGGGTAATAGTTCTGCCCAATCACTCTGCCTAGAGTTGACATAGGCACAATGAACTATTTGAGAGTCAGATTCATTCTCTCTGTTTGCCCATTTGATTGGGGGTGATACGCTGATGTCAGGTCTAAGGCGATGTCAAATTTACAACACAGTGCCCTCCAGAACTTGGCGGTGAATTGAACACCTCTGTCAGAAACAATGCATTTAGGCATTCCATGCAGGCGGAATATATGCCATATGAACAGTTTGGCAAGTTCTGGGGCAGATGGTAGTCCAGGTAAAGCCATGAAGTGTGCCATTTTTGAGAAGCGGTCCACTGTGACCCATATAGTATTGTTCCCGCTTGATGGTGGCAAATCAACAATGAAATCGGTCGTTATGTGCATCCATGGTTCGCCTGGGACAGGTAACGGCTTTAGGAGACCCCAGGGGCGACCATCAGGAGGCTTTTGTCTGGCGCAGATAGTGCAAGATTCAATGTACGCTTGGATGTCCTTTTTCATAGACGGCCACCAATAGAAGTGTTGAAGGGTGGCAAGCATATGGGCCTGTCCAGGATGACCGGCTAACTGGGAGTCATGAGTCCAGTTCAGAAGTTTCTTCCATAGATTTTGAGGAACCACTGTTTTGCCTGCTGGAACAGAATGGGTAGCAGCCAGAACTTTCTTCTCTGGATTGATGATGTGACAGGGTGCGTCAGGAACATCTTCAGGTGTAAAGGAGCATGAGAGGGCATCTGCTGGACATTTTTCTTCAGCAGGACGGTATTTGAGCAAGAAATCAAATCGGTTGAAGAATAATGACCATTGAGCTTGGCAATGGTTGAGTCTCTGTGCATGATGTAAATATTTCAGGTTCTTGTGGTCAGTGAACAGTGTTATCTGGTGTTGAGCACCTTCCAGCCACAGGCGCCATTCCTCGAATGCAAGCTTGATAGTAAGCAACTCTTTGTTGCCGATGCCATAATTTCTCTCAGCTGGAGAAAAGTGTCTGGAGAAAAATGAGCAGGGATGAAGAGTATGCGTATCACTGTGCTGACTGAGCACGGCCCCTATGCCAACATCAGAGGCGTCGACCTCGACGATAAATGGCCGATGAGGGTCAGGATGATGTAAACAAGGTTTCTTGAGGAATGCCTCCTTAAGGGCTTGAAAGGCAGAGACGGCGCCCAGAAACCACCGTGATGGATTGGCTCCTTTTTTAGTCATGGCAGTAAGTGGCGCTGTCAAGATCGAGTAGTTCTTGATGAATGTGCGATAATAATTAGTGAAGCCCAGGAAGCGACGGAGAGCTTTAATACCAGTAGGCTGAGGCCAGTCTTGTATGCTTTTTGTCTTCTGGGGGTCCATTTGGAAACCTTTGTTGGACACAATGTACCCTAAGAAGGGAACAGACTCCTAGTGGAAAGCACACTTCTCGAGCTTGGGGTATAGACGATTATCCCGCAGCCTCTACAAGACTTTGATGACATCTGTTTGATGACTCTGAACATCACTGGAAAAGATGAGGATGTCATCAAAGTATACGACCACACACTGATATAACAAGTCTCGCAGGATGTCGTTTATCATATTTTGAAATACTGCCCGGGCATTGCACAGGTTAAATGGAATCACTAAATACTCGAAGTGGCCATCGCGAGTATTAAAGGCCGTTTTCCACTTGTCCCCTTGACGAATGTGGACAAGGTTGTAAGCACCCTTTAAATCCAGCTTTGTGAAGATCTTTGCACTTTGGAGCTGATCAAACAACTCTGAAATTAATGGTAAAGGATACCAATCCTTGATGGTAATTTCATTCAGACCTTTATAGTCAATGCAAGGGTGAAAGGATCCATCCTTCTTGCTGATAAAAAAGAATCCGGCTCCCGCCGGTGTCTTAGATGGTCTAATGAATCCTTTCTGTAGATTTTCTTGAATATAGGCCGACATGGCCTCAGTCTCAGATAATGAGAGTGGATAAATTCTTCCTCTGGGTGGTTCTGTATTGGGCTTCAAGTTACTTGCACAGTCAAATGATCTGTGATGTGGAAGCACATCAGTTGCTTGTTTGGAAAATACATCTTGAAATGACGTGTACTGCGGTGGTAAACCAGGGAGAGCAGTAGTGGTGACCATACATGGTAATGGGGTTACTTTTCTCAAGCATCTGTCATGGCAGGTCGGGCCCCATTGTGATAATTCCATAGAAGACCAGTTGAACTGGGGAGAATGGTCTTGTAACCATGGGATGCCAAGCACTATGGGGTAGATAGCTTTCTCGAGGATCAGAAATGTGATGGTCTCGGTATGCAGGGACCCAGTGCATAGGCAAATGGGTTGTTTGGTGAGCGAGACGTCTCCTGTCAATGGCTCGCCATGTATGGAATAGAGAAGCAGCGGTGTGGATACTGGTTCGGTAGGAATTCGTAGGTGCTCTACCAATCTTTTCAGAATAAAATTCCCACCTGCACCAGAATCGACTAGTGCTTGTATAGTGAATTCGAGAGGCCCAGAGATAATGGAGACTGGGAGAGTCAGTGAAGAAGATGGTACAGTCAGACCTAGGAAGTGTCCTCCGGCGGATCCTAGGTCTGCATGTTTCCCGGACAGATGGGACAGGTTTGGACTGCATGGCCGGTTCTCCCGCAATACACGCAGAGGCCCATTTTCTTGCAAAAGCGCCTCTCTTTGGCGGTTAAGAGGCTACGGCCTAATTGCATGGGTTCGTCTTCTTCAGGATTGAGTAATGCCTGGACCGAAGCTGAAGGCAAGGAGCGAGGGTGATTAAATCCGGAGGAGTGTCTCTTGAGAGGTTTTACCTCAGCAGATCGCTCTCGTATATGACGGTCAATCTGTCCAGCAAGGTCAATAAGAGAACTTAGAGTGTCAGGCAACTCACGTGTGGCAAGTTCATCTTTTATAGGGGAGTTGAGGCCTTCTAAGAAGATAGCTCATAAACAACCCAAATCCCATAGAAGTTCAAAAGACAGGGTTTTAAATTCGATTATGTAGTGGTCCGCAGCACAGGGTAGGCCGGAGATAGATGTTGGCAGCAGACACAAGACAGCATGGATCCGGTAGTGGTCCGCAGAGCAGGGTAACCCGAGGATCCGCACAGCAAGAGAGAAGCAGAGTTTTAGATCAGGTCTAGTACTCACTCCGTTGCAGTGCAGTGTTGCACTGCAGTGTTGCAGTGGAGATATCGTTGTAGCAGCAGCAGAGACCTGGAGCAGAAACACTGAAGGGTCGTCTGTAGAAGTAGCAAGAGGTACTCACTAAGCTGGTTGAGGTGAGACTCTCAGAGAAGGCTCTCCGAGGAGCGAATTGCCCTGAGTGCAGCAAGGCCCCTGAGGAACAGGTACCTGAGTAACTCAGTCTGGAACGCAGGAACAGTGAGGCGAAGCATCTCTGAGAAAAGGAATTAAGCAAAATGGAATCCTTGCTAACCGGTAGGTAGGAAAGTCCGGTAGACTTAAGTACACGTAGGCAGTGACTTCATGCTGAGGGGACGCCTCCGAGGTTCCTGGCATGACGTGGATAAGACAGAGGCAAGCGCGCTGCACGTGCCTTAAGTTACACCAGATTCAAGATGGTGACCGGGATCGCCCACGCCGTCCCGGGAATGCCAGGGAGATCGGTGTGCAGAGGCAGTGGTGGCCATCTTTGCCAGAATCAGAGCTACAGGGCAAAATGAGATGAGCAGCAAACGTCTCAGCCATCTGTGACTGACAGGCGCAACAACAATGAAGTTACTAGGTAATGTATTTAGATCTAATATGAGAAAATATTTTTTATTCAATGCATAATTAAGCTCTGGAATTCATTGCCAGAAGATGTGGTGAAAGGCAATAGTGTAGTTGCATTTAAAAAAGGTTTGGACAAGTTCCTGGAGGAAAAGTCCATAAACCATTATTTAAGTGGTATTGCTTATCTCTGGGATAAGCAGCATGGAATCTATCTTACCCTTGGGATCCTGCCAGGTATTTGTGACCTGGATTGGCTGTGGCATCGGCCTAGTCTTTGTACTCTTTGGAAGAGTAAACAACCAATTAAAGTTTACTTGTTCCACTCCACTTATTATTTATAGACCTCTATCATATCTCCCCTCAACCATCTCGTCACCAAGCTGAAGAGATCTAACCTCTTTAGTCTTTCCTCATATCATTTTGGTTGCCCTTTTCTGTACCTTTTCTAATTCTGCTATATCTTTTTTGAGGTGTGGTGACCAGAACTGCACACAATACTCAAGATGAGATTGTACCATAGAGCAATACAGATGGACCATGATCTTGATGGACCTTTGGTCTGTCCGAGTATGGCAAATCTTACAGTCTTATGAGAGTGAATGTGTGTGTGTGGGTGTCTTTATGTCAGAGAGACACACCCAAACACACTCTGACACAGACAAAGTAAGTGTCTGAAAGAGCAAGTGTTGGTGTTTTTGTTTGACCTTGGTTGGTAGTGTGGGTGTCTCATTAATTAGCAACTGGTTCAAGAGCTGATTGGTTGGCAAGGCAAATCCAGAATAAATATGTGACAGGGACACCAGTCCTGCTACTAATCAGACCAGGGTAAGTCCTTTTTCTAGAGAGTAGGAGAATAGATTAGAGTAGTGAGAGCTATCATTCAAATACAGCTCCTCCTCTTGTGGAGTCTGGAATGGCAGTCCCCATAAAAAGTCTATTTAGGAGCTTTCCAAAGTAAGTTCGGAAGGCAGTCCCTTTAAGTTATCAGAACATACAGAGGTGTAGAAAGGTTTAACGTTTGTTATTTTTTTCCAGGCCCAGTCAGTTAAAGCAGGCTAGCCCAGACTGTGGGTCCTGACTAGGGTCAGAAGGGATTTCTTTTTCCAGTTAACAGCCAGACTGATTAAGATTCCCTCTGGGTCTAATTTCAGATTTTTTGAGATTTTTATTAAGGAGCCTCAGTGGATACATGGGCCTGTCTTGTACACAGAGATTGGGGAGCCCTGTATATGGGCCGCCTAGGGATAGGGAAGATACACCCCTAAAGTGGTAGTGACCCATTGTGAGGAGGGGACTCCTCTGTCATATTCAATACAAAGTTCTTACCACCATTCATAACTTAATCTATAATCCATCATCAGTCTAGCTATGTTCAATGCTAAGGCTTTACAAACCATCTCGACAATTACGCTCCATAAATGCATCCTAGAAGTGCCTGCCATTAGGACAGCAAGACTAGTCTTGACTCGTAAGCGAGCATTTTCAGTGGCTGGTCTGGTTTTATGGAACTCTTTGCCTGAAAATATCCGTCTCATATCAAATACTAAAGATTTCAAAAAAGCTTTAAAAACATATTTCTGCTGCATTGCCTACAAAATCACACAGTTATTGTTTTATGACTTTTACTTGTCTATTTAAGTTTTAAATTTGTAGTCTGTTATTGTATATTGCTTTTATTTTTATCTTGTTTTATTTCTGTTATTTTATTTTTTATTTATATATGTAACCAATTTGTAAACTGCATAGATCAATTACCCAATTGTATAAAGCGGTACATAAGAATTTTTAAATAAAACAAATAAATAAATACATTTAGCTTCTGATCCTTTTGGGGGAAAGAACAATTCTTGTTAGAATATTCACGAGGAAGTTTGGCTACCCTCTTCCTTCCTGTTTGAAGCAAGAGAACATCTTGTTTCCAAGAAGATCCTCATCAATAAGGATCCTCATCAATAAGGATCCTGAGAGAGTGTACTAAAGGTACCTGTAAAATGTTTTTGGGGGGGGGGTTGGGAGGGTGGGGGAAGCAAAAGGATTAGTTTTAAAGGGTTGGGGTGGGTTTAGGGGTTATTTTTGTGTGCCGTTTTCCCGCCCTCCCCCAAAACGATAAGAGAACCCCCATGATCAATATCATGGGGTTTTCCTATCGTTTCGGGGGAGCTCCCGATTTCTGACGATTTTGAAAATATCGATGATATTTTCAATCGTCCGAAGCCCGATTCACATCCCTACTGATAATATCCTGCAATCTGCCCCTGATAACCTAGTTCCCAAGTGTACCTTTCTGTAAATTCAAATCCCTAACCAAAGGGTTACGAGCAGCTTCCAAGGGATTCCTTCCTGGCTCTCCTCCTTTTTGTTTCCTCCTCTTTGTTTCCTTCCTCTCCGTAGGTACACCTCTTTCTCTTTTAACCATCTGACCAAAGCTAACAGCTTTGTACTTTACTTAGTGGTATTTCCCAATTATTATGCCAGCTTTCTGTGGCTGATGCTTTCACCTTAATTGGTCCTCTGCTAAAGGTCTACAAACTACATTTCTCAACAGCCTTGTGGTTACTGTTCCATCTGGCTTTACAATCCTCTATCCAACTCTTATCCAATTTTTCTTTCCCCTTTGAAACAGTGTTCTCCATGAACTTCCCTTCAGATCTCTCTCTGCCTAATAAGGTCTCCAACTATTTTGTCTCTCCAGGATTTCTCAGTATGTGTGAAGATCTGGCTTCATCATATAAAAAATACCAATAATAGGGATGTGCAAAGCCCGAACCTTTTGGTTTGGGATTCATTTTTGGCTTACCATGGGACATATTGTATTTCCTACGGTTCAGGCCTTTGAAATTCGGGGGACCCGAATTTCAGGTTAGTGCACACTAACCCAAAAACAAATTTTCCCGAAATCTCAGGAACAATTAGTTAGGGTTTCGGGATCCCTGAACCAGGACAAATTAGGCAATTTTGTTGAAATTGCCTAATTCATCCTAAATAAATGCACATCCCTATCCAATAATATCAAAATGAGTGAAGAAACATGGAAACATTGAAACATGATGGTAGAAAAAGGCCATTACGTCCTATCTAGTCTGCCCATCTATAGCTACCAATGCTTTACAATTCCAACCAATCCCTCAGAGATCCTCTGTGTTTATTCCATGATTTCTTGAATTTGGTATATTGCCTTTGTCTCTACCACCTCTACGGGGAGGCTGCTTTATGCAGCACTACCCTCTCGGTAAAGAAATATTTTCTTAAATTACCGCTGAGTCTGCTCCTTTCATCCTGTTCTCATGACCCCTCATTCTAGAATCCTTTCCCTTGAATGTTGCTACGCTTGAGCAGAACTTTCAGACATGTAATAAAGCTACTCAAACATAGCAGCATTATCATAATGCAGTTATCCCTGAAGAAGAAACTTGTCTTGAAATGCAGCCACATCAGATTAGATGAATCACTGCAGCTTTCTAAACTAAGTTTTTACTTGTAAAGAAATTATTTAAAAACAAAGGTGAGGTTCGATGATTATAATAAGGCACCTTTAAGAAATACTTTATAAGGTAGTCATGTATGAAATATACTCCTTGACTTCTATATAATTTGTTTCATGGAGTTTGGTTGGTGTTTGATTTAGGTTTCCCCTAGGATATACATGTTTAGATCTTTAAGTCTGTCTCCCTATGCTTTAGAATGAAGACCAGAGATCATTGTAATAGCCATCCTCTGGACCAATTCCACATTTGAAAATCTGGTCTTCAGAGCAGTATATAGTATTCCAAATGAGATCTCGCAGGGACCTAGACGGGGACAATATCACCTCCTTTTTTCTTCTGACCAATCCTCTCCCTGTGCAACCAATTATCTTTCTGGCTTTTGCTGTTACCTTATCCACCTGTTGGCAACCTTAAGATCATCAAATATAATCACCCCCAGATCCCACCCCTCTTTCATGCTTAGAAGAATTTTATCCTTATACTGTATCTCTCCCTTACGTTTTTGCAGCCTAAATGCATAACTCTGCATTTTTTAGCATTACATTTTAGCTGCTAGACTGTAAATCATTCCTCAAACTTTGCTAGATCACTCCTCATGTTTTCTGTAACTTCCTGTTGCAGATTTTGGTATCATCAACAAAAAAACAAAACTTTCCAGATAATCCCTGAGCAATATTGTTCATGATAATGTTGATATGAACTGGTGGAAGAACCAGTTACTGTGGCACACCAGTACCAGCACCAGTACCAGTACCAGCACACCTCTCCTCAGACTGATCTCCATTTATCACTTCCCTTTGTCTTCTCCCATTCAACCAATTTCCAACGCTATTAGTTACTTTAAGGCCCATATCAAAGATACTCAATTTATTTATAATTTTCTTATGCGGAACCGTATCAAAGGCCTTTCTGAAATCCAAGTACACCACATTTATTTATTTATTTATTTATTTATTTATTTATTTGTAGATTTTTATATACCAACATTACTATGGGAACATCACATCAGTCTACATAGAACTGAAAAAATAGCAAACAAGCTTTACAGAGAACAAAGAACAAAAATAGGAAACAAGCTTTACATGGAACCATGTACAACATTATGAGCAGCATAGAAATAAATGAAACTATGTACAGCATTATGATCAGAATAGAACTATGAAATGGAATATAACTATGATGATATAACAATCGGATAAAAAATAATAAAAGATGGAAAAAGTACAGGGCTTTAACTATAGTGTATGTTCTAGGGGGGAAAACAATCTATTGTAGGGTCATGGACTATATAATTATACATAGGAGTGGAGTACGGGGAAGCAGTGGGGAGAGTGGAGAAGGAAAGGGTGTTATTGGCAAGGGGCTGCTAATGAATGACATAAGTGGAGATACCTGCAAAAGCGGGAAGGGTGGGGGGGGGGGAGTGGGATAGAAAAAGGAGCTCCGGGTGATTTGAGGGAGTGGGACTCTTCAGGTGTAAGCCTGCTTGAAAAGCCAGGTCTTTAGATTGTGCTTAAATTTCTTCGGGCAGATCTCAAGGCGTAAGTTGGTGGGCATAGTGTTCCATATTGTAGGACCTGCAATGGATAGGCCCGGCTTTTGGTGGAGGAGAGGTTGGAAAGTTTAGGAGAAGGGATGTGTAGGGTAGACAAGTATTGCGTTCTAGTAGGTTTTGTAGAGGTACGTTACAGTAGAGAATCATTGAACCAGAGCATGCTATGATTATGTAGGGATTTATGGATGAGGTAAAGAGTCTTGTAGAGGATCTGGGATGTGATAGGGAGCCAGTGCAGTTCTTTGAGTACAGGGGTAATGTGTTCGTTTCTGTGTGTGTTAGTGAGGATACGGGCGGCCGCATTTTGAAGCATTTGGAGGGGCTGTAATGTATTTTTGGGAAGGCCTAAGAGGATGGCATTGCAATAGTCAAGTTTTGATAGTATGATGGATTGCAGGACTGTGCGAAAGTTATTGAAGTATAATAGAGGTTTCAGTTTTTTTAAGATGTGAACTTTGTAGAAGCCGTCTTTTAGGGTGGAATTGATGAATTTTCTCTACGATCCAACTTTCTGGTCACTCAATCACAGAAATTGTTCAGATTTATCTGATAAGATGTGTCTTTAGATAAACAATGCTGTTTCAGATTTTGTAATCAACTGCGCTATTCTCTGTTTTAGCAGCAATTCCAATAATTTGCTCACAACAGACTTATTGGCTTATAGTTTCTAGCTTCTCCTTCCTTCCACTTTCTAGTCCTCTGGAACTAATTCTGATTCCAAAGAAGCAATGAAAAGGTCAGTCAGAGGAGCAGGCATACAATGCCAGTATCAACAGCAGGCAATAGGAAGCTGTCATACGTGCCCAGACTAACCCTAGAGCCTATCCAGTTACAAGCCTTTTTTACAGAGAACAAAGATACTGGTCTACATCTCCTTTTCCCCATTTTTACTGGTACTGTTGTACTTTTAGGGGTAGATTTTCAAAGGGTTACACGTGTAATATACACACGTAACCCTTTAAAAACCCCCTGTGTGTGCCAAGCCTATTTTGCATAGACTAGGCGGCGAGAGCAAGCCCCGGGACGCACATATATCTCGGGGCTTTGAAAAAGGGGCGGGAAGGGGTGGAGGCAGGGACAGGGGCACTGGTCCAGGGGCGGGACCGAGGCATCCAGCACAGCGGCTGTGCCGGAGGTTCGCGCGCCGGCAGCCATCGGGCGCATGCAAGTTACACCTGCCAGAGACAGGTGTAACTCCTTGAAATAAGGTAGGGGGGGATTTAGGTAGGGCTGGGGAGTGGGTTAGATAGGGGAAGGTGGGGGGGAGTGGAAGAAAAGTTCCCTCCGAGGCTGCTCTGATTTCGGAGTGGCCTTGGAGGGAATGGGGAAAGCCATTGGGGTTCCCCTAGGGCTCGGCGTGCAAGGTGCACAAGTGTGCACCCCCTTGCGCACGCTGACCCCGTATTTTATAACATGCGCATGGCAAGATGTCCCTGTTCGTCAGGCCTCTCCGCGTGGCTCACGAAGAGACGCCACCATCAGAGCCGTGCCCCTTCCTAAGCATGTGTGTGCGCATCAGTAGTTCCTTTAAAGAGCCCACGGTGGGAACCTGGCCGCGGACCCGGATGCTGACATCAGACTCTTCAGCGTGTAATAGCTCAGGCCTCGCTCCATTGAGTTGCTTTTGCAACAGGTCTCTTCGTATTCTGAGTACTCGTTGCTGATCCGAGATTCAACTCTTCATTGTGTCCTGTTTCCTGTGGTTCCCGGTTTCTGTTCTCCTCGTTCCTGTTTCGTCTATGTGTTGGACTGACTCTTTGGAGACCTCCGCTACACCTGACTCCTCTTCAGCTTCTCTCCAGCCCTGGACCTCCGCTACGCCTAACTACTCTTCAGCGTCTCTCTAGCCAGTTGCTTATATTTTTTGATTTCTTGATTTAGCGATTTTTACAGCATCTACAAAGCTATGATATAAAGGTCCTTGTTAGGATCCTCAATTGCTGTTAAGGCTTTCTACTTATTCGGTGCCAGGGTTAAGTTTCTTCCGTGGTCCCATGCAAAATAGTTCCACCTCAGCTAATTTTTGTCCCTTGCTGCACACTACCCTTCAGATTTGATTGTGCAATTTGACCTCTAACAAATATTAAATTGGTGGATATTATGGTCCCCCTGACGCAGCCCTGATGCGAAACACGGCCATGTCGGGGTCCTTCGTTTAGAGATTACAATTTACTTTTGAGTTGAATCATGCACAAATGATGTGTGCATAAGCAAGATAAAAAGTCTCTGCTGATAACTCTTATTGATCAGTATATTATTTGCCACACATTATTCTTGTTGCTATTTATCTATATGTGTGTGCTGTGTACTCCACCCTTCCTTCAGGATAGGACTACGCCATCTACTGGCTGCTGTCCCTGGGCTGAATCACCTTCTACCTCTAGCTAACCTCGAGGCCCACCTAAGTCCTGCTGGCCCCAGCACCCAAAGGCTCAACCCGAGGGGAATGAGGGCTAGTATTGGTGAAGCTCCAGTGGCCTCTAGCTTCAGCCCACTCCACCTCCTGATGGTGGAGACCCATAGGTCCTTGCCTGTGGGTTGTGTCAACCCCACCTCAACCCAAGGGTCCACCTCCGATGCAACAGGTTGGAAATGCCATGGACTCAGTGGAGCTGCATGCCTTCCAGGCCATAACGGACCTGGCATCCAAGGTGCAAGAACAGCAGCGATTCCTTGAATAACTGGCTGCCTCCATTGGATGCCTTCATACCCGGCTTAATGCTCACCATAAAGTTGCTCTCGAAGAGTGGCGCTTATGGCTAGAGGGCGCAGAACATAAATTTACAGAGGAACATTTGAGTCAAACACAACGTCTCAACGCTTGCCAAGCTTGATGGGCCTTGTTTTTCTCTAGATTTGATTTTGAATTCCGCTATCGCCTAGCCGACAAGAATCTCCAGGCAGACGCCCTATCACGGTCCTTTGAGCCTGAAGACATTCCGGAAGAGCCAACCCATATAATCAACCAAGCTTGTATATAAGAACATAAGAACATGCCATACTGGGTCAGACCAAGGGTCCATCAAGCCCAGCATCCTGTTTCCAACAGTAGCCAATCCAGGTCATAAGAACCTGGCAAGTACCCAAAAACTAGTCTATTCCATGTTACCGTTGCTAGTAATAGCAGTGGCTATTTTCTAACTCAACTTAATTAATAGCAGGTAATGGACTTCTCGTCCTAGAACTTATCCAATCCTTTTTTAAACACAGCTATACTAACTGCACTAACCACATCCTCTGGCAACAAATTCCAGAGTTTAATTTTGCGTTGAGTAAAAAAGAACTTTCTCCGATTAGTTTTAAATGTGCCACATGCTAACTTCATGGAGTGCCCCCTAGCCTTTCTATTATCCAAAAGAGTAAATAACCGATTCACATCTACCCATTCTAGACCTCTCATGATTTTAAACACCTCTATCATGTCCCCCCTCAGCCGTCTCTTCTCCAAGCTGAAAATTCCTTACCTCTTTAGTCTTTCCTCATAGGGGAGCTGTTCCATTCCCCTTATCTCTTTGTCTGCCACCCATCCAGTTCCTACTGGAAAAACGGTAGTGCCACAACGACTCAAAGAAAGAGTTCTTCGCTGGGCACATGATTCCAAATTTGCCGGTCACCCTGGATGAGTGCAAACCGTGACACTGCTCCAACGGTTCTTCTAGTGGCCTACCTTGGTCTCCAACGCGAAAGCTTATGTCAAATCCTGTAATGTTTGTGCACAGCAGAAACCCCCAGTCAGGCAACCTTGGGGTCTTCAACCACTTCCAGCGGACTTACCTGTCAATGAATTTCATCGTGGATCTGCTACCTTCTAAGGGTCACACCGTAATATAGGTCACCATAGACCACTTTTCTAAAATGGCCCATTTCGTACCTCTACCGGGCCTACCATCTGCTCCAGAGCTAGCACGATTATTCTTCCATCATATTTTCAGATTGCATGGTTTACCCACGGATATCATTTCAGATCGAGGTCCTCAATTTGTCACCAGGGTATTGGTGCTCTGTCTGCCAAAAATTCGGTATTAACATCATCCTTACAATCACCTATCATCCCCAGGCCAACGGGCAAGCTGAACGGATGAACCATGCTTTGAAGGCTTTCCTGCGCACTTACATCAATGACCAACAAGATAACTGGTCAGACCTCTTATCCTGGGCATACTTTTCTCACAACTCTCACATCGCCACAGCTACTGGAACATCCCCATTCTCAACTGTCTATGGGAAACAACCATGACCACCATTACCCATACCTCTATCCGTGCCGTCCCCTGTGGCAGAGGCCACTGCGGATACCCTTACAACACTATGGGAGTAGACAAATCTTTGCCTGCCACTTCCCGGGCCAAGAGAACTGCTGACAGTTGATGCCGCTCGGCTCCTGAATTCCTTCCTGACCAGAAAGTCTGGTTAAGTACCAGATACATCCGACTTCACATTCTGTTGCAGAGATTTGCTCCTAGATTCATTGGGCCTTTCATTATTACCCGATGCATCGGACCTGTTACGTACCAGCTTTGGCTGCCTCTTATACTGGGTATATATTCCATGTATCACTTTTAAAGTCTGTGATTTTGTCTTGGCCTACCCGGAAGGCCCCTGAGCTGCCTCATTTGGTGGCAGAAACCGACATGACTTACAAGGGCCACGAAGTCCTAGATGTCTGCCGTAGGGGCCACCGATGGGAATGCCTCCTTTCCTGGGAGGGATACAGACCCAAAGAGAATTTGTGGGAGCCAGCTCAAAACATCTTGGATAAGACCCTCCTCTTGAAATTCCACTGTGCCCATCTGGGCAAACCCCGACCTCCAGGAGGGGGGCATAAAGGGGGGGTACTGTTATGCGTGCCACCCACAGCAGCCCCTCGGTGCAGCCCTCTCACCTTTTCAGATGGATTCCAGCTCCTGACTCCTCTTCACTGGTGGTGGTGGGCTGCCAGCTCCGACCTCGGGTTCCCTCCAGTGCCTCTGGCCTGCCATGCTACCCAGTGTTGTAAGCCAAGATGTTCCTGTTCATCGGGCCTCACCGCGTGGCCCATGGAGAAACACCACCATCAGCACCTCGCCCCTTCCTAGGCGCACACATGTGCATCAGTCGTTCTTTTAAAGGGCCCGTGGCAGGAACCTGGCCGCGGACCCAGATGCTGATGTCAGACTCTTCAGTGTATAAAAGCTCAGGCCTCGCTCCATACCATTGCTTTTGCAACAGGTCTCCTCGTATTCCGAGTACTCGTTGCTGATCCGAGATTCGTCTCTTCATTGTGTCCTGTTTCCTGTGGTTCCCGGTTCTTGTTCTTCTTGTCCCTGTTTCGTCTATGTGTTGGACTGACTCTTTGTATTTGACCTCCGCTACGCTTGACTACTCTTCAGCTTCTCTCCATCCCTGGACCTCTGCAATGCCTGACTACTCTTCAGCCTCTCTCCAGCCCTGGATCTCTGCTACGCCTGACTATTCTTCAGCTTCTCTCCATCCCCGGGCCTCTGCTACGCCTCACCACGCCTGCCTTCTCCATGCCCTGCCCTTGCTTTGAACAACTACGCTACAGACTATCCTGTGTCCAGAGTTTCACATTGCTTGCCACATCTTCCACTTGCCGCCAGCTCTGATCCTTGCCTGTCAGTGATGCCTCCTCTCACCTATCCACTGGACATGGACTTACAAGGCTTAGGCCTTCTTTTGCTTGAGCGCCTCCAGTTACCTTTTGTTCCTTTGGCGCCTGAGTTCCAGTACCGAATCCTGTCCAGGATAGGACTAACCAAAAAGCAAGAAGGCAGGCGATCTATAAAAGCCGTTAGGAAAACAAAAGGAATAGATGCCAGGATAGGACTACACCATCTACCGGCTGCTGTCTCTGGGCTGAATCACCTTCCACCTCTAGTTAACCTCGAGGCCTACGTAAGTCCTGCTGGCCGCAGCACCCAAAGACTCAACCCGAGGGGAATGAGGGCTGGTATAGGTGAAGCTCCAGTGGCCTCTAGCTCCAGCCCACTCCACCTGCTGACAGTGGGGACCCGAGGGTCCTTGCCTGCGGGTTGCGTCAACCCCACCTCAGACCAAGGGTCCACCTCCGATGCAACAGGAATGTGATGATGATGCCAGGGGGTGGGGGAGAATAGTAAAGGGAAAAGGAATATGATGATGATGATGATGCCAGAGGTGGGAATGAGGGACAGAGAGAATATGATGATGACGATGATGCCAGGGAGTGGGGAAGAGGGGTAGAAAGAAAGGGAAGATAGTGGTGATAATGATAATGATGATGATGTCAGGGGTGAGGTGGAGAGAGAAGATGATGATTCCAGAGAGTACAGGAGAGTGGTGAAGGGAGAGGGAATGGATGATTATAAAAAGCAGGGGGGAGGGTGGATAGGTGGTAAAAGAGGCAAGGTGATGATGATGATGATGATGATGGGCAGGTTGAAAGAAATGAGAAGGTGAGGATGATGCCTGAAAATGGAAGAGACAAAAGGTGATGATGCCAGGAGGTGGAGGAAAAGGGTATAAGGAAAGGGAAGGTGGTGATAATGATGATGGTGGGGGAAGAACAGAAGATAAGGTCAGGGAGAGAGAAAGTGATGATGCCAAGGGGTGGGAAAGAGAGGAAGGAAAGATAATGATGATGATGCCAGGGGTGAGGAGAAGAGATGAAGGGAGAAAGAAGATAATGATGAATGCAAGGTGTTTTAGGGAGATGTCCCATGTTTTACCACTGAAAGCACCAAATATTAAACATAATAGCCAAGAAATGTACAGACCAATGTAATGACAGGTCTCAAAAACACTGTCACAGTGAAAAAGAAGAGACCTTGCACAGATGAGCACTTTACACTGAAGGATGCTATTAAGATCTGCCTGTTTGTATGCTCTTGTGTATATAAAAAGAAGACAGAGGGACAATGCAGCACCTAAGCTCCTAAGCCAAAGTCGTGGACTGGCCAAAGCAAGTCCAGAAGTCAGAAGTAACCCCACCTTTGGAAGAAGGGGGGGGACAGTCTTAGACAGAGAAAACATTGACTCTGGCATACAGCTTGGCATATGTAACAGGACCCCCCCCCAAAAAAAAAGAAAAAGGGAGTGGAAAGATTTGCAATGTGGCAGGGGAAAAGACCTACAATGTGGCAAAGACCCTCCACCCACCACGTGATTATGCATGAGCTTATGCATATTTATCAGCTGGAAAGTATAAGATGGGGGAAATAAGGAGAAGGGAGCAACCATGAAACCACAGAAGGGACCTCTGAAAGAAAAGGAACCAAAAGAAAGAAAGGGGAGCCCAAAGCTAACCAGCACCCCATGCTATTGAGGAGGGAGAAGACTCCTCTACGTGGCCAGCAGACCACATAGAGGAGACTGGAGAGTGGAGATGCCCTGCTCAGGTTCAGAGAGTGACATAGAGTCTGAGATGTGAGGGGCAAGAGTAAGTCTCAGATAGCTCAGCAAGTACCAGAGCCAGAAGCAAGTCTCCTTCCCAGACCATCTGACAGCTCTGCCAGTACCAAGTCCAGGAAAAAAGCCTTGTCCCCTGCCCACATTCTCCAGACCTCCAGACAGCATGTGCCTCAGAGATGAACAGGAGGATAACGCCTGAAGTTGGAACCAGGGGTAAGTAAGTTAGCCAAAAGTATTAACATATTGAGCAGGCTAAGGTTTATGGCATGTCTGTCTCCACCTATGGTACAGAACTTTCTTTAGGGAAAACTGGTACTTAATGGCCAGGATGTTAGAGACAGGAATTGTTATTATCTTCTAAATGCTAAATCCTGTCAAATCTGATAAATAAAAGTCTATTTTTAAGGAGAACATGTTGTCTTTTTCCTGAGCTTAGGATCATGAAGTGAAGTGGGAGGCGAACTGGAAGTGTCTTGTAGCAGGCAGGACCCTGCAGCCCTAAACTTGCTTTCAGTCTGGAGGTTCCACTGAGATAGGGTAGGCCACGCCCATCTGCAGAGATATCATTAGATGTGCAGTTAGATTTAGTAAAACTAGAAAATGAAGCATTAGTGAAGATCATGCAGGTTTTCACTAAGAAAGAAGATGTGCAATTCCAGATCTCTAAGGTACGCGAGAATTTAAAAGAAACATACCTCAAATAGGAAATGTTACTAATTATTACCTGACCATATTGCAATTTTTGGTTAGTGAATCTAAATTAACCCTTAAGACATTAGCTAAATATGCTACCACTTTGCACTTATTAAGAGAATTATTGCAAAGTGATAACTAACATTTTCAGGCACTAAATCAATAGTCAGAAAAAGAGTTTAATTCTTTAAAAAAAACAACTAACAGCCTATAACTAAAATGAGCTCTGACTGATAGCCAAAATAGTAATTTGAAAAAGTGGAACACGCCGGGGACCTGCGCCAGGGCGACGGGCACTGGCCCAGGGTCATGACTAGGAGTTGCCGTGGCGGGTCGCTGCCATGGGTGAGGTAGGTGGCCATGCCCATGGATGGCCACAGGTGCGGAAAACAACCGTTGTAGGGAGATATCTCATGTTTATCACTGAATCATCAAATATGAATCATAAGAGCCAAGAAACTAATAGGCCCCAAGCACTGTCACAGGAAGAGAAAGACTTTTACCCAGGTGAACTTTAAAACTGCACTGTTTCAATGGAAAATGAAGAACTTTTGTCCTGTAACACTGAAGGATACCTTATCAAGATGTGCCAGTTTGCATGTTCCCGTGTCAATAGTAGGAAAGCAGACAGAGAGACAATAACTTAAACCCATAAGCAGGAGTCATGGATGAGCCAAAGCAAGTAAAGGTCAGAAAGACCCCTACCCTGGGGTGGGGGGCAGTTGGAGATGGAGAAAAATGCTGACACTGGCAGACAGCTTGGCATATGGACTTGACAGTTCTCCACACAAAGAAATGGGGAGGGGGAAGAAGACCTGCAGCCTGCAGGATCTCCTGAAGTAATGGGGAGGGAGGAAAAGACCTGAAATGTGGCAAAAGACCCTCCACTGACCACATGGTTATGCATGAGATTATACATATTCATCAGCTGGGAAGGATAAGATGCAGGGAGGCAAAAAAGAAGAAAAGGAGCACAAACCCAGAAAGCAATGGACCCCTGGAAAGAGTGACCCTGAAACCAGAGAAAAAGAACAAAAAACCCTTGGAGAAATCTTGGAGAGTGAGTTCTGAGAAAGCGAGACCCTGTGCCGAAGCATCTCTGGAAGCAAAAGGGAAGCCAGCAACATACCAGCACTCCCTGCTATCAAAGGGAGAAGCCAAGAGACCTGAGCAGGAGACTGGAGAGAGGAAACAACCTGCAGAGATGCGGAGAGTGACACAAAGTCAGAGATGGTGAGAAGCAAGAGCAAGTCCAGACAGCTGGCAAGCACCAGAGCCAGAAGCTAGTCTCCTTCCTGGACAGCCTGCCAGCTCAGCAAGTACCAAGCTGAAGAAGCAAGCCTCTCCCCTGCTCACATTCTCCAGCTCTCCAGCCAGAGTCTGCTTTAGAGGTGAACAGAGGTATCACCTGAAGTTGGAATCAGGGATAGGTTAGCCATAAGTGTTAATATATTAAGCAGGCTAAGGTTTATGGCATGTCTGTCACCACCCATGATACAGAACTTTCTTTAGGGAAAACCTATGCTTAGTGGCCAGGGTTTTAGAGACAGGAATTGTTGTTATTTTCAAATGCTATACCTTGCCAAATCTGACAAATAAAAGCCTATTTCTGAGCAGAATACATGTTGTCTTTTCCTGACTTAGGATCACAAATAAGGTGGGAGGGCAGTTGGCAGTGTCTTGTAGTATGGTCATTGAATATACAGAGGTGTTAAGTCCCCAATATCAACAACTTTTCACACAACAGGGTCCCTCACATAACCATTATTATCTTGTACAAAACAATTTTTAAAAAATCAACATTTTATAATATCTCAAACACAAATCGCATATTTAAATGACATCATTATAAAAAATACATTTTTACATATGTCATTAACATCACATCCTATCAAATTTTCACCAAATATTCACCAATTGGACATGCCAGTGTTATCCAAATACAATATATTAAAACATACCCCATTCATCCATCACATTCACTCAATCCCCCACATAAAATCATCCCGAGTGTTCCCAATAGTTTTCTTCAGGATTTTCTTCTGAAGAGTCAATTCTATTTTCTATCCCTATATCTTTTCACTTGCCAATTTTACCGATCCAAACTCCACTCCTTCAGATGAGTTCTCCCTCAGATCTTCATTTGTGCAGATAGATCACCCAAATTCTCCCTTAGATCTTCATATATGCATATAGATCACCCTACAAGGTCTCTTGTTTCACATTTAAGCTTCCTCAGGGGATAATTAACACTACAAACTTATCTCTGAACTGACTTCTCCAATTTGCACCTTGAGGAAGTCCGGGTCGATTCTGTTAGGCATTAAAAACTGTTTAAATAAGATCATGGTGAGTGATGATTCACTATTGAAGGCATATGAGAAACAGGCAGTAGACGGCTGTGATAAACTTGTTGCGTCAAAACAGTGGAGATTTGTGGAAAAGAATAAGAGAAGTCTTAATTGTGGAGAAATGGTTCCCATAAAATAGTGGTGGTGGACATGAACAGGCATTTAACAGCGTTGGATTGATATTTATTTATTTATTTATTTAGTGATTTTTATATACCGCGGCACGTAAAAATAATATAAATATACATCACCTCGGTTTACAGTAAACAATAAATTAGCAACAGGCTTTACATACAACAGGCTTTACAGGAAGAAAACAGATGACAGCAACAGGCTTAACATGAATAACGGAACTCCGGAGTGCCTAATATAACTCCTTTAACTATAAAGAACAAATGCATATTCTAATTCAATCATCAGGATAGATATGCATAGATAAATATGCATAGATAAAAAGGAAGAAATCCACTGCAACACTTTGCCATTCAAACCCAATGCATTGATCCAAAAGAATGGACTTATCGATTAAGTCAAATGCCAATATCAGATCTAGCAAGATTAGCAAGAGCCTCTTCTCTGATTCGGCCCAGCACAGGATGGCATCAATAACAGACATGAGCATTAACTCTATGCTATGCCCTGTATGAAGCCTGTTTGATATTCTTTCAATTATGCAGATAACTGTTGAGTCACCACTCTATCAGTAGGCTATTCTCCAAGGGGAATAGGGGGTGCTGGTTAATCACAAATGCCAGCTTTTTGAGAGCTCTCTCCTCTTCCTAGGCAGTAGCATGCTGAAGGCATGTTGTCTGAAGGCTGAAGGCATGTTGTCTCCTACACACATACCACTTTAATGAAGTATGAAGTTTATAATGACTATAGTAAAGAAATTTCTTAATTGTAATCCACAATTAACTATATGCCAAAAACACCAAGGTGCACATGAGGTTATTCTTCATCTCATAATTAAAATTAATATGAATACAATTTCTTAATCAATGCAAAGCGCAGCAGTAATAACAAATCTAAACTCTTATTTTCTCTTCTTTAAAAAACAATTATTAGCACGTCAGCAAAAGAAAGCAAAAAAAAATTCAAAAGAATTTCCAACAATACAAGTACAATATCACTAGCATAAACATCTTCCCTAAAAGTTATTTTGACTTCTAGTCATTTATTTTCTATTGGTCTCAGGATATTGAAAACTATAGAACCTTGATGAAGACAATATTTAAAAGCCAGGCCAGCTAAAGTTGCCTGGATAAGTTACCAGGGATATTCAGTGGGATGAATGTCTCACTGAATGTCCTCAAGTAGAATATCCAGCCATATGTTGCCAGATAACTTTGGAACTAGCTAGCTATGGGCCTGATTCATCAAGGTGCTTTCCCATAGACACAGAATAGGAGAAACTCCTTAATGAATCTGGCCCATAAATATTGTCAGTTAGGTTTCAAAGTTATCTGGGAACGTCTATGATAATCAGGCTATATTAAAAGGATATAGCTGGTTAAGAGCCAGCATGGTACAAAAAAATAATTGTGTGGGCCTTGAGATGCGATCTTGCAGTCCCCTCACCCCACAAAACATTTACCATAAGTGAGAGTAGCATTTGATTTCATTTCATTTATTGAACTTTATAT
The DNA here is from genome assembly GCF_901001135.1 of Rhinatrema bivittatum. NCBI lineage: Eukaryota > Metazoa > Chordata > Amphibia > Gymnophiona > Rhinatrematidae > Rhinatrema > Rhinatrema bivittatum. The sequence continues at coordinate 247,262,754 of NC_042621.1, read as the reverse complement.
ACCACAGGTCAAACAAGTTATCCAGGCAGCTTACAAAATAAAACCCAAAAAAATTTAAAAAAACCCAAAAAACGTCAAAGCAGTTGTAGCAGCTCGAGTTTGCCTCTCGCCCAGTCCCCACTTCTTCCACAATTATTTTTCCAAATCATTGAACCCCCTTCCAGCATAGCTCTGAAGCAACGCTGGAAGCCGATGGTAATAAAGTCACTGTCAAAGTTTGCTCTGGGGGAGGGCAGGAAGGGGCTCAGTGACTTGGAAAAATTATCGTGGAAAGGGAGGTCTGGGCTTGGGCTGCTATGGCTGCTTTGATTTTTTGGTGGGTTTGGAGAACAGAGGGAAAATCAGGAGACTCCTCACTTCTGGAAAATGTTTTACATATATGTGTGGGTGGGTGGGGGGCTAGGGACAAGCATTCATTTGTAATAAATGAGCAAAATGCAACAAATGAAGCCATTTTTGAATGGAAAAAGGGATTGTCCACTCTCTCCATAGTTATTCTCCAAGAGAAATATAGATAGTGGTGCTGGTTAATGGAAAGTGTTAATATTCTGATGGCCCTTTCCTTCCCAGGCAGTATCATACAGGGAACAGTAGGTAGGGAACAGGAGGGGAGACGATGAGGCTGAAGTGGATGGAACAAATCAGAGAAAAGCTCTCTGTTCCCTAATCCTACCCTTCCCCTACTGTAACTCCCCCTCCCCCATCAAAGGTACTGCCTAGACAAGATGCCACTTAAGGAGAGCATCCCAGATGATAAAATGCTGGATAATGGAGCTTTTACAGTAATAGACTGGTTTAAACACTTTACAGTAAAAACAATGCAGAGACATGACACGCTAATAAGAAATGGACAGGCCGTTCAATACTTCTTTAAGTGTGGCCATGTCTCTGTACTTTGAAAACAGAATACTGTGAAAACTTCCACTACCCACAGTATACACACAGAAATTGTGCCTGAACATTTGAACTGCACAGACACTCAAATGTAATGATTCAGAAAAGGCTAAAGTCTATCAGAAAGGGGAAGTAGAACTAGTTTGAGCAGTGACCAGCATAGTATTGCAGGTAGTTGGGACTCACAACTTTGCTCTGCCTGCCTATTATTTTTAATGCTGTTCATTCATACAACAAGGTTAAAACAACGCTAAGAAACTGTACAAAGCAGAAATAAATACGTGCAGAACGGACCACAGAAACCTTCAGGCTATTAAACTGCATTTATATTCCTTTTGAAAATGTAATTCATGTACTTTAGCACACCTCCCACAAAAGACAGTGGCTAAGTTCTAGTCTGACTTTTATTTTAGTAATAGAAAATGAAAAGAAAGAAAGAAATGAACTCTTATATATATAATTAGTATGAACTCTTTCTAAGAAGAGGAGATTTGGAAGAACAGATCTTACCCTCCTTTTGGCTGACTGACAGAACTGTTTTCCTGCAGGCAGAAAGTTGTTCGTTCCAATCTCAGACGGGTCACGTTTTCTTAAAACATGTAACACTAATAACTGTCATGACTCTCTCTCTGCAAACATGGATTCTTCATACCTGTTTAACTATAATGTGTGTTATTCAGTGCTTGATCATTCCTGTTCCTCTCTAACTGGAGGATTTATCATTTTCCTAAAGTGAATTGATCACCTGCACGAAAACAAGGGGAGAGGGGGGTGATAGTGAGCGGGCGGCCGCATCACGGTGGTGCATTTTCGCCCACGGCGGGTGCAGCCTCACTGAACACTATCGCCCCCATCGTGCCAATGAAATAGCTGTAGCCATTTCTGGTGCTAATGCGGGCATTAATGTGCGATACATTATCGCCTGCAGCGCTGGAAGCCCCTAACTTTCCTTAACCCCCACCTAAACCCCACCGAAACTCTTCCCCTTTCCCTAATTTGAATTTTCAACTCACGAAGCGGTGGTTATCGCGATTTGAAAAATGACCCTGCTAGGGAGTAATTTTCAAAAGGATTTACATGCTTAAATCTGGGTTTTACACATTTAAATGCACTTTATGCATGTAAGTGGGCTTTTGAAAACTGCTACAATATACATCAATGAATTGTCCATAGGTTTTTTCACTCATAAGTGCACTTTAATTACCTAAATGTGCTTTTGAAAATTCCTGATATGTTGCATTTATGCACGTAACTCCTTTGATAATTACCTCCAAATCTGATGTTTTCCTACTAGTAAAGAATTATGATCCCATCTCATTGCATTGTCTCATGGACTTTGATCCTATGTGGCCTTCTTCTTCTCCTTAATCCTAAAACCTCCTTTTCTCCCTCAGGTTCAGTAATATCTGTAAATCTTCCTGCTATCTCCTTTATAATATGGCCCATATCTTTGACCCTTCCACAGAGATATCTGGGACTGTCATCTGCTTGAATGATTCCACTACTAATAGCCCAGCGCCTTTGGAATTGTTTCTTGTACAAGCTCTAGATCAAGTTATTGATCCAGCAGTTAGCTTGAATTGTGCCTGTTGTGACTTGCCATACATCTCACTCATTGTTTGGTATTTTTTCTCTGTGATTTGAAAGTAAATTTGCTGTAACTATAATCAAACATTCTTTGGTACAAATACTTGATGACTACATTTTTTTCTAAACAGAAATAGAGAATACATTATTTATTTTCTATCCCTGGCTATTTCTTTCATTTTAAGTAGATCATATTTAAGGCTCCCTAAAAGCATAACAGCTGAGTCCATACACAATTTTAGATGCTATTTAGAGGGCAGTTTACAAAGCCATTTTTACCTGCAGAAATATGCTCTTTCAAAGCTGCTCACACTTAGTTTGAGTAAACTTACTCACATAGCCCCTGACTTTTTCCCCCCTGAGGTTGCCCTCAACCCCAGACTCAGCAGCAACACCCCACCAGCATCTAGTGAAGGAGAGGAGATCTCACAAGATAAAAGAAGTTTGGAGGCATTTTAGACCAACTTTTTTTTCAAAAAGCATTCACTGTTGTAAGGCCATCAGTAGAGGAAAGATACTGGGTCATCTTACAAACAGAGGCACTTATCATTAATTAAGAAGAGAGCACCCATTAGCATTTGTTTCACTGCTGGTGCTAGTCTGAGGATCCCATCTATCAGTCAAAGCAGCAGCAGCAGCAGCAGCAGGAAAGCCAAAGAAAAAGGGGATGTCTGCATTCCAAGCTGATCGCTCTCCAGACCTTTCCTTCAGTGAGGTGACAGGCAAATAGCCCCCAATTCTACTTCAGTGGCAAGCTACAATGGCGCAAATGTGATGCTTTACCACATCACTGTAGTAGGAGATTTTCAGCATCATAGGAGGTGACATGGTACAATAAGAAAATGATTGCCCTGGATAACCAGCTTCTGCAGATCATGGAGAATGTGGGATTTAAACAGCTGCTGCACCTCTTAGTCCCCAATTATAAAGTCCCCTCCCAGACAAAATTAATTGAACAGATTATTCCTGCCCGTATATTCAGTGCCATACTCCCATATAGGCACAGCTGGCCAAGGTGGAGAGGGGCAGCATCCACTTCACCAGCAACATCTGGACTAGCCAGAATGCTAAACATGCATGACTTTCCCTAACAACACACTTACAGCAGCTGGCCAAGGAAAGGGCAGTCAGCAGCCCTAGCAGGGGCAAATCAGCAGGGTGCAGGTGGATTGGGCAGCGCATTCAGGTGATGACAGCCATACTCGGTCGATGTTTTAGGTGCAATAAGGAAGAATATGGCGGGCTGGCAGCTAGACTGAAGCGAGAACACTGTTTTTGTTCCAGATTATTTTTGGTACAGACCATAGGGGTAGATTTTAAACCTTGCGTGAACGCGTCCATGTACGCACGCTACCCAGCACGCGCACATGGACACGCAATTTTATAACATGCGCGCGCATGTTATAAACTCGGGTCGGCATACAATTGTGCACCTTGCACGCGCCGAACTTGTGTTGGGCCGCGCTGCCTTCCCCTGTTCCCTACCTCCCCAGCCCACTTTCCCTTCCCCTACCTCCCCTGCCCTTTCCCCCCTACCTTTTTCTTCTTTTTTTCTCTGACCTCGCCCTGCACCCCCTCCGGACCGCCTCTTTTTGCAAGCCCCAGGACTTACACATGTCCCGGGGCTTTATGTGCGCTGTCGGGCCTTTTGAAAATAGGCCCGGAGCGTGTAACCTTTTGAAAATCTGCCCCATAGTGTTAACATGAAAAAGGTAGCGAAAATGGGGACTATGAAGGGATCCATTGCTGTACATGCTGCATTTGGCAATACAAGATAGTCTGGGAGCCAAGGAGAAATAAGGCAGCTTAGTTCTGAAGAAACTGATAGAGTTCAGTATTATAGTAGAGCATTTTGACTGGAGGGTGAAGGGTGAGAAGCTGTTCTGTGAGAAGTAGGAAGTAATGGGGACACCTCTGTACCAGTTTATTCAGGATGTAGGCACTGGGTGGAATTTCACCTATCTAATGCTGCAGAGGTAAGTGGAGCAACAGACAACCCTTCATGACTTGTCATGGGAAACCAAAATAGGTATGGATTGCCTTTTGGGGCACCATGATTGCTTAAAGATGATATAGATGATAAGAGCCCTGAAAACCTTCAAGGATGCCATGAGAGCCACTCTGGACAAGGTCATTCCCATAGTTAACATCCTGAAGGAGAGGTTAAAGTGATTCCACCAGTAACTAGGGATGTGAATCGTTTTTGAACGATTAAAATTATCGTCAGATAATTTTAAAATCGTCCTAAATCATTAGAGTGCACGATACAATACAAATGCCCCTGATTTATCGTCAGGGGCATTTGTATTGTATCGTTAAATAGGGCACGGGAATTATTTGGGGGAGGGCGGGAAAACTGGCACACCAAAACAACCCCTAACCCCACCTCGACCCTTTAAAACCAATTCCTTACCCTCCCCCACCCTCCCGAACCCCCCCAAAATGTTAAATTACCTGGTGGTCCAGTGGGGGGGGGGGGGGTCCCGGCGCGATCTCCCGCTCTCGGGCCATCGGCGCCATTTTGGCTGCCACTAATTAAAATGGCGCCGATGGCCCGATAAAAAAAACAACCCCCCCGACCCTTTAAATCGACCCTCCTTAGCCTCCCCCACCCTCCCGACCCTTTTTTTTTAGGAAGGCCCGCGCCGCTAAAAAAAAAAACCCACCCGACCCTTTAAATCGACCCCACCCTCCCGACCCCCCCAAAACATTTTAAAATTACCTGGGGGCCTCGGGGGGCCTCGGGAAGAGGAGAGATCCAGGGGGGCCTCAGGAAGAGATTTCCCATTCCCAGGCTTCAGCTGTTCTAAAAAAAAACGGCGCCGATGCCCCTTTGCCCTTACCATGTGACAGGGTATCCGTGCCATTGGCCGGCCCCTGTCACATGCCGGCCAATGGCGCCGGCCATTACTCATCAGCCCTATAGTATAATAGGGGCTGATGAGTAAAGATGGCCGGCGCCATCTTTAAAGATGGCGCCGGCCATCCAGTGCTCCTACCATGTGACAGGGGCCGGCCAATGGCACGGATACCCTGTCACATGGTAAGGGCAAAGGGGCATTGGCGCCATTTTTTTTTAGAACAGCTGATGCCTGGGAACAGGAAATCTCTTCCCGAGGCCCCCCTGGATCTCTCCTCTCCCTGAGGCCCCCCTGGATCTCTCCCCGAGGCCCCCCGAGGCCCCCAGGTAATTTTAAAAGGTTTTGGGGGGGTCGGGAGGGTGGGGTCAATTTAAAGGGTCGGGTGGGTTTTTTTTTTTAGCGGTGCGGGCCTCTCTAAAAAAAAAATTAGCAATGTGAATTGGAATCGGAAACGATTCCAATTCACTTATCTTAACGATCAGATTTCCCCCCCCCCCCCCCCCAGCCGAATCTGATCGTTAAGACGATCTGGCACACGATTCACATCTCTACCAGTAACAGGGACTAGAAACAAATTTGATGCTGTTTATGAACTCCTTGCAGCAGCAGGTATAAGACAGGTTGAAACCCCTCACTGAGAAGGACACTCTACATGCTAGACATACTGTGTAATCCACGGGTGAAAGGGAGAATTGCCCTCCAGTCCAACACTAGTGAAAAAAAGCCAACTTCATCCCAAAACCTTTATTATCATCATCTTGTTGGTTACTTTCCTAGTATGAATTTTTATTGCCCCAACAATGATGCCTTTTAGTTTTGCTCAGTGTTCTTCTACTCATATTGCATACCTCATCTCTTCCAGCTAGTGTACTCCTCATGTGTGATGTCTTACTATAACCAGAACTCATCCAACTTTCACTATCTAATATTTTGTTTATTATGGTTGCTGTTACATGTTTGTTTATATCTGTTTTGTTTTGTTTGGATATAATTTATTTATTATATATTATTTATTATAATTCTTATATTCCACAACTTCCTTGCACTTGGCATTTAGTGTGAATTACATTCAACGATGCTTGTATGGATTTATTAGTTGTTTTAATTGTAACCTGCTGAGGACACAACCCTATATTAGTTGAATATAAATGATGCAAAATAAAATAAATAACAATAATCTAATTCACTGGAAGAAGATGCTGGTGGCTAGGATGTGGGAATGGTAGCACCAGAGGCAGAGGGATAATGGGGAGGAAGCACAGGAAAGACTGGGAACTGCACACAGTACTGTGAGCATGAGCAGAACCCTGTCAGCTATTACTTCCTCCCCAAACTTTATCCATTATGCTCCCAGAGCCACTGCAGAATGAACTCTTTTGACACAGGCCATAGCGACACAGGTTGACAGCTGAAGAATTGATCCTCTTCCCCAGCACAAATTTCAGCTACATGCCATCTCATACAGCTCAAGGACATGGCCACAGATCCATGGGCATATTGTACACACAAGGCTGTGATCTGGCAAGACTTGTCCAAGGTGGCCCAGCATTTCCTTGTGTGCCTTGTGAATGGGTATTCTCAATGAAAAAGGACATCATGGGTCCAGATCATTCATGACTGGTGTCAGAGTTGGTAGAAAATATGGTCTTCCTTAAAATAAATATCCCTCTGCTGGGTTTCCAAGAATTTCCATTTGAGTGGCAGGAGGACTAAGTGTGCAACCACAGTAAACCAAAACCCACAGTTTTGGCCGCCAGCACCTTGTTCTTTTGTTGCCAGTTTTTACTGCCTTACCTCTTATTCTATGGCTAGGGGTTCTGATATCACTGTGCTGTTTGCCTTAACCTTCACTTTATGCCTTGGGAATTTGAAACCACTCTGCTCACTGCCTTATCCATCACTTTATACTTTGGGGTTTTAGTGCTATTGTGCTTGATGGCTTATCCCTCATTCTATGCCTTGGGGTTTTGATGCCACTTTGTTATTTGGCTTACCCCTCAATCTAAACCTTGGGGTATTTATGCAACTATTGATGCTGCTTTGTCCCTCTCACATGACTAGGGGTATTCATTAGGGGTGTGCATTCGGATTGACCGCATTAGTAAAACGCAACTCATATTTTTTTTTTACTTAAAAAATTGATTCGACATAAACGATCGGATTTCCCACATATCGAACATAGATATGTTCGATATGTGGGAAATCGCGATTGTTGAGCCAAAATAAAAATATAAACCCCCTCACCCTCCTTAATCCCCCCCCCGACTTACCACAACTCCCTGGTGATGGAGCGAGGAGTGAGGACGCCATTTCTGCAATCCTTGGCGAGAAGCATGTGACGTCGGCGGCACGTCGAGTGACGCCGGCGTCACGTGATTCCCGGCTCGTTCGCGCCGGACGGCTCGTTCGGCCCAAAAAGAACTTTTGGCCAGCTTGGGGGAGCCTCCTGACCCAGCTTGGGGGGGCCTCCTGACCCAGCTTGGGGGGAACTCCTGACCTGACTTGCCGGGAATCACGTGACGTCGCGTCTGAGTGACGCGGCGCCACGTGATTCCCGGCTCGTTCGCGCCGGACGGCTCGTTCGGCCCAAAAAGAACTTTTGGCCAGCTTGGGGGGGTCAGGAGGCCCCCCCAAGCTGGCCAAAAGTTCTTTTTGGGCCGAACGAGCCGTCCGGCGCGAACGAGCCGGGAATCACGTGGCGCCGCGTCACTCAGACGCGACGTCACGTGATTCCCGGCAAGTCAGGTCAGGAGTTCCCCCCAAGCTGGGTCAGGAGGCCCCCCCAAGCTGGGTCAGGAGGCCCCCCCAAGCTGGCGATTGTCCATATTGGCCGCAAGTGGGACCCCCTTTCGGACATAAAAAATATGAACATAAAATTTTGCTCTGCACATCCCTAGTATTCATGCCTCTCTTTGCGCTACTTTGTCTACCTCACTTTTTTTGGCATGCCTTGAGATGTTTATGCCACTGTTAGAACATATTGCTTTGAGGTAAATATGCCAATATTTTTACTGTTCTTTTCTCTTCTTCAGGTGTCTTGGGGAATTCTGTTGTGGACTTTTGGCTGATTCAAGATTGGCTCTACCTGCAGGATGGAGCCCTACAGATTCTCGCCATCAGCAGGCAGACCCAGGCAAAGCAGAGACCAAACATGACCTTCACATATACCAGCCCATGCTCTCCTCGGGTTGAGCCTTCGGTGCTGTGGCTGGCAGGACTTAGGCGAGGGACTCTGCAGATGACTGGAGATGCAGTCCGAGGTCAGGCAAAGGTCATAGGCAAGCAGTGAATAGATGTGTCAAGGTCCAGAAAAGGGTCAGAAGCAGGCAACAATCAGGCATATCCGGAGTTCAATCAGAGGTCAAACCGTCCGAAGGAGAGGGAGAGAAAGGGATAGGCTGAGGCAAGCAGGCAAGAGTTGGAACAAGCAGGCAACAAAGAATGGCACAGACTGGAACGAAGATTGAGGACAGACTGGAATAAAGACAGGAATTCTGGAATGCAAAATGTACTACTATGAAGTATCTGGGTCTGTTGCTAAGGCAGTGAGGGAGGGTCAGAGAGAGTCCTTTATAGGGCTAGGCATTTGAGATCTTCAGGAGGCACCGTGGAGATTCTCCTGCTGCAGGCCCTTTAAATATAGTGATGTCAGGCACACGCATGCCTAAGGAGGAGCATGGCAGGTTGGGGCTGGTGGCGTCCTGTTGCGAAGTGAGCCAGCAATACCTTGCCATGTCGGAGATCAGCGTTCCACTGCGTGGAAAGCTGGTGGCATTAGGCTATGTCGGGAGCCAGTGGGAATGCCCAGCTGGGGAGGTGAGTGTGATGGTTTGCAGGATCAGCCCACAGACCATCAAACAACAGTACCCTTCTATTAAGCCCCCTGCCTGAGGCCCTGGGTTTCTTGGGGTATTTTTTTTTTTGTAACGTATTTTTATTGAGTTTCAAGCACTGAACTATACATACAAAAGAAAAAACCATCTGTGCAAAATAGGAACAGTAATGAAAGTCCTTCATGAGTTTGGTGGAGGATGACTCCCATGAATTTTCTTCTGGGCCACAGTTCTTCCAAGAGATTAAATACTCGACACTTTTCCCCCTCTGGCAGGAATCTAGGACTTCTTGGACTTCATATATATCATCTCCATCAGCAGCAACTTCCTGAGGTTCAGGCAGCAGTCTGGAGAGCCATGAAAGCACCACTGGCTTAAGCAAAGAAATGTAAAACATGCTATGGTAGCCTTAGCTGGTACATGACAGGGACCACTTGCCGAAGCACAGAGAATGGCCCAATAAAGTGTGGTAGCAGGCACATAGATGGAAGTCATAGGCATAAGTGCCAGGTATTCAACCAAACCTTCTCTCCCATCTTGAACTGAGAATCTGGCCTTCTCCGGGCATCTCCCATCTCCTTTGCTTGGATGGCGGCTTTCTCAATCAACATATTGGTCTGTTCCCATAGTTCATGCCATTCCTGAGTGGAGAATTGAGCTGCTGGTAAAGGAACTGTCACAAACACTGGCAGAGGAGACAGAGGTTGTTTTCCATAGGCCAGCTAGAAGGAGGAGGAGCCAGTAGTTCACTGGTTATGCTTACGTATTTATTATGGGAGAATTTGGTCCATGGAACGAGGGTGGCCCAATTATCCTGGTGCTCATTAATGTAAGAGCGGAGGAAAGATTTAAGGGTGCAATTAGTATACTTCATTTGTCTGTTGCCTTGAGAGCTGTAGTGAGAGTGCCAGTACCTCATGGTAAACTGAACTCTTCTCTCTGATAGTATATGCTTTGGTAAGCCATGTAGGCAAAAGATGTAGAGGGTGAAGAGATATGCTAACTCCAGAGTGGAAGGAAGACCCGGTAATTGGAAAATGTGTGCCATCTTAGAGAATCGATTAATCACCATCCAAATCATTGTGGCACCATTAGAGATAGGGAGGTCCATGATAAAGTCCGTGGACAAATGGGTCCTGGGTTCCCTGGGGTCTGGCAACAGCTGTAACAGTCCCTAGGGTTGGCCATGCAGTGCTTTTTGATGTGGGATACACGTCAACATAGATCTTGACGTCTTGCTTCATTTGGGGCCACCAGTAGTGCTGTTGAAGCAATTCAAGGGTGTCCCGTGACATGGGAGTCATGGGCCCATTTCAACACTTTCTCATGCAATCTGGAAGGTGCTACTGTCTAGGGATGTAAATCGGGCTTCGGATAATTGAAAATATCGTACGATATTTTCAAAATCGTCAAAAATTGGGGCTCCCCCAAAACGATAGGAAAACCCCACGATATTGTTCGTGGGGGTTCTCTTATCATTTTGGGGGAGGGCGGGAAACACGGCACATAAAAATAACCCCTAAATCTACCCCGACCCTTTAAAACTAATCCCTTAGCTTCCCCCACCCTCCCGACCCCCCCCAAAAACTTTTTACAGGTACCTGGTGGTCCAGTGGGGGTCCCGGGAGCGATCTTCCGCTCCCGGGCCGTTGGCTGCCACTAATCAAAATGGCACCGATGGCCCTTTGCCCTTACCATGTGACAGGGTATCCGTGCCATTGGCCGGCCCCTGACACATGGTAGGAGCACTGGATGGCCCGCGCCATTTTTAAAGATGGCGCTAGCCATCCAGTGCTCCCTCCATGGGAGGAGTCCGGGTGGGGAGGGGCGGAGTCGGCGGTGTTTTCGCTATTCGGTGCGAAAGCCTGCAGCCAGCGCACTGCTGTGGTGCGAAGCCTGCGGGGTTTCGCAGGCCCGCCACCCCATTTCCTGGCTTTATTTTGTTAGGTGCCTTATTGCAAATATTTCCTTCAACAGTTAAAATGTAGGTCAAACATTGACCTCTCATCTAAAAAATATCATTGATGCTATTAAAGTTTGTTGAAAGCTGGAAAACAAATTGAGTCTTTGTGATTCTGTCTTGACACAAGCCTGTGCTAGAAGGTACTCTGTTCATTCTTTAATTGAGAAGATGACTTTTAAAATACTTTATCATTTTTAAATTAAATAATATAGAATGCTTCAAAAATAGTTTATATAAATATCAGTGTTGATGATCCCTGCACTGAGAAGCTTCTAAAGATACTGGAACATTGTGATAGTGTCAAAATATTGAGACCTTCTGCAGTTTATTGTGGTTTTCATGGGTTTTCATGGGTAATGATTCAGATGGACTGAATCAAATCACGGTGAACCTAGAAGATGTGGTAGGCCTGATTGACAAACTGAAGAGTAGTAAATCACCTGGACCGGATGGTATACACCCCAGAGTTCTGAAGGAACTAAAAAATGAAATTTCAGACCTATTAGTAAAAATTTGTAACTTATCATTAAAATCATCCATTGTACCTGAAGACTGGAGGATAGCAAATGTAACCCCAATATTTAAAAAGGGCTCCAGGGGCGATCCGGGAACTACAGACCGGTTAGCCTGACTTCAGTGCCAGGAAAAATAGTGGAAAGTGTTCTAAACATCAAAATCACAGAACATATAGAAAGACAAGGCTTAATGGAACAAAGTCAGCATGGCTTTACCCAGGGCAAGTCTTGCCTCACAAATCTGCTTCACTTTTTTGAAGGAGTTAATAAAGATGTGGATAAAGGTGAACCGGTAGATATAGTATACTTGGATTTTCAGAAGGCGTTTGACAAAGTTCCTCATGAGAGGCTTCTAGGAAAAGTAAAAAGTCATGGGATAGGTGGCGATGTCCTTTCGTGGATTGCAAACTGGCTAAAAGACAGGAAACAGAGAGTAGGATTAAATGGGCAATTTTCTCAGTGGAAGGGAGTGGACAGTGGAGTGCCTCAGGGATCTGTATTGGGACCCTTACTGTTCAATATATTTATAAATGATCTGGAAAGAAATACAACGAGTGAGATAATCAAATTTGTAGATGACACAAAATTGTTCAGAGTAGTTAAATCACAAGCAGATTGTGATAAATTGCAGGAAGACCTTGTGAGACTGGAAAATTGGGCATCTAAATGGCAGATGAAATTTAATGTGGATAAGTGCAAGGTGATGCATATAGGGAAAAATAACCCATGCTATAATTACACAATGTTGGGTTCCATATTAGGTGCTACAACCCAAGAAAGAGATCTAGGTGTCATAGTGGATAACACATTGAAATCGTCGGTGCAGTGTGCTGCGGCAGTCAAAAAAGCAAACAGAATGTTGGGAATTATTAGAAAAGGAATGATGAATAAAACGGAAAATGTCATAATGCCTCTGTATCGCTCCATGGTGAGACCGCACCTTGAATACTGTGTACAATTCTGGTCGCCGCATCTCAAAAAAGATATAATTGCGATGGAGAAGGTACAGAGAAGGGCTACCAAAATGATAAGGGGAATGGAACAACTCCCCTATGAGGAAAGACTAAAGAGGTTAGGACTTTTCAGCTTGGAGAAGAGACGACTGAGGGGGGAAATGATAGAGGTGTTTAAAATCATGAGAGGTCTAGAACGGGTAGATGTGAATCGGTTATTTACTCTTTCGGATAATAGAAAGGCTAGGGGGCACTCCATGAAGTTAGCATGTGGCACATTTAAAACTAATCGGAGAAAGTTCTTTTTTACTCAACGCACAATTAAACTCTGGAATTTGTTGCCAGAGAATGTGGTTAGTGCAGTTAGTATAGCTGTGTTTAAAAAAGGATTGGATAAGTTCTTGGAGGAGAAGTCCATTACCTGCTATTAAGTTCACTTAGAGAATAGCCACTGCCATTAGCAATGGTTACATGGAATAGACTTAGTTTTTGGGTACTTGCCAGGTTCTTATGGCCTGGATTGGCCACTGTTGGAAACAGGATGCTGGGCTTGATGGACCCTTGGTCTGACCCAGTATGGCATTTTCTTATGTTCTTATGTTCTTAATGAGCTGAATAAGTTCTCCTGTCATTCATTATTATTTAAAGTGTCCATCTGGTAAAATAATACCTTCTATAAAAAATGGAATAGTAGTAGCAGAAAATTTTGTTCATCCTTCAATTTAATGTTTATTTCCCAAATTAAGTTGTCTGTTTTATTCTCCATACCTCACCAATAATTATACTAGTAGGGAAGACAAATTAGAAGGAGCTTGCTGCCCAGGAGCTGATCAGTGGATGGGCCAAAATGGCTATGCACAGGTTAGGAAAACAGATGCTCGTAAAATTGAGTGTCCATTTTCCTAACCTACTGACAGTCATCTCTCCTGGGTACCCGCTGCCGAGGAGGCACAGTTTCTCCTAGAATCTTTTTACCATGGCAGCCAATTTAAATATTAAATTGAGTGCCCTGGAGAGATCGATCGGTGAGCGTTAGGAGAGCATGCGCTCAATCATGAGCTCCCATTTTCCGCGTGCCGATATTGCATCAGCCTGTAAGCTTTTTAGTCTACAAGCCCAAGACAATTTTTCTTTTCTTTCTTTGGAACCCCCCTGGTTAGAACTCACAAGTTCCAATCAGTCTTTGCAAAAGGAAAGTGCAAGCTCTTTTCACTTTCCTCTCTTCTCTGAGCCCTTTATTAAGGAATTTTTCTTTTGACTCTTTTTTCAATATCAGTTAAAACCTTTTCTCTGTCTGCAATGCACTGATCTCAGAGTAAATGCTTCTGCTTAATACTGTCTTTTAAATGGGGATCAGAAATTTCATGTATCCTTTCATTATTCACTCACTCTCAGAAACAGATTTCCAAAATATGTACCCCTTTCCATTCACCAAATCTAAGTATCAATGCTGACACTAATTCACCGTGGGTCAGTTGCCACTTACACTTAAATTTACCTACACTAAGCCTTAGCTTTGTCATTTCTTATATCACTAATCACTATTCAGTCACACCCCCACTTATTCCTGAGTATTAACTACTGTTACTGCCAGGCTATAAAATGGTATAAGAACATGCCATACTGGGTCAGACCAAGGGTCCATCAAACCCAGCATCCTGTTTCCAACAGTGGCCAATCCATGCAGGCATAAATGTACGCGTATGCCAGGTTATGTGAAGCCATTTTATAACATATGCGCTTATATGCATGCATGGTATAAAATCGATACTACATGCATGCATGTACATACAATTTTATATGGGCATGCCCATGGCATAAAATTGGCACTATGCATGTACATGTATGCTTAATTTTATATGGGTGTGCGCATTGCATGCAAATGCCAGCTCTACCATGTAAGTGAGGGGATTTTATTAAACATGTGCATTCGTTTTTCATGAATTAGACAATTTCAAGGAAATTGTCTGATTCATCATGGTTTGGGGACGCTGAAAAATGAACTGAATTTCTCCAAAATTTCGTAAAACTTCATAGTTCGTGTTAGCGCATGCTAACCATAGTTAGCGCGTACTAACATTTTAAAGTTAGTGCGTGCTAACACAAAAATCGTGACCCACAAAAAAATAAAACAAATCGCGGGAAAAACAAAATTTCCCACAGGGGCTTGAAAATGAAGCCCGAACTGATAAACAAAACAATGCACATCTCTAGATTTTATTACATACTAGGGACGATGCAATTACCAATTTCTCCAGTCTGTTTCCAGTTTACCCAGGTAAAGGCAAGGACTTCCTAATCCCCCTAATTAACCTGCCTCCCTTTTACCCCCAACCCTTCAATCCTTGCTAACTAGCCTCATTATTTTTATAAAACTAGTTTCACCCCATCCATAGCAGAAGTAAACATACACAGATAGGGACCCCGGCAGTCACTTGTGCATGTAATAGTTACATGCTGTTTTATTGTTAAAACCCAGGAAACTCATGCCCCACCCAGACCACGCCAATGCCCCGACCCCTTTTTCCCAAAAGATTTTTGTGTGCGTACCAGGAGATATGCACGTACTCATACTTTTTTTAAAAAACTGCGCAGCACATGCTGGTCTGAGAGACGCACATTTCTCCCGGCTTTGGCACGTGCCGAGCTCATAAAATGTACCCCATGTGGGGTTTTTTTTTTTAGCAATTTTTACACTTTGAGAGCGAAGCACTAGTGTAGTGCTCCCTCTCTGTGTCATTCCAGCTCATCTATCCCTCAGAGTCTCAAACTGTCATTGGCTCTTTCAGCCTGTCTCGTCACAGGTTGTTTACTCACTGGCCTTACGTTCCCTAGGAAATGGCTTCAGAATTATACTTGTGCTGGATTCCAGCACTTGCTTTTCTGGGAAAAACCTGGGCTGGATTACTGAAAATCCACTCTGATAAAAAAAAAAAAAAATTCCAACTCAGAGATTCAAAAATACCCAAAACATATTTCTCAGATGACATAGACCTGCACCACACCCATCACTCTACTTCAGGGACCTCATGGCCAAGTAACCCGATTTTGTTTATTTTACTTTGAGTACCCTATTTATATTTAACTAGGATTAAAAATATGAAATGCAGTTTTTTTTCTATACTCTCTATAGCAGTACAGATATTTCATAACAATGAAACCTTAAGCAACAGCAGGAAAACCACCAAAATACTAGGTGGGTGGTGGGAGCATACATAAGCAGTGAGATAGATCTGAGTTTGGTTGTTTCAGATATGTCATACTCAAGAAAGCAGGATATGAGTTAACAGCAGGAGGCACTGACAAAAGAACTTGAGACCAGATAGAGCTCAGCACATTACCGAAAATTTTTTCAACTAAGTACAGATGGAAGGTACTGTTAATTTTTTTCTGAATGGTTCATGATGACCAAATAATATCTGACACTGAACTGAGCCAATGAGAGTGCTGAGCCAGGCGTGCCCTGGAGTCAGGTGAACCAATCACATATCTGGAAGGCATGGCCATAAGATACCATGAACTGGCTAGAGCTACCTAACCACTTGCTCTTCTCCATACTTATTTGCTTCCCTACTCACACTCATGTTACATGGTCCATAATCTCATCTATTACAAACATTCCTTATTTACACATTTTAAACAAGAATTAGACATTATAAAGTCAGGAAAAAGCAAACCAGCTAGCACGAACACGCAAACTAGCACTCTAGCGTTGTGCGTCCCGGCTGCGTGGGTGCCGCGACCAGGCCTGCTCACCTGGCGTTATCTTCCACAAGCGCAGGCTTGCCTGCTACCGTGAATCCCTGGTGCCCCCGTCACTCACCGTGGCCTCCATCGATGTTTCCGTCCCTGCAGGCCTCACAGCGGAGCTCCGGTTGGGGCTCCTCATCTTCAGCCAGCTTGGCCCCGCCCCTAGGCGCGTGTGCGTGGCCGTCCTCTCCACTCTTAAAGGAAGCAGTGTTGGAAAACCCCAGGAAGCGCACGCTGGTGACATCACTAAGGCTCCATATATAAGGCAGGGCTTAAACCCCTGACCCCTGCCTTGGCAATCGGGTCGACACCATTGGTGTGATAGTTTGCCTCTGTTCAAATGTCTCCGGTTCCAGTGTCTCCTGTCCTAGTGTCTCCATCCCATATAGTACCTATCTGGACTGACGTCTTGGTACTGACCTCTGTCTGCCTGACCATTCTCTTGCCTGCCACCTGGAACCGACCACTGCCTGCCTGAGCATTCCCTTGCCTGCCGCCTGGAACCGACCATTGCCTGCCTGACCATTCTCATGCCTGCCACCTGGAACTCACCACTGCCTGCTTGACCACTCTACTGTCTGCTGCCTGGAACTGACCACTGCCTGCCTGATCACTCTATTGTCTTCCGCCTGGAACTGACCCTCTCTTGTCACGACTACGCATGGACTGATTCTGGTATTGACCTTTGCTTTGGTTGACCTCTCTTGGACTGATACTCTGGCTCTGACCCTTTCGCTTCACTCGGACACTCTCTTTTGATCCCCGGTGACCATTGGACTTACACACTTGGATAACAACCGCGGCCTCCACGTGGCTAGACATGGAGGCGCTGCCTGTCTCATCTGGAGGACCTCTCTGAACTGTTGCCTTCCCGCGGTCTCCGGAGCTTCCGGTTCAGGTCTAGCTCAACCGCTCTGCATCAGCCATGCACACTTGCTTGTGGTGGGCACACCTCTCTGATACCTCTCCGGGAGAACTCTGGAGGCCCATCTAAGTCCAGGTGGTCCAGGTACCCAAGGGCTCAACCTGCGGAAACCCCAGACTGTTATTGGTGACGTTCCAGCTAGCCTCTGTCTCCTTGTGTGCTCCACCTCCTGGTGGCAGGCGCTCTCTGGGTCCAACCAGAGGGCGATACCAATCCTTCACCAGGCCAAGGGTCCACCTCCAGCGCAACATCTAGAACTCAAACAGAATGGGAAACAGTGAAACAAAAAATTGAAAAACACAATACATCACAATCAGGAATCACAAAAAGTCATAAGAGCTCTCCTTTCCAAAATCTAACAAACCTCCAAGCCTAAGTCCAGAGTTTCCTTGGCCTACTGACAACAAAGGCCTGAATGATGCAGCTTTGGAAGGAAGTATGACCCAAAACCAAGAAGAAAGCCTTAAGGGTGTTAAGCCTAAGAGGGGGTGGGTTATCTATAGAGTAAGAATGCCTTAAGCTAAGTACATATTTTTTTAGTGTTAACACTTTTAATAACACAAGTAAAACATGCACCTCATTACTTTACTACTTTGGTAGTTACCATTTTTTAAATGCATATGATTTCTGTTCTACATTCCCATACAGCTGTCTCTAGACAAAGGAATTTTCCAAGTAACAAAGAAATCCTTGGCTAGTTTCAACCATCTAGTAAAACTACCCCTAAAATTATTTGAAAGTATCAATCAAAAATTCTTCTATTTGGAAATGAATTCTGGGGTCTATGAAGGATAGGTCAGAATCCCATAATAAAACCTGCGCCTCAAGTTCTGAAGAAACTCACCCAACAAAGGGTGCAGAGAAGAGCAAGGACATCTCCCCTTACCACTCACCACAGAAAAATAATATTCAGATTCTGGTGTCACCTCAGTAACAGCAATATAAACTCCCTCCACTATGAGGAACATTGCAGAATAGTACAAAATTCTGCAAAAAATGTAATCCAAACCCGTAGGAAACCCGACATTCCATAACAGTGTGGGGAACACTTATTTAGCAAGGTCATATGGGTAGCTTGAGGATGCAAGGCCAGAATGGATTTCCCTATAGGATTTAGGAAGCAATACAGTTCTTTAGATATTATTACTCAAGGAAATCACTATGAAATAGATTATAGAAATGAAAATAAAGAAATAAGAAACTTTTAATATTTATAGAGAGCTAAACTGGAAAGGGGTGCTGGCAAATTTTAGCTTTTAATTTGATATATATGTTTATTTTGAATGTAACATCAGATATTTAAATTCAGTAACAACAAAATATAGCAATGCAAATAGTCAACCGTAATATATATTTTTGTTTCCCTATATCTTTACAGAATAAAACACTACCACAATCAAAATGACTGGACCCAGTTCAAAATAACATTTAAAGAAATATCCTCAAGAATTACTCTCAAATAAGTATATCATTTGTGTCCTTTACTTTGCTTATCACTGTTATGATTGATATCTTAATTTTTCACTTAAGAATTGATTCTTTATGTTTATTTTTCTTTTTCAGAAGTATTAGAGAAGACTTCCATGAACCAATGATTTTGGTATCTTCCTTTATATGTTTTTATGTCTTGTGTGTGTATATCAGTCTCTATTACAGTGAGTTGGTGCACACTTAGCTTACAAATCTCTTTCAGTAGCTGCTGGGGATGGAGCTAGAACTCGTAGATTGATAACAAGGAAACAGGAATACGAGGATGATGAGTAGCTTTAGTGGTACTGAGCATGTCGCCAGGGAGCAGTTAGAGTGTGCTGACTATAGTCCTTTTTTCTCTTGACCCCATCATCTTTATTTACCTACTAACCTAACTTTATAACTCAAAAAGAAAAACACTTCCTTTCATGAGCTTGTCTTCTGTCTTAGTGGACTGTAACTCTAAATACATAAACAAAAAATAATTCAAGTCTCTACCTAAATCACTGAGAGGGAGCTGCAGGCAAATATACCCTTAAATTGATATGTGCTGATTCAGAAATGGTATAGTCCATAATATATCATGGAGTAATGATGCATTCACATATTTTTGCATGTATTTATTCACACTCTCTTTCTTAACACTGTCTCTCAAAGTAATTTTATCAGCTTTGGTAAATTCTTCAATAATCTTAAACTAAAGGAAAATTGTTTCAGTAAATATTCTCACCAGAGTTCCAATATAGAGGCTTTTCTCTAATTCGAGCTTATCAGGCTTTATCATTTAAGAGCATATACCATCACAGTTTCCTTATCAACAAGGATTCAAAATGTTGTATAGGATTTTCTTAGCAACAGCTGGATTTTATCATGATTGTCTCTTTTTACGCATCTACAGGAAAGGCCAGCTTATTATATAGTTAAAGTTCAATCCTTTTTATCCTTTATATACAGGAGGATTAGCCTGAATTATACAAATGTTGCCTTTTAAAGGATTATAAATTTCTCAATAATCTTTAGTGTTAATGCACTATGCAACATTTATTTGCACTCCACTTCACTTGCAAGCCTCTAAAAATGCCAATAAAACGTGCTGTTTGCCAATTCTTTACATTTAACTAATAATACCTTTTCCTAAAAGGTTTCTTCAAGTTTAAATACTATTTCTTACTCATTCACATACAATTCTATATGTTTCCTAACTAAATTGAATGATTTTTTTTAAACTTTTACTAGGCCTCAAATAAGGGCTCTAGTAGCACAGCTCCTCTGTCCTCAGTGCAGCTTCAGTCAGTCTCTCTCACGTTCTAAACTGTCAGCTTGCTTCTTTTTTTAGCCGTGATGTCACAGTCTAAAAAATTATGTCATTGAAAATAGTGCTGAACCTATTTAAATAGACTGTACAATCCCCCAGATTCTGCCATAAAACTTTCCAGTACATATGAATGTAATCAAAAAGAAAATTTAGGGGCTAATTTATTTATTTTATTTAGCATTTTTCTATACCGACTTTCCAATAACAAAATTATTGATCAATTCGGTTTACATTTTAAACAATAACAACAATGACAAGTAAATGTCTTACAATGAACAGGTCGAATTAACTTGGATTAAGATATATGGGGGTAATAACATAATTAACATGAGCGGTGCCTAATATAGGCTAGAGGCTGGGTTTTAATGATAGACTGCCGAAGATAAGAGACTGCCAAAGATCATGTGATTTCTAGAGAAGATCTATATAGTTCTCTAGCGTGTTACCACTGAGGGGATATTGGCAGGGATATTTCGCAGGTTGATGTTATGGGAAAGCTTGGTTGAATAACCAAGTCTTGAGCCTTTTTTTAAATGTAGTGGAGCATTGCAGTGATCTGAGCTCTGATGGGAGAGAGTTCCAGAGTTTAGGCCCAGCTGTGGAGAAAGCTCTTTTACTTAATGCTGACTTCATCGGTGGAATTTGAAGGTTGTTTTTGTAGGCTTGTCTCACTGGTCTGGAAGATGTGTGGAGTTGGAGAGGGAATGTGAGCTCGAGTGGTGCCAGGTTGTGTATTGCCTTGTGGGTTACTGAGAGCACTTTGAATAGTATTCTGAATTTGACGGGAAGCCAGTGTAGGCTTTTTAAGATGGGTGATAATAAAACTTTTCTAAATAAAAATAATTTTAAAATCATTTCTGTGCTTTGTCTATAAGCGAGTGTCATTCCTCGAGCCTGCTTACACCTAGCTTCAGGTAAAAACCTGGTTTCTATGGAGTTATTATGGGGACTCCATGTTGATGGCTTCATAATTTTGAGCTTGGACCAGCTTTTGAAGTGACGGACCTTATTTTTTTCATCTCAGCTCTATTAATTTTAATGGCTATGGAAAAATCCATTGAAATTAACTATAATAAATTTCTACAATAAACCTAAATAAAATAACTAAATGCCACAAAATTATTCTTAGTCTCATTCACTTCTTCTTTACATGATACATACTCACTCATTCCCAAGAAAACCCAGTTTCACCACCCCAGACCCAATTTTATTAATAATTCAGAATTAAAAACACTTTGGGGCAGATTTTCAAAGCACTATGCGCATAAATCCGGGAGGATTTACACGCGTATGGGTGTTATGCGTGCCAGGCCTATTTTCAAAAGGCCCAGCGGCGAGCGTAAAACCCTGGGACGTGTGTAAGTCCCGGGGCTTGAAAAAAGGGGCAAGGCATGGGCGGGACGGTCCAGGGATGGGGCAGGGGCGGGGGCAGAGCCTCCAGGCTCAGCGGCCATTTGGCGCTGTGCCCGGGATCGTGGGCCAGCCTTCCACCGGTGCGCACAACGTACGCCTGTCCGGAGGCAGGCGAAACTTATAAAATAAAGGTTAGGGTTTTTTTTAGGTAGGGCTGAGGGGTGGGTTAGGTAGGGGAAGGGAGGGGAAGGTGGGGGGGGTAAGAAGGAAAATTCCCTCTGAGGCCGCTCCGATTTAAGAGCAGCCTCAGAGGGAACGGGGAAAGCCATTGGGGCTCCCCTAGGGCTCGGCGCGTGCGGACCCCAGATTTTATAACATGCACGTGGCTACGCGCGCATGTTATAAAATTGGGCGTATATCTTAAAATCCGGCCCTTTGATTTTCCTTTGGTGACCACCACCACCAAACCAAATTTTCTGAGGGATTTTTGCAACTTTTGAGTTTTTAGAGGCCCCTAATCACAATGGGTTAAATAACTAACTAAACCACTTTTGGACCCAAACATTGATTGTGGTCAAGTTAACCACACTCCTTCACCTGACCACCACTATCGAAATTCTAATTTTTATTAATTTGAAAAGGTTATGTTAATGAGTTGGTGCCGAGTACACCATGGTGATTCCTGAATGTTTAAACTTATATGGAAGCTTCTTCTCTAGCTGCCCATCAGAATTGCCAGGATTTAGACCTTTTAAAATGTTTATTTTATTTTAACTTTAAAATTGCCTTCAGGCACTGATGTGACTACCTGCCCAACGACGTCACTGGCAAGGACCCCTGGCCTGCACACACAACGCACCAGGGGCTTGCCTAAAGTCTCCAGCATCTCTCTGTGCCTCATTTTGCAGAGACAGTGTTCCCAGCGCTGTCACTGCCTTTCTCTGCCTGTAGCTCTGCGGCAATACCCAGCTGATTCAGCAACAGCTGTACTTGGCCCCTTTCACTTCGGGGGGGAAATCGGAGAGGCAGGAGCAGCCTCACTAGCTGCTTGTTCTGGCTCCCACCTCACTCCAGCCATAGTCTCTCACTGTGAGGAGCTCCCTAGGCTCTTTACTTGCGGCAGACCTCCACTTTCTTTTTTTTAATCGAGGCTCAAAATCACTTGCAACAGGAGGCCTCATTTTCTTTTGGACCTAAATACATAAATAAACTCACTGTTGCCCCGAGTCACTTTGGGCCTCTCAAATCTCCTAAAAAATGTCGGGTCAAGTTACTCTGGATTCCAGGACCCCACCGGGACCTCTAGCAGCCCTTCAACACCATTTGGAGGAACAGGGACAGGACTCAGCACAGTAATCCTTGAGGCAGGTAACTCAAAATTTTTATACCCATTTCACACTTTACCTGGAGATCTGGAAAGTCGTTTCCCACGTTCACTTTTATTCTCCATTCATACAGAAAACAAACTATCCTAAAAGCAAGAGAAAACAAGTAAGCCTTAAGCTTTTTTCGAAAATGAAGCAGGCCATTTTCAGCCCTAAGCTCCTCAGGCAATATATTTCAAAGAGATGATGAACAGAATAACATCCAATAATTAAAAACACATAGCATATTTTAAAAATTTAACCAACACCAATAAAATAATTCAAAACAGTAGACACATTAAAAAATAATTGAAACTCACAAGGATAAAAATCCTCCACTGTCCATACCTGGTAACTTTTTGATTTAAAGTTAAGATGTTTTGGATTAAGGGGGGTGATGTGTGTGTGTGTGTGTGTGCGTGTGTGTATGGGGTGGGGGAGGGGGCACAGACTTTATACTCTCTCTGTCATATAAATATTCTGTAATACACAAATGTTTATTCTCACACACAGACAGAGATGTTCTCACACATCACTAGCCCATAAGTCTGAAGGTTCCTCAACTTTTATAAATTGATTTAATATTTATTTTTGATTTGGAAAAGTGTTCTTTATATATTAGAGAAGAATTTTTAATTTGATTATTTATATATTCATATTTATCTCCTCCTTGGACTTTGGTATTGGCTTAGTTGCGAGAATATCCAGTATTGGCAATCCATGAGAGCAGCTTAAACAATCATTCAGCTTTTTTTAAATGCACATATTAAAGAGGTTTTGAAACAAACTTCTTTGTTTGGACAGGAAGAGGTTCAGTGTGAAGATCGATCTACATTGCGGTAGCAATTATTGAATCATAAATAGAACCTGAGAAGTTTAGAATTGCACTCTGCCACACTGATTGAATATCTGAAACAAAAATGATTCCTAGGGAACTACAAATGTACAAGGAATCTAAAATGTTCAATGATAATAATGTTTTTCCACCAAACAAATTTCTGTGTTAAATAAGTATTCACAATATTTAATGCTTTTGGTTACTGAACAAATATAAAAAGAATAAATACATGTGCAGGATGTTATTACCATGACTGATTCTAAATTGTCATCTATTAAACTAGACGTAATCAGGAACAATAAATGATGGCGGTTACAGGACACGTTAGAACAATTAAAAATCAAAAACAATATAAAGTTAAAAAAAAATTTTCATAATGAAGAAGATTATAAAACTAATGGGGTAGATTTTGAAAGGAGCTACCCAGCGCGCACACATGTATGCCCGATTTTATAACTTGTGTGCGCAGGTGTGCGCAAGTTATAAAATCAGGGGTCGGCACATGCAAGGGGGAAATCGGAGTGGCCTGGAAGGGAACTTCCCTTCCCCCTAACCTAACCTTCCCACCCCTACCCCTAACCTTTCCCCCCCCCAGCCCTACTCTAATCCCCCCTGACCTTTGTCTTGCCTTTTTCACCTGCCTCCGAGCAGGAGCAAATTGCGCGTGCTGGCAGCCTGCCAGCACGTTATCTTCCAACACAGTGGCAAATGGCCGCTGTGTTGGAGGTCTCTGGCTCTGCCCCACCCCCTCCCCATCCCTGAACCACCCCTTTAGTAAAGCCCCGGGTCTTAGACGCATCCCGGGGCTTTACGCACATTGCCGGCCCTTTCTAAAACAGGCCCGGCACGGGTAAGCCCCCCTATGTGCGTAAATCCTCTGAAAATCTGGGCCAATGTGATTTACCCATGGTTAAATTCTAAGTCATTAACTAGATCTGTAAACGAAAAAGTCACTTTTGAGGACTCATCAGAAGAGTCGACCAGTAGTGGAGATGATCAATTCTATCAGGTGGCCACTTTTTTTTAGAGCGGTACCAAATTCCAGCAAGAGGTTGTTACATTTCCAGAGGTATTTGGTGGCTGGGGCCATCAAACTTGAACATGTGGGAAGGCCTAACTATCCAATGCAAGAAGAAATCAACTCAGCCTTTATAAATTTATCAGATGAAAGGTTGTTGAGGGATCAACTGTTCTCAATAAAGGATTAGGTTTTGTACCTTCTGAACAGTATGATCTTTTTCATTGTCGGTTTCATTTCCACACATTTTTTCATTCATTACAGTTGAGAGTATTTTTTTCTATTACCTTTGTAGGCATAGATCAATCAATATTTAATCTGCAATTCCAATGGGTCCCGCCTGGTGCTGTAGACTCTTATTTGAAACTTTTAAAGACATGGAGGTCAATATTCAAAGCCATTTAGATGGATATTCACACATTAACCATCTAAATGACAAGTTATCCATCTAACTCACAAGATATCCATCTATCTCCAAGTTATCTATCTAACTCCAGATAATCCAAGTTATCCATCTAACTCCAAGATAGCCATTTAAATGTTTAGTTTTGAATATTGACCTCATGATACTTAACGATATCATGACTTCAGAACAGATTCTTGTCTAATTTCACAAAAGAAGAACATAAAGGACGAGTTAGCTTCTAACCAAAATATATTTATCAGACCTGCTGAAAAAGGGGGTGAGGTAGTCATTCTTGAAAGTACTATGAGCAGAAGATTTTCCAACAACCATTTAATGCAGTATATTATATGAAGATTTCACAGGAACCAACTTCAACAATTCAATCTCATGTGAAGGATTTTTTTAAAATAGCTGTGGAAAATAATTTTCTTACAAGGAGTTGGATTTTCTAGATGTTGCCCATCCCTCTATTCCCATACTGTGTATTACTGGTGGACCCTTGGACCGAGGGGGACTTGACATTGCCTGTGGTGAGGAGCACAACAGACTCCCACCTTTGATAGGTGAGGGTGAAGAGGAGCAGAGACCCCACTGGAGCTGCACCACTACCAGCCCACATTCCCCTCAGTTTCAGCCCTCGGGTGCCGGCTGGACTTTTGTGGGGGGTCTCTGCAGAAGAGGAAGTCCAGACAAGAACAAGTTTGGAACAGGAGATGGAGCCCCATGGGAAGATCCACGCAAGGATCGAAACAGGCGGTGTAACTCATAGTCAATGTCCAGGCAGGGTCATGGCAGGCGGCATAGTTCATGATCAATGTCCAAGCAGGGGTTGTGGCTGGTGGCGTAGCTCATAGTCAATGTCCGGTCTGAAGTCAAGCCAAGTCAAACCAAGGTGCGAGAAAGAAGGCTGGGGAACTCAGGAACAGCAAAGCACCATGCTAGGAGTGTGAAGACCTATTGCCAAGGCAAGGTCTGCAGGCAGGGGCTTGCCTTATATAGCCTCTGTGTGGTGATGTCATTATAAAAGCCACAGGACTTTTCCCTCCACAGACCCTTTAAATTGAGCAGAGAGATGCGCATGTGTGCCTTAGGATCGGGCTGCAGAAGAAGACGTCGGTAACATTCCTGCTGCGAAGGACAGCGGCGCAGAGTTGGCAGCCTGAGACGCGAAGAACGATGGCAGTGTTCAGAGCCATGAAGTGGGGTTGTTGCATTGGCAGCAACTCCTTGCTGCCACCAGGGAACCTGGGCCTGCCTCCACCATGGCAGCATGTTGTTGGATAAGCAAGAACAGCTGCGGATCCTTGCGGCCAGCAAACGCATCATACTATATACAGTTCCAAAGGTTCATAACTCCTTATCAACTCCACTTGATTGGCTTATTGTGTCGGCAAAAGGTTCTTTTTTAGAATCTATTTCTTCTTTTGTAGATTTTTTTTTCTTAAACCACATGTTAAAACAGCTAAATCTTTTGTGAAAGACTCTATGCACATTTTATTTATTTTTCAAGATTTGGGTGCCATGTACATTGGTTCTATTCTTGTAAGTATGGATATACTGTCCTTGAATATGAACATTCTCCAAGATGTGGCTCTTCAGGTGATTTCATCTACCTTATACTATAATGAGTGTCCACCATGTATCCCCAAAGAGTTTATTTTTCAGTTGGCAGAGATTGTTTTGAACAATATATTTTTTTATTGTTTGTGATGAATTTTATATGCAAATACAGACTATTGCCATGGGCTCCTCTATGGATCTGAGCCTAGCCAAACTCTATGGGCCAGATTTTAATAGCTATGCGTGGGCATGGATTTGTGTGTGCAACCCAACGCGCACAAATCTACGCCCGATTTTATAATATGTGCGCACAGCCGCACGCATGTTATAAAATCCAGGGTCAGCGCATGCAAGGAGGTGCACACTAGTGCACCTTGCGCACACCGAGCCCTAGGGGAGCCCCAATGGCTTTCCCTGTTCCCCCCCCCCACCTTCCCCTCCCTTCCCCTATCTAACCCACCCATCAGCCCTACCTAAATCCCCCCCTACCTTTATTTTATAAGTTGCGCCTGCTTCTGGGCAGGCGTAGGTTGCGCGCGCTGGCTGACGGCCAGCCCGTGATCCCGGGCACAGCGGCAAATGGCTGCTGTGCCTGGAGGGTCTGCCCCGCCCGGCCCCAGGACCGCCCCACCCATGCTCCACCCTTTTTATGCACATAGGCTTTGAAAATCTGCTCCTATGTCTCACAGTCTGAGGAGAAACATCTTTAACCGTTCAATTGGTTTTCTTATATTTCGCTTTGGAAGAGGTTTATTGATGATATTTTTTTCATTTGAAATCAGTCAATTGAAAATCCTCTTTTATAGTTCATTATGGAGTACCATTCAGTTTCCATATTATTTTTATATATTAATACTGTACAAAATAATGGAATTATTACTTCTATTCATCAGAAAAATGTGGCAAGAAGCTCTGAGGTTTCAGAGTTTTGACTCATACAAATTACATACGAGTGTACCCATCATCCACCAGTTCCTTTGTCTCAGACAGTTGGGTTCTGAGGAATACGATTCAAAGTTAAAGCACATAAAATATCACATTTTTTAGACAGGGGATATCCCCTGATGGCTATTAAATCTGCCTTTAAAAGTACATGTTTTGCAAACAAGGATCTTATCAGACACAGAAAGAAGACATGTATCAAAAAATGTCTTAAGACACTGGAATTATTCAGGACTTATTATTAGAGTCATCATAAAAAAGCATTGGCATATTGTAGCATGGTATGATGCTTTACAGGAACATCTTTGCTTTGCATTTACTAGAAACAAGAATATTAGAGAAATTGTATCTAAAGTGTAATTCCTAGAATTTCTCCAACTACAGTATTGTTGCCAGGTCATGCCAGTTGTGGATCATGTTCACATTGTCATCAGATTATAATATGCAATGAGTGGCAGCCTCCCAACAATCAGCATTTTATTGAATTGAAATATTCCATTGATTGTTCTTTAGTGTGGGTTGTGTATGTTATTATTTGTCCATGTGGACTATTATATATTGAGTGAATGAAAAGATCTATTTGCATAAGATTAAATGAAGATAGAAGTTGTGTATCAGAAATAAAAGTGCCTGCACCTTTATTTCAACATTGTATTACTAATCAACATGTGTTTCAAGACCTAAGATGGTTAATTATTGACCACGTTCCTTCTTTAAAGAGAGGAGGTAATAGGGAAACTATTTTAAATAAGGAAAATAATTTTGGATTCACAAATTTAATACAGTATCTCCTATTGGTCTTAATATGGAAGCAGTCTGGTTTTTTTTTTCAATCATTCTTTTTCATTTTGTTATAAATTTTTGCTAGCTCATAAAGTTTATTGAAGATCAATATGTTGTATTCAATCAGGGCTGTACACGTGGAGTCTTGATTTGCAATGCGTTTAATTTAATATGGGTTACGCATTCCTGCCTAGGGAGTCTGTTGTTTGTAAAACTGAAGAATAACAACTTTAAAAGTGTCAGGTACTCGGTATATAACAGTATAGGATCTGTCTTCTCTTTTTAACATTATTAATAGACTGATTTCAGGTGTTTAAGCATATATAATAATGTGGCAGCTTTGAGTGCATTTTTAGAGAAATCGTTATCATCTGAGTCCAGGTCTTGCAAAGACTTGTATGATTTATGTCCCTGAAGCAGAAAAATATTTCTGAAATATGACGTGTTGGGGAATGGAGAATCACTTTCGAAGAAGGACTCTATATCCACTTCTAAGATAAGTTTTGTGAAAGAAAACTTTAAAATATATTTATTGGGGTCATTTGAGATAAGTTCATATTTTTTGTGCAACAAAAAAGAAAAAAAAATATTTTAAACATATGGAGCCAATGATTAGATTGGGGCATAATCAAAAGATCAGATTTGTAATCTAAAGATGCATTATCACCTAGCCCATAAGTCTAAAGGCTCCTCAACATTTATAAATCGATATAATATTTATTTTTTGGTTTTCAACAGTGTTCTTTATGTAATAGAGGGGAATTTTTCATTGGTTTGTTTATATATACATTTAAATTTACAGCCATACTTCAAAATGAAGCCGTTCGATCTGGAAGAAGACACTACAGTGATGTCAATGCAGCGCATCCTCCAAACTGATGGAGTAATTTTTTGTATACAGAAGAAGACATTGGGAGGCTTAGTTCTAGGCCTCCAGGCCCAATGTCAGGTCTAGGCCTAGGCAACAAGATCAAGCCTCTGGGCTAGGCCCCAGCATCAGGTCTAGCCTAGGCCTAGGCATCAGAGATGGGACCAGACCTGTGAGGCAGGAACTAGCTTCGGGCCTAAGACTTGATGATGTGAAAAATCTAGGCCTTAAGGCTAACCTTGGTGCCAGGTACAGGCCTCAAGGCCGGGACTAAGACCCAGGGCCGGGCCTTGGTGCAGGGATCAGGACTTAGGATCTAGCCTTGGGGGTAATGACCAGGCCTCAGGACTGAGCCTCAAGGCTAGGACCAAGTCTCAAAGCCAGGACATGGCCTTTGTGCTGGGATCAGGCCTCAGGGCCAGACCTTATGGTTGGCACCAGGCTTCAAGGCTGTGCCTTGGGACCCTGACCAAGCCTTAAGGCCATGTCTCAGAGCTGAGACCAGGCCTTAGAGCTGGGACTCAGCCTCATGCCCAGGCCTCAATGCTGAGACCAGGCCATAGGTGTTAGGACTGCCGGCTGCGGCGGCCCGCAACCGGGGCCGGGTGTCATGGCCGCCGGCTGCGGCGGGCCACGACCAGGGTCAGGCCGGCGGCCGCGGCAATGATAAACTTACCCAAGGTGTCGGGCTTGTCAGAAGCTCCAGCTGTGGCAGGCAGCCTTCTTTTTTGCCTTCCTCGTGGCTGCTGCTGCTGCCAAGCCCGGCTGCATGGTTCCTCTCGGCCGGGCTGGCTCCTCCCCCTCTGCCTCTGCTAAGAGCCGCGCGCACGGCTGAAGAGAATATTTAAAGGAGCCATGTCAGGAAATTGTCATGGCTCCTCCTGGGACTCTGCCCTCTGGTTCCTGTATTTAAGGCAAGGTCTAACACTCAGACCTTGCCTTGGTATTGAGACTCTGTGCTTGGTTCCTGTGTACCGTGTTCCTGGATTTGCTCTTCGTCCCGCTATTGCTTCTCCACTTCGTTGGATTGATTCTTTGGCTTCTGACCTTCGGACCGGCAGTGGTGATTTTCTGGTGTTGACTTGGATTGGCTTTGGACTATTCCCTGTGTTGCCCCTGGATTGGCTTCGGATCACTCTCCCGTCTGCTCCTGGACCGGCTCTCGACTTCTCTCTGGACTTCGACCCTTGGACCGGCTTTGGACTATCCTTCGACGTCTATTCCCAGACTGATTACGACCTGCTGGAGGTGCCAGCCATCTGGAACCTATGACCTGCAGGAGGCGCCTGCATCCAGACTATCTTCGGTCTTCAGGGAGTCTCCTAATTCCCAGTGGCCGTGTCTCTACGAGCTCCTCCTGGGGGGATCAAGAGCTTCCAGAGTGAAGCCTTCATCCAACATCTACATCAGCAGGCCTTGCCATCTGACGGTAGAGATCGAGGGTTGACTCCCTTTTTGGTAGCGCTGAATGTACCTCGGAACAGGGGTCCACTTCCTGAATCATAACAATAGGCCAGACCTTGGAGCTGGCCTGAGCATTAGTGTCTGGGCCAGGCCTAGGCCTAGGTGCTGGGTCCTGGCACTGGGACAGCTCAGCAGTGGCCTCTGGCATTCTGCCTTTATTTAAGCAGTTGATTGTTTTTTGTTTCAGGATTTTTTTATAACATTTTTTTTGGCTTGACAAACAAACTAAACTGAATCCAAAAAATTCTAGATATGTACATCCCTAGCGAGAGGCTTGCAAGATTGGTCCTCAAGGTCTACATTTTGCTTTTTGGACCATGTTGGCACTTAACTGGTTATATCCTTAGAATATTGCTGGTTAAAGTAACTTTATCCAGGAGCATGTTCCTGGATAGTTTTTCTCCTGCTTCTGCCACTTTTTTGAGTTAGCAGACTAGTTTATTTAGCTAATTCCAAATGTTGGAATTAGCCAGATAAGTTATTCAGTTAACTCAGCTCCAACTCAGAAGGCCTCAAAATGTCTCCCACTTCTCTGGATATACATTATCTGAATAATAACTTATCCGGGTAAATTTTATATGAATAAATGTCAAAGATATTAAAATCTCAACATTTATTCAGTTAACTAAAAAATTATCCAGATAAATGCCTATGAGTGTCGACCTTGATGTTAATTATCTCCTTACTGTTGTGGAGCGCTAGGAGAGCGGTCCCACTTACCAAGAGATGTGTGTTCTTGGGCCACGGCTCGACCCCAGAGGAACTCCGAAGAGGTGCCGTGGTAGGCGAGGCATGCCCGAACATGGGCTAGACAGGAGCGAGGCTGGACTGAAGATACTGACCCTCCTCCGGACCTGCATGCTTCGGAAGACCAACAACGCAATGATGGTCTTATGAACAGTCCTCCGACCGTTCCAAGACCTTTCGGACCTGCCGCAGTGTACGGCAAGAAGCAGCAGGCCGGATGGAGGCCAGGGCAGTGGAGACTGGAACATGGAGATTCAGACGAGACTCAGGGATGAGGTACTTGGATGCACAGTCGTAGACTCAGGCACAGACGTAGGCTCAGGAACGAGGTTCTAGGATGCACAGACGAAGACTCAGGCACAGACGAATACTCAGGAACGAGGTACTTGGATGCACAGACGAGACTTCGGGGTATATGGACAGTGATGCGATCCCTCAGGGCGCCTTACTCAGCCAGTACAACTGGTCTGGTCACAGACCACCCTGCCCTACATCCGCGGGAGCGGGACCAGCGCAGGAAGGAATGAGGTACTAGGCTTTCAGAAGACTCAGGAACAAGGTACAAGGCTTGCATCATGAAGCGCCCTACTCAGCCCGCCAATGGGGCTGGTCGCGAACCACGACATGGCTTGCCGCGAGGTACCAAGCGTACAGAAGACTCAGGAACAAGGTACTTGGCTTTTGGAAGATTCAGGAACAAGGTACTTGGCTTTCGGAAGATTCAGGAATGAGGTCCTTGGCTTTCAGAAGATTCAGGAACAAGGTACTTGGCTTTCAGAAGACTCAGGAACAAGGTACAAGGCTTGCATCATGAAGCGCCCTACTCAGCCCGCCCGTGGGGCTGGTCGTGGACCACGACATGACTTGCCATGAGGTACCAAGCGTACAGAAGACTCAGGAACAAGGAACCAGGGGTTCAGGAGAGCAAGACAGGATCACGGACCTCAAGACCAGGAGAAGCAACATCAGAGCTGGGTCACGGACATCAGGAACAAACATCTGGACTGGAACACAGATACTGGATCGGGAGACAGATCTTAGGGCTGGAACATGGTCATCTGGAACAACAGGTGAACATCAGAACTGGAACGTATACAATAAGACAAGACGAGGAGCTCCAACGAAGAACAGGAAACACAGGACCTTGAAGAAGTGCTGGAACAAGGACGACTCCTGGAGCGAAGGACAGCAGGATCCCAGGAGTGACCAATTCCTTATGAAGGTAAAGCTGGAATGGACGCTGAGCCCTTTTGTACAGCTGAAGAGGACAACGCCCAGGGAGGGGTCAGCAGAGGGCCACACCTGGCTGGCCCTTGAAAAACAGACGAGAGGCACGCGCCCGCGCCTTAGGAAGCTGGAGAGGAAGAGAAGCAGGATCCGCAGGTGGCGTCCTCGGCCATGTGGAGGGCCCAGGAAGCAATGCAGGCAGTGGAGCAGCCCTGCCATGGAGGTGAAGAGGTGGCAGGCTGCAGGAGCGGCTCCCAGCCGCGAAGACAGAAGCAGGAAGCTGTAGAAGGCTGCAGGCACCGGCAGGGATGGCTTCCCTGCTGGGCGAGGACTCAGACTGCAGCAGGCACCGGCAGGGACAGCCTCCCTGCCGGCTGAAGACCCCGGCTTCATGGAAACAGCTGTGGGGACGGCCCCAGCTGATTCAGGGGAGCAGGAGGGGCAGCAGCAGTCCCCAGCCGAGAGGGAGAGCTCGCGGCGGGTCGGCCCTGCCGCATTGGGCAAAAGGCAGTCGGGGAGGAGTCCAAACGCAGCGGCCCGACCGCCGCAAAGGGAGTCAGCGTCCGCGGCCCGACTGGCCACGTGGAGGTAAGAGCCTGCCCATGCTCCTCACGGGCAGGATCGCAACACTTACAGAAGTTTACTCCCAATGAGAGTTTTGGTTTTTTTTAAACTTAAAGCAGTTTGACTTGTCATATCTTTAATGATTGCAGTTCATAGATTTTTTTAGGGTTTACTTTCATGAAGCTCTGAGGCAGAAAACATTTTGTCATTGTTTTCTTCCAAGAATTTACACTCATTTTTAATGATATGGCATTCTTTTTTTTTCACTACTGCCACTTTAAGTGCATATTTACTTTTTAGCAACCATTTTCCCTCTTGCAGTTATAAACTCATTTGGTTTAAATTGCATTTTTTTTTCTATTAGTGCCATCTTAGGAGTTTACTATTTTTTTCTGTTGCAAGAATTGTAACCACTCATATCTTATTTTAAATTAATTTTTTAACAAAGCAAAGTAAGAAACAATATATTCACCAGGTAGCAAAACTGATGCTACTTACATGGAAGAATCAGATTCCAGTTCTGGTTTCAAGATCAGATCAGGATACAATTATAAAATGTGAACTCCAGATGTGATTGGGCACAGGCATGAATTCCCTTTCCTGGGTGACAATACTGGTTCTCTGGATACCCCCTGCATTTCTGTGTCACATATAGTTTACTGCACTTGGCTTCCTGTTATTAGGCTTGTCCAAAATCCGTCAGCAAGATAAAGAAATACTCAATCTCTTACTTAGAAGATGTATAAATTTTATTGCTAGTGCAATGGCTGGCCAAACTCCAATGCAGCTGTGTAGAGATGAAATACAATGGTGATATTTCAAATCCACTAAAAGTTGACATCCTGTACCAGGATTAGGTTGCTAACTTTCATATCCTGAGATCTAAATAAAATACAGAATCCGAATGGCATCCTTTGCTCACTGATGAAAAATTGGGCTTAGCAACAGTTATGAGATTATGGCACGACATGTAATAATAGATTTTGGTTCACAATGTCATCTCCTGTTTCTGAGCAGAACTCTTCCTATTTGTAGCATTACCCTGGGTTACAATCCGAAACACCGCTTGGCAAATAAGGAGAAAACAGCACCTTATCTGCTTATCTCTGCATTGTGTACATGTATATGATACAGCACTTCTGTTCCTTGTGACCAGTGTTATATCTTAAACCAGGCAAGAAATGCCATTAGTTACTCTGATGTGTTTAGAATATATTTATTTGTTGTTTGCAGGTCTATCTGAAATCCAGAATTATTGCATGACAGATAATCTGCAAACTAATTGCTCCATGTAATACAAGCGTTCTTTTATGCTCTTTTCACCATAAGGGATTTCTTCTTTCTTCCTCTTCCTCTATTCCTACATCCCTTGTTTGAGACCATCTTGTCTTCTAAGATGACAACTACATAGCCATGGGCTGCTGAGCAGAGATGGGATCTACCTGTTGAGGAAGGGGTGCAATGTTTTCCAGCAAAGACTGGCAAACCTACTGAGGGTTTTAAACTAGGATCATTGGGGACAGATGAACAAAATCCTAAGGTAAGTGAAAGTCTTCAGGTAAGAAAAACATTAAATGCTTGTATAGAAATGGGAAAAAAGGGCAATATCTGGAATGCTATGTACACTAATATTTATAGTATGGGAAATAAATTCCTTGATCTAGAGGCAGTCATGGAAGAAGCTAACTCTTGGACTTAATGGTTGTCAAGGAGACATAGTACATGGAAAATTGTGACTGGGATATAGTTATTCCAGGCTACAGTCTATTCATGAAGGACCAGGTAGGAAATAAGGGAGGAGGAATGGCATTATATATTAGGGATGTGAATCGTGTGATTGATCGTCGTAACGATCGATTTTGGCTGGGGGGGGGAGGGAAATCTGATCGTCATGTTTTTTTTTTTTTTTTTAAATCATAAAAAATCATAAATCAGGGGAGGGCGGGAAAACTGGCACACCAAAACAACCCTAAAACCCACCCCGACCCTTTAAAACAAATCCCCCACCCTCCCGAAACCCCCAAAATGTTTTAAATTACCTGGGTTCCAGTGGGGGGGGGGGGTCCCGGCGCGATCTCCCGTGATCTCCCGCTCTCGGGCCACGGCTGCATTAATAGAAATGGAGCCTGTGGCCCTTTGCCCTTACCATATGACAGGGCAAAGGTAGCGCCAGCGCCATTTTGGTTCCTGTCACCCGACGTCACGAGTGCAGGAGATCGATCCCGGACCCCCGCTGGACCCCCAGGGACTTTTGGCCAGCTTGGGGGGGCCTCCTGACCCCCACAAGACTTGCCAAAAGTCCAGCAGGGGTCCGGGAGCGACCTCCTGCACTCGCGCCGTATTGCCAATATTCAAAATGGCGCCGGCGCTACTTTTGCCCTCACTATGTCATACGACCCGTATTTTTGATGATTTAAAATATATCTGACGATTGTTTTAAATCGTCAAAAAACGATTCACATCCCTATTATATATATATATTACAAATAATATTAAAGCAACAGAATTGGAGAGATTATAAGGTAAAGACTAGGCACTGTGGGTTAAAAGATCGATAGAAAAAGCTTGAGTGGAAGAAAGGATCGCAAAGATATAAAGCGAGATTACAAAATATTTTTCAGAAATATCAGAGAAAGGAGGAAGTGGTATTGTAAGATTAAAAGGAGACTAGGGTCTTTTTGTCAAGAAAGATGAGGAAAAAGCAGAAATATTAAACAAATACTAGGGATGTGAATCGTGTCCTCGATCGTCTTAACGATCGATTTCGGCTGGGAGGGGGAGGGAATCGTATTGTTGCCGTTTGGGGGGGTAAAATATCGTGAAAAATCGTGAAAAATCGTGAAAAATCTAAAAATCGAAAAATCGCAAAACCGGCACATTAAAGCCCCCTAAAACCCACCCCCGACCCTTTAAATTAAATCCCCCACCCTCCCGAACCCCCCCCAAATGACTTAAATAACCTGCGGGTCCAGCGGCGGTCCGGAACGGCAGCGGTCCGGAACGGGCTCCTGCTCCTGAATCTTGTTGTCTTCAGCCGGCGCCATTTTCCAAAATGGCGCCGAAAAATGGCGGCGGCCATAGACGAACACGATTGGACGGCAGGAGGTCCTTCCGGACCCCCGCTGGACTTTTGGCAAGTCTCGTGGGGGTCAGGAGGCCCCCCACAAGCTGGCCAAAACTTCCTGGAGGTCCAGCGGGGGTCAGGGAGCGATTTCCCGCCGCGAATCGTTTTCGTACGGAAAATGGCGCCGGCAGGAGATCGACTGCAGGAGGTCGTTCAGCGAGGGTTCCGGCGCCTCGCTGAACAACCTCCTGCAGTCGATCTCCTGCCGGCGCCATTTTCCGTACGAAAACGATTCGCGGCGAGAAATCGCTCCCTGACCCCCGCTGGACCTCCAGGAACTTTTGGCCAGCTTGTGGGGGGCCTCCTGACCCCCACGAGACTTGCCAAAAGTCCAGCGGGGGTCCGGAAGGACCTCCTGCCGTCCAATCGTGTTCGTCTATGGCCGCCGCCATTTTTCGGCGCCATTTTGGAAAATGGCGCCGGCTGAAGACAACAAGATTCAGGAGCAGGAGCCCATTCCGGACCGCTGCCGTTCCGGACCGCCGCTGGACCCGCAGGTTATTTAAGTCATTTGGGGGGGGGTTCGGGAGGGTGGGGGATTTAATTTAAAGGGTCGGGGTGGGTTTTAGGGGGTTTTAGTGTGCTGGCTCACGATTCTAACGATTTATAACGATAAATCATTAGAATCTCTATTGTATTGTGTTCCATAACGGTTTAAGACGATATTAAAATTATCGGACGATAATTTTAATCGTCCTAAAACGATTCACATCCCTAACAAATACTTCAGTTCAGTGTTACCTAAAGAAGACCCTGAAGGAGAACTGTTGCGGGATGGCAAGTGTGTGGATGGCAGTAAGATAAATACCACTCCATTTATAGAAGAGAATGTTTAGGTAGAACTAAAAAACTGAAAGTGGACAATGCCATGGGCCTGATGAGCTACATCCCAGGATACTAAAAGAGCTCAGAGGGGTATTGACTGAAAGACTTTTGCAGAAGATCTCTGGAAACAGATTGGAGAAGGGCAGTGATGGTCCTTCTTCACAAAAATGGGAGCAAAGAAGAGGTAAAACTACAGGCCATTTAGCCTTATCTTGGTGAGGTAAATTAAAGGAGGCACTGCTGAAGGAAAGGATATTCAGATATCTACAATCCAATGGGTTGCAGGAACCAAGGCAGCATGGTTTATTTATTTAAGAAACATTTCTTAATTGCTCTTCCAGATTAAAGATCACTCAAAGTGATTTACCAGAGGAAGATTGTGTCTGACAAATCTGATTGACTTTTTTGATTGGGCGACTAGAGAATTAGATCAAGGCAGGGCCAGTGGAAGCATTAGGTGGGGTAGGCAGTGGCCTAGGGCACCGGAAGTGGGTGGGGTGGCAGAGAATTTGGTAAGGGCTGCAGTTTCAAAGAACAGACAAGATGAGAAGCGCTGCAGGTGAGGCATGGAGCTGGAGGGAGTTTTTCAGTTTGGGGTATGTATTTCTTTGAGGAGCTAGGATCATTTGTCATATCTGATTTGAGAATGAAAGAGAGAGAGAGCGAGAGAGCACGTGAAAACATCGCTGCCTAGGGCAGCTGGACACCCACAGGCAGTGGATCAAGGACAGGTACTTGATGTGATTTATTTGGATTTCAGCTATGGTTTTGACACTGTTCTACATAGGAGACACATAAATAAAATAAGTAGTCTGGAAACGGGTCCCAGGGTAGAATGGGTTACAAATTGGTTGACTGACAGACAATAGCAAGTGGTAGTAAATGGAACCTAGTCTGAAGAGAGAAGAGTGATAAGTGGAGTGCCTCAAGGATTGGTTCTGGGGCCAGTTCTGTTCCATATTTTTGTGAGCAAACTAGTGGAAGGATTAGGAGCAGCAGTACTACTCAAAAAAAAAAATGGTTTCCTGGGCAGACTGGATAGACCATCAGGTGTTTTCTGCCATTATTTAATTGGAGGCACATATTCAGACACAGTCCGGGCTAGCCAAGTTAACCGAATAAATTTATTTGGCTAACTTTAGAGGTATATTCAATAGTGAAAATGAACTATTGAACATAGCCGTCTATCTTAAGATTAGCTGGCTAACTATAACCACCTAACTCTAGGACAGCTCTTTGGCATGACCAGACTTAGCCAGCTAAGTCATCTGACTAACTCTGAATATTGAAGTTAGCCTGTTAACTTAGCCGACTAACTCAACTCCTCCCAATTATGCCTTGGGAACTCTCCTAGCTTAGCTGACTAAATTCTAGCCTCCTAAATTATTAAGTGGCTAGAATTTAGCTAGATATGTTCCCAAATATTCATTTAGCTGGCTAAATTCTGAGTTAGCTGGCTAACTGCTTTTGAATCTGGATGTCATATACTGTACATTGTTATGTTACTATGTTAATCTGGAAAGAGGGAATGGAATATCTATTTATATTGGTATAATGTACATACCTCCATCACGGACAGGAAAAACAGAGATTTAATGAAGGATAGTCACAAAATTGCTGTGAAAGGGAAGGTGCTATTGCTAGTGAATTTCAATTTGATTGGGACATCCCAACTGCAATGTCATATAGAAGCAGGAAAATTCTGGATTCTCTGTAGGGACACTGTTCTGTCAACTGGTAATGGAACTCACACTGAAGAGGGTGAACCTAGTGCTTACCAATGGTAATAGTGTTTCTGATGTTCTAGAGGATGATCATTTGGGATCCAGTGTTCATCTGATGGTGTGGTTCAGTATTAGAGCACAGGAGATGAAGGTCCTTTCATAGGCAAGCCATACATTGCCATATATCAAAATAGTGCCATTCGCTGGGGTGAATGTGCCGGAGTTAATTGACTCCGGTGTAACCCCAGAGGACTGCGTCAGTTGAAGAAGAAAGGAAGAGGACGTCGGACCTGCTCTGAGGCCTGGGCTCCAGGTCTGGTCCTGATCCTAGGCCAAGGCCCATGCGTTGGAACCTGGCCTGGTTCCGGGCTCCGGCCTAGGCTGAGGCCGAGGCCAAGATGTTGGCTTTGAGTAGGCCGGGCTGAGGTTCATTATCCTATCCTTTAGTAGTGCTTCTATTACTTTGCCCACCACTGATGTTAAACTAACAGATTGATAGTTTTCTGTTTTCTCCTTGTTCCCACCCTTGTGGATCAATACTACGCCTACTTTTCTCCATTTTTTGGAATCTTTCCTATTTCAAGTGATTGAGGGCCGGATTTTCAGAGGATTTGTGCACATAGGGGGGTTACGCATGCTGGGCCTATTTTATAAAGGCCCGGCGACACGTATAAAGCCCCGGGATGCATCTAAGTCCCGGGGCTTTACTAAAGGGGTGGTCCAGGGGCGAGGCCGGAGGATCGTGTGCTGGCAGGCTGCCGGTAGGTGCAAAAGGTATTACAAAAGGAATAACAAAACCTTTGGGGGGGTTAGAGTAGGGATAGGGTTAGAGTAGGGCTAGGGGGGAAAGGTTAGGGGAAGGGGTGGGAAGGTTAGTTAAGGGAGAGGGAATAGGGGAAGCCTGCGGGTGTCGGCACGCGCATGTTATAAATTTGGGTGTACATTTGAAAATCTACCCCTAATTGAATAAAGCTGTGAAGGGTACAATCAGCACCTCTTTTAGCTCCTTCAATATTCTGAGATGTATCCCATAAGCTTGTTTATTTCCAATTGTGTCAGTACATTGAATACTAGGGGTGTGCATTCGTTTTGAACTTAAATGTAAAACGCAACTTATTTTTTTTTTTTAACTTAAAAAAGTGATGAGGCGTAAACGATCGGATTTCCAACTTATTCAACATAGCTATGTTGAATACGTTGGAAATCGCGATTGTTGATCTAAATAAAAATTTAAACCCCTCACCCTCCTTAATCCCCCCCCCCCCAAGACTTACCAAAACTCCCCAAGCTGGCCAAAAGTTCCGTGAGGGTCCGGGAGCGGACGCGCGGGGAATCACGTGACGTCCGCGTCACTCCGACGTGACGCCAATGTCACGTGGTCCATCGCGGTTCCGCTCCCGGACCCCTCGTTGGACCCAAACGGCACTTTTGGCCAGCTTGGGGGGGCCTCCTGACCCCCCCAAGCTGGCCAAAAGTGCCAAAAGTGCCAAAAGTGCCAAAAGTGCCAACGAGGGGTCCGGGAGCGGACCCGCGGGGAATCACGTGACGCCGCGTCACTCCGACGTGACGCCGACCTCACGTGCTCCTTGCAAAGGAGTTCAGAAATGGCGTCCTGACCCCGCTGGACCACCAGGGAGTTTTGGTAAGTCTTGGGGGGGGGGGGGGATTAAGGCGGGTGAGGGGTTTAAATTTTTATTTGCACATATGGACATAGACTCAACTTATGGAATTCTCCATATGTCCATATTGACCGCAAATGACCCCCCCTTTCGACTTATGGACTTATGAACTTAAACTTTTGGTCTGCACATCCCTATTGAATACTATCTCCTCAGTAAATGATAATTTGTTAACTTCACAATCCCTTATGTCCTTTCACTTTACCTTTAGTCGATTACTCTTTCTTTTATTGTAAATACTGAACAAATGTGTTTAAGATAGCTGTTTTCCTAAGATTCTCCACTAAACCTATCCTCCTCTTAGGATTCCCCTTTTGGATTTTCTCTTTTCACTTATACAGGGTGGCCCATGGAAAAGTAGCCCGCCTCCAATACCAGTGCCGGGTATATCTAAAGAAAGTTTAATCCCTTGTCTTTGCTGATTGTGCAATACACTCTTTCATTTGAACTCTTGCCTGTCTAATTGTCCTTCCTTCCTAAAATTACAAGTAGTGCTCAAAAGTCAGCGCACATTAGTACATTTCTCCCTTGGTCTTTTTTCTCCCATGATCTTTTAGCACCATTGTGTGATCGGTGGTTGTGAGCCAGTAAAGTTCACCCAGCTCTAACTACTTGCATTTTGGGTGCAATTTAAAGACACAATCTCAAATTTGGTCTTTTGACTCATGTTTAGTATATACAAAATGTACAATCAGAATCAGTCTAGTTTGTGCATGCTGCTCAGTGCTTTCTACATACTGTACATTGGAGCAATTTTCAAACTGGTTACACTGATGCAAACTCCATAGGTTTTTTTTTGTGGGCTTTACACCACTTCTTAAAGGAAAACTTTGTGTATTTTTCTGCTTTGAAAATTAATTGCCCTGGGGAAAACATACCCACAGAGATTTGCACCTGCTGGTGCTATGCCCATAGAAAATAAAGTTCATAGGTTTAAGAATGGAATCTCCCTGCAGTATTTTCCTCCACAACCTAAATGCGCCCCTGTGAATACCTCCTCTAGGTGGGTAAAAGTATGTGCATTAGAGGCATGCAGCGTATTTTTTTCTGTAGTAATTTTTACTTGATTTCATTTTTAAAATTAGTTTTTTCATTTTTCCCTAATTTCGTAGTTAGTGCGTACTAAGTCTAGTCAGTGTGAACTAAGTCCAGTTACTGTGCACAATAGAACTTAGTGTGCACTAACACAAAACTAACCACCTCCCCCCTAAAAATAAATGTGGGTGTTTTTTTCGTTTGTTTCGTGGCTCCAATGAACTAAAAGGAAATAAATAAAGTCATTGACATTGTCTATTTAGTTTTAAATGAATGCCCATTCCGAATGCACATTTTGGAACAATGTGCATGCTTTTAGTCACTTAGATGGAGGACAGTTTTCAGTCAGCCCTTTTACCCTGGTAAATAGCTTTTGAAAATTATCCTCACCAGAAGTAATTTTTAAGGACTACAATAACTTATCCTGATAAAGTAAGCATAATTTTCTTCCTCAGCTGAATGGGAGAAGTAGTGTTTGATGCATCACTATGACACCTACTATCTCAGCACGTAAAGTTTATGGTCAACTGAGCATGGGATAAATGAAGGAACTTCACAAGTGTTCTGGATCAATCAGTAAGTACACAAACCTCACTTTACTAAGAAACTGGTAAACTATTTTCAGTGTATATCCTAGTTTATTCCTTTTCGTAAACTGCATGCCTGCAAGGATCATGGTGTATTTTACACTCAGTTGAAGAAAAATGTCTTTAAGATTTACAAGTAGTAATGGTTTTATTGGTATAATCGCAGTTTTACTTGGTACCTTTTGTTAACTAAGGGGGTTATTTTCTAAGGCCGTATCGTGTGCGACAAGCCTCTATCGCATGCGAAAAGGGCCTTTTCACATGCGATAGCATGCAAATTAGGGGGAGGGGAGGAGTTGGGGTGGGGAGGGGGCGGAGTCGGCAGTGTCTTCGCTGCCAGCGATAAGGTTAGTAACGTTATCGTTGGCAGTAGCGTTCTGAATAGCATCACTTTTCATGGTGGCACTATTCGGTACAAAAGCCAGCAGCCGGCGCACCGCCATGGTGCGAAGGCTGTGGGCTTTCGCAGGCCCGCCCCCCCCTTCACCCCCCGTTTTCGCAGGATTCATCATTCTGTGAAAGAATGATGAGTCCAGGCCTAAATTGTTAAAATATTGGTCTGACAGTGTACTCTGACAACCTATTAATAGCAGGCAGAGAAATAGTTGTAATAATCCAGAGAGGTTTTATAATTTTACTTTAATTTAATGTATGTATCATGTATGATTGTTATGATGTTGTTCTAATTGTGATCTGCCTAGCATGAACTATTGCTATAGGTGTAAAATAAACATTTTAAAATAAATAAATAAAAATAAATAAGGCTTACTTTCACCGTCTGTGGAATGCATGTACCATGGAAAATTTCACTTTTTGTTGTACAGATAAATAATCCAACCATGCTATATAGTATGGGGGCCCTTCTCTGGACTTATCCCACAATATCATTCTATGAGTTGGCATCCCAAAGCATTAGACTTGTCTCTTACTTACTAAAAGTTTCTGGTTCCAGCTGGTATGTTGCTTGACTTACTAGAGGATTATTCTCTTTGCCAGGAGGATGGAATACATTGTTGATATCAAATGAATACACAAACTGGGGAGGGGGGAGGGGGAAGGAGAGGAGACAGGAGCTTGAGTTATGTTTATAAAGACAAAACATTCATCAGGGCTCGTTCTGAAAATAATAGTTTATTTGCTTTCTTTGATAACATGTAAACCAGAAGATTATTCATATATAACGCTAACCTGTGCAATGTTTAAATATGCTAAATTAAGATATTTTGAAGTGCAAAGAAGCTTTAACAATGCTTTCCATGGTTAGACAATATTGCATTATTTTAACTATTGTTTTAGAAATCTAGTAGCTATATTGGTCCAGGAGAAAAATTGACTCTGCAGTTTGTGAAATCTTTTAGGAGATCAGCAAAATTGATGTTGCTGTGTATGAGCTTTCAAGCCCAGAAAACCTCTTTTTCACCGCTGAAGAAAGGAATTTCGTGGTCTCAAAAGCTCATGTACTAAATATCATTTTTACCATTCCTTTAAAAGGTATTTTAACCTACATTATCTCAGCTACAATGAATACTTCAATAATTGTACTTACCTTTTATCATATTTCTATTTCAGCTTTACATTATGCAGGAAACTGTGGACTTTAAAGTATTTTTTAAATCTTCAAATACATAACAGCAATGAATTACCATTAGTCTTCTGCTCTAACAGCTGCATGCTACCTTAATAATCCACTGCAGCTGCAAACTCCTATCCCTTAGCTTGCATTGTACTCCCACTATAGCCACAAACTTCAACACATAAAAATGCAGATTTAAGCTTCTTTTGAAACAACTCAAACAGGACTTAATTGCGCAATTTCATATCAGAAATGCTCAATTACAGATCTCACTTGACAATATATTTCCTGATTGCTGGAGGCAGGAATATTCTTCATCTATCTGTTTTAGCAACATGGAACCAACTGCCTATCTCACATGACAGATGTAGATCCAGATGTCAAGATGGCTTCACATTTTTTCTAACTATGGCATCTGGGAGTCAGTTCCTTATCCTTGGCTGTTACCCTTGTCTGAGCTGCTGTTGATTTTCTGAAGAAGGAGACTCATT
The DNA here is from genome assembly GCF_901001135.1 of Rhinatrema bivittatum. Lineage (NCBI taxonomy): Eukaryota > Metazoa > Chordata > Amphibia > Gymnophiona > Rhinatrematidae > Rhinatrema > Rhinatrema bivittatum. Next base: position 247,218,516 of record NC_042621.1, on the reverse strand, counting down.
TTCTGGTCTGGTGAAGTCATTTTAAAATATAGCTGATTCCAAAGTGCACTATGTTTAGTTATGGGTGTCTTATACTGCTGTTTAACAATTGAATCTTTTAGAGGTAATGTTTTCTATTAATAAAAAACTTCATAGGCTCTGCACTTTCAAGGGCATTGTGAACCAGGAATTTTCTCACTTTCCAGCATTTCTCTGATTAACCCCTGCTGGTTTTCCTCAGTTCATCTCTTGTCAATTTGTAGGTTTCTGATCAGGTTCAGAGGGAAGAGAAGGTGAAATCCACTCCTCCTATAAGTATAAAGGTAATCGTTCCCATTTAATTTGAGTTATTATTTACAATTTTGTCTACTAAATAGTACCAGGCAACCAAAGTCTTTTCCTGGGAATGTCAATGCAGTTAACCCACCCATTTTAGACTTCCAGATTTATAACCATATCAAATTTGGAAGTCAAGCAATTAAATATAGTTAGTTATTTATTATTTAAACTATTACTTTTGAAATATAGTAACATAGAGGTCCATATTCAGCCACTGTGCAGCTCAGCTAGTTTGCTGGTTAAACTTATCTGGCTAACTAGTGCTGTATATCCACTGGTGCAGCCGTGCCACTGAGTATACCTGGCTGCTGAGAGGATGTTAGTTTGGCATCTTTTTGGGAAAAGAATAGCAGAGTACACTCCCAAAAACAATGTCACTTGGATCTAACTGCGCCTTTAGGTTTGTGGGGACACCGTCAGCTTTAGAGTCCCTGGCTTATGTCCTGCAGCCTACATTGAACTTTTTTTTTTTCAATCTTGCTTTAAGGCTTTTACGCTAAGATGCATTCTAGGCCTTGAGCATGTTTGTCAAGGGCCAAAGCATAGCAAGACATACTCAAGGACCATCCATCACTTACATTAAAGCTCCTCCCCTTAACAATGGAGCCACCACAATTATCAATTCACACACACCAGAGGCAAAGAGCCAGCAATGTGGAACATATGACCAATATGTAGCAGACAAATGCTAGATGCATGGCTGGCACATTGTGGGGATAGATCAATAGGCAGATGGTAAGGGAGTCACAGATGGCTCAGCTGTCTTCTCTGAGTCAACTGTATGAGCAACAGCCTCTAGGAGGTAAACTGGCTGTTGCACTGTAATGTGCACCAGAAGATATACTATTGGAGGGCTTTTTCAGGAGAGGTGATTATGCCTGTAAGGGATGCAAAGGGTACACACTCTGCAGCATATAACCTTTCCTCTAAAGTGCACAGTAGGACTCCTCTCCCTCCCTTTGGTTTTTCTCTCAGATTTGTCAGGCACACAGAAGCAATCCTTCCATGATCAACCCAAATTACATGTTGTCCTGCAAAACTTAAAAAAACCTGTATGACAGTAGGAGATCCAACTCTGGAACACCCACTCAACATTTATGTAATATACTGTACTAGCAGGAAGAGATCTAGACTTACAGGCAAAGAAACGTTCAACGATTCTGCAGCAAACCTGACTTCCACTCTCTCTGGTTTCCTGATGATGCACAAAGATTCAGAATTGATCCTTCTCTAGATCAGAGGGGTTTTTTTTTCTGCTGGGATGTCATACCTGATAGCTACAATGTGAAACATGTAGGAGGCAAGCACTATCTCTGCTACAGTTTGAGGGTTATACCTCAAGATGCCCCCAGCCCTGGTTTGGTCCAAACACTGGAATCTACTTTTTAACAAGCCAAAGTTGCACTAGATCACAAAGCGAGTAGATGAGAGTTCCTCCTTGTAACTCCTCTCTGTAGGTGTCCTAGACAGAGCATCAGGAGTGAGGAGCCACAGCTGGCAGCCATGTCCTGTATCATCTGTGCAACAGAGAAAGTGCATGTGAAGCACTAGCAGCTGACCTTATCAAATGTTTCACTGCTTATATCTCATGGTTTTGCCTTAAACCATGCAACACCCTTAGTGGTGTATTTTAAAAGAGTTGCTCATCTTAAAAGGCCCATAAACGCAAGTATCTGGGCTGAGCGCAAGCAACTCATATTTTAAAATGGCCCAGTTATGCACGTATATGTGCGCATGCAAGCAACCCACGGTTCAGGAAGAAGGGGCGGAATCTGGGCATGTCAGGGGCATTCTAGGGCGGGGCCAACATTTATATGCTTAAATCCATATTTTACATCCAGCAGCTGCAGTGCACGCTGGGCTGTTAGCTATGCATATTTACTTCTGCTCTTGGTGAGACTTACAAAATAAACCCCTAAATCTCTAAAATCGTTTGCCAACTAACCTAATAGGCTGATCTGTACTCTGTGCCTAGGGAAAAGAAACTCCTCATAAAATGAAGTCTAACAGTAATATTTACTGAACAGAAGGGTTTGCCTTTAAACATACAAATTCAGGAAACCTCACCTTAAAGTTGACTTTATCAACATATCTGGGTTGCCATCTTACCCCAGGTCAACTTACCAGGTTGATCCACTCCAGGTTATGGTTTGTTGCATGCCTAAAGTTGTAGCTCTGAATGTCTAAGGAGATAAGAACATAAGAAATGCCATACTGGGTCAGACCAAGGGTCCATCAAGCCCAGTATCCTGTTTCCAACAGTGGCCAATCCAAGTCACAAGTACCTGTAAAATACCCAAACATTAAATACATCTCAAGCTACTATTGTTTATTAATTAATAGCAGTTTATGGATTTTTCCTCTAGGAACTTATCCAAACCTTTTTTTAACCCTATCACACTAACTGCTGTAACCACATCCTCTGGTAATGAATTCCAGAGCTTAACTATTTGCTGAGTGAAAACAAATTTTCTTTGATTTATCTTAAATGAGCTACTTGCTAACTTCATCGAGTGCCCCCTGGTCCTTCTATTTGAGAGAGTAAATAACCGATTTACATTAACTTTTTCAAGTCCTTTCATGATTTTGTAGACCTCTATCATATCCCCCCTCAGCCGTCTCTTCTCCAAACTGAACAGCCCTCACTTCTTTAGCCTTTCCTCACAGGGCAGCTGTTTCATGCCCCTTATCATTTTGGTCACCCTTCTCTGCACTTTTTCCAGTCTAGCTATATCCTTTTTGAGATGCGGTCTCATCATGGAACGATACAGAGGCATTTTGACATCCACCATTTTATTTGCCATTCCCTTCCTAATAATGCCTAACATTCTGTTTGCTTTTTTGATTACCACAGCACACTGAGCTGATGATTTCAATGCATTATCCATTATGACGCCTAGATCTCTTTCCTGTGTGGTAACTTCTAAGGTAGAACCTAACATTGTGTAACTACAGTAAGGGTTATTTTTCCCTATATGCATCACTTTGCACTTGTCCACGTTAAATTTAATCTGCCATTTGGAAGCCCAATCTTCCAGTCTTGCAAGGTCCTCCTGCAATTTATCACAATCCGCTTGAGATTTAACTACTTTGCATAATTTTGTGCCTCCGCAAATTTGATGACCTCACTCATTGTACCCCTTTCAGATCATATATATATATATATATATATATATATATAAAAAAGCAATAGTCCAAGTACAGATCCCTGAGGCACTCCACTGTTTACCTTTTTCCACTGTGAAAACTATTTAAATCTACTCTCTGTTTCCTGTCTTTTAACCAGCTTGCAATCCATAAAAGGATATTGCCTCCTATCCCATGACTTTTTAGTTTTCTTAGAAGCCTCTCATTCAGGACTTTGTCTAATGCCTTCTGAAAATCCAAATATACCAAATCTACTGGTTCATCTTTGTCCACATGTTTATTCACTCCTTCAAAAAAATGTAGGAGATTTGTGAGGCAAGACATCCCTTGGGTAAATCCATGCTGGCTGTGTCCCATTAAACCATGTTTTGTGATTTTATTCTTTATAACAGTTTCTATGATTTTTCCCAACACTGAAGTCAGGCTCACTGGATCCCTTACTCCTGGATCCCTTTTTAAATATCAGGATTCCATTGGCTATCTTCCAATCTTCAGGTACAATGGATGATTTTAATGATAGGTTACAAATTAATTGAAATAGATATGAAATTTCATTTTTTAGTTCTTTAAGAACACTGGGGTGTATACCATACCCGGTACAGGTGATTTACTATTATTCAGTTTGTCAATCTGACCTACCACATCTTCCGGGTTCACCGTGATTTCGTTCAGCTCATTTGAAACTTTACCCTTGAAACCTATCTCCGGAATGGGTTTCTCTCCAATATCCTCTTGAGTAAACACTGAAGCAACGAGATCATATAATCTTTCCACAATGGCCTTATCTTCCCTAAGTGCTCCTTTAACGCCTCGATCATCTAATGGTCCAACAGACTTCCTCACAGGCTTTCAGCTTTAGATATATTTTAAAAACTTTTTATTGTGAGTTTTTGCCTCTATGGCCAACTTCTTTTCAAATTCTCTGTTAGCCTGTCTTATCAATGTTTAACTTGCCAATTCTTATGCTTTCTCCTATATTCTTCTAATGGATACTTCTTCTAATTTTTGAATGAAGATCTTTTGCTTAAAGTAGCTTCTTTCACCTTTCTTTTTAACCATGCTGGCAATCATTCGACCTTCCTTCTATCTTTCTTAATGCATGGAATACATCTGGACTGGACTTCTAGAATGGTATTTTTAACAATGTCCACACCCGTTGTACTCTTTTTACCTTTGTAGTTGCACCTTTCAGGGTTTTTTTTAAACTATTTTTCTCATTTTATCAAAGTTTTCCTTTTGAAAGTTTAGTGCTAGAGCCGTGGATTTACTTACTGTCCCCCTTCCAGTCATTAAATCAAATTTGATCATATTATGATGACTATTGCCAAGCGGCCCCACCACCGTTACCTCTCTCACCAAATCCTGTGCTCCACTGAGAATTAGATCTAAAATTGCTCCCTCTCTCATCAGTTTGTGAACCAATTGTGCCATAAAACTGACATTTATTCCATACAGGAACTTCATCTCTGTTGCACCGGAGGTGGACCCTTGGGCCAAGGTGGGGTTGAAGCCACCCATACGAGGGACCCCACCATCAGCAGGAGGAGTGGGCTGATGGATGGAGGCCGGCTGGAGAGTCACCAATACCAGCCCTTGTTCCCCGTGGGTTGAGCCCTTGGGTACAGGGGCTGGCTGAGCTTAGGTGGGCCTCCATATGTTGTTGTCAATGGAAGGGTAGAGAGGTCATCCCAAAGGCAGCAACAGCAAAGCTGGGAAGTCTGTACTGGACGAGGCAGAGTCCCAGAGACCCAGGCACCAATAGAACCAAAGTCAGACAGGTGGCACTCGAGCAAGAACAGGCCGAAGCCTGAATAGGCCAAGTCCAGGATGTAGACCGTAGAGGCATCGTAGAGCAAGCTACAGTCAGGGCCACCGGCAATCAAGGAGTGGTGGCAAGGCAAGGCTGAGGTCTGAGCTAGGAGAAGATCAGTAGCATAGTCAGGCAAAGAGAGGTCTGAGCTAGGAGAAGATCAGTAGCGTAGTCAGGCAAAGCAGAGGTCGGGTCCAGGAGAAGATCAATGGCGTGGTCAAACGAAGCAGAGGTCGGGTCCAGGAGAAGATCAGTGGCATGGTCAGATGAAGCAGAGGTCATGTCCAGGAAGTCAATCCGAAGGAAGGCAAGGAATCAGGAACATAAGAACAAAAGAGAACAGGAACTCACAGGGATCAGGAACCAGGAACACAGGAGAATCACCAGGGGGCAATGAAGTACACGACCAGCATGGAGACCTGTTGCAAAGGTAACTATAAGGAGCTGAGCCTGGCCTTATATACCAGAGCTTCAGCAACGTCATCATCCGGGGCCGCGGCCAAGTTCCCGCCGCGGGCCCTTCATAAGCAGCAGTGATGCAAGCACGCACGCACCTAGGGTGGGGCGAGGCGCTGAACGGTCACACGGAGAGACCCATCGCGGAGCACAGAGGCATGTTGCAGTAGCTGGAACACCAGGGGTGGCCCAAGGACGGAGCCAGCGGCCCACTGCCGCCAGAGACATGGAACTAGACTCTGGATTTGGCAATGGAAGGTGAGAGGACTGGGCTATGGGCCTGCCACGGCTGGCACACACAACAATATTTCTAGGATGCCCTGATGTTTCACTTATCCAATCAATATTGGGGCAGTTGAAATCTCCCATTATTACTGCACTACCAATTTGGTTAGCTTCCCGAATTTCTCTTAGCATTTCACTGTCTGTCACACCGTCTTGGCCAGGTGGAAGGTAGTATATTCCTATCACTATAGTCTTCCCCAACACACAAGGGATTTCTACCCATAAAGATTCAATTGTGTATTTAGTCTCCTGCAGGATCTTTATCCTGTTATACTTTATGCGATCCCGGACATAAAGCGCAACCCTGCCACCAAGATGCTCTTCTCTGTCACTGCGATATAATGTGTACCCTAGTGTAGCATTATCCCATTGGTTATCCACTTTCTATCATGCTTCTGAGATACCAATTAAGTCTATATCTCATTTATTTATTTATTTAGATGGTTTTATATACCGACAACCGTTCGCACATCGTGTCGGTTTACAAGTAACTTACAACTAATGTATATATAGGCATGGCCTTTACAAAGAACAGTGAAACAGTAACAGATAAATAATAACTAGATAAAACTAGAGGAGGGGGGGATTAAATGGGGGTGACATGGGGAGGGGCAGGGAAAGGGTAAGCTAAGAGAAAACAGGGGGGGGTAGGGGAGGGGTAAACTGGGGAGGGGGGCAGGGAAGGGGGAAATTGTGGAAACAGGGGGGAAAGATTAAGCACTGGGTTTGGCGAAAAACATTTGTTATGTACAGGTTATATACATGGTAATAGAACCCTGTATATGACACTCGTGGAGGTAAGGTCAAATACATGGTTAAATAATATTCTTTATGTACAAATTAAAGTGGAGAGAAGAGGGCTAGAGGGGGCAGGTGTTAGAACTTGGTCCTGAAGGGGGAGGGTTAGTAATAGATGATGATGGGGGGTAGGCTTGGAGGAAGAGCCAGGTTTTGAGTTTCTTTTTGAAGTTAGGAGTGGAGGTTTCATTGCGTAGGTCAAGGGGCATAGAGTTCCAAAGGGTGGCCAGGTGGAAGGTAGTATATATCTTTATTCACTCCTATAGACTCTAATTCTCCCATTTTACTTCTTAGACTTTTGACATTAGCATACAAACATTTCAAAGTGTGTTTTTTGTTTGTATTAATATTCTGCTTTTCAGTTGACAGGGATAACTTGGAATGTTTTAGCTCAGGTGAGTTTTTAATTATAGGCACTTGGACTAAGAGACAAAGAGAACTACAACCCTAGGCATGCAACAGGATGAAACCTGGAGTGGATGAACCTGTTAAGGTGAGCTGAAGTGAGTTGGCAACCCAAACATATCCCCACTAAGCATTGACAGTGAGATGATGCTTCAGGAGGACATATTTAATGCTCTGTCACATGCAGTACATCTGGTATGCTAGCATTAACAAGTAAGTATCAGTGAGTGATGCTGACAGCAACCTGACCTTGCAGCTGTCATTATGTGAGATAGTCTAGAAAGCTACACTATACATGTAGAAAGTTCCTATGCTTTCTAGTATCACTAGCATGCCTCATCTCTATGTCACCAATCTGCTTTAGCAGCTCTGTGTTGAAATGCCTACTTGAGAGTTCCTTCTCTGTAGAGCTCAGCATGTAATGAAGATCCACTGACTGTGCATTAAAGACTTGTACACTTTGAACATTGAGGCACATGTTTAATATCAATATCATTGTGAGAGCGATACTCAGCATTAAGGCTACCTCCACAACATATTAGCTACTGTACCGTGGCCTCCCTAAAATGCCTTATCTCACCAATAGCCAAAGAGATTGGCAGGGCAAGGCAGTGAAGGGGTGCTGAGAGATAGCATTACTTGGCACAAAACATGATAGGTGTGTTGCTCTTTGGATGTCACTTTTTTTTTTTCCAAATTTCAAATTACCCAATATATGCAAGAAACAAATATACATAACAGTCAATGATCTTGCTCAAATATCAGAGTTATCTAACTGAAAATAGACTCTATGATTATTTATATTATCTAAGAGTGACCATTATATAATGCGGGATGTTCATCTTATCTGATTATTACAAACCCGATATGAATTCAATGGTTTATAATCATCAGTCACTCTTTGAAGTTGTAATTTCTTCTATTTTTGTTTTTTTGTTAATTTTCCATTTTTTATATATAAGAATTAACAGTCATGTAACTTGGGGTGCTGTATTCTCCGCACTTCCTCTCCAAGCACTTCAAAAATGTTGTAGTGTCATATGCCGATACTGCAGCATTCGGAACTCAATTCCTTCATCAGGGTAGACACCTTGAGCGTGCTGGTTAAGTTATAAGACTGCCTTTAGAGACTGCATGCTGATTTTTTCTTAAGATGCCTGAAATGTTTGCACTCATCTCTGGCTTGGCTTTGTTGTATACTTTTTTTTTTCCAAGCATATGCCAGAAAGGCTTTCAACAGAGCTAGCAAGGAAATAAGCTAGTAAGGTTTTTACTTGGTAGCCATCCATCACCATATCTCCCCTCCTTAAATAGTTGCAAAAGTGCAAATTGCTGCAGGATATACGCATCATGGGTGACTCCCAGGAACCTCAGCAACACATTATGGGCTAGATTTTAAAAGCCCTGAGCGCGTAAGTCCCAGGGCTTTGTAAAATGGGCGAGAGGGGGCGTGTCTGGGGGTGTGTCGGCAGTCCGGGGGCATGTCCTGGGGTGTGTCTGGGGTCAGGGGGCGGTCTGGGATGGGTCCGGGGGTGTGGTGATGGTTCGGGGGCGGGCCAGGAGGGCGGTCCCGAGTCCTCCGGCACTGTGGCCTGTGCCGGGGGATGCCGAGGTGGCGCACGCAAGTTATGCCTGCTTCAAGCAGGCATAACTTGCACAACAAAAGGTAGGAGGGGGATTTAGGTAGGGTTGGGGGGTGGGGAAGGGAGGGGAAGGTGGGGGGATGCGGAAGGAAAGTTCCCTCCGAGGCCGTTCCGATTTCGGAGCGGCCTCGGAGGGAATGGAGGCAGTCTGCGCAGCTCTTATAAAATCCGGCATACTTTGCACTGGTTGCGCGAACAAAAGTACACGCACTCATACTTTTTAAAGATCTACCTCTAAGGATGCACCACACACTACTTGCACATTAAGAGGGTAGAAAACCCTGAGGTTTCAGTAGTATTCTTTATTTTGATGGGGTGGGAAGAGAGCTGCATGGGTGCAGTCAATTGCACCCAATGCATAAGGGAACTGTGTCATTGTATGGAAATCCATCTTCAAGGTCTGCAGTTCTATGTGAGCGTGAATGTGGCTACACATGGCTCGCAGCACCTGTTGCAAGTTCCTGGAAAACATGGCTTGTGACATGATCCCTACTCCACTGACAGTAGTTTGGAAGAACCCAGAAGCCATGAAATGCAGGGAGCTGAGGAGTTTCATATGACCTGGTATAGCATGAAACCTGTCTGTGTTAGGATCAAGGTCTGCTTTTTATTCCTCATATAAAGCCATGGAGCTCAAATGGTACCTTCTGATAATCTCCTCCTCTGGAAGACCCAACAATGTGGTACGGGTATGAAATATTCAATCCTGGTGGACCTTGGGTTGCCTCTCCTTGGTGATACCACTTATGCCACTTGTTGCCCCCACTTGTACTTTTCCAGGTCTGCCCCTTCCACTGGTGCCGGCATTGAGGAATTTCTGTCTCTTTTTCATCTTGCTGCTGCTGGTTTGCAGCCCAAAGCATCCAGTGTGCCAAAAGCATACTATATTGGCAAAACATTTTCCCAGGAACAAACATGGCCTGATAGGAAGGCAATTTAATGGGCCTAGAGCTAGGTAGATGTATCTAAAGGGTTCGTAAAAAAAGATTTTGTGCGGAATTGGCTGTTTTCACACTATGGGGTGGATTTTCAGAGCCCTGCTCGCCTAAATCCGCCCAAAACCGGGCGGATTTAGGCGAGCAGGGCCCTGCGCGCCGGTGAGCCTATTTTACATAGGCCTACCGGCGCGCGCAGAGCCCCGGGACTCGCGTAAGTCCCGGGGTTCTCCGAGGGGGGCGTGTCGGGGGCGGGCCCGGTCGCCGCGGCGTTTAGGGGGCGTGTCGGCAGCGTTTTGGGGGCGGGTATGGGGGCGTGGCTACGGCCCGGGGCGGTCCGGGGGCATGGCCGTGCCCCCCCGTACCCGCCCCCAGGTCGCGTCCCGGCGCGCAACAGGCCCGCTGGCGCGCAGGGATTTACTTCTCCCTCCGGGAGGCGTAAATCCCCGGAGAAAGGTAAGGGGGGGGGGGGGGTGTAGACAGGGCCGGGCGGGTGGGTTAGGTAGAGGAAGGGAGGGGAAAGTGAGGGCGTTAGAGGATTCCCTCCGAGGCTGCTCTGATTTCGGAGCGGCCTTGGAGGGAACGGGGGTAGGCTGTGCGGCTCGGCGCGCGCTGGCTATACAAAATCAATAGCCTTGCACGCGCCGATCCAGGTTTTTAGCAGATACGCGCGGCTCCGCGCGTATCTACTAAAATCCCGCGTACTTTTGTTGGCGCCTGGAGCGCCAACAAAAGTACGCCAACGCACCTTGTTTGAAAATCTACCCCAATATTTTAGACCTAAACCCAAATAACTACAACTCCAGAGTTGTAGTAATTTTTTTGCTTTTTTTGTGCTAGTTCTTCTGTTTGTTTGCATGATATTTTACTGTGATATACAGAGGAACTCCCTCATTTGCATAATCAGCATGAGGTTTCCATATTTACATCAAAATTAATGTTAAAATATTTTTCTGCTTGATATTGCAAATACCACACAGTGCGATAAAATACCACATGTTGTATAGCTTTTATCACACGCTAAGGCCAATTAACTCACTGAAATACTCTACTGCAGCTTGAAATGCAATATGAAATGCTATCAAGTTTCACATCACAGTTGTTAAAGATAATACATGATTACCAATCTCTGAGCAAGTTTTTAGCCAGCTCCAGTATGAATTTCCATCCGTCATGGTAAGAAAATGTGTTCCAGGTAGATACCGTTAGTTCAGACTAATCTTAGCAGACACATAGCACATGCTTTTAAGGTGAGTGGCATGCATTCTCATGCATTCATTTCTTTTATGTGATTTTTTTTTTAAGTTTTATTTTCTAGGGCATCAACTGAAACCATTATAGTGGGTACCTATTTCATTTGCTCCAAAAAGGTTTTATGAGCTCAAAAAGATCAGGTCAACGAAAAAGATTAGACACTTTCAAACTTTTCTACTGTACTCTAGTCTGATGATGTACACCAACCAACAACGTTTTGAACTGACCCTGATGCGTTTGATTCAGATAGAAATGATTTGGCATATGGAATCCTTATTTCTAAAGCATTTTCACTTAGGCTCAGAATGGGAGAAATCTTCATGTAAATAAATAAGGCTCATGGAGGTCCATATTCAGTCACTGGATAGCAAAGTTAGCCGGATAAACTTATCAGGTTAATTTTGGGGAAATATTTAATAGTGCAGCCTCACTATTGAATATAGCTAGTGATCTTAAAGTTAGCTGGATAATTTCAACTTTTAACTTTAGGGCAAATCTTTGGTGCGACTAGACTTAACTTAATGGCTAATTCTGAATATCAGAGTTAGGAAGATAACTTAACTGGCTAACGTAACTCCTCCCCGATAAGCTCTGAAACACCCCTAGGTTATAATTACCCAAATATTAATTTAACCGGATAATTTCTGAGTTATCCAGCTAAATGCCTCTGAGTATGTACCTCACGTTGTTTACAATTTGGTAAATCAGATTTGATGGATTAAGTCAAGTATTCTTGCCTCAGAAAACCTTAACAATACCACTATTGGTTGTTTTAGTGAATGAGCCCTTCCACCACTGTGTGCTCACTGGTATGAATTTATTTCTGCTCTTTTTCCACTTTCAAGTTCTAGATATTTTCTGTTAAGTACCAAGAGGGTAACATTCAAAGGTATTTCCAGGGATAATACCGTGCTTTACCAGCAGGAATGACTGTGCCTGATGTGGCGCATCTAAACTTACACATGTATGACCTGTATGTCCCAGGTTTACCCAGACAGATCAGAGGAATTTCTGGGATCATAGTTGAGGAGGAGTTTAGACTTACCTGCATACTTTCAGATTTTCAAAAGTATGCATGTAAATTTCCTCTAAAATTTCCTGCGCATAAATTTGTAGATGTAATTGTGAGCGGGTAGTTTTGGTGCATGCATAAGGCCCCACACACATAAGGTCACTTTGAAAATTGGTTTAACTTTTGTGCATGTTTGCCGACTTTGTTGTGTGGGATCTTATACATTTACCCTCCAAGGGGAAATTTTCAGATTCTTCATGGAGGTTGCAGGACTTAAAGAGTTACCTTTGAACATTCGGTCTGCAATGTCCATGGGTATGAAAGTACCCACTGACTTTGTACCTCCTATTTGTGCAAATTGGATCTGCGAGCAGAGACTTGAGAATCAAATTTATTTATTTAAAAATTTTGGGTACACCGCACTCATCAAATTAATTAATTTATTTATTTGTAGGGTTTTTATATACTGTTATTCGGTAGAGCCATCATAACGGTTTACAAATCCGCAATTATTATCAAATGGTTTTCTTGTAGTGATTTACTTCTATGCCTACCGTCACCCTTCCAACTTAACTCCCATTTTTCTCACAGATCCGATCCTCATCTACTACTTTTACCTGCACAGAGGCTGGCAATTTTGAAAAGCCCATTTTACTCAGGTAAACATGTTTACTTTGAAAATTGCCCTCTAAAAAATGCAGGTGAATAACTGCTTTGTTTAATAGTAATTTGTAGCATGCCTAGAAGCATCTGAAACTGGGTATTTTGAAAATATGTAGTGTAAAAAATAAAATCATTTCAATTAATGACATTAAGGAGGATGGGTTTACATATTCCTTTCTAAAATGCATCAAATGATCTCTTGAAATGGAAAATAATCTTATGTATCTAAGTTATTCTTTTAGAATATGAAAAGCTGGGTTTCATATTTTGAAGAATAAAAGATGTTTTTGGTAGCTCCATCTGCTGTCCATTTCTGGAAGCATTTATTTAAGAAGTTGAAGATATTCACAAGAAACATTTTTACTTCTGGAAAAGAATACAAATAAAAATTAGTGACTAATTTACAAATAATTTCTGGGATTTGTGTGCATGCAATTGCATTTTTTTGATAGATGAAGACATAGTGAAGCAACTAATGTTGTAAGAGGTATTTTTTATACTACAGTTTATATGAAGTTACTGTATGTCAGGAAGCTGAGTCTGCTCTCAAATCTGCAATCAACTGAATTATTTCTGTGATTACAGGGAACAACGTCCACACAGGTTCAGAGGATTGTCCATTTGTAGTCACATAAACATAAAGTTGTGAAAATTCAAGTAATCACATTGGCTTCTGCTTACTAAATACTAAGGGGCGGATTTTAAAAGGCCCGCGCGCGCCGGCATGCCTATTTTGCATAGGCCGCCGGCGCCCGTAAAGACCCGGGACGCGCGTAAGTCCCGGGGCTTTCGAAAAGGGGAGGGAGGGGGCGTGTCCGGGGGCATTCCCGAAACGACGCGGCGTTTCGGGGGCGTGCTGCGGCGTTTCGGGGGCGGACCCGGGGGCGTGGCGCCGGCCCGGGGGCGTGGTCGAGGCCTCCGGACTAGCCCCCGGGACCGGAGGACGGAGCGGGGCTGCCGGCCGATGCGCGCAAAGTTACGCCTGCTTTCAGCAGCTGCGCGCGCATGTTATAAAATTGGGTGTATATTTGTGTGCTCCGGGTTGCGCACACAAATGTATGCCCGCGCGTATGTCTTAAAATTCAGCCCTCTCTGAGAACTGAGATTTGTGCGTGAAGGATTTTGTTTTTATTCTACCCCTAGGCATTGTCTTTATCATGCTGGCCCCCTCTCTCCAAATCACGTATCTGATGTCTTTTTTGTCTTTCTTCCCTACCACCGCAAACATTTGATTCCATCCCCTTTACACCTGCAGCCCTTTAGTATCCATCCTGTCCTTCATAGACCTCTGATATACATTCTCCCGCCCACCCCCCATCCTCTCTGGACCTCCAATGTTCATTTGCATTACTCTCTTCCCCCAACAACTCTCTGAAATTTGAGTCCCTCCTCACTACCTAGGGTTGCCAACTGGCTCCAGATTTTCAGTCTTGCTTTTCTTAGGGACTGCAATAGGGAAATCTGAATAAGTCCCAGCATGCAATGGGGTAAAACCAGGACTGGATCAACCTGTCCTGAAAATCTGGAGCCAGTTGGCAACCCTATTGCCACCTAATATAGAAACAGAAACATAGAAATGATAGCAGAAATGTTCATCCAGCAGAAAAGGTCCATCCAGTCTGATCAGCAAGCACATTGTAGCATCAGCTGCGCCATACAGGTCTCCCCTATAATGGTAGCATCAGGGGGTGGCATCTGCTGTGGCATACGAGTTACCCCCATGCTTAGTTTCCCAAACTGTTAAAGTCAGGGCCCTTGTTGGTTGGTTACTGTCTGAGTCCAGTTCCCCGTTATCTCTTATCTCTTGCCGTTGAAACAGAGAACAATGTTGGAATTACATTACAAGTTTAAGGTTTATTGTTTAAGGGTAGTAAAGGTCGCATCAGGAATGTTACCCCCCAGGCTTATTTGTTTTCCCAGACCATTAAATTTTAATATCCCTGTTGTTTGTTGTCCAAAACTAATTCCCCTTTTCCTCTTTTCCCTCTGCCATTAAAGCAGAGAGTAATAATGAGTTGCATCAACAGTATGAAGGTTTATTGGTTAAGGGGTAGATTTTCAAAGGGGTACGCGCGTACCCCCCGAAAACCTACCCCAAACCCCCCCTTACTATCACACGCTGTCTTCTATCCATCAACCAGTTTGTAATCCAAGCCACCACCTTGGCGCTTACTCCCAAGCTTCTCATTTTATTTACAAGCCTTCCATGCGGTACTGTATAAAACGCTTTGCTGAAATCCAAGTAGATCACATCAAGCCTCTTATCTAATGGTAAACACTAAATGCCTAAACACACACTGTTAAACATTTCATTGTCTGGGCCATAAGGGAGAGCTTCCCCTATAAAGAGTCCCCACCCAGGATCTGAGAGTCAGCATGGGATGTAATATGCTAACTGAAGCAGCTTCAAAAGATACAAATTAGTTGTTTGCCCTGAAGTGAATTACCACTTCCTTAAAAAAAGAGGTTATACAAGGATCCCTGCTGGCTCCCCTTCCCACCCTCTCCCCTCCTGCACTTACAATACACCTTACCCCCTCCCCCCCCCCCCCCCCCCCCCGCCCCCCCCACCACCTCCCCTCCCCTCCAGGACCATCAGAATACTTCCTGGCAATCCCAGTGCTGTTCTGCTATGACAAGTACTGGAAGTATGCGACATATCTTTGAAAACATCCAGTTGAGAGTTATCTGGCCACACAAGACTGGATACCTTAGCCAGTTACAATTGAAAATCAGCTAATCCAGATAACTTTGGCCTGCCCAGAATTCCCCTGGAATGCCTCTTTTCCATCTGGTTAAACTATAGCTGGATAATGATTTATCTGGCTATAATTTAGCCATATAAGTGGCTGAATATTTCAAAACTTGCCGTTTAGATGGATAACTTTTGAGTTATCTGTCTAAATAGCTTTGAATATTGACCTCATAGTTTACAAATAAATGCAGATAAATTAATAAAGTTTGGCTCAACATGCAAGAGTAATCACTGTGTAATAAAATGCTAATTAGCACAATAAATCCTGTTTGCCACAATAATAACCAACACCTGTGTTCTATTCTAGTATGCAGGTGTATTTCATCACCTTATGATAGTACAGGATGATGCACTGATAATTAATGGATTCCAATTTGTGTTGACATTCAGAGTATGCTGCCACTGCACCTTAAGTATTGCATGCAGTTCTGGTCTCTCCAGCTAAAAAAAAAGATATAGCAGAAATAGAAAAAGGTACAGAACAGTGCAACAAAAATGATAAAGGGGATTAAATGTCTCCCTTAGGAAGAAAAGCTAAACAGGTTAGGGCTCTCCCGCTTAGAGAGGAGATATGATAGAGATTTATATTTCAGTAATAGAGTGAAATAAATAGGGAACAAATATTTATCCTTTGTAACAGTACAAGGACTTGGGAGCAGTCAATGAAAAAAACTTGTAGTAGATTTAAAATTAATTGAAGTATTTTTTCACTCAACTCACAATTAAGCTATGGTATGGAATTGTTGCTAGAGGATGTGGGCAATACAGTAAGAAAAAAAAGTTGAAGTAAACCAATGATATAATTCTTTGTAAAGCCATATAAATTGTTCAAACACATCTCGACAAAATGTAAATAAACTACTAAACTTCTATATTTTCAAAAATATTTAAATGGTTATCATAGAGAGAGCATTTACAATAAATATAATCATTGTTAGCAATTTTCAACTTTTTCTAATCACATAACCACATTTTAGATTTTTAGATTTTTCAAAAAATGCTTTGTGCAACCATATTTTGAGCAAAGCATATCTTCACTTAATGCACATTTATGTAATTTGTTTCCAGAGCACAGCTGGGTTTAAAAGAGATTTGGACAAGATCCTGGAAGTCCATAAACAATAGACAAGTAGATTTGGGGAAAGTCACCACTTAACCTTTGCAGAAAATATCTGCTCTTTGGGATCTGCAGGTACTTTCATAAGAACACAAGACTTGCCATACTGGGTCAAACCTAAGTCCATTATCCTGTTTCCAACAGTGGCCAAATCAGGTGACAAGTACCTGGTGGGATCCCAAAGGATAGATAGAGTCCATGCTGCTTATCCCAGGGATAAACTGTGGATTTCTGCAACTCCACCTTAATAATGATTTACACATGTTTCTTCCACGAACTTGTCCACATATTTTTTAAATATAGCTACACTAACAGTTTTCACCACATCTTCTGACGACAAATTCCAGAGCTTAATTATGTGATGAGAAAAAAAAAATCTATTAGTTTTAAATGTAATTTCATTGTGTGTCCCCTGATCTTTGTACTTTTTTGAAAGAGTAAACAATTGATTCATATTTCCTCATTCCACTCCTCTCATTGTTTTATAGACTATTTTTTTATTATATCTCCCCTCAGTAGTCTCTTTTCCAAACTGAAGAATCCTTTCCTCAGAGGGGAATCATTCCATCCCTTTTATCATTTCGGTCACTGTCCTCTGTACCTAGTTTAATTCTGATATTTTTTTTTTTTTTAGATGTGGTGACTAGAACTGCACACAGTACTCAAGATAAGGTTGTACCTTGAGCGATAAAGAGGCATTATGATATCCTATGTTTTATTCTCCATTTCTTTCCTAATAATGCCTAACATTATATATAATTTCTTTGCTGTTAAACACTGAGCAGAAGATTTCAATGTATTATCAATAATGACACCTAGATCCTTGTCCTAAATGGTGACTTTTGATGTGGAACCTTGCATTGTGTATTTATGATTTGGGTTACTCTTTCCTAAGTGCATCACTTTGCACTTGTCCACATTAAATTTCAATTTCCATTTGCATTCCCAATCTCCCAGTTTTGCAAGATCTTCTTGTAATTTCTCACAATCCACTTGTGAGGTAACAACATTGAATAATTTTACAGCATCAGAAAATTTGAACATCTCACTCATTTTTCCTAGTTTCAGGAGATGTTAAAAAGCAGTGGTCCCAGAACAGATCTCTGGGGACCTCTACTATTCACATTTCTCCATTGAGAAAATTTACTATTTAACCCTACATTCTGTTTTCTATTTTTTAACCAGCTCCCAATCCACAATAGGACACTGCCCCTATCTCATTACTTTCTAATTTCCTGAGAAGTCTTTCATGAAGAACTTTGTCAAATGCTTTCTGCCTAGCGATCCAGATTTCCCACTGTTGGAAACAGGATGTTGGTTTGATAGACTCTTAGAACTAGATTAACCAATTTGCTATAAATACAGCAAAAATAGCACCCAGATAAAAAAATAAAAAAGGGGGGGGGGGCATGTTTAGGCTCATTTTCCAGATATTGTATCACACACTGAGTAATTTATCACAGCCACAAAGGATTTTATCACAAATGGCAGTCTGGGCTGCTGGAGAGAGCGAGAGAGAGAAAGGGGAAGAGAGAGAGGCTCACAAAAAAGTTAATTATTTATACCACTGTAAGTGGGAGCACTATATATTTGTCTATTTATTTATTTATTTAGATTTTTTTTAATTCTGCTTTTCGGTACTAGTAACTCGGAGTGAGGTTTGTGGGGTGGGGTGGGTTTTGGAGGGTAGTTTTACATGCACAGTCATGCATACGAACTGCACAGTTACCATCAGTGAAGATTTAATGTGATTTAGAGAGATGAAAGATAAAAGAAAAGTCGTTTTTTACCATATTCTGTCTACCTAGCTTGATGCTCCCTCTACTTAGTTGCAATCAAGGTAGGAAGAGAGTAAAGTGTAAAGTGAAGTTATTTCTGGCGTTAAAACCTGCGGCGCTGTGCGTTACTTTATTGCACACAACATTAATCGACCCTCATTTCCATTTACTTCGCCCAAACTCCTTCCACTTGACCACTGATTTTAAATTTGCATACACATTTCACGATGTGGTATTTATTGCATGTGTTATGGTGGTTTTGTGTGCATTAAGGCCCTAATGTGAGCGATAATGCCCTAACAAGATTTGATGAATCACCTTTTTAGTCTGATCCAACATGATACTTCTTATATTCATATGCATACTTTAATTTTGGTTGACAACAATGAAAGTGGAAAAAGTACATGATTTGTTGACATTAATAGAATCATAGAATTTTGTTGAATTGTCCTAGGACTGCTAGTATAGATGTCTGTTCCATTTCCTGCTCCATTCTCTAAAGGATGCTGCATAAACGAACTGGTAAATAAACAGTCCCATTGGCACCAATACAAATGCCTTTTCATTGATTGGCCATTAAGGGCTGCTATAAAGGACATGTAGTTTCTTACAAGAGAGTTATTAAATCTTCAACATGATGCTTTCACCCTCCATTATCCTAGTGCTTGGGATTCAGGGTCCTCCCTAGCTGACTGGTAGTCCTTTATGCTGGAAAAAGAAGTGATATCTAGAAGTTCAGATTTAATACTTTGTCATTGAACCCACTTAAAGGAATTAACTTGGTCAAAATCCCCTTTTTGAATGCACCATGCAAAATAATACTGCAGTGAAGATGAGAAGTTACAGTGAATTATCTGCTGATAATTAGCTCTTGAGATAGTAAATCTATAAGAAAGAATTTTCTAGTGCAGTGTGAGGTAAAAGATGAAACTAAGGTTTACAATGATGGCTCAGTGTCAGAGTTGTGTACTGGTATGAAAGATCTAGGTTCAATTAGTTGACATAGTTTCTGCTATTTGGGGCAGGTGATTTTGCAGAACCAATGTTCACAGATCCTGGGGAGAGAAAGTCCAGTCATTGTTCAAGAGTGACACCTACTGACTGGCTTAAGACCATACTAGTACCAATTCCAGAGGGAACTACAGTTCATGCCTTTCAGCTAGAGGACTGTCATTGCAATGACAGGCTAGACTAAAGGTGGCATAGGCTTGAACACTGGAAATTTGTCAATAATGGTCTATGGTCCATGGTCCATTTCCTAGAACAATAGGCCTGACTCATAAAATGTTTGCAACTGACACAGCATGGGAGAAAGCTCTTGGCAAATCACTAGGTTCACATGATTTACTAATATTATATGAAGCAACGTTTTTCAGTTACTCTCAATCAATTGTTGTTTAAACGATTCAGCTATTAAAAGTAGGGATGTGAATCGTTTTCCATATCGTCTTAACGATAGAAATCATGTGGCAGGGCAAGAAAATCATCTTAGGCACGATTTTTTAGTTAAAAAATCGTTAAAAATCGTTTTTTCCGATTAGTGCGCACTAACTCGAGTTAGTGCGCACTAACGGGAGTTAGTGCGCACTAACTGGGAGTTAGTGCGCACTAACTGAAAATGATACAATTTGACACTTTTCAGGTCAGTTAAGGTCAGTTTAGGAATGAATATGTATTCCTATTGGCTGCCCTCTTATTTATTCATGTTACCAAGTTTCCTACTGACAGTATATGGGGGATGGGAAATGGAAACAGTTGGTAGCTTGACAAAACAAGTAATGTGATCAGTCAATGTGACTAGAACTTGTGCCCTAACCCTGATACCAGGGGTATTGTGATCTTCCTGCACACAGTGCCCTATCCCTATTAATACCAGGAGTGTTGTGATCTTCCTGCACACAGTGCCCTATCCCTAATACCAGGGGTGTTGTGATCTTCCTGCACACAGTGCCCTATTCCTGATACTGGGGGTGTTGTGATCTTCCTGCACGCAGTGCCCTATTCCTGATACCGGGGGTGTTGTGATCTTCTTGCACACATCCCGGTATCAGGGATAGGGCACTGCATGCAGGAAGATCACAACACTCCTGGTATTAATAGGGATAGGGCACTGCATGCAGGAAGATCACAACACTCCTGGTATTAATAGGGATAGGGCACTGCATGCAGGAAGATCACAACACCCCTGGTATCAGGGATAGGGCACTGTGTGCAGGAAGATCACAATACCCCGGAGGAGTGAGGGTCAGGCAGCTCCCCCCTGTCTGTGAAGCCAGCCTCTCACTAGTAATGCAGGGAGGGAGCTGTCTCAGACTTCACCATCCTCCCCCCCCCCCTCACCCACACACCATTCACTAGCTGGGACATGGGGGAAGTCAGGAGTGAGGGTCAGGCAGCTCCCCCCTGTCTGTGAAGCCAGCCTCTCACTAGTAATGCAGGGAGGGAGCTGTCTCAGACTTCACCATCCTCCCCCCCCCCCCCCTCACCCACACACCATTCACTAGCTGGGACATGGGGGAAGTCAGGAGTGAGGGTCAGGCAGCTCCCCCCTGTCTGTGAAGCCAGCCTCTCACTAGTAATGCAGGGAGGGAGCTGTCTCAGACTTCACCATCCTCCCCCCCCCCCCTCACCCACACACCATTCACTAGCTGGGACATGGGGGAAGTCAGGAGTGAGGGTCAGGCAGCTCCCCCCTGTCTGTGAAGCCAGCCTCTCACTAGTAATGCAGGGAGGGAGCTGTCTCAGACTTCACCATCCTCCCCCCCCCTCACCCACACACCATTCACTAGCTGGGACATGGGGGAAGTCAGGAGTGAGGGTCAGGCAGCTCCCCCCTGTCTGTGAAGCCAGCCTCTCACTAGTAATGCAGGGAGGGAGCTGTCTCAGACTGGTATCAGGGTTAGGGCACTGTGTGCAGGAAGATCACAACACTCCTGGTATTAATAGGGATAGGGCACTGTAAGAGATGACTGTAGTAGATTGAATAAAGATCTGATGTTTCTGCTCTCCTCACACCAAACAAAAACAACACACAAGCAGAGAAGCCCTTCTTACAAAGCTGAGCTAGTGAGTTAAGTAGGAGGAAAAGTAAACATACTTGTGCCAGTGTGGCTACTTAAAAAATACACTTACCAACAATCAATTACATATATTTGAACTGTGTACAGTTCCAGCCAGGACCACCTTTCTAAAATGCACAGTGATTGGCAAATTCAACATGCACTAGCATTTCAGGTGCCTGCTAACAAAAATAATAAACAAACAAGTTCTAGTCACGTGAGTGCTGATCATTACATTACTTTTTTTGTCAAGCTTCCAACTGTTTCCATTTCACATCCCCCCAACCATTACCTCAGTATTAGCCTTGGTAACATCAATAGATAAGAGCACAGCCAGCCAATAGGAATACATACATACATATTCATTCCTAAGTGACCTTTACTGACCTGGGAAGTGTGAACACTTTGTTTCATTTTCTGTTGGTGTTCGTTAGTTTCCAGTTCCATTTCCCATCCCCCCAACCATCACCTCAGTGGTAACCTTGGTAACATCAATAGATAAGAGGGCAGCCAGCCAATAGGAACACATATTCATTCCTAACTGACCTTCAGTGACCTGGAAAGTGTTTATTTGTA
Organism: Rhinatrema bivittatum; assembly: GCF_901001135.1. Lineage (NCBI taxonomy): Eukaryota > Metazoa > Chordata > Amphibia > Gymnophiona > Rhinatrematidae > Rhinatrema > Rhinatrema bivittatum. The sequence continues at coordinate 247,196,505 of NC_042621.1, read as the reverse complement.
TCATTTTCAGTTAGTGCGCACTAACACGATTTAACGATTTTTAACGATAAATCGTTAGAATTTCTATTGTATCGTGTTCTATAACGATTTAAGACGATATAAACATTATCGGACGATAATTTTAATCGTTGAAAAACGATTCACATCCCTAATTAAAAGTGTGATGCTAGCTAGACTAACTATATTATGAGGAATGTTACATTTGGAGGTGCTCAGGGAAGCAGGATCACTTAGGAGTGACAAAGTGGTCCATACCATAAAGGTTGGGTCAGTGTAAGAGGACTTTATATGGTGATTCTACAAGTCACTGGAGGAAGTCAAAGGGAGTGTTTAGAGTTTTGCTATTAGGTTTCAAATAGGCTTTGTTCAAGGAACCAGTGAGGGGCAGCCAATGGGCTCTGGCTCTCACTGCACTTGTGGAGGAGAGATGATTATTGACATCAATTTTTTTATTTTCTAAGTAGAAGAGGGATTCTTTAGAATATCCAAACTAGGGTTGAAGTAGTGATGTAGACAAAATTTCCTATTTCGTTTCATTTCCTTATGAAAGTGAAATGACTGAAAATCTGACAAAATTTTGTTGATTTTCACGTTTCATTTTGAAAAGAAAATTGATCATTCGGGCCTAGGCCCAGGCTTGAAGCTGGGGCTTCGCCTATGGAATAGGCCAAGACCCAAAGCAAGGGTCTCTACCAAGGCCAGAGTGTGACACTGTGACCTGGATCAAGGTATAGGTTGCAACCCAACAGACAAACCATGGCCTAGGCTCGAGACTATTTTTTAAAAACCCAGTTTAATACCTAATGATTTTTAAAACTATCATATTGTCTCTAATCTACCTTTTATCTCAAAAATTTTAGAAAATAATATTTTAAAACAACTACATGCCTTTATGAACATAAGAACATGCCATATTGGGTCAGACCAAGGGTCCATCAAGCCAAGCTTCCTGTTTCCAACAGTGGCCAATCCAGGCCATAAGAACCTGGCAAGTATCAAAAAACTAAGTCTATTTCATGTTAGCGTTGCTAGTAATAGCAGTGGCTATTTTCTAAGTCAACTTAATTAATAGCAGGTAATGGACTTCTCCTGCAAGAACTTATCCAATCCTTTTTTAAACACAGCTATACTAACTTGCACTAACCACGTCCTCTGGCAACAAATTCCAGAGATTAATTGTGCGTTGAGTGAAGAAGAACTTTCTCCAATTAGTTTTAAATGTGCCCCATGCTAACTTCATGGAGTGCCCCCTAGTCTTTCTACTATCCAAAAGAGTAAATAACCGATTCACATCTACCCATTCTAGACCTCTCATAATTTTAAACATCTCTATCATATACCCCCTCAACCGTCTCTTCTCCAAGCTGAAAAGTCCTAAACTCTTTAGTCTTTCCTCATAGGGGAACTGTTCCATTCCCCTTATCATTTTGGTCGCCCTTCTCTGTAGCTTTTCCATCGCAAATATATCTTTTTTGAGATGTGGCGACCGGAATTGTACACATTATTCAAGGTGGGGTCTCACCATGGACCGATACAGAGGCATTATGACATTTTCTGTTTTATTCACCATTCTCCTTCTAATAATTCCCAACATTCTGTTTGCTTTTTTGATTGCCGCAGCACACTGAACCGACGATTTCAATGTGTTATCCACTATGACGCCTAGATCTCTTTCTTGGGTGGTAGCACCTAATATGGAACCTAACATTGTGTAACTATAGCATAGGTTATTTTTCCCTATATGCATCACCTTGCACTTATCCACATTAAATTTCATCTGCCATTTGGATGCCCAGTTTTTCAGTCTCACAAGGTCGTCCTACAATTTATCACAATCTGCTTGTGATTTAACTACTCTGAACAATTTTGTATCATCTGCAAATTTGATTACCTCACTCATCGTATTTCTTTCCAGATAATTTATAAATATATTGAAAAGTAAGGGTCCCAATACAGATCCCTGAGGCACTCCACTGCCCACTCCCTTCCACTGAGAAAATTGTCCATTTAATCCTACTCTCTGTTTCCTGTCTTTTAGCCAGTTTGCAATCCATAAAAGGACATCGCCACCTTCCCATGACTTTTTACTTTTCCTAGAAGCCTCTCATGAGGAACTTTATCAAATGCCTTTATCCACATGTTTATTAACTCCTTCAAAAAAGTAAAGCAGATTTGTGAGGCAAAATTTGCCTTGGGTAAAGCCATGCTGACTTTGTTCCATTAAACCATGTCTTTCTATATGTTCTGTGATTTTGATGCTTAGAACACTTTCCACTATTTTTCCTGGCACTGAAGTCAGGCTAACAGGTCTGTAGTTTCCCGGATCGCCCCTGGAGCCCTTTTTAAATATTGGGGTTACATTAGCTATCCTCCAGTGTTCAGGTACAATGGATGATTTTAATGAAAGGTTACAAATTTTTACTAATAGGTCTGAAATTTCATTTTTGAGTTCCTTTAGAACCCTGGGGTGTATAACATCCGGTCCAGGTGATTTACTACTCTTCAGTTTATCAATCAGGCACACCACATCGTCTAGGTTCACCGTGATTTGGTTCAGTCCATCTGAATCATTACCCTTCAAAACATTCTCCAGAACGGGTATCTCCCCAACATAGTCTTTAGTAAACACCGAAGCAAAGAAATCATTTAATACTTTCCGCGATGGCCTTATATTCTCTAAGTGCCCCTTTAACCCCTCGATCTAACAGTCCAACTGACTCCCTCACAGGCTTTCTGTTTCGGATATATTTTAAAAGGTTTTTATTGTGAGTTTTTGCCTCTATGGCCAACTTCTTTTCCAATTCTCTCTTAGCCTGTCTTATCAATGTCGTACATTTAACTTGCCAACGCTTATGCATTATCCTATTTTCTTCTGTTGGATCCTTCTTCCAATTTTTGAATGAAGAATGAAGATCTTTTGGATGATCATGATATGAGAACTTTTGGATGATCATGACATTCTAGCTTTACATCAGCATGGGTTTAGGCCAGGCTGTTGCACAGAAACTTGTAGGGAATATCTAGTGTGGATAACCTTATAGTAGATTATCAAATTTAACAGGTAACCTTATGATATGAATTCATTAGTTTTAGGGAGCAGATACAGACACTTTTGTGAGGTAGTCAATTAATTTATTGGCAGCATAAGGTAAAATAAGGTTTAATATGGAACAATTATTTCTTTGCTTCTTTGGTTTCAGTTTGTTACAGTTTTATAGTGCAAGCACTGTCATGAAAGATAAGCAGAAAATAAATGTTATCTTTAGGCTCAACTTTGCACTTATGAATTATGCAATAGGGATGTGAATCGTGTCCTCGATCGTCTTAACGATCGATTTTGGCTGGGAGGGGGAGGGAATCGTATTGTTGCCGTTTGGGGGGGTAAAATATCGTGAAAAATCGTGAAAAATCGTGAAAAATCTAAAAATCTAAAAATCAGCAAAACCGGCACATTAAAACCCCCTAAAACCCACCCCCGACCCTTTAAATTAAATCCCCCACCCTCCCGAACCCCCCCCAAATGAGTTAAATAACCTGCGGGTCCAGCGGCGGTCCGGAACGGCAGCGGTCCGGAACGGGCTCCTGCTCCTGAATCTTGTTGTCTTCAGCCGGCGCCATTTTCCAAAATGGCGCCGAAAAATGGCGGCGGCCATAGACGAACATGATTGGACGGCAGGAGGTCCTTCCGGACCCCCGCTGGACTTTTGGCAAGTCTCGTGGGGGTCAGGAGGCCCCCCACAAGCTGGCCAAAAGTTCCTGGAGGTCCAGCGGGGGTCAGGGAGCGATTTCCCGCCGCGAATCGTTTTCCGTACGGAAAATGGCGCCGGCAGGAGATCGACTGCAGGAGGTCGTTCAGCGAGGGTTCCGGCGCCTCGCTGAATGACCTCCTGCAGTCGATCTCCTGCTGGTGCCATTTTCCGTACGAAAACGATTCGCGGCGGGAAATCGCTCCCTGACCCCCGCTGGACCTCCAGGAACTTTTGGCCAGCTTGTGGGGGGCCTCCTGACCCCCACGAGACTTGCCAAAAGTCCAGCGGGGGTCCGGAAGGACCTCCTGCCGTCCAATCGTGTTCGTCTATGGCCGCCGCCATTTTTCGGCGCCATTTTGGAAAATGGCGCCGGCTGAAGACAACAAGATTCAGGAGCAGGAGCCCGTTCCGGACCGCTGCCGTTCCGGACCGCCGCTGGACCCGCAGGTTATTTAACTCATTTGGGGGGGGGTTCGGGAGGGTGGGGGATTTAATTTAAAGGGTCGGGGGTGGGTTTTAGGGGGTTTTAGTGTGCCGGCTCACGATTCTAACAATTTATAACGATAAATCGTTAGAATCTCTATTGTATTGTGTTCCATAACGGTTTAAGACGATATTAAAATTATCGGACGATAATTTTAATCGTCCTAAAACGATTCACATCCCTATTATGCATTTGCCAAACTGAAACGGTCATTTATCAAATCAAGTTAGGGCCTTATTATCATGGGCATTAGGGCCCTAATGCTCACGATAACGCCATAATGCCCATGATAAATAACGCATTGCGAGATGCGTATTAGGGATGTGCATTTGTTTGCGATGAGATAAGAAATAGAGATGATATTTCCTATTTCGTCACGTTTTGGAGGGGCGACAAAATGATAAGAAAACCCACAAAATTTTGTATGGTTTTCTTATTATTTTCAGGGGGGGGAGAAAGGGCATATTAAAAAAAACAAACAAACCCAAACCCACTCCAACCCTTCAAAAGTAATTAATTGTAACCCCCCCTCCCGACCCCCCCCCCCCCCCCAAGACATACCAAAAGTCCCTGGTGGTTCAGCAGGGTCCCAGGAGCTATCTCCCCCTCTCGGGCCATCGGCTGCCATTAGTCAAAATGGCACCAATGGCCCTTTGCCCTTACCGTGTGACAGGGGCTATCGGTGCCATTGGTCAGCACCTGTCACATGGTAGGAGCAATGGATGACCGGCGCATCTCTAATGCATATGCAAATTTTAAATTTTTTTCCAAAGGGAGGAGTTTTGGTGGAGTAAATTAAAATGTGGGGTGCTTAGCCTTGCATGTGATAGTGTAATGCACATTATCACACATTTTGGCGCTGGCCATCCATTGCTCCTACCATGTGACAGGTACCGACCAATGGCACCGATAGCCCCTGTCACACGGTAAGGGCAAAGGGTTATCAGCGCCATTTTGACTAGTGGCAGCTGATGGCCCAAGAGGGGGAGATTGCTCCCGGGACCCCGCTGGACCACCAGGGACTTTCGGTACATCTTGGGAGGGTCAGAAAAATCTTGGGGGGTCGGGAGAGTGGGGGGTTGCAATTAATTAAATTTTAAGGTTTGGGGTGGGTTTGGGTTTTTTTGGTTTTTTTTTACAACCCCCCTTTGGAATTCATTAAATCTGAAGGGTTAGGGCGGGTTTCAGACTTTGTTTCGGGGGCAGACCAAATAAAATCGGCCCAAACCGTGGGAAAACAAAATTTCCCACGGCGGGCCAATAACAATGCAAATTTTAAATTTTTTTCCAAATGGAAGAAGTTTGGTGGAGTAAATTGAAATGTGGGGTGCTTAGCCTTGCGTGTGATAGTGTAATGCACATTATTGCACATTTTAACGCTGGAAATTATGACACCTTTTTTCCTGGCGTTATGCTGTGTGATATGCCCTAAAAATCACAAATCCCATTGGGGGGGGAGGGGGCGGGGGGAGAGAAAGAGAGAACAAGAGAGGGATAGAGGAAGAAAGAGAGAGAGAGAATCTGGGAAGACACACATATTAGTCAACTTTTCATACCACTGTAGGAGAGGCAACTAATAACTCGAAGTGAGGTTTTGGTGGTGGTCTAGGTTTTGGGGGCAGTTTTACTTGCACAGTCAGAGGTAAAAACAGCACAGTACACATCAATGAAGGTTTGATGTGATTTGGAGTGAGGAAAGGTACATAAAGATGAGATTTGTTCCATGTACTCTTGACCTAGTTTGATGCACTTAGGTCGAGAGTACAATGTAGAAATAAATTTAATGTGCATTGCCATAAAATACTAATGTGGTAAAATAGCACATGTTGTGGTATCTTAAAAATGACCCTAACCATGCCCCCTTTTTTTTTTTTTTTATCGCGGGTGCTATTCATGTGAAATTTATAGCAAAATGATAAATCTAGGTCTAAATTAGCCCAACTGAAAAGCAATTAAGCCAATATTCTTACCCTCTGTAGTACTGCACAAGTCCAGAGGTCTGCCTCAAAATCAAGAGTTAATCCAGCAAAGCCCCTTGTGGTGTATGACAGATAAAACCCCAAAATCTCACAGACGTCTCTGTGAGGTATGCCAGCAGAAAAAGGATAAGGTATATTAATTGGCCTAAAGTATTTCAAAGGGTGTTGGCAAGAACAGCTGCCACTCAGTTACAGAGCAGACTGTACTAAGTACCTGAAACTCATCTTACAGGTTTACTGCAGCAAAGTTCTGTTAACAAAGCTCTCTTGGCAGAGCTTGGGAAATATGTGGAAAAAGCTATGGGGAAAAGCCCTTAGCATAAGCTCTATTGGATAATGTCCTCAGGATAATGTACAAACTAAAAGTTCATCTGATATCAGATGTTTAAGTACATCTGGGTAATTCAGAGTCCCTCTTGAATATTCAGTTTTATAATGTTGATCCTGATTGGATATTGCCACCCCCTATAGACACAGGATTGGTGGGATACAAATGATGTCATCTAGGTCCTGATGCATAGGAATATTCCCATACTTTCATTACAGTCCATCAGCAAAAAAGGTGTTAGAACAATACCCACTTCATAGCTGGTCTCAGACTAGATGCAAAGTTTTACCAAGGACTTGTTCTCAGTTCTGGTCCAAGATTCTGCTCTCATTTGGGCGGTGATTACAACTTTCTGATATGAAGAAATAGATACAGTCTTTTCTCCTATTTGTGAAAAACAATCTCATATAAAGTTGCCAAAACACATGGTTGCAAAATGCCATGTCTGCATTGCTTTAGGCCAGCACTTTTTACTCACTCTGTGGGCATAGCAGTAGGCCTCAAAAGTTCATGATGCAAATCCTGTTTAGAGTCACTGGCGTTTACCTTACAGACGTTACTGTTATCTCTGTCTGATGTGTTTAGAAGAGAGTTTGACTCTAGTTCAGAGGTTTTACTGATGCTGCAGGATTTACAGCAGCATTTGGCACTGTTTAACATTCCTTCTTGTTAAGACGTCTGTAAGACACAGATAGGTAATGTCCTGAAATGATTCTCTTCTTTCATAGAAGATGGGAGTTATAGGGTACAGATAGTTTGGTGTGTTTTAGCCTATGACAGGAGTGCCTCAGTGTTCAGCTTTATAAACCTCACTTTTTAACATTTATATTACACCCATCTGACATGTGTTTATAGAATTAGATGTTGATTATTGAATTTATGTAGATGATATTCAATTCTATGTGCCTATTAGAAGGTCTTATTCTAGTACCTTGAGTAATGTTTTTTGCAATATCTTTTGAGATTACAATTGTGGCTATTTTGGAACAGATTAAACATTAATATGGTTAAAACAGAGATTTTTTACTTGTCAAGGTTTCCATTGGATAGTATCCTTAAAGACTTGCTAATTGACAACACTAAAATTATGATTTCACAAGCGATATAAAATTTGGGCATTATTTTGGACTCCAAGCTTTCTTTTCATCCACAAATAAAGCAAGTAGTGTGAGCATCTTATTTTGTTTCAGATGTTACGACGTTTGCGTCCTTTTCTAAAGGAAAATAATTTGAAAACAGTTACACATTCCTTAGTTATGTCTTCGATTGATTACTGCAATTTGCTATATTTTGGTTTACACCAAAACATGAAGCATATGTAAAAAACTCAGTTAAATGAATTGTGGCCAGAATTCCGATACATCAACATATAACACCATGTTTGATAAAGTATCATTGGCTGCCAGTTATTTGTAGAATCAAGTTTAAAATAGTGATGTTATTTTTTGCTGGCTCCAAACAGTTTTAATTCAGGTTTGAATTTGTATCAACCAATAAGAACATTGAGATATAGCTCTCAGATGTTGCTGAATATTCCATCATTTAAGGTAATTTGATTACACAAATCAAGAGAATGACTTTATATGCAGGGACCAACATTTTGGAATGCACTGCCTGAAACTGGGTTATTAAAGTTCAGAAAGATGGCCAAAGCCTTCTTTTTTCAGTAGACCTTTAATACACGATTTTAACAAAATGGCTGTGAGTATGATTATGAAGAGCAGATAATGTGAATTTTATAAGCAGATACTGTACCTCAATGGGAAGCAGGAGATCATTTAATTGTTTTATGGTTTGTATTACTGTTTAAAGCATTTATATTGTTTTTAAGTTTAGGACAGCCCTATGGCCCAACCAGACATAGCAGGATAAGTTATCCAGCTAATTCTGAATATCCAATTTAGCTATCTGGCTAAGCCAGCTCCTTCCCAGAACCCCTTTGCTGTACCCACCAGCTAAATATTTAGCCTTATAACTAGTTATCTGACTAAGTGGTGGTCGATGAGCAGGGACGGATATTCAGCCGCCATCACTTAGCCGGATATGTCCTAATTTAGCTGGATAAGTGGAACCGAATATCGCCCTCCAAATGAATAGTAAAGGCATCAGATAAAATCAGTACAGATATGTTAGACATGAATTTTGAATCCAACAGCTGTTCTCAGCTGTGTACAAGTGTTGTATAGAAACTGTGTGTTTGTCAGTGTTATGTTATATTAAAATAAAAAAGGGACTACTTCCTCTGCTCTCTGTACAAGAAGCAGGTAGTTGTCTGTCTCCATCTTTTTGTGCACACTATTAAAGGCATTCTAAGTGCTTTACAGATTCTGCTTGTCTTACTTGCATTTCTGCTAACTCTCTGCTATCAAGATATTACAATATTCATTAGTAACAACCCAATCATATAAATTCAAAACACAAGAACCTAAGGAGTGGGTTTTAAAAAGCATATACATATGTAAAACACTGCTTTATATGTGTAAATATGCCTTTTGAAAATTACCCTGGGAGTTGTACATGTAAAAGTACGTATGGAAGAAATTTCACACGTATTTTTATATGTATTTGAAAGAGGTGTTCCTAGGGGGAGGGGGGGGGGGGGTGAAGGGAGATCATTTATGCGTGTACTTTCTAAAATACGTAGGCACATGAAAGTATATGTGAACATTTACACCTGCCCCCATACAGGTGTATATGTGTGCGTGTATTCTACACAAGCGATCACATATAGCTGCTAATTCTCAAAGTGGATTTACATACACAAGTCTACTTTGGCTGAAGTGTACACAGACTTTAGTCCTAAATGCTATATTATACAAAATATAATCCTACATAATTCAAACCTCCTATTAAAGGAAAAAAGACCTGGCTCATGAAGGGAACAGTAATCAAACTGACCACATTGGTGCAAACTCTATGGGCACTTTTTACCTGTAGGGTTTGCACCAGTAATCAAAGCTGGGTAGTTTTGACTTGATACTTGCTCCTGGGAAAAGTACCTGTAGAGACTGGCATCTTTTTTTCCAGGCAAAACAATGCTTGTCATTTGAGAATTCAAAGCTACATGCATTATTGTCTCCCCCGACCTAACACCGTCCACGCTTCTGCAGTAAGCAGGTAAACGTATGAGGTCCATATTCAAAAGCCCAGGGAATGGCAAAATGATTTGGATAACTTTATGCGGGCAACTTTACCTGTGTATTCCGTGGCACTTAACTGGGTTAAAGAAACAGTGAATATACTTGGACAAAGTTTCCCAGCTAAAGTTATGTGGGTAACTTTGACAGTCATTCACTGAGCTTCTGAATATGGAAAAAGGATGCAGCAGACCAGTGGACCCCGAACTCTCCCTCTGCACCCAATTGCAAGGAAATGTAATGGACCAAGCAACACCCCATTCTTCCTCTGTCTTGAGTCCCAAAATAAAAAAAAACTAGTGTTCTGATTCCCTCCCATCATTCTTCTGGGCATCTGAGATACTTTTGGAGGTTCAGGGATGGGAATTTGGTCCACCAGTTTTTTATTTAGGGATTATTATTTAGGGATCACTTTCGATGCATATCCAGCATGGCTCTCTGCTTCAACGGCATGGGAGAAAGACTGATACATCACGCATTTCCAGCATAGCTCCCTGCTTCAACGGCAGGGGAGAAGAAAAACAACCAATATGGACTGTATAACATAGTCTGGGTAAAACAAATAAGCATGGGTGTAGCTTGCTTATTGCGGCGGTTACTACCCCTACTACCCCTAACTAATCAAGCTAGATATTTCACTTGGATGCAGCTCCATCACTACTCTCTACATTAATGGTGGGGGTAGAAGGGGAATAGAACCAAGAGCTAAGAGAAACAGATAAGTATGAGAGAAAAAATGTGTGAAGCTTGCTGGGCAGACTGGATGGGCCGTTTAGTCTTCTTCTGCCGTCATTTCTATGTTTCTATGTTTCTATAGTGGTGAATTGGAGAACCACTATCCTGCTACTATTTTTTTTTTACCTTGGGGGACAGAAGAGAATGAATATTGGGTATTGCTTGGTCCCCTAAATTTCTTATCATGCTGGTGGGACAGGGTGGGGAATGGCATGCAATTGGCCTGCTATGTTCCTATTGATATTTTCCAGATACATTTGGAAAGGTTATTTGACTGACTAGAGTTACCTGAATATCAGTGTCTGCTGGGCAAAGTGAAAAATGGCCTGGAAATGTCTCAGTGCCATCTCTTTTTATCCAGTTAAATTTTTTGCAGGCAACAGATTTCCCAGACAAAATTTAGTCAGTGAGCAAGGGAAATTTTGAAACACTGGGATTTGTCTGGCTAACTCCAAACGTTAACTGGATAGACCCTTTGAGTACTGATTTCCATGTCCATTGTTGAAGATTGCGCATGCTTACCACATAGAGGGTGAGGAATTTTTGAAAACATGGGTTTACCCCCCGAAATGGCTTTATTATCCATAATTAGGGAAAAATGTTGCAAACAAACCTTTATACTTACATCTCAGAGATATTCCCAACTTAGCAGACTTACATTGGTTACCCATCGAATACAGGATAAAATACAAGGCCTTATGTACCATACACAAACTAATATATGATAAAGAAGCAGACTGGCTAAACACAGCCTTACGAGTACACATTCCACAAAGAAACCTCCGCTCAGCAAACAAAGCACTACTAACAATCCCTTCAGTAAAGTCAGCAAAATTAACCCAAGTGAGAGAAAGGGCTTTATCATTGGCTGGGCCCATACTATGGAACACGATGCCCCCTGAACTCAGATTACAGAATAATCTCAAAACTTTTAAGAAAAATGTAAAAACATGGCTCTTTAAGAAAGCCTTCACTAAAGAGTGTGGAGGGTAGAGAATGAAAGTACAGAGTAATGCAGATGAGAATGAATTTACTCAATCCTACATTTAAGAAGTAATATCTCAAAGAGATAGTAACTCAATAATATACCTGGACTTGACCAACATTACTCAAATAATGATTTTATTTATGAAATTGTAACCGAACTTTATTGGCACCTGTTAGAATGTACGATATCCTAGATTTACTAACCTTAGTCTATGTACCTATTTGTAAACCGTTGCGATGGTATATAACTTAGCGACGGTATAGAAAAGTTTTTAAATAAATTATTTAATGTAAAGATTAAAAGACCATCATACTAACCTGCAGTGACTGAGCTTTAATTATATTCACTACTTTTTACTGGTAGGGGTGACTTATAATCATCGTCCTAAAGTGCCAGGATACAAATTTCTATGAAAAGATTTTTTTTAGAAATGTTTCTGAAAATATGTACTTCCCTTTCAACAAGTTCAGCAAGTCCAATTCAGCACGCCTCAGGGGTTTCCAATGTGTTCTTTCTTCTATGTCTATGGGAAAAACCTTTGTTAGACCAGACCCAAAAGCAGGCAAAATCAACCTGTGCAGGGACTGCTGAACTATGAAAGCTGTGTCCTCATAAACCATCCTCATAAAACTCCTTCCAATTTTTCATTATATATTTTAATGCAAAGTATTTACTTTCTCCCAGATTTCACTTTACTTTCTCTCAGATTTCACTTAACTGATGATCTATTGACACAAAACTTTCAGTAATGTGGATCTGCACATTATAGAACATAGTCATTGTAGCATCCTCATAAAAATAAACATTGCTATTCATTCAGAAATGGTGGTTAGTAATCTACATCCCCAAGGGATAATTATGTGGGACCCCATTGCTTTCAATGAGACTTTCTTTGGCAGCTGTAGGCATACCAGATGGCAATATACATGGTTGCATGTATGAGTATGTGTGTGTGTGTATGTGTGTGTGTGTGTGCGTGTTTACATATGGCATAGTAGATGCTTGCTTCTTCTATTTATTTTTGCTTGCTCAAGTGGTGCTTGGCCAAAAGTATTGAATATCATCAAATATTTTAGTTGAATATTACATATTCATCCATCTTAGTAGTCCTGAAAGTTAGCATCTTAAAATACTAATTAGTGTAATTTAAATATCATTCCTGAAAAATGAGTTTGCATAAATATGCATAAATGTGCATTGACTTTATGAATATACATATTGGGCCTTTAAATAGAATTGTATTACTCTAGATGGCCACACCCTTTGTGAAAGAGTAGAAATGCAAAATGCCATCAGGGTAAGGCCCAGTATGTGTCCGACCAGGGATACAATTTACTCTTCTGGTAGTAATTAGCTCCTAACAATGTGGAATCAAGGTTTATAACTAGGAAGGAGCAAGTGCCCTATGAAGTTACTGATTCAAAGGTATAATCCCCAATCAACTAGTGTATTGCTTTCCTTTGGTTTAATACATTTTTTTAATGATTTTTATTTGGAATATTAGAAAATGTGTACACATGCAGTTATCACTGCAGTTCCAGTCATCCCAACAGTAATTTATATAAGGTGTTTAAAGACAATATGTGTTAGCATTGAAAGGAAATTAAAGGATTGTAAGAGAGGCACACTTTCTTGTTTATACAGGTAAGGTTAGACTAGGCAGAAAGTCCTATGCAGGTTCATTTAAATTGTTTGGGCTTGGTACACTGAGTAATTAGATATGATTTTGATCCATATTTCCTTTACAGAGCATTCTTTTGACATGTTGACATTGTTGACATTGAAAGTGTTTGTTTTGTAAAATTTGTTCCAGGTCTCAGTTTACAGATTTATCTCTCTTTCAATATCCCACAGTATCCCTATCTCAGATTTCTGCATATCATACCATTAATCCGTACCAATGGTGTATGATGGAAGGATGTTTAGTACATTTTCTGCATGTTACTGCTAATAACTTTGTCTCTAAGAAGAGCATATTTATATGATGATTACAAAGAATTGAGCATGATGGTTGTTTTCCTTATGTGACCTGGCTTTGCCTGTCACTAACATTTTCTCCAATTTTCCATCATGGGCATCATTGTCTTTTGAGAATCCTCCCCAGCTGTCCACCGTTTTGAGGGAGTCTTCAGTGGGGTATAAATCCCCTGAAGCATGCTCAGTGGTTTAGCGGGTTGAAGAGAGAGAAGGAGTAGGAGCACTTGATGGTCATTGCCTCATCCCTTGGGGAATTTGGTTGGAAGGAGGACGAGGAATTAGATTTTTTTTCTTGCTACTGAAGAGATTTTTGGAAGAGAAGGGCGTCCCCCTGGTATCCAGAAAGGCTGTATCAAAGATATTTTTACCTGAGTGACCAAGTAACAGCAAAGGTAAAGAGAAGTCAAGAGTCTTAAAGAGATTTTTGAGAGTTGGATTACAGCTGGACATTGTTTGACATTGGACTTTTGAGGAATTTTGAACTCGGGGATTTTTCCATCTTTTGACCAGCGTATGCTGGAGTTATATTTCAGTAACTCTACCTGTCAAGGGGAGGGCTTTTTGAGCATGGATGGTGATGCAGAAGGGAGAAGACCAGCTAGGAGGAACAAAATAGACAAGGAAACTATGATTTTTTTTAACTCATCTTTTTTATGCTGTTTTTGATTTTCTCCATTTTGGCCTGGATTCTAATTTTTTAATTGAAGTAAACTATCTTTATTGGCTCTTATTGGTTCAATCTGGTACCATTTTGTTTTATGGATGCAATGTGGCCAAATGCTTTATGGCTGTAAAAAAAAAATTGGTGCCGGATATAGGACTGCACTCTATTCATTTATTTGTGTTGTGGGAACGCGGGTAGCGATCCCATCTCATGGGTTTTTGTGTGCCCCGATACAGCTGCAGAGGAGCTCTGGCAAGCACCGAGGCAGGTGAGAGGTGCCCCAGCATGGGCTGAAGATGGAGAATGATGACCTCGACCACAGCCACACCTGTACACAGCAGAGAGAGACCCAAACAACGCTATGTTGATCTCATGAGTGGTTCTCCGACTACTCCAAGCCCTTTCAGACCTGCTGCACAGGAACAGCAACTGCGACAGGGCGGACAGTGGTCAGAGGATGAGGACATCAAAGACGAAGACTTGATGTGAGACAAGACTCAGGATACATGAAGTGGAACATCACTCTGGATACGTGAAGTAAGATGAGACTTCGGAACATGAAGAGATGAAATCTGGATACGTGGAGTGAATAGGGACTCTGGTCATGTATATGAAGAAACTCTGGAAGGCCATGAGTTGCTTGAAGATGACTTAGTCGGCACCAGACATCACGCGCCCTAAACAACCTAGCCGGACTGGTTTCGGACCACGCAGGCGGTGCGCCCTACACAGCCGGGGTAGGCTGGTCTCGGACCATGCTAGTGGTTCCCCACACAAGTTGGCAGAGCTGAGTCGGTACTGAACATCACGCACTCATATACTCAGCCAATGAAGACAGGTCACGGACCATGCTGGTGGTTCCCCACACAGGGAAGAAAGAAGATGAAGTGAAGACTCCGATGAAGCCTGTTCCAAAATGTACCCTGCACAGCTGATAAAGGCCAGGCAGAGCCATGCTGGAACGAATCAGATAATAGAGTTCCCTGTACGTACCAGGATCAGTCCAGGACACCTGGGTTGTGACTCCGCACCAGTAGATGGAGACAGACTAAAACTTGTGGGCGGAGCCATATATGCCCCTGTGCCAGTCACAGCCCCTCAGTCTTACTCTGTCTCCAGTAGATGGTGCAGGTCCGGTCACAGCCCTGCCTGCCCTGATTCTGGTAGTTAGTCAGGGTTGCAGTTTTTCTTTGTTTTTTGTGCTCAGTTCTTAGGCCTAGTTAGTGGTTTTTTGCCAAATTGGGTTTTTTTCTTTTTGATTGAAGAGTCAGATCCCGGCCGCCCTGCCTCCCAGGGGGGTTGAGAGGTTCTGAGGGGACCGCCCCCCCCTGGTTGAGGCCGCTGCTAGGGTCGAGGACCCGGCTCCACAAGTAGCAGCGTCAGGGGTGACACCGGGGAGCCCGGTTCACTCACCCCTGCAGGTACAGGGCTCCAGGACCCGGGACAGCGACAAGCGTCAGTATAAAAAAAAAAAAAAAAAAAAAGTTTCTGCTTTTGTTTTTGTTTTCGGCCGGCCCTCCGTTTTCCTTGCATCGCCGTTCCGTTTTGAGAGGGGTGCCGCTTGCAGGGGGGGGTTCGCCGAATTAATTAATTAATTTTTTACTTCTGAGGCGCGTCTTGGCCTTCCCGCGTTCGCCGGCTTGCCACGCGGCTCCCCGTGTCGGGCCTGCGGCTCGGCACGCGCGCGCCTATCTTGTGAGGGCTTTTGTTTTTTCCTGCGTCCCGGGCGGGGAAGGGCCTTCCGGGGCACCTTGGGGGTCTTGCTTCTGGATCGCGCGTTCGCCGCCGCTGGTTGGAGGCGCCATAAGTAGGCCTCAGGACTTGTTCCCGCTTAGCGCGGGAGTGGCGGCCATTTTGGACACAGGAAGTAAAATCGCTCGGATCACGCCAGGGGTTTCGGCCTTGCCTCCCGCGTTTTCCCCGCAGTGGGGCGCGGCGGGAGGGGGCTCCTCGGAGGGGCTTCGGTCCGGGGAGGTTTTCTGGGGCCGATTCTTCTGGGTCAGGTTTTTTCTCGGAGGACGTTGCGCTATTGCTGCGCAAGGTACCTGGGTACAAGCGTAGCAAGCGCAGCCGAGGGGGGATCCCTACAGAGGGTCCCCACAAGCTTCCTCCACGGAAGAGAAAAGCTATGAAGGCTGCGGAGGGCCTCCAGGAGCCTTCAAGGGGGAATCGGGCCCCTCGGGGCATGCCGCAGGAATCGGATTCAGAGGATTCCCCCGTGGAGGATACTGATTTTCCCGAAGAGCCCCTGAGGGGGGCCGAGGAGGCGGCGGCGGATGGCTCCGCCCAGCCCAGCGCGGGAACGGGAGTACAGACCGGGGAAGGGGATGACCCCAAGGTAGTCCGGTTCCACAGGGAGGAACTGTCGCCCGTTATTCCGGCCATCCTCCAGGAGCTGGGGATAGAGGCCCCACCTGTGGTGGTCCGCCAAGAGGCCAACATGGATCCTATTCTGCTGGGCCTTACGGGTCCGGCAGTTGCCTTCCCGTTTCATTTTTCTTCGGATTTCTTATTCCGCGAAGGTGATACTCCGGAATTAGGATTGAAGGTCAGCAAGGCCATGGATAAGCTCTATCCGCTCCCAGAGGAGGCGCTGGACCTTAAAGGTGGATTCAGCGGTCTCCGCGGTGACAAAGATCTACTATCCCGATCACAGGAGCTACGGCGCTCCGGGATATCCCGGATAGGAAGTTGGAAGGGCAGCTTAAGAAGATTTTTGAGGTATCCGCCCTGGGTGTGCGGGCCGCCATGTGTACTAACTTCGCTATGGGAGCTAGTCTGCGCTGGGCCCATGTCCTTCAGGAGAATGCGGGCCTGTCTGCGGAGGAGGTTTCTCAGGCAGATAGATTGGAGGCGGCAATAGCATATGGGGCAGACGCCCTGCATGATCTGCTGCGTACATCCGCTAGGTCCATGGTGGCGGCGGTGGCTGCGCGTCGTCTCCTATGGCTGCGCAACTGGGCTGCGAATGGCTCATCCAAGGCTCACCTGGGGGGCTCTGCTTTTCAAGGGGAAATTGCTGTTTGGCACGGAATTGGATGAGGCTTCGAGGGCCCAGGAAATCGCGCCCTCAAAGATCCACCGGCTCTTCGTATAGGCCGTCTTCCTCTCGGAACCTTCAGTGGTAGCAGTCCTTCTGGGGGACACGAGTCTTCGCAATGAAGTTCGGATGGTCCATCCCTCGCCGCGCCTGCAGCACGTCATTCCACATGTGGGAGCGCGGTTACCTTTATTTTTCGAGGAATGGACCAAAGTGAAGTCGGACCAGTGGGTCCTCAACGTGATAAGACACAGCGGCGAGTTAGATTTTGCTCGCATCCCAGCGGACAAGTTTCTGGTCTCACTCTGCAAGGACCCCAAGAAAAGGGCGGCGGTGCTGGACACCATCCGATGATTGGAAAGCTTGGGGGCCATTTCCCCCGTCCCTGTCGATCAGCGAGGCAGGGGCAGGTACTCCATTTTATTCGTGGTTCCCAAGAACGACGGCACATCAAGGCCAATCCTGGATCTAAAAGGGGTAAACAAATGCCTTTGTGTTCCCCACTTCCAAGTGGAGACAATTCGCTCGGTGCGTCTGGGCGAATTTCTGGCGTCCCTAGATCTCACAAAAGCATACTTTCACGTGAGCATCCAGCCATCGTGCCAGCGGTTCCTAAGGTTCTGCATTCTAAGCAGGCACTACCAATTTCGAGCGCTCCCCTTTTGGGCTCGCGACCGCTCCTCGGACATTCACGACAGTGATGGTGGTAGTGGCAGCGCAGCTCCGTCGGGAAGGACTCCCGGTTCATCCTTGCCTGGACGATTGGTTGGTCCGGGCGAAGTCAGAGGATCAGTGTCGGCAGGCGGTGGCCAGGGTGCTACAGCTCTTGCAGTCCCTGGGCTGGGTGGTCAACTACAACAAGAGTCAACTGACTCCCACTCAATCCTTGGAATATCTGGGAGCCATATTCGTCACGAAGCGGGGCTAGGTGGTCCTATCTCAAGATTGGATATGCAAGCTGCAATCTCAATTGCGGCGTTGGTTATCTCTCAGCCGCCCGCGGGTGTGCGATTACCTGACGATTCTGGGATTGATGGCTTCAACGCTCATGTTGGTTCCCTGGGTTTTCGCTCACCTGCGGCCCTTGCAGTCCTCTTTACTATCCCGCTGGAAGCTGGTTTCGGAGGATTTCTACCTACCGCTCCCACTAGCGGGCCAGGCGAGGTCCAGCCTACTCTGGTGGCTGGATCCCAGTCTTCTGTCCTGTGGAGTGTCCCTTCTGGTGCCCAGGTGGACGGTGGTGACCACGGATGCCAGTCTCTCCGGCTGGGAGCAGTTTGCCTAGGGACATCGGTGCAAGGGCTTTGGTCAGAGTCGCAAGCCCGCTGGCCTATCAACCGTCTGGAGACCAGAGCGGTCTATCTGACTCTTCAAGCCTTCCTACCGGTGCTCTGGGAAAGGCGGTCCGAGTTCTTTCGGACAATACGACTACAGTGGTCTACATCACTCGCCAAGTCGGGACGAGAAGTCCGCTGGTGGCGCAGGAGGCGCAGTCCTTGATGGCCTGGTCGGAACGAAACCGCAGCAAGATCGCGGCGTCTCATATTGCCGGGGTCGACAACGTCCAGGCCGATTATCTCAGCCGTCACCGCCTGGATCCTGGAGAGTGGGAGCTGGCGGACGACGCGTTTCTCCTCATCTGCAGGAAGTGGGGGGTTCCCCACATGACTCTGATGGCCACGTGGCACGATGCGAAGGCGCCGCGATTTACAGTCGGCGTCGAGAAAGGGGAGCAGAAGGCGTCGATGCGTTGGTACTCCCTGGCCGACGGATGTCCTGCTGTACGTGTTTTCCCCATGGCCCATGATCGGCAAGATTCTGCGGCACATAGAATTGCAATCCTGGTGGCACCGGAGTGGCTGCGCCGCCCGTGGTTCGCAGACCTCCTCCAGTTGTCAGTGGCAGCTCCCCTTCGTCTCCAGGGGTTCGCGGGGCTGCTTCATCAGGGCCCCGTCTGTTTGGAGGATGCAGATCACTTCTGTCTCGCGGCATGGCTTTTGAGAGGAATCGGTTGAGGGGAAAAAGGTTCCTCAGACACGGTCATAGCTACGCTGCTGAGGTCCCGGAAGCAGTCTACGTCCCTGGCGTATATCCGGGTATGGGTAATCTTTGAGGAATGGTGTGTTGAGCGGGGTTTGGACCCCACTGCCGTTGCCGTTTCCGATATTCTGGCTTTTCTCCAGGCTGGGCTGGCCTAAGGCTTCACGTGCAGTTCGCTACAGGTTCAGGTGGCGGCGCTTGGTTGGTTGCGGGGAAAGATCCGGGGAGCCTCCCTGACTCTTCACCCGGATATCGCCCGTTTCCTGCGGGGGGGCTAACCACCTCCGTCCTCCCTTGCGTTCACCTTGTCCGTCTTGGAACCTCAACTGGGTTCTTTCCGCATTAGGCTCGGCACTGTTTGAGCCCTTGAAGCGCACTACGGTCCAAGATCTCACATTGTAGACCGTATTCCTGGAGGCGGTTGCTTCGGCACGCCGTGTCTCGGAATTACAGGCGTTGTCATGTAGGGAGCCGTTGTTGCGGATCTCTGCCGTAGGGGTTCCCTTACGGACTGTTCTTTCTTTTCTGCCTACGGTAGTGTCGGCTTTTCACTTGAATCGATCAGTGGAGCTTCCCGCTTTCGTGGTCGGGGAGTCTTCGGACCCGAATTCGAAAGAATTGCGAAAACTGGATGTGCGGAGGTCCCTTCTTCGCTATCTAGAGGTCACTAATCCTTTTGGGTAACAGATCATCTGTTTGTCCTGTTTTCGGGCCCAAAGAATGGTTCTGCAGCGTCTCGCACAACAATCGCCCGTTGGTTCAAAGAGGCCAGTGGCTCAGCGTATGTAGTGCGGGGAAAACCTCCACACGTGGGTCTCAAGGCTCATCCGACGCGGTCTCACGCGGCGTCTTGGGCGGAATCTTCTCAGGTGTCGCCTCAAAAGATTTGCAGGGTGGCTACCTGGAAGTCGTTGCATACCTTTATTATACATTATCGGTTGGAGGTTCAGGCTACTGAGGCCGGAGGGTTTGGAGAGAGGGTACTCCGAGCGGGACTCTCTGCTTCCCACCCTCGGTAACTTAGCTCTGGTACATCCCAGGTGTCCTGGACTGATCCTGGTACGTACAGGGAAAGGAAAATTAGTTTCTTACCTGATAATTTTCGTTCCTGTAGTACCAAGGATCAGTCCAGGATCCCGCCCGCAGTGCTACGCTAACATAATGGAGAGTCCGCTCATGTTTCTTCACGATTAAAGCTATCCGCTTGTTTGTTTCGCTCTCCCAGTTGGGGAGTTTGGTTCCCGTAGGGGTTGGTATTTTTCCATTTAAGTAGCGTGTTTTGCTAGTTGGCTATGGTTGCCTTATTGCTTTTCTACTTTGACATTACGTATGACTGAGGGGCTGTGACTGGCACAGGGGCATATATGGCTCCGCCCACAAGTTTTAGTCTGTCTCCATCTACTGGTGCGGAGTCACAACCCAGGTGTCCTGGACTGATCCTTGGTACTACAGGAACGAAAATTATCAGGTAAGAAACTAATTTTCCTTTCATTCGTGAAGTGGAAGCAGGGTGCAGACTCCAAGGATCCAGGCAAGGTTCAGGATGCAAGGGGATGCCTCTACGACGAAGGATAAAATAAGAAGCTGGAACCTTAAGGAGACTTGTGCTGCCAGGACGAAGATCAACCGGATAAAGAAGACATCAAGATGAGACATCTGGAGTCCTAGAAAAGACGAAGACGTAGACATAGCGTGAGGACATCACGAAGACACGGAATCCCACATGAAACAAAGTGCCTAGAGAAGCAGATGATGAGAAGTCCCAAGGAGGACTGGCTCCTTGCAAAGGCAAGGAAGGAATGAAGATTGGAGCTTTTTATACTGCAGAAGAGGCGGATCCAATGATGACATCAATGGTGCACCACTTCTTTGCTGTAGCTTTAAATGCTGAAGAGAGAGCTGGCCTCGCCCCCTAGAAGGAATCAGGAAGTGGTGCAGGACCCTGGGCAGCGGCCTGCTGCACAGGAAGATGCCGAGCTGAAGCAGGAGCTAAAGCTAGACCTCAGGGCAGGCCCCAATGTTCCAGGCGGCTTCCTGCCACTGAAGGTGAACCAGAGGCAGCCTCCGGATGCAGGCAAGGCTGGGGATGCAGGCCTTTTCCCTTTGGAGGATCCAAAGGTATGTTGGTGGCCTACGGGCCACATGGGAAGCTGTAGGTGGCCTCCGGACCGCACTGGGTGGTAAAGCGCGGATCCAGCCACGAACAAAGAACAAGGACAGCCTCTGGGCTGCAGAAGCTGCAGTAATTTTATTTAATTTATTTATTTATTTATTTAAAGTTTTTGTATACCGACATTCGTTAAGAAAACATCACATCGGTTTCCATAGAACAAAAAGTGGCCAACAGGGCTTTACATTGAAACTGAATAAAAAACTAGTGGGGGGAGGGGAGGGGGGTAGAGGGAAGGGGCTTTACAGTGAGACTGCTAAAAGAACTAGGAGGGTGGGGGGTAGAGGGATAAGGGAAACCAAGGTTCTGCTGTACAAGTAATTAAACGCAAAAACATAGTTAAATACAAATATAGCTTATGTACAATAATAATATACTAGGGGGAGAGAGTTAAATAGAGGGGAATTAAGTCAGGATCTGGAGGGCGAGGGGAGGGGCGGGGAGGGGAGAGGGTGGGCGGGGAGGGGAGAGGGTGGGCGGGGCGGAGAGGTGCATGGGAATAGAAGTGAAAGGACATGCGGCTCAAGCGTAGGCTCGTGTGAACAACCAATCTTGAGGTTTTGTCTGAATTTCTTAGGGCACGTTTCAAGGCGTAGGTGGGTGGGCATAGCGTTCCATAGAGAGGGACCAGCAAGGGATATTGCACGTTGTTTGGTGGCTGTAAGATGGAAGAGTTTGGGAGAGGGTGTGTGAATATTTGCAGTGTAGGGCGTTCTGGTAGGTCTGGAAGAGGAGCGGATGTGTAAACTGTCTGGGAACCAGAGCATGTCAGGATTGTGGATGGCTTTGTGGATAAGGGTAAGGGTTTTGAATTGAATTCTGGCTGCGATGGGGAGCCAGTAAAGTTGTTTGAGAATGGGTGTGATATGTTCATTTCTGCGGGTGCCTGTTAATACTCGTGCGGCTGCATTTTGAAGCAGCTGTAGGGGGGCTAGGCTGTTCTTTGGGAGACCTAGGAGTAGAGCGTTTGAGTAGTCTATTTTAGATAATATTAGGGCTTGCAGGGCAGTTCTAAAGTCGTTGAGGTGCAGGATAGGTTTAAGTTTTTTGAGGGTGTGTAATTTATAATAACAGTCTTTGATGGTGGAGGAGATAAATTTCTGTAGGCTGAAATGAGGGTCAAGTGTGACGCCTAGGTCTCTTACAGATTGCGAGAGGACTAGGGGAGCACGGGGAGAGTTGGCTGAGGGGGTAGGTAATGGATTGATGGGTTGAGACCGTGTGGGAAGTGTGTAAGTGGCTCCGGACAGCGAGGGTGGAAGCAGAAGAGAGGAAAAGAGGAGAAAAAAGGTGAAGATACTGCCCAAATAGGGCAGGATTGGAACAATTTGTTGTTGTGCTCTGTTTCGGGTGAATGGAAGGTGAGTGGGCTGACTGATATTGAACATTTTTGTTACTATTCTCCTCCTTGTTCCTATTTTGGGTTCTCTTATATCAGATAAGCATCATCCAGCTGGAGTGTGAACCCTTAAACTTAGACAATACTGACCATGCCAGAGGCCCAGGAAGTTAGCTTTCCCCTGCACTGGGCTTGAACCCCGGTAAACAATTGTGCCCTGGATGATGTCTCTAATACAAATGGGAGAACTGCTACACCTGCAGATTAAAATATTTAATATTTTTGTCTCTTGAGAAAAAAAAGCTGAGACCTGGAATATGTTTTGGTGTATCTTCTGTAAATATTGTTTGAATTTGTGAACAACAAGGAATAAAAAGCCAACTCTCTTATAGGAAATGTGTGGAGTAAAC
Source organism: Rhinatrema bivittatum (assembly GCF_901001135.1). NCBI lineage: Eukaryota > Metazoa > Chordata > Amphibia > Gymnophiona > Rhinatrematidae > Rhinatrema > Rhinatrema bivittatum. Next base: position 247,173,465 of record NC_042621.1, on the reverse strand, counting down.
TGTTTATTTGGGAGCCTTTTGGATGTGGTGGTAGACTTTGCCCACATTGGTGCAAAGCCTATGGTATCTTTTTACCCATGGGCTTGCCACAAATCTTCAAAGGGAAAATGCAGTGGCACTACACACATAAGTTTACCTGTGCACAGGAAGAGAACTTTGTGGGGTGAAGGAGAAGCCCTAGTGGTTAAGAGCAACCGGCTGTGAACTAGGAAAGCCAGGGTGCTGAAGTTCCTTGTAACTCTGAGGTAAGTCACAGCACCCTCAACTGCCTCTGGTACAAACAGAGCAGTGATGGCGAACTGCAATCCTTGAGTGCCACAAACAGGCAGGAAAAAAAAAATGCAGGCAAAGCGGCTCATTACCACACAATTTTGTGGTAATGAAATATAACGCAGTTTGCCTGCAAAATTGCAAAGCACCTTATTTTCATGAAACGTTAGCTACAACTGGAGCTATAGCTAACTTTCTCCATGAGCATCGGGACACTAATGCAGAAACCGTCCCTAGTCACGCTGGTTCCACTGGCACCAGTTTCCAAAATGGCTCTTATTGGCTCAAACTGCTACCATTTTGTTTTATGGATATAATATGGCCGAATGCTTTATGGCTGTAGAACAAATTGGTGCTGGTCATAGGACCAGCCAGCACCATTGTGGAAAGGAGAGCTGGAAGGACAGGAGTAATTAAGCATCAATCCCACCCTTTTATCCTCAGAGACACCCCCCCCCCCCCCGAGAAGGGGTAAGTGTGAGCTATGTGGGCTGTATGAGGCATATATGTGTGGGGTGGTCTTTTTCTTGGGTTTTTTTTTTCTTTTTAGGGATGTGCATTTGTTAAAAACAAATGACACTCCAAACTGTAAAGAACCATAAATGGTCTTCCCCAAAACTAAACCAAATGAAAAATAAAATGAACTAAAAAATGACCCCCCTTCCCCCTTCTAACCCCTGAAATGAAAAAATAAACAAAATGAAAACATTTCACCTGTACATTTTTATTTTTTTATTTAAATTAATGTTTGTTTCAGCTCAGGAATCAAGCCAAACAGAAATAAACATTAAAAGGTGAATTTTAAAAGCTTGATGCGCGCATTAATTAGGGGATGTGCGACTATGTCAGGCTCACGCATGCCGAGTGGATGTTAAAAGCCACCCGGATTTGCACGTAAATGTTGCAGCGTGCATATCTCGTAAGTTTTCGAAAAGGGGCGTGGCACAGTCTGGGCAGGGCATTTTGGGGCGTGAAGTTGAGATGTGAGTGTAAATACTTACGTGATCTGGTGCACACTGAAGCCCCTTGCCTTGCAACTTTAATTTGCTATGGATGACATGTAAGTTATAAAATAAAGGAAAATAGGCAGATCTGTGGGGTTTTAAGGGTCAGGGATAACTAGAGGAAATGAAGGCTTACAAACTATGCAGGTTGGAGGACTTATCTTTTAACTGGGTGAACTGGGGAGGAAATGGTACAACTGTGAATTTGAATTGGTATACGCCCCTTTTAAAATCCCTTGATTTATGCGGGAGAAGCGGCATTGGCACACAATTGTGCTCCCACTTAAAATCTGATGCAAATGTGCCCACGGCCAGGCTATTTTATAACATGCATGCATATACATGCACAAGTTATAAAATAGCCTCATCCCTGGGCGTGGGCCAACGCGTGTGTGCACATATGCGCCTGCAAGCTGGTTTGAAAGATACTGTCCCAGTAATCCAAAAGCCAAAGAAAAAATGCTCCGAAACAAAAAGGAAGAGAAAAAAAAATGTTCCTGTGCACACTCCCATAGTCTGCTGGTTCTTACCCAACTACCCAGCTTGCTAATGATTCCTTTATCCATGCCTTGTTTTGTTCTTATCATCTCTTTCCTTGTCTCTACTCTTGAGGGGGTGAAGGAAGAGTTTTTTATAATGCTGTAACCTCCTAACCCTACTACTTAATGGGATCTTCTTAGTTTGGGTACTTGCCAGGTACTTGCAGCCTGGTTTGGCCCCTGTTGGAAACAGGATGCTGGGCCTGATGGACACTTGGTCTAACCCAGTATGGCAACTTCTTATGTTCTTATGTCCTTCCACTGTCCTCTTTAACTGTCTGAAGCATGTTTGAATTCTATCATAGTATTGGTTATCATTACCTCTTTTGGCAGGCTATTCCTGGCACCTACAAACTTCTCAGCAAAGATTTTTCTCATGCTTCCTTTGAACTTTCTTCCCTGAAAATTCAGAACCTTCAGCTCCCTCTTGTCCTAAATTTCCTTTTTCTATAGAAAATTTCATCTTTTTGTCCTCTATTGAAATATGTCAAATTTTGAAATATTACTGCCATAACCTCCTTTCCATCCATTCCTGCAGCAAGCATATTTTGAGTGCCTGAGTCCTTTCTTTGTATGACTGGTGTTGCAGGCCTTTCATCATTTGAGGGGCAATTTTCTGAATTGCTTTCATCATTTCAATGTTCTTATGAAGGTAGCCCTTCAGCATTGAATTCAGTAGTCAAGGGTGGCATAAAAAAGGTCTTACAATAAAAATACAAAGGCAATATCTCCTTTTACTTGCTGATGATTACTCTACTTAAGGATCCAAGCATAGGGGTAGATTTTCAAATATTATGCGCGATTTTATAACATGCATGCGCTGGTACGCATAAGTTATAAAATTTCAGGTCGGCGCGCACAAGGGGAGGTAGACTAAGAAAATAAGAAAATGCCATACTGGGTCAGACCAAGGGTCCATGAAGCCCAGCATCTTGTTTCCAACAGTGGCCAATCCAGGCCATAAGAACCTGGCAAGTACCCAAAACTAAGTCTATTCCATGTTACCATTGCTAATGGCAGTGGCTATTCTCTAAGTGAACTTAATAGCAGGTAATGGACTTCTCCTCCAAAGCTTATCTAATGCAAATATGTGCAGCGAAGCATCGGGGCCTTCCCCAGTTCCCTCCCAGTCCGCTCCAATTAAGGAGCAGACTGCGAGGGAACTTCCCAACCCCCTAGCCTAACCTCCCTTCCCCTATCCTGCCTTCCCCCTATCCCTATCCTAAATACTCCCAAATCTCTTATCTTACCTTTTGCTCCTGCTTCTGAGCAGGCCATGACAGAGTACATCAAAGAGAACCTGGAGAGGGGCTTCATTCAGCATTCAACTTTCCCAGCAGGGGCTGGGTTCTTCTTCGTCGGGAAGAAGGACGGAAGCCTTCGCCCCTGCATTGACTACTGGGGCCTGAATGCTATAAAGGTCAAGGACCGTTACCCCTTGTCCCTCATCTCCAAGCTCTTCGATCGTCTGCAAGGTGTGAGGATCTTCTCCAAGTTGGATCTCCGAGGGGCCTATAACCTGATCCGCATCAAGGAGGGTGATGAATGGAAGACGGTGTGTGTGTCACACGTTCCGGAAGAGGTTTACCTTGGATCGAGGAGATGACTAAAGGAACTGAAAGACGGACTTGTGGGATCTTTAAGTGTTCCACCAGGCTCTTCATAATGAAATTGCCGCCGGCACCAGAGTCCACCAGGGCTAACGTGTGGAAGACACCATCTGCAGATGTTAACGCCACTGGTAGTGTTAGTGGAGGTGCAGGTGAAGTACGGCCCAGAAAGAGACCTCCTTCAGGTCCTAGGCCCGGGAGTTTCCCGGCCACGTCGGGCATGCTGCTATTTGATGGCCCACTGTGCTGCAGTAAAAACAAAGTCCTTCCTTAATTCACCGCCGGCGCTCTTGCGGAGAAACTCTCCCACGGCCCAACACCATGGGCTCCTCGGTGGGTGTTCGAAGGGCTCCCGATGACCCCTTGGGGGAAGGCAAGGGCTTCCTTCCTGCCTTTGCTTCCAGAAGACAAAGCCTCATACGACAGTCCACTCGATTGGCCAAATCTATCATGCCATTGAGATCATCCGGGAGTTCTTTCGCTGCTAGTTCATTCTGAAGATGCGAGGCTAGCCCCTCCAAGAAGATCCCATGGAGGCAGTCCTCTCTCCAGTTTAGCTCCGTGGTCAGGGTACGGAACTCTGTTGCATATTCGGCCACTGTCCGAGTACCCTGTCACAACCGGAGTAGTTCTGAGACAGCAGTAGGTTTATGGACAGGCTCATCAAAAATCTGTCGGAAAGTGGACAGAAACTGATTCAAGTTTCCAAACACCGGGTCTCTTCTCTCCCATAGGTGAGAGGCTCAGATCAAAGGCTTCCCATCGAGCAGGGACATAATGTAACTGGTTTTGACCAGGTCACTGGGAAATTGAGCAGGAAACAAGGAAAAGCGGACCTAACACTAACTAAGGAATCCCCGACACAAGTTCGTGTCTCCGGCGTATCACGAGGGTGCCGGGAGTTGCGTGGGAATTATCTGACCAAGATCGCCCACGGTGGCCTACACGAGGCCTTGCTGAGTAGAGCGGCCCTCTTGAGCCATGGGTGGGGACGGCAGCATGGGGTTCATGGGCCCTAACGCCTTGAGGCATTGGTTGAGGCCCTCCACAGCAGAGACAAGGGCATCCAGGGTCTTTTGCTGGTCCTTCAGATGCTGGGCCATTCCAGGAATGGCTGGGCAGGCAGATACCTCTGTCGGGTCCATGGACTTGGCAATCTGGTATGCTCAGGCTTGTGAACCCTTGAGCCGATGGGAGGATAGTATACCTTAGGAGGAAGATCCGTAGGTTCTCCCGTCGGGTGGTGAAACAGAACAGAAGATGCGACCAGCTGACCCTCGGCATTGGAGACTGAGGTGATTGTGGAAGCAGACGAAGAGTAGTGACATCAAGGAGAAGAACGGAGTCTTCGCCACTGGAAGTCCGCAGTCCTCCCAGGAGGAGCCTGTAGGGACCCAGACCGCTGGGACTTAGGTGGACCTTTGAGAGGTCAAGGATTCGAGAATTTGGTGCAAGGGCCAACTGGAGCTTCACCCCTGGAAGCCCGTGGTCCCCCCGTGAGGAGCCCGTAGGGACCCAGACCGTTGGGATTTAGGTGGGCCTTTGGAGACGATGGTCCAGAAGAAGTCTGTCAAGTGTTAGAAGGGTCATCGCTTACCAGTCCGAGGTCTTATACCAAGGGATCGCCGCTTGCCAGTCGGAAGTCACACACCAGGAATCACCGCTAGCCAGTCCGAAGTCACACACCAGGAATCACCGCTAGCCAATCCGAAGTCAGGCACCAGGAACACCAAGACGAAACAGGAACAAGGATCTGAAGTACAAGAACTCACCGAAGCAAGCAGACCTGACTATGAGGAACATTGCCAAGTCAAGGAATGAGCAGAGGAAGCCTCCCTTTATACTTCCTCTGCTCTGGCTCATTAGAAACAGCTGTAAGTAGTTAAGGGGCCTGGCCCCTTTAAATCTAGGGAGAAGGCGCGGCCTCGAGCCTAAAGATGGTGGCAGCCATCTTGGATTTCCTCCGCGGAGGAAAGGCTGCCAGCCACTGCGAGGAAGGAGCAGGAATGGCTCCCCACCCGGCGGCCATCTCGGGGACCCGAGCCAGAGCGATGGGCACCGGGTCAGGGGTTTTCCCCGAAGCTGCCATGTGGGTCGCCGCCGTGGGCAAGGTAGGGAGCCACGGTCGTGGCCTTCCACAGCCGTGGAACACAACAGTTATGCTCAATTTTCTTCTTCCATGTTTCCAGACTTGATCATTTTTTATGTAATTACTCCCAGACTGATTTCTGTTTTCCTTTGTCTTCTCTGTCTTCTATCATCAAGGGAACCATCTAGCTCCATGTCAAGGGGAATGGTTTTACCCCATTGCTTGCCTTGCTTGCCTGGGGATATAGTTGTTTTCTCATCTGATTTCTCTGAGAAAACAGAACAATGTCTCCTAACATGTCATGGGCTAAAACCAAGACTGGCTCAGCTTATTCCCCTTGATATTTAGCTAGATGGGCACCTTATTTATCATGCCCTCCCATATTAAAGTAACACTGTAACATAGTAAGTTATGACAGAGACCAGACTGGCCCATCCAGTCTGCCCAGTAGTGCATTTACGGTTGTAACTCCTGCCCCATGCAGGTTACTCTATGCCTTCTTAGTAGCACAATGCAGTAATTTCACTGAGATTTTATATTTTTTTGAATTCTGTTAACATTTTTTCTCCACCAACTCCCCTGGGAGGTCATTCCAAATTAACTAGTGTGTATTATGAATCTTAATTCCATTAAATCTAGTAAAGACACTTAAAAACTCACATCAAATTCTTTCAAAGATCTCATTTCATTTTGTATGTGCAGTTATCTGTTATAGGGAAGTGCATTTCATAGATTTGTTTTCAGTTTTTAGTGTGCTCTCATTTTTTAGTGTGCACACTAAATCTACACAGAGCACATGAAATCTAAAATGTGTACATTAAATGGATTTAGTGCGCACTAAATGGAAATGAAAGATACAAATTCAAAAAATAATTAACAAAAATGAAAAAACATCAGTGAAAAATGTTCAGCTGCACACTCCTAATCTGTTGTAGAGTCAGGGAGTTATTATTGATGTTACAAATTTTTAAATAAACATTTAATTATCACTTTCTATAGCAAATACATTTAAACAATTTCAAAGCTCTATAAAAGAAAAGTAAGTCCATCACAAATAAGCAGTTGGATCCATGTGACCGTTCATTCAAAGAAATATATTTGAAGAAACATTTAGCAACTAATGGAATACATTAGTGTGACAAACAGTTTAGCTGTACCAAATATGCTGCCTGACTTGGTTATCAACAGAAGCAGAAGATGAATGGTGTGAAAGCATTTAGAAATATTAATGCATTTTTTAGAAATACGACAGGCATTACAGTCCATTGAGTTGTATAAATAAAAGGAACTGACCTGAAAATGTAATGAAAAAACAAACCATACATTACTGGTGATTAGGCATGGTCCAATATGGGACTCTCCATCTCTTTGTGAGCTCAGTGCTGGCAGCCTGAAGGTGGCTTATAAAGCTCCACTGTAAACTCTTTCCTGAATTGCTAGGTGTCATTTTAAGTTGGCAATATGTGCATTTGATTAGATGATTTTTAACAGTCTTTTTCTCTCAGATTTAGTTTCTGGTGGATTGTTGAGGCTTGCAGAGAACTGTATTAGGTTAGCTGGAAATAATGTTGTTCAGTCTGTGCGTCAATTTAGGGTGTCAAGAGTATAGGATTGTGCAAGCTTTTGGGGAAGGATCTTGCAGTCCCACCTACCCCCACTCCACATCCACCCACACCACTGACGGTTTTTCTTATATAAATACTTAAGAAGCTTCATTCCTTGCAGTTTTATTCAATTAAAGCCGCCCCTTCCTCAATTAAGTGAAGTTGTAAATCATTTTGTTTAGTTCTTACCAAACATGGCCTCGCTGTTTTAACTCAAAGCCTCTTATTTGGTTTTTTTTTTTCCCTCTGTGTGTTGTCTGTCTTTCTTCACTACATTGCAAGCTCCAGTAAGAGAGGACTGCCTCTCCTGTGTCTCTATCCAGTCTATGCTTGAGAGCACTGTATAAATAGTAAATAAATAAGAATAAGAATAATACTAGAGACCTACTCTGATTTTACCATAGCCTATATGTTGAATTATTCTTTTACTGATGACTCTAAAACAAGTATAAAACACCATCTGGGAATCCTGTTACCTAGAGATCTTAGCTGAAATTCTTGGGTAAACAGAGTTGACACTTGATAGCACCACGTCAATAAGAGAACACTAGTTTTGAAACTTCCAAGTCCATGTTTATTTTATTCTTTGTGGCTTAACCTTTTCATTCCTAAGAACATACACTTGTGACATGATTTAAAATTCAAAGATGAAAGGGTGGGTAAATCTAATATAATTGTTGTCTAAGAAAACTGAGATAGTTTGTCTGATAAGGATATGCAGCCCCAAACTTTGTGTTTGGCTTTGTTTTTTGTTTCAGGGGGAGGGGCAGGGTGTGTGTTCAGCAAATATATACATTCCTCCCCTTTAAGGGAGGGGGGGGGGGGAGGGGGGATAGAATTGATGAAAAAAATGAGCCTCCCTTGGCCGTCAAGCACCTACCCGCCCTGCAACAGTTTAGCCCAGGGCTGAGTTGTGGCCATCCCAGGCCCCTCCAACTGCTACTCCTGACGCACAAAAGTAATCCAATCAGGGCCCAAGAATATCTGACTGGGCCTCTACGGGCCTCTCCCATCTCCATTCAAATGCATCTGCCACGGCCAAGGAGCTACTACCCTTGCCCTCACTTACCACCTTCCCACAGACCTGGTAAGATCTTTAACGGACAGAAGTGAAGCCCTTTTGCTCCTGCCCTGGGTGACAGAACTTTACAAATGGCGCCTGCCTCCAGTAAGACAGGGGCCACTTTGGTGTTTGTAATGAACAAAAGATTGCCTCATTTGTTGTATTTTTTTTGCATTCGTTTTAAACTAATGCACTTCTCTATTGTCTGATGTCCATAAATAAGAAACTACTAAGGGGTAATTTTATAATGGCTCGCCTAAGAAAATTGCAAATATATGCATAAGTTACACCGATTTAGAGAACTTATACACATATGTTCCCTTTGAAAATTATCGCACCAAAACTACCACTGCAAATCAAACCTACTAACTTGTGCATAGGAAATTTATGCACATCCTTCTGAAAACTCCATCTCCGGGAATGCCTCTGCTCAGTTTGGGTAAACTTACAGGCAAATGGGAGAGGCACACATGAGTTTATCTACATATCAGGCAGGCAATTTCCTAACAAGACCTTTCCTTTCATATAGAATGCTTTATCTGCAGAGGTGCCTCTAAATAAACATACTGAATTCTTCATTTATTTCATTAACTTCCAGAGTTCCTGTTATTCCTCGTGGATACATGTCTTCAAAATTTCATGCCACCATAGTTCTTCATAGTTTGTCATTTTTATGTTCTTTCAGATTCCTCTGAGGTTTTGAGGGGTAATGGCCCACAATATCTCTAGGAAAACCTTTTGTGGTACCAGCCGGAGTGAGAATTAAGGCCAACGCAAGGTTACTTTTTGACATCTGTTTTAACTTCTAAGTTATGATTGAAGAGTTATACACAGTGGCGTAGCCAGAATTGATTTTTTGGGTGGGCACAAGGTTAACATGGGTGGGCTGTAGGCATGCGGATCTGAGACCTACTAGTTGTTTTCTTATTGATAAATAATGCCATATACCGCACCCTAGAATGGCTTAAGTAATTTGCAACAGCCATTATGAGTCATGTATGAAACTTTAAAATAATTTACTTCAATTATTTCAAGTATAGAAAACAATCAGATCCAATCATGTAATAAAACAAAAATTAATGTATTCTTTCATGAACCGTCTTTGCAGAAACCAAGAAATCTTCATAAATACAATAAAATATAATTAATCATCAGAACAGGTGCAGCGCAGAGCTAGGGCAATTCACATTACAGCTAACATGAAAAAAAAAATTCAAATTCTGGTGTCATCTCAGCAAAAAATAACCCTCCACTGCTATTTTGTGAAGTAACACAAACTCTTGCAAAGAAAGAGGCATCTAGAACTTTGCCATACAATCACAGCACTGACTCTCAGGATTCAAACAGCAACCTTATGAAAAAGCAGCAATGCAAATACTACACCAGTCCCTAGAACATTAATACATCACCTACTGGAATAACAGAACAAGCTGGACTTGTTATGGCTATGGCTGCTGTGCAACCGCCTCACCACCAGGGGTCCCTCTAGAGCTGGCTCTCCTGACAGGCCCAGTCTATCTCCCTTCTCCTCTCTATGTTCTGGGCTTTCCCTTATAACCCTGCCTGACAGTTCCCTCAGTGCTTCGGCATCGAGCTCGCCTGGGCTCCCTGCTCTAGCCTTCCTTGCTTGCTGTGCGTGTGGTCCTTTGACCTTGCTTTGCCTAGCCTTGCCTTCGGGCCTTTTCTCTTGCCTTGCCTTGCGTGGCCTTCGGGCCTTCTGTCTTGCCTTGCCTTGCCTTGCCTTGCGTGGCCTTCGGGCCTTCTACCTTGTCTTGCCTTGCCTTGCCTTGCGTGGCCTTCGGGCCTTCTACCTTGTCTTGCCTTGCCTTGCCTTGCGTGGCCTTTGGGCCTTCTACCTTGTCTTGCCTTGCCTTGCGTGGCCATCGGGCCTTCTACCTTGTCTTGCCTTGCCTTGCCTTGCGCGGCCTTCGGGCCTTCTACCTTGTCTTGTCTTGCCTTGCCTTGCGTGGCCTTCGGGCCTTCTGTCTTGCCTTGCCTTGCCTTGCGCGGCCTTCGGGCCTTCTACCTTGTCTTGTCTTGCGTGGCCTTCGGGCCTTCTGTCTTGCCTTGCCTTGCCTTGCGTGGCCTTCGGGCCTTCTACCTTGTCTTGTCTTGCCTTGCCTTGCGCGGCCTTCGGGCCTTCTACCTTGTGCTGTGTATGGTCTTCGGACCTTCTGCCCTGCCCTGCCTTGCTTACTGTGCGTGCGGTCCTCTGCTCTACTGTCCGTGTGTGTTTGGCCTACGGGCTCTCTGCCCTGCTTACTGTGTGTGGCCTACGGGCCTTCTGTGTGGGTGTGGCCTACGGGCCTTCTGACCTGCCTTGCCCCGCTTACGGTGTGTGGCCTACGGGCCTTCTGTGTGTGTGTGGCCTATGGGCCTTCTGACCTGCCTTGCCCCGCTTACGGTGTGTGGCCTACGGGCCTTGTGTGTGTGTGTGGCCTACGGGCCTTCTGACCTGCCTTGCCCCGCTTACGGTGTGTGGCCTACGGGCCTTCTGACCTGCCTTGCCCCGCTTACGGTGTCTGGCCTATGGGCCTTCTGTGTGTGTGTGGCCTACGGGCCTTCTGACCTGCCTTGCTCTGCCTCCTGCCCTGATCCAGCCTGAACCTAGACACTGCTATCTGCCGCCTGCCCTGACCCAGCCTGAACCTAGACACTGCTATCTGCCTCCTGCCCTGACCCAGCCTGGACCCAGACCCTGCTAACTGCCGCCTGCCCTGACCTAGCCTAGACCCAGACACTGCTACTTGCTGTCTGCCCTGACCCAGCCGGGACCCAGACACGGTTTCCAGCCATCCCTGTCTCTCTCCACCTGGAGCAACCCTTTTGGGTGGTGTTCACTACCCCTGAACTCAGCCCAAGCGTAACAGGACTACTACTACAGAGAAACTATGTGCTAGAAATACTGCATTTCTGTCACACACAGGCAAAACTGAGACCGACCATTACCTAATATAGAAATAAGAGACTATAAATTAGAAACAGAAACATGCAGATAAAGCCAAAATACAAAGCCTGAGAAACTAAAATGTCTGAACGGTGGAATACTTAAAAAAGAGCAAAATTCAAAAATATAAGAAATGCACATTCCTAAAGATGACATATTTAAATTGCTCTAAGAAAACCCAAATGGCAAAATTGAAGGGCTACTGTCCTCACTCAATTCAATCAAACATACACAATATGTGAGGATTAATTATGTCTTAACATTTCATCCGTTAGTTTTTCACCCTCAGAAATTGGTATCAGACTGCGTGCTCAATCGCTTAGGCTCTTGCCCTATACAGGGCTACAACCTCTTTCATGATGGCAATGGCACTAGAATAGTAACTTCATTTACCAATTTCACTAATGTACTCTTTTTATTATATATACCAGTTTTTAACTTTTTAATCGTTTTAAAATTTTTTTACTTATCTTGCCAAATTCATGACAACCTCTCCGCACCGTTGTGTGAACTTGTCCTGTAAGTATCCAAATCAAAGCAGTCACACACACATATTGGTTGATAGAAAGAGGTTGAAGCCCTGTATAGGGCAAGAGCCTAAGCGATTGAGCACGCAGTCTGATACCAATTTCTGAGGGTGAAAAACTAACGGATGAAATGTTAAGACATATTTAAATTGCTAACATCTCAAAATATATATATATATATATTTTTTTTTTTTTACCTTTGTTGTCTGATCTTTGTATTTTTTTAATCAGTTGGTCCTGGCCTCTTTTTCCCATTTTTTCCCTTGTCGCTCATTTCCTAATTCCTTTTCAGTGTCTTTCTTCTACTACTCTCTTCTTCCTTTCCAAACACACACACGCTTTCTCTCACAGACTCCCTCACACACTCAAGCTCTCATTCTCATATGCTCTCCCCCCTGCCCCAAGCTCACATTCTCTGCAGACATACATACAAGCTCTCACTTTCTCACCCCTCCCCAGGCTTATATTCTTATGCACACACAGACGCACATCCAAGCACCCATTCTCACCCACACACACAAACCCAGACTCCCATTCTCACCCACACATATACACATTCAAGCACCCATTCTCACCCACACACATTCAAGACTCCATTCTCACTCCCATACACACCAAGGCTCCCATTCTCATCCACACATACACATTCAAGTGTGTGCACAGTTTCCACTTCCTCTCCCCAGAGCAGGAAGATCAGTTGGCCTCTCCTGCTGCCAACGGCCTCCTGCTATCTTCGGGCCGTTCGGCCAACCGATCTTCCTGCTGGAGGGGTGGGGGGGGGGGGAGCAGAAGCTGTGCACGGCGCTTCCGCTCTCCTCCTTCCCCCCCCAAACAGGAAGATTGGTCGGCCGTACGGCCCGAAGATAGGAGGCCGGTGGCAGCAGGAGAGGCCAACTGATCTTTCTGCTTTGGGGGGAGGAAGTGGAAGCTGTGCGCAGTGCTTCTGCTCCTTCCCCCCCCCCCCGAAATGGGAAGATCGGTCGGCCGTACGGCCCGAAGATAGGAGGCCGGTGGCAGCAGGAGAGGCCAACTGATCTTCCTGCTTTGGGGGGAGGAAGTGGAAGCTGTGCGTGGCGCTTCCGCGCCCCCCCCCCCCAAAACTGGAAGATTGGTTGGCCATATGGCTGCAGGACCGCTTCCCCATGTGTGCCGTAATAGTGCACCAGGCCTGGGTCCTCCTCTTCACTGTCGCGGGGATGGGATCCCGCGACAGCTTTGCAGTTCCTGTGCCAGTTGGGTGGGCCTGGGTCTAAATTGGGTGGGCAGCTGCCCACCCAGGCCCACCCGTGGCTATGCCACTGGTTATACAACTCTGGCTTTTTCGCAGATGACATCCCTGATTTGGAATGTGCTGCCTGCACATGAAACAGCTGACTTTTCTCTTCCTAGTATAGATGTGAAATCAGGATAAGGATAGCAATTTTTGAAACAAGCATTGATTATTGGATTCCAGCTTCAAGTCAATTGTTTTATTTGATCATTTTTAAATGTAAGTTTTGATATTTATTTTTAAATTGTTTTTATTAATTTTTTTCTAGTTTATTTGTATATTTCTTTGAATGTTTGATTATGTATATTGTAGTCTAAACTGCTTTTATTGTTGATACTGCCATGTGGTATATACATTTATCAAATAAATTAATATGTAATTGTACGATATCCTCCAATAAGGGCGAGCACTAAAGGGTGGCGGTCAAAACAGCAAGCACAAAAGGGCACTGTGAAAAAAGGCGCCTTCTAGAAAGGTCATTGATTAGTAAGGGCGTGATTATTAAGCACGCACCTCAAAAAGGCACGCCTTTATTAAGGCCATGGGCCAGGAGAGAAGGGGGTTGGGGGGGCAGGGGGGAGCATTGAGACAGCGCCGCGGAACCTAGCAGAGGACATCAGCTAGAGGGAGCTCCGCAGCGCTGTCTCAAAGCTCCCCCAACCTCCTTCTCTCCCGGCCCGCGGCCTTCATCATGGCGCGCCTTTTTGAGGCACTCGCTTAATAACCGCGACCTTACTAATCAACAACCATTTTAAAAGGCACCTTTTTTCGCCACGCCTTTTTCTTCTCACCTTTTTTGCCGACACCCTTTAGTGCTTGCCCTTATTGAAATAAACCTAATTCTACTAATGTGCAATCATTTTGGTAGGTTACTGCTGATGACTTATCAAACTTTGTGCAAAATAAATCTTACTAAGTTAAAGAGGTAAAAATATTTCATGATACTTTTACCATGTTAATATGCTGTGTCATTTTTATCCAATTACCTAAATTTAGATGCCTATTTTTACTAGGCACCTGAAGAGTGGGTGGGGCCATTAGAATTGTGAAGCCAGGGGAATGAACTAAGCCTGAATTGCCAGGAATAAAATTCAGTAATTTGAGCAAACCATAGCTGACACATGAGCAGGGATACACCATCCCCTCAGGATAAGTACAATAACCAGGTTATGAAAGCCACTTGTAGATAGATTGCACTGTTAGAAGACCATGGATAAGTAGAAGAAAAATGAGGTGATAAAAGAGGAGGAGGAGGAAAAGAATGAGAAGGCTGAGGAGAGGTGAAAAAAGGGAGAAGAAGTCAAAGAAGAGATGAAAGAAAGGATGGAGCTTCATCAGTATCTTGAATTATTCTTTATGGAAGTGGCATAATAGGCAGTGAGCAGTACAGGTCACTGCTCTGCTGACCCTGGATCTACAAGATCAGTTTTAGTGCTGAGGAGAATGACCTTCTTCTCCAATAGGTCCTAAAGCACTCTTCACCATTCCTTGAGAATGAATCCAGCAGGGGGTCCCACTGTTACAAAGGACACATTGTTGAAGGAGGTTAGCCATAGTTCCTAACAGTATCGGGGGGAGGGGGGAAGATCCTGAGGCACCACTGACCACTGCACGAGGAGTTATAGGGACTGCAGACAACTACTCTGGCAGATATTTTCTAAAATACTGGCTCATCTTGCCTAGGTTGGGGGGGGGGGGCATGCTTCATCTAGATTTGTGCCAAGGAGGAAAGTGTAAAGTGCGTCCTCAGAGCTGAACAAGCTGAAGACACACTACAGTGGCCCAGGGCCTAGAAAAGTTGCTCCGTTCTGCCTGCTTGGCCTTCTCTTCAACAATGCTTGCTGAGGGCCCTCTTCCTGTCTCTCGTTCCATTCCTGCCTTCTTTCCTCTCATTCTTATTCTGTCCTCCCAGTCTTTCACTACTTTCCCTCTTTTTCTCTTTCATTCCTTCCATGTCTCTCTCTCTTTTCACTCCTTCTTTCTCTCACTCCTTCTTCCCTTTTCCTCATGCCTTACTGCCCTTTCCTCTCAATCATTGCCCTTCTTTCTCTTACATGCACCATTTTTTTGTCTGCACTGCTTCAGACAGAGCCACACATAAGATGCTCCATGTTAGTAAAAGAAGACCTGTCAGGTGTGTTTTTTTTTTAAAGTTACTTCATTCCACCCTTCAAGTGGCAAGTTGTTCCATAACTTAAATTTCCTGTAATACGACTGCACCATTCCTCACAACATTGTCCATAGGTGTGGGGCTATGTGTGTGTGCATGCATGGGAATTTCTAAGCACTCTATTATTCTTCATTGGCATCATGTGTGCATGTGTGATCAAGATAATACCATGGCAATTGTTAAGATCATTTTCCGCAACTTAACTGATGCGGTAAATGTTTATTATGTAGCATGAGGTTTTTATAGCAGGGTAAACGTAGTTACCACATGGCAAACACCTTATTGTGCTTTTGCATATTGATTTAATGATCTTCCTATGGCAAATCTGAACTGATGGGCAAAACACATAAAGAATTAGTTTCAGTTTTTAAGAATTCACAAAATGCACTATATGGTATGGTATTGCAAAACCGTAATATGTTATGCAAGTTATAACAAGCATTGGATGCAAAAGCATTTGGAGTATGTGTCTATATTTTAAATTCATGAACAGTGACAGAAAGTTCATTTTAAGAAGCCTATCTAAAGGGATTTACCATCTTTTTAATATTTTTTGAAGTTTGCTTTATGATCCTGTTGACCTGCTATTAGTGGAAGCTTAGCTTTCAACAAAGGTAATTAAATTATGAAATCACTGCTGCAATGATCAAACTACTCATAAAACAAGAAATTAAAAAAAAAAAACATGAAATAAAATCTTGTAGGCTGCTCTTCATGTAATATTGCTCCCTGATGTTAATTACATTTAAATGGGAGAGTACTATTTTGGTATTATTCATACGCCTCCAAAAGTACTTTCCAGTTTATCATACCTGTCAACCCCAGTGCATCACAGGCTAATACTTTATTAAGAAAAAAATCATTAGGGAGCTGCTGATCCCATTTAAGTACATTGGGCAGAATGTAAGACTAATTAAAAAGCATATTTTTACATTATTAATTTTTGAGTTTCACACTTAATGAATGTGAAATGACAGGGCTACTATTTTTATATACAGGCTCTTTGGGCTTCACAGCTTGGGGAATTGAATTCAGGGGATTTTTGCAAAGATTTTGCTGGGGAGATTTGCCTTCTGGTTTTTTTTTTTTTTTATTATTAGCTGTTCTTTTTCACCAGACCTGGGAAATTATACAAAGGCATTATATTGAAGCATATTACAACCACTTAAAAGGAATAGTTAAATAGATGTTATTTTTTTTTCTCATACCGCTATAAAAGTATTTTAGATGAGGTATAAAATATGGTTTTTAAATGATATTATGATTTGCAAACACTAAAAAATAATTGCAGCACAGTTGCAAGAGGAAAAAGCATCTAATCTTTATTGTATAAGACAATGTGATAAAATATTTTACAGCCAAAAGCTCATTTTGCATCTGGAAAATTGTGTAAACTGATGGGGGAAAAAAATCTCATTAAAACTAAGGGCTACTTTTAATATTCTTACAACAACACAATGTATTATAACGCTCTATTTTTCCAGTTCATATTGTTTATTAAATTAGGCAATTGCACCTACGCCTTAGCATCCTATTTAAATAAAGACATAAAATACTAGGGCTATAGAAGTAGGCAGGCAAATCTGTATTTATATCAGCAGTTAGAGAGTAAGAGTTAAAATGTAATACTAATGATATAAAGAGTTGGTTGTGTTCTCTGTCTAAATCATAGCAGTGTATTTGGAATATAGAACATTCCAGCAGTTGCTTCTCTTTGCAGTTTCTGCGGTGAATATCGGCTCAGTTCACTGGTTAGGCATAAGTCAAGGAGAATTTTACAGGGGTTGCTCGCAAAGGTATAGAAAGTATAGGTTTTGTTTTGTTTTTTTTCCCCTTGGTAAATGCACCTACAATTACCTCTCTGTATTTTTATTGTCGTTTATACTAAGCACAAAACTCCTGGTTTAACTGCTGAGGCTTTTTCTCGTGGAAATCTAGAAAATTACATTTGTACCAAGTGAGGGGCTTTGTGAATGAAGTCTGGAGTGAGGCCAACACAAATTAATCAGGATAGAGGTTGCTCTGTGTTCAGAATGACCACAGTTTATGTTCTTAAAGTATTAATTTGTCAACAGTTTTCCTACCTTCCTGGGTCTCACTTGAATGGCATGAAGGGAGGGTTTGGATGCAGGTCTTTGCTGCTTTGCCCTGTGGTTTCAGAGATCAATTCCAGTTAATTGAAATACAATCTTACCTGTTTTCTCAAACCATCTTGTCAAGATGGTTTAATAATCAGTGGCAACAACGCAAGCGTCTGTAGGGGGGCAAGCAATACTTTACTATCATGGAAGAAAGGAAATTAATTTAACAATGCACAAAACAGTAGCTGAAGCCAGTTCAAGTCTTAAAAGTTTTCCAGCTTTTATACTGCAAGTGCTCACATTTAGGTTTCTTGACCCAGGCAATGTGTTATACCAATCACAACTTCAAAGAATGTAAAACAGTCTTTATTTATCATGCATGCACTAACGTAAAACTTTCTTTCTTCGGGGGCTTGCAGTATTGGTACTGTGGAAATGAACTTGCTACGCACAGTTTTCTGTTCTCATAAGATCGAAAGAAAAGACCAGATTGTCACTGCTCCCTGTGCCCCTCTGGATATATTGTTCATTTCTGTGGCTCTGCGATGCAAGAGCCTCTGAGTTCAGAATTTCCCAAACAAATTCATACCCTCTTTTAGTTATTCTTTCTTGAAATGCTGAGTGCTTCTTCTCCGTAAGCTCAAGCTCTTATTTGTGAATGTGCATTACACCCTAAGTAAATCATGCAGTCAGAGGCAGATGTTATTATCCAGACTGTTTCGTGAGTGCTTATCCAGGGTAATATCTAAGTCATAACCAGCATTAGCTGCATCTCTGCCATCTCAGTTCGTTAGGGAAGTTTCGAATGGCTCCACTAAATATACCCAGAAGCATGCTCTCTTGTTTTCTTGCAGTTCATTCATTTTAATATGGTTTTCTTACGTTACGCTGGACAATGCATCATGGGAAGCAAATGAACAAAATGCTAATCTTCTTTTTCAGTGATAGAAATTAAGCTTATGTTTAGAGGTGTTGTCACCAGAGTACATGAAGATTTTGTACCATTTTTCAACCTATCAACTTACATTTAATTATTATTATTATTATTATTATTATTGGTGAACATTTCTTTTTGTTGTTTTTAATCATAGGACGTTTTTCCTTTCGTCCAGTATTACAACCACATACCACATTTGTTGAGATCAGTGTTCACTTGGTCAAGTTGTCTTTGTACCTTGAGTGTACATGGTATCAGAGGGATGCTTGTTACTGTGTGTTTCTGATTGCAATCAGCACAGTAGTGCGACAACTTACTCAGATCCATGCTAGAGTGAGCAGCCGAATAGGAGAAGCCCTTCTAAACTTCCAGGACTTATTTTTGGCTTAAAATAAAATAAAGATTTGAAAGAAGAAAGGGGGACCCTTAATGATTTTCTTCTTATTGCTTGCAGAATTATTTGAAACATTTTTGTGGCACTACCTTCACTGGCAAGTTATAGATTAAATAATGAGCCATGTTACCTGCAGAAGATGCCATATTTATTTGCCATGTCTTGAGTCTTTAGGAAAAGACTCAAGACATGGCTTTTCAGGCAAGCCTTCCCGAACTCCACCTAACACGCACCATCAATAAATTCTCTGCACAGAAGCTGTATATATTGGACTCCATATTTATATTGTACACTTGTATATAATTAACCTCCTCTATCTCTCTTTATTTCTTACAACCCCAGTTCATTAGCCCCTGTTAATTGTAACTGCATCTCTTCATCACGTTTATTTATGTTCTTGGTTGTATTCTTCGCACCCCTGTTTTTTGTAAACCGACATGATGTGAACGATTTCATGAATGCCGGTATAAAAAAACCTTAAATAAATAAATAAAAATAAATATTATAAACAAATTTCATGGCTTGTGGTAGAATGAGCATATACATTTCAGAATGCAGGTAAAAACATCACAAAGAAGGACAGAGCAATAAAATGGACTATATCTATAGGTGTTTGCTTTCTGTTGACGGCAATGCCCGGTGTGCTTTGCTTGTCTGTAGCAGCTTTTATTGACATACATCACCAAACATTATTGACATTGTCCTTGTTTTATTAGTATACATTTACCTTGTTCACTGTTTTATTATTCCAGATTTCAGTTGCTGCCAAGTATTAATCAATATATTATGCTGCTCAGTTGGGCAAGCTGTACAAAAACACAGTGCCCCTAGGGTTAATACAGTCAAGAACTAGAAAAGTGTTTTAGACATGTACACAACATGTGGTTTACTATTATCATTAAATGAGGTGAACTGGGACTCTATACATATGGATTTTGAATTGCATAAATTTTGATTGATATCATTTGAAGACCAAGACCCTGAAAGGCTAGATTTTGTGAAAGACGATACACAGGCCAGCTATTACCACATGCAATAATACCAGGAAAAATACTTGAAATGAGCAAGGCAGCTGGCCTTTAAATAGCTAAAACATAACATCAATACTTATTTTGAATAATGGAAAAAAGAGGTAAAAGATGTTGACCTCTGTTTGACAATAACATGTTCCAAAAGTAGAACTGGCCTCGTGGGATAGCTCCTTACTCAACAGTAGCAACAATGAAAAAGCTCGCTTTTTCTCTCTCTCTCTCTCGCTCCTTTCTTTCGTTTCTCTCTCTTTTGCTGTTTCTGAGCATGAAATCACTATTTTTGGACAACCCAACAGAAAAAAAAAAAAAGAATTTTCACAAGTTCAGGAAACACTTGAGAGGTAAAATCAACATCCTGAGACAGGAGACAGACCAGCTTTTGACACCAGGTTGGACCTGTGAGGTCTAACGAAACCTTCAGCCAGGAAGTGCCTGCCACAGAGGTCAGGGCATCAGGGACCTCGCATGAAGGCAAAAGAGAGCAGAACTTTCCATGCACCATCAAAACCAACAGGCCTTTTCATGGGAAATTTGCTGAAAATGTGCTGATCTGCGTTAAAGGTTTATTAGGGCGGGATAAGAAGAGCCTTAACTTACTGTGAATTTCTGGCTTATGCAGTTTTAAGTACATGTAGTGAATTATAACATACGCTGAAATAGCAAATGGTCTCTGAGGCCCTAAATCCTTTCTTCCTAATGTGTGATACACATGGAAAATTATCAATACATCACTCTAAAAGATTCATTCAATTTGCTCATATTTGTTGGAACTTTTTAGAGAGCACAGGATACTTAATGCTTCATTTATGATTTATGTACCATAAATGTACTAAAACATTAAACATGTTTCTGCTGTGGCATATTTGAAATCTCACAGGGGGAAAGTCCAAATGTTTCTCAGCCTGCGACTTTGCTTTCCCTGAGGAGTTTGATTATTTGTGTTGTGTTACACCATAAGTGTTGATTAAGCCTTTCATGTTGTAGTGACAGAAGTGCCAAGCAGTGCTTCCCTTTAATAGGGGTAATAACCTATATTAAGCACTTGAAGATGTTTTCAAAACAGCAGAACCCAAAACGTTGCAAAATAAACATAGCTGATGGTCCTCTCTTACTTCCTGCAGCTTACACCACTATCTACAGTAGCTACCCCCAAGTCAAAGTTCGTGGTTGGCACAAGAATAGAAGCAACTTAATTTGTTTAAGTTTCCACAATCCAATGTAAAAAAAAAAATAAAAAAATTGTGACACGTGCAATTTTAGAACAAAGGAGTAGCAATGAATTTGCTTTTTACTCTAAGAGGAGGTTTCCAGAGTTTCCTAATACATGCAGGCAATTATTTAAACAAGACAAGACAATATAAATAACTTGCTTTGGATTGCTCTGGACAGAATTAATGACTTTCTTTTGCCAGTTTCGTATTGTTTTCATGTTTTGGAGAAAGACACGCATTTCTCAGGAATCGCTGTTGGGTAACAATCGGGACAAGCGTTATAGGGGAAAGGACATAAATCAAGAAATGAGGGGGAAAAAAAAATAGTTTCTGCACATTTTCAAAAAACACGTTGTGCTCTCTGAGGTCCTTTTCATTTTAACCAAATCAGGGGGAACTTATCCTCACAGCGGCAAGGCAGATGGAACAATAAATCACAGGAACCATTGACTGCCTGCAGTGCACTCTCCACAGCTGTCACTTTTTTTGTCTCTTTGGTTTTAGCTGACATGGTTTGAGGTCCACTGTGAACCAATCTGGACTTTTTTTTTTCTTTTTTTTTTACAGTCATATCCATCAAAACGACCAGCAGCCATCAAGCCGCTCCAGCGATCGATTCGTTTGCTTATTCTCACGCATAGCCAATACTCTGCTCACTAGGTGAGGCATGGGAGAAGCACCTCATTTTAGCTTTTTTTTTCGCCTCGAGCTACAGCTGTGATTTTTCTGAGCAGTCTTAGTCAACGTTATTAAACTTGCATTATGATAGCTATAAAGCAAACCAGATAAATAAGCTCACAACACCAAAAAAAAGAACAAGGATTGTTTCTAAACTATATTGAGAAGATACTAAGATTGCAGTCACCCACTCATTGCTTATTTTGCAAAGCAAACAAGCAAATGCTATGTGCATAACCTTAGCTGTCTTGCTAAAGGTCAGTGTGAGATTGTTAATTTCTTTAGCTGCCTTTGGGTGGCACTCTGATGCCGGTGATTACTTGTAGTGTGCAGGGAAACAAGATGTCCTTTCTTTACAAAAGACTCAATCTACAAAGGCTGAAAAACAAAATTGATTAAATTTGAACTGTAGTATGAAAGTTTACTTCAGTGTATAAATTATTAGCCTAGAAAGCAGTAAATATTAGGCCTTTTGTAATATAGGCCAAGTGTTTTATTTGAGCAAAATTATAGTTGCACACAAATATTCTGCTAAGTGACTTTGTTAGAAGATTTAAGCCTCAACATGTTCTTTTTTTTTTTTTTTTTTAATCTAAAACCTGTGACTTAGATTATATGAGCATAAATGCCATTTTAGTTTACAGATTTCCTCAGTGCATTTGATTAGAAAGTACATTGAATGCTTGGCACTAGTTTTATGGCTTACATTGTGCCACATAATTCAAGGATGCATGGACTATTGCATCTGGTTCCTAATCTTAAAAAGAATTTTGTAAAACAATATACATAGGAATGGAGATTGCAGGATCCACACAACTTTAAAAAAAAACTAAAGAAAACAGAACGGCATCCTTAAGACCTTCTCTTTTCCCAAGATAAATTGTAATTTTTTTTTCTAAACTCCATGATGTTGACTTGAGGTGATAGTTGAAAGGCACCAGAAGCCTTTGGAATTTCAGAAACATATATTATTATAAAGGAAGAAATTAACCTGAAAGTGTCACTGTTTAAAAGGTACTGTTTTCAAATCCTCAGGCCATACCTGAGGATTTGAAAACACTTTCTTTTCCCTACTTCCTTGTATTTCACTTTTAGTAGACAACTTGCCCCTTTTATTCGTAGAGATATGTATATGACAAAAATCATAACAGTTGTGTTATAAAACACCCTGCAATTTCTCTTATTGTGAAATCCTGGAGTTTAATCACAAAACACTAAAATAGGATTTCTTGATGTCTATTAAGTGTAGCTCAAAGAACACAATCCTCAGACCATATTTTTTTCTCTTCATAAACCTATTCCATTCTGTCTTTTGAAGTTTTTTTGTTGTTGGATTTTTTTTTTTTTTTTGGGGGGGGGGAGGCTTAGAAATTAAAAGTTACAAATGGTAATATGTCAAGAAACTCCACTTTTATTCATGATGAAATTGTATGAAAGGTAAAAATAGTTTGATCGATAAAAACCAGGCTTCTTCTTCAGTATCAAATGAAAACCCAGCACAAAGATTAGTGCAAGTCAGATATAACTTGTGAAATCTTATTAAAAATTCATTATTTTCAATGTGACCCAATTACCCTTAGTGTACCTAAATATTTTCTGCATTCCTCTAGCAGGGCTATACAATTACAAAGCACTGAAAATCTTTCAAAATACCATTAAGACTATTTATGCTGTAAATCATCATACGATATTGAAAATTATGGATTTTGAAACAAGAATTGTTCAGATATAAAGACCACCAGTCAATGGCAAGCTAGTTATGCAATTTCATTTTAGTGCAATAGATTTTCATAAACCTTTGTGTGCTGTTCACTCATTTCAAATAAGTACCATGCTTGTTCTGAACAGAAAACGTCTGAGGCTGTGGCTAATATGTTGAGTATCAGCAGACATCCTCTTAAAAGGCGGCAAGGAGAAATGACTAAGTTCTTTTTACTAGTAGGACTAGAATGTTTAATTGCTGGCAGCTTGAATTCTAGTAATGAGTAAAATCTATAACACCAAAAATAAAGATCCTTCCCATTGCAGCTTTTGCATGTCAATGGCAATACATTTGCAATTTTCAAATGTATTCTAAGTTTTACAGCTTTGTGCGCTGTCACACTGTCAGGTTGCTGGCTCTGCCAATGTGGAAAAGCAGTTGTTAATTTGCAAAAGGTTGACTATGATCATAATGATTATAAAACACAATGAAATGTAAGTGCAGATTAAATGCAAACTATGGAAATGTGTGTGAAGTGGTTAGCAGTCAAATGCCAGAAAAAAAGTTTTAAATATAGAAATGCAAACAGATTTAAAGTATTATAAATACTATGTGAATGGCAAATGTCTTATATTTTACTGCAGGATTCTGGTTAGGCACATTTTTTTTTCTTTTATAATAGGTCCTACATCTACAGGAATTCATTATTCATTATTCCAACTGTGATGCAGAGGCCCCGTGTTTTTCCTTTCTTATAACACATGCTCTAAACATCATTAATATATAATTTCTTCTTTTTTTTTTTTTTTTTTTAAAGGACACAATTTTGCATACAGTGCAGAATAGGCTTTTGTTATAATACGACAATTGTAAAGAGAAATATTTGAAGATGTAGCCTTTCCGTTAAGGCATTTTACTTCCCTTTTTATTTAAGACACCTGATTTGCAAATATGTAGAACAAAAAAAAGAGCAACATGAAAAGTGATCTCATTTGCGTATAGATGTATTTCATTTAACAATAATGACACCAGTTTCAAAGCCATTTCCATGGATAATCAAGCATTTCACCCCCTAGGAATGGGCTCTGAAAGTTGCCCATCTGTATGTGGGTAAAGTAGAAGTGCATGCGTTGTCCACATCTCATGCACTTTTGCCCCATATTGTAGTGGAAGCATTCTCAGGGAGGGCTTACATCAGGGGAGAAAACCATGTGCACAGTTTTGGATTTTCAAAATGGCACATCCAGTTTTGGTTGGGGAAAAGAATCCACAGATAAAGCAGGTGCAAATCATTGTGGCTACTTTTCCCTTTGCCAGTTTACATTGAAAATCAGTACAAAGACCAAGGGTAAAAAGTACCCAAGGGCTTAGCAACTATGTGAGGAGTCTGAAATGGCCCCAGAACGAGCCACATATTTAAGTGAATGAAATGAAATAAACCGTGGTAGCTCACATTTCATTTCAAATCAAACTAGGGCGATTCATCTGTTATGAAAACCTTACTGGTTCATATCCTGGGTTACTGATTTGCTCCACAGCATTCTGTTAATGCTGCTCCCACCTTTTCATCACCGGTTGCTGTCATATAGTTTCAAAGTGCTGAGATCCTTGCAGCAGACTTTTCTGGCATTTGGGGAGTAGTTGCCCATTAATTGATGTCGATGTTGCACTGCTTCACATTGGCCTGCAGGAAATTCTTGAAACACTTTCTATACCTTCCTCTTTAACGTACAACTTGATTAAATTGGGACAATACAATTTTCTTTGGGAGTCTAAAGTCCGATAATTGGATGATGTGATCAGTCCAGCAAAGCTGATGTTGGATGATCATTTCCTCAGTGCTCCTGATGTTCGATTATAAAAGAATGCTAATGTTGGCGCAAATATCTGATAAGGGGGATCTTCCATAGGCAACATAGAGGGTAATTCCCTAGATCTTGAAATATCTCCTGTATGTTACCCATTAGAGATGTGAATCGTGTCCTCGATCGTCTTAACGATCGATTTCGGCTGGGAGGGGGAGGGAATCGTATCGTCACCGTTTGGGTGTTTAGAGTATCGTGAAAATCGTTAAAATCATGAACCGGCACACTAAAACCCCCTAAAACCCACCCCCGGCCCTTTAAATTAAATCCCCCCCTCCCGAACCCCCCCCCCCCCAAATGCCTTAAATTACCTGGGGGTCCAGCGGCGGTCCGTAGCTAAATCGGGGAAAGGGGGAGGGCAGGAAAACCGGCACACTAAAACACCCTAAAACCCACCCCCGACCCTTTAAATTAAATCCCCCACCCTCCCGAACCCCCCCAAATGCCTTAAATTACCTGGGGGTCCAGCAGCGGTCCATAGCTAAATCGGGGGAAGGGGGAGGGCAGGAAAACCGGCACACTAAAACACCCTAAAACCCACCCCCGACCCTTTAAATTAAATCCCCCACCCTCCCGAACCCCCACCCCAAATGCCTTAAATTATCTGGGGGTCCAGCGGCGGTCCGGAACGGTCTCCTGCAATTGAATCATGTTGTCTTCAGCCGGCGCCATTCTGCGCCACCATTTTCCGTACGGAAAACAATTCGCGGCAGGAAATCACTAGGGATGTGAATCGTGTCCTCGATCGTCTTAACGATCGATTTCGGCTGGGAGGGGGAGGGAATCGTATTGTTGCCGTTTGGGGGGGTAAAATATCGTGAAAAATCGTGAAAAATCGTGAAAAATCTAAAAATCTAAAAATCGCAAAACCGGCACATTAAAACCCCCTAAAACCCACCCCCGACCCTTTAAATTAAATCCCCCACCCTCCCGAACCCCCCCAAATGAGTTAAATAACCTGCGGGTCCAGCGGCGGTCCGGAACGGCAGCGGTCCGGAACGGGCTCCTGCTCCTGAATCTTGTTGTCTTCAGCCGGCGCCATTTTCCAAAATGGCGCCGAAAAATGGCGGCAGCCATAGACGAACACGATTGGACGGCAGGAGGTCCTTCCGGACCCCCGCTGGACTTTTGGCAAGTCTCGTGGGGGTCAGGAGGCCCCCCACAAGCTGGCCAAAAGTTCCTGGAGGTCCAGCGGGGGTCAGGGAGCGATTTCCCGCCGCGAATCGTTTTCGTACGGAAAATGGCGCCGGCAGGAGATCGACTGCAGGAGGTCGTTCAGCGAGGGTTCCGGCGCCTCGCTGAACGACCTCCTGCAGTCGATCTCCTGCCGGCGCCATTTTCCGTACGAAAACGATTCGCGGCGGGAAATCGCTCCCTGACCCCCGCTGGACCTCCAGGAACTTTTGGCCAGCTTGTGGGGGGCCTCCTGACCCCCACGAGACTTGCCAAAAGTCCAGCGGGGGTCCGGAAGGACCTCCTGCCGTCCAATCGTGTTCGTCTATGGCCGCCGCCATTTTTCGGCGCCATTTTGGAAAATGGCGCCGGCTGAAGACAACAAGATTCAGGAGCAGGAGCCTGTTCCGGACCGCTGCCGTTCCGGACCGCCGCTGGACCCGCAGGTTATTTAACTCATTTGGGGGGGGTTCGGGAGGGTGGAGGATTTAATTTAAAGGGTCGGGGGTGGGTTTTAGGGGGTTTTAGTGTGCCGGCTCACGATTCTAACGATTTATAACGATAAATCGTTAGAATCTCTATTGTATTGTGTTCCATAACGGTTTAAGACGATATTAAAATTATCGGACGATAATTTTAATCGTCCTAAAACGATTCACATCCCTAGAAATCACTCCCGGACCCCCGCTGGACCCCCAGGGACTTTTGGCCAGCTTGGGGGGGCCTCCTGACCCCCACAAGACTTGCCAAAAGTCCAGCGGGGGTCCGGAACGACCTCCTGCAGTCGAATCGTGTTGGTCTATGGCCGCCGCCATTTTGCGCCGTCATTTTGAAAAATGGCGGCACAGAATGGCGCCGGCTGAAGACAATACGATTCAATTGCAGGAGACCGTTCCGGACCGCCGCTGGACCCCCAGGTAATTTAAGGCATTGGGGGGGGGGGGTTCTGGAGGGTGGGGGATTTAATTTAAAGGGTTGGGGGTGGGTTTTAGGGTGTTTTAGTGTGCCGGTTTTCCTGCCCTCCCCCTTCCCCCGATTTAGCTACGGACCGCCGCTGGACCTCCAGGTAATTTAAGGCATTTGGGGGGGGGGTTCGGGAGGGTGGGGGATTTAATTTAAAGGGTTGGGGGTGGGGTTTAGGGTGTTTTAGTGTGCCGGTTTTCCTGCCCTCCCCCTTCCCCCGATTTACGATTTTTTGACGATAAATCGGGGGAATTGGTATTGTATCGTGGCCCTAACGATTTTTGACGATTTAAAATATATCGGATGATATTTTAAATCGTCAAAAAACGATTCACATCCCTATTACCCATGTGTCAGCTCTGTAGAGAAGAGTGGGGATCATAACTGCTAGATAAACCAGTCATTTGATTGTTTAGATCCCCTCCGAATGGACGCTTATTGAGAGGTAGATGTAACATCCTGACAAAGAACATTGAGAAGAATGTTGTGGCAATGATGCGTCTTGCTTGATTTGAACTCTACTCTTTACTCCTCAGAGATTAATCCAGCAAGAGGTTCTTACTGGTGCTTTCTGGAAGGAGATAGCCATGACCAACCTAAGAATAGGATGGTGGTAGTAGGGGATAGGACTCTGGTATACAGCAGACCATTTTAAGAGAAGATATAGGGAGTGCAAACAAATGCTCCTGCAGATGGAACTCTGCTTGCTGAGAGTTCTTCTCCTATTTCCCTTGCTATTCCTGATTTGTTTTCCTCCCTTTGTCTCTCTCTTATTCCCTTTCACTCATTATAGTTTCCATTTCTCTCATTCTTTCCACCCATTCTTTTTCTTTCATTCTTGCCCCTCTTTCTTTCACACCTTGGCAATACATGGGTTTTTTTTTTTCCCCTCATGGAATCCAAATAGCAGGATTGTTTCAGACTTTAATTTCTTGTGGTAAATACTGTACTGTTTGTATGGGGATGGGTAGATTCTTTATGAGCATATGCATTATTATGTTTGCATAGCTGTCTGTTTTAACACTTATTGTGGTCACAAAGACTCATATTTAGCACATTTTAACAGACAGTAAATGCTTCATAAAGAGCATAAGGCACTTATCATACAGTAAAGGAATATTTTGGAACCTATGTGCCTTAGGGAAAAGTCTTATTCTATCTTTTTAACATAAACTCTGTGTAAGAACTAGGGGTATGCATTTGTTTGCAACGTATTGGTAATCCACAACGTATAGGGCCATATTCGTTGTATTTGTGGGGAAGCGAAACGTATCGCGATTCCCCGCGAATACAATGAATCTTCACTGAATTATTAGGCCATCTAAAGAAATGAATTTAAACAAACCCCCCTCCCTCCTGACTCCCCCAAGACTTACCAAAACTCCCTGGTGGTCCAGCGGGGGGTCCAGGAGCCATCTCCTGCACTCACGCCGTCGGCTGCCGGTATTCAAAATGGCGCCGATAGCCTTTGACCTTACTATGTCCCAGGGGCTACCGGTGCCATTGGTCGGCCCCTGTCACATGGTAGAAGCAAAAGATGGCGCCTCCTTCCTATCTTGAAACATGGCAACTGCCTTTGGAAACCAGGAAGTTTCTCCCCTACAGAGCATGCTGGTTGTTATTTTTAAACTGGTTCAAGTTGCCCCTCTCTCCATAGGAATGTGAGTACTGCCCCAGCATTTCCAGCTGTGATTGGGTCTAGATCACAAATGAAACCCATATTTTGTTTCTGCCATTTTTTCCAACTGCTGAGCCATAGAGGCAGCCTAGTAAAAGCTCTCCTTGTCATTAAAAACATTGCTGCAACTAATGAAAGAGCAACAGAGCATTTTGTTTCTCTGATAGGAAATATACTTTTCATTTTTTTTATTTTTGTTAAAGTTAAATTTACTTATCTTCAGCATTTATGTGGTGCCCTTATTTAACAGCAGTTAAAGGTTGCTCAGATCTTTCATATGATCAAGTCGCTTTTGTTTGCAGTTTGATGAGATGCAAACTATTTACCTTAAACTGATCCGCTTACATATGACAGGGTAAAACTATTTTCATAATTATATGGTGACATGAAACCCCCATTTAATATTTTATTTTGCTGTGATTATATTGCCAAAAAAAAGGAAAATAATAGAAATACAAGTTATTCTAAAATCTCCAGTGTTCACTTTGTTAACTGATATGCCTAATGCATACAGAAAGACTCTTCAAAAAGCAAAAGGGTCTGAATTACAGAGAAATGAAGCCACCTGGTTGCCTGATATGTTTAGAGAGCTACATAGCATAAACAAGTATTAGTGGAATCTCACAAATATATCTGTGGCCTCTATTATTAATTTATTTACTCCAGCCACAAAACGGGACAAGCTCTTGAAAATATCTGTTCTACAGCATTTGATTAGTGCTTCTTTGTGAATACTTTTTTTTTAAATGTCCTATTCCTGAGCAAATAGCTGTGTTAACAGAGCAATGAGCCACAAATTATCTCTAGGTTCGTCTGAACCAATGTTGGAAGAAAATGAAACACTATCAGCATCTACAGGAAGCACTGCCTTCTTGTTGAGGATGTTAGATGCTTGTAATTCCTGGGTCTGCTTGACTGGACTTCTTGGTATAGCTTGGGATATCAGTATTACCTCTATTTGAATATCATAAGTACTAAGCTGCTCTAAGCAAAACAAAAAAAATACAATGTCATTTGGCCAGGTGACATTTTGTAGCAATCAAGGAAATCACAACTGCACGAAGTGCTGTATTTTATGCCAACAACAATATGACAGTTTTCTCTTTAAAGAAAACATGACACTTTTCCAAATATCAGAGGATGCCTCGGCAGCTCAAGGGATTCGTGTTCTGTCACTGAAATGGAAGGTCACAGGCTGGCTTCATGATTTCTATAGTTTCAAAATGTTGTGGTGGAGTGTTTGCACACTAAATGCTGTAGGCTAAGGGAAATCGTTGCCTTCATCTCTGAAAGAAGTGACAGGAAGAAAAAGGTCTTACTCTGACAGCAGTAACCTCTGGTTCCAGGGGTTCTGTCCCAAGCAACTCTGAAGTAAAATTATCTATGTTAATGTGCACTTGTTGTCTTGAACATAAAAAAAGTCAAGTCCGTGTGATCTTTACCTAGCAAGGGCCTCGTGCTAAAGATTTTCAGGCCTTGGACAACATCCGGAACCACTAGTACCAGATAGCATCAAGTTCAATTTTATTCTGTGCTGTGCCAACCAGGCGGAGATAGTGGCAAAGTGAGTGGATCGTGGACACTCAGCCTTGCATAAGAACACATTTTGCTGTTAGATTTCTGCACTGTGTTATTGCTTTGAGAAGGCTTCGAAGGAGCACATCTGATCTGAATGCCTCTCCTCTACTTTCAATAACTGTTTTACATGCAAAAATCACTGCATGTATTATACACAAAGACACACACATCCATATGCTGTACATGCCCAACATCTTAAACTCTGTTTCCAGATAGGGACAGACAGATATTCAAGCAGTGGGAGGAACTGTGCTCTTCATTTTTGCGGGCAATTTTATTAATGCTTGTGCCCTTTTAAATCTAAAAATTGCTCAGTTGGCAATAAACCAAGTGCACAATTTTGCCAATTTCTTCATCTTTTGCTTTGCTCACTTATGGAAAAGAAACTTTTTAGGTTATGGCCTATCTGTAAAATGATCAAATCTAAATAATATGAATGGCAGGGTAGAGAAAGGGAACAAACTGAGCTCCTTTCCCACATTCCCAGCCTCCTCTGTCTCTCACACTTGCAAGCACCTTAGGCATACTTCCTGATGCTTATTTTATACTGTGAGACACAAGTAATTAATAACTGAGGGCAACACTATTACAATATTTATATGAGTCAAGTTACTTAAATATCCAGTGAATGGTAAATGCAAAGTTACAAGCCATACACTGCCACTGGTTTCAAATACCACCACAATATTATGTTTCATATTCCAGAAAATGGTGCTGCGGTCTAAGGATGATGAGTACAAAGGATCTAAGAACTTATGCTGATCCAATAATAAAGTCACTGCCTGATTAATATAGTATGTGATATGAAGCTCCAGATCTTAATAGCAGACCACAGCAAGAATGTCCCAGATGATATAAAAAAAAAAAAAACCTCTTCAGCTTTCTCATTAGTAATCTGCAAATTGTCTTGGTGTCTGCTGGTTTCAAATCAGGGCAAGTACCTCTATTCCTAGTGTGAAGCCCGATAGGATAATAGAAATAATGTAGTCTAATCAGTAGCGAACATATGAGATTCCCACATTCATAAGAGGCAAAAAAAAAAAAAAGCAAATTTGATGAACGCCATTCGGCAGCTTTTAACAGTTTCGGGGTTCCGGGGAAACAGGCTAGGTGTGATAACAAGGCAGGAGGCGACAGAACAAATTCCTCCTCAGTTGTCGGCCCCCCTGTGTTTTGGATCAGTGCTATGTTCTAAAATCCTGAACAATGTGTGCAAGAAAAGTTTATTCATCTATGAAGCCCCCAGTTTGTGAATCCATGTCGGATTTCCTACATTTATTCTTCACAGTTGAGCGCTTGTGGTATCTTTCAGATTTTAGTGGAGTAAGGCAATTTTATTTACTTATGAAAGACATCTATCCCCAGCAAGGGTACACTCAGGCAAATGGCAATTCCTTGTCACGATTAGGGAAGATGTTAGGGAAACAGCCATTACAGAGCCATCAAACAGTATTATATATCTGGCCACAGCAGTTCAGCTAAACATACATTTTTGGAAGTCAAAAGAAATTATCCATAGGTTTTTGGTGATTAAAACAATCCCCAAATTGTTAAAGAAAAAGAACAACAGAAGTCAATTGCTTCCATTGCAGTTTTCTAAAGATTATTAATATAGAAAAATCTCCAACTGAAAGCATTGTTCACAGTGTAACCTGTTTTGCAACTATGATTCGTAAACGCTTTTAAAATATGTACTAGGTTGTTGAATATGTACAGAAAAAATACATATGCGTACTCTATCAAACTGCCATTGGCATGAGCTCAGGCTTAATGAATGAGCTAGAACTGACCCAGCTGACGTGGATCCTTTTTAAACATTTTCTTCTAAGCAAGCAAGATTCCATCCAGGTTTGGGACAATTGTGGCTCAGTGACGTAGATTTTGTTTTGGTCTGCACTAAGCTGATCCAGGGGCACCTTCAGTAAGAAGAGAGGGCTCTATTTTCTTCTATTATGTTTGTATAATGCAATGTTTTTGAAAGTGAAGGCTGAATTAAAATAACTTTACCATATAACATCTTGTAGTTGAAGCTTCTTATGTAGTAACAAAGCAAGTCAGTAACTGTCCACTAATAAGGATATCTATGCTCATTTGCTTCTACCTATTATGTTTCTGCAGTTCCTACGCAAAGTTTTGGTCATTTCCCTCTTTTGCCCTTTCCAGTTTCCTTTTTATCTGTCCTGTGCATGTTAGAATTCTGGAAAATGTTGGTCTAGATTCGAATGAGGGGCCCAATATCCTGGGGGAACGATTCCCCGATATTTTGCCCCTCCTGACAAAATATTGCGGCAGTATTGCCACATTCTTTTGTCTCATGGAAGAAAGCAGCAGGACAAATGAAGGCACCAGGGTCCTTGTAAACGTACGGTGGCGGCCCCAATGCATGCATCCCTTACTAGACACCCCACCCCCCCGTCTACCCTGGAGCCCCGATTTGAGGTGGATCCGCACAAAAAATGTA
Source organism: Rhinatrema bivittatum (assembly GCF_901001135.1). Classification (NCBI taxonomy): domain Eukaryota; kingdom Metazoa; phylum Chordata; class Amphibia; order Gymnophiona; family Rhinatrematidae; genus Rhinatrema; species Rhinatrema bivittatum. The sequence goes on along the minus strand of NC_042621.1, from coordinate 247,140,620 downwards.
CATGCCTAAACCCTTCCCCAACTGAGCAACCCCCACTGGGTCCATTATCTGTGCCCCCACACAGAGATCTGACTACCCCACTCTGACCCCCTTTCCATATACAGTATAGGCTGGAAGGGCCACCCCACCTCCCATATCCCCCAAGTGGGCATGGCTCCTCCCACTCAGCACCCTCCTAATCCCCCGACACACCCTTAACTTTAAAATACTAATTTGTGACCAGTGGAAGATCCTGGGATGCCCCATAGCCCTAGGCCCAGTTGGTACCATTTTCCAAAATGATGCGGATGACCTTTGTCCTTACCACATAGCTCCATTTTCCGTGTGGTAAGGGGCAAAGACTGGTAGGGCCATTTTGAAAAATGGTGCTAACTGAGCCTGGGGCAAGGGGGTGCCCTGGACCTTCTTACTGGCCACCAGTTAATATTTTAAAGGTAAGAGGGGTATCAGGGGGTCCAGAGGATTCCCGAGTGGGGACCACTAGCCCACCAGATAATTTTTGGGAGTTTGGGGGTGGGGGACCCTTCCAGCCTATTCTGTATATGGAAAGGAGAGTGGGGGGTAGCTCTTGGGGGCAGGGATAGGTAATGGACCTGAGGGGGTTTGCTTAATTGGGGAGCGGTTTGGGTAGGGGGATGGGTCATCACCACATGGTGGATTATTTATATTTAAAACCTTTTTGAGGGGAAGGTTGCCTCGAATGCAGACCAGGTGGGCAGGGGAGAGTCTAGGGATTACCTCTGGTCTTTTCTTTTAAACTTTTAGGAGGGGTCATACTGGGCTGCATGGCCCTTTAAGTCTACAATGGAAGACCATAACACATCAGGACTTTTATTAGTGTCTCGATGCTCCCACAGCAGAATAGAGTTTCTAGCAGCCAACGATGCAGATAAAATAACGTGACTGAAATTTTCAAGTTATCTGTGTTATTTTATTTACATAGAATTAGGTATGTATGAGCTGCTTTGCATGGGTTTGCAAAATTCATGCATGTGAATGCCATGCGTATCAGCTCATTAGTACTTATTTATTTATTTCCCACTTTTCAGGCACTTCAAAGCAGATTACATTCTGGTACTGTAGGTATTTCGCTATCTCCAGATGGCTTATAATCTGGGATTGTAACTATAAAACTAACCACCATGCCCACATACACGTGCATGTGGGCGTGAGCTCACACATGCTGAAATTTTAAATTGTCTTTGCAAGAGAGCAAGAATAATATAAAATATATAATTGGTTCTTCAGCCTGCACTCCCCACAGTTTACCCAATCAGTTCTTCAGCCTGCACTCCCCACAGTTTACCCAATCAGTTTTTGGCTATAACGAGTTGTATTCTGACTTACACCTGAAAAAGAGCAGAAGTAAATATGCACATTTAACAGCCCAACACGCGCTGCATTCACTGGTTTTAAAATTGGGATTTATGTTCAGAAATGTTTGCCCCTCACCAGAATGCCCCAAATCCAACTCTTTTTTTTTGTGTGTTTTGTTGCTTGCGCAGGTACATAGATGAGCATAATTTTCTGGTTTTAAAATAAGAGTTTCTTGCGCTTGGCCCATATACGGACTGTTTAACGTAAACAATTCTTTTAAAATTCACCCCTAAGTTTGTATCAGCTCGATACAGTAACATTCAGTTGAAGATTTCTCGTCTGTAACGAGCTCCCTGCGCACAATTTGCGTAAGGCAAACCAGCGATACAGTCTCCAGTTTTGCGCGTCCGTAGCGCTTCTTAAAACAGACGCGTAACCCTTCCCCACCCGGCATGTAAATGAACGAATTAGCTGTATAAATGAAGGAATTAGCTATTCCCCTCCGATACCGTAACGCGCGCTCAGGTTATCTCATTAGTAGCGCACTGTTTTGCCGCGGCCGTAACGTGTTAGTTTACCGCCTCCCCCTAGTAGGAGTTAGGACTGTGAGTCTAGTAACAAATCCATCGACACCGCTTAAGACACTCAAAAACAATAAAACACAATAAAAAAAAAAAGCGATACAGAGATGATCGAGAAAATGTAATGATGTGGGACACATAAAACCTGTCAGAAAAAAAAATAAAAATTTTTAAATACCTGTCGGAGGGCCGCGTGGGTCCAGGCGGCCGGCGGGCGGCGGCGGCGGGAGCCGGGTGGTCGTGTGTTAAATCTAGGCCGCGGGCGGGTGGGTGCCTGTTCCAGGCAGCAGCGGCGGCGGGGGGACACGCGTTAGTTCGAGACGGCCGGTGGGCGGCGGGTGGTCGCGTGTTAAATCTAGGCCGGGTCCGCACAGGCGCGCATTCATTCATTGCCGGTGGGGGCTGCCTCTCCGGCAGCCCCCACCGGCAGTGATTCGGCGCTCAAGGCAGTCACATGCCGTGACGTCACGGCATGTGACTGCCTTGAGCGCCGAATAGCAGGGGTCGCACAGGCGCGCATTCATTCAGGCGGAGCCGGCTCCTCCGCCTGGATGAATGAATGCGCGCCTGTGCGACCCGGCCTAGATTTAACACGCGACCACCCGCCGCCGCCCGCCCGCCGGCCGTCTCGAACTAACGCGTGTCCACCCGCCCCCGCCGCCGCCGCCTGGAACAGGCGCCCACCCGCCCGCGGCCTAGATTAAACACGCGACCACCCGGCTCCCGCCGCCGCCCGCCAGCCGCCTGGACCCACGCGGCCCTCCGACAGGTATTTAAAATTTATTTTTTTTTGAACACTCAGGTTTTTACATATTTTTGGTATTTTTTTTTTTCACTTCATGGTGCCTGTCATTTCAAATGTCATTTGAAATGACATTTGAAATGACAGGTACCAGCGCACCCTGGTTACTGTATAGGCGCTGTATTAAGCGCCTATACAGTAAAATGGGTTACGCGGGCATAACCCTTCCCTACCGCTTTAAAGCCGCGGCATGCATTTGCATGCGATTAGAGGAGAGTATCGGGGAGTTAGTGAAGAGAACTGTGCGTGCGGGGAGGAAGGGTGCGCCTGACACTGCCGCACTGTTATTACCGCGGCCTTACAGGATCGACCCGTATGTGAGGCAATAGTGGGTAAGATGACTTAACCAATGTCACAAGGAGCAGTAGTGGGATTTGACCTGTGGCATCCCTGGTTCCTAGTCTATTGCTCTAACCACTAGGCTACTCCTAGTAACTTAACAAAGTTATCACACAAGTGAATGGCTGATATTGTGCAAAAACTGAATGTGCTATTATGGTCACATGAACGTTTTATTAATACCATGCTGCATTTTGACTTTTCAAGACCTACAAATTCAGGAAACCCCCCATCCCTCCTGAAAGGTTTAAAATCCAGGTTCTCAGAGTAATTTGCTTTCAGTGTTACAAGGTCAAAGAAGAAGGCTACTGGATCCATCAATAGGGCCGATTCAAGGGGATTAGGCATCCTAGGCACTTTCTGCCTTGCACTGCCCCCCCCCCCCTCCTGGTCATGCCAGACGCACACCAGCTTCTAGTGTTCTACTGCTGTCTAACAAGAGATCATTAGTACTAGGGATGTGCATTCGTTTCATCCATTTCATACGTTTCCTATACAAGCATGAAATATGAAACATATGGAACATATGAAATGAATGCACATCTAATTGACATGTAATGGGAAACGTATGGAACGAATTAAACGAATGAAATGAATGCACATCCCTAATTAGTACTGTCTACCATTGATGCCTGTTTGAGACCCAAGCAATGCACAAGGCCTAGAAGACTAATCTCCCCCCCCCCCCCCCAACCTGGGAATCCTGGACATTATGATAAAATTAACATCAGGAGAGGACATTACCATCTAAGACTGTGTTTGATGTATGGTTCCTGGGGCTCAATTGGGAATTGTTAGCCCAGGAGTTACAATAATCTCTATGAATCAGCTCTATGAAGCTGGGTCCAAGGACATACAAGAAACTGAATCCTCCTTCACCAAGGAGTTAGAAGAGGAAACAGTGATCCAAAAGTGAAAGTCTTCAGCCAACTCCAGAGTGAGCTCAACCAGAAGATAGAAGACAAGAATCCAAAAAAATGCAGCCTTTTTCCACCCACTCCTCCAATCCCAACTTTGGATCCCTCTACCAACACACACACACACACACACACACACACACAGCAGTACCAAATCAGGAACAGCAGCCTCCAAGCCCCTTGGAGTACAAGATCTTCCAGATACAAAGCTGTATGCCCAGCACAATGAGAAGTAGACTCCGAAAAGTGTAAAAAAGACATTAGGAAGTGATGATTCATAAGAGACCTGACTACAAAATATGCAATGTAATATAAAGTATAAAATCTAAGGCCAAGAAATAAATAATCAAAATCAATATTCCTATAGTTTAACAATAATTATACAGTTTATAAATAATCACATCAACCCATAAATAAAAACTGATAAATTATCTGATAAATCAGTTATTTACTATTAGCATTGTCTGAATTATCAGGAAGGCTGCTCATCATGTAAAAATGTTGCAGTAATTATGTTATGGGTTTGACAGTTGCTTTGGTTTTAAGTATACTAGTTACTGCCCTTGGTGGATCTTTGGGGGCAACCTGCACGGAGTGGCAGTTGCTGCCATGGGAAGCTTGCTGGGCAGACTAGATGAACCTTTTGGTCTTTTTCTGATGACAATACTATGTTACTATAATCATGCAATAAAGAAATAACCCATAATGAAAAGGAATCTAATCCATCCTAGTAGTAATCACATTATTCACAAGAGCAGTAGAACAAAAAATCAGGACTCATACAGTTGTTTGAAGAGCCAGATCTTCAAACTGAGATGGAAGGCTGCATAATCTGTTAGATGATGAACTTCAATAGGCAATTTGTGCTATAAGATGGAAACAAAACAAGAAAAAGCTTTGCTTCTTGTCGGAAATGCATCTAGATTGTGCAATGCAAGACAATTATTTTGGAAGGTCATATACTGTCTGATTGTTCTTGGGGCTAGGGAGATAGAGGTGCTAAAATGAAGAGACAGACTGGATGTCCATCTTCCACTCCCTTAACAAGGTTAACATTAGGGCCTTCATTAGTCATGGCTTGGCTTACTAATATCAAGCTGTGACATCATCCAAAACACACTTACAAACCGATAGGCCCAGTAGAGTGGTCCATGGCATACATATTCTGATTCTTTGCTGCTTGCATGAACTTCTCTGTAGTGGTGCTTGCTGAGGGCTTTAGTCCGTTCAAGCTTGCTGTTCCAGGTTCCTTCTCCTCTTTCTATACTTTCCCCCTCTTCTGTGTTACATTCATCCCTTTGCTTCAATTGCAGCAGCTGCAGTACAAGTCATCCTGTTAGATATGAGCCTTTTACCCTCACACGATATGCCCCTAATGCCACCCTCCAGGTGACAAGTTTTTTCCTGCCTTAATTATCCCACAGTGTATCTTCCACCACTCATTGCACTTTAGAATATATGCTCAGAATGTGTGAACAGCTTGCTATTCTTATTAACGTTCCTTTCCTATTACCATAATTACGTAGGTAGGCATTTATCGCATCGTGAGAGTTAATGCATATCATGAGGAAATTATTGCATCTTAGATTGGCTCCATTGTCTTAAATTTTGTTTTTCAACTTTGGAAAAAGGGCCCTGTCATTTATTTATTTATTTATTTATTTATTTTGTAGTTTGAAGTTTGCTATACAAAACTGTCCGCCTTGAGGCAGGTTTGCAGACATCTTATCTGATTAGAGATTCATGGGGAAAAGCTATTTTACCACTGATCTCTAACCTGCAGTGCTATAGTCAATGTAGCTCCTGCTTAAAAGCTGCACAAATTGCACTTCCTAAGATTATTTTGCCTTTTAAATAGGGTGCACGTTACATTTAGCAACTGAATGCACAGCAGCACATTCAGCATTGTGTCCATCACCACTGGTGCCAGAGTTTCTATTAATTGCTTTATTCGTATTCTCTTTGGAAAATTTCAGTAAAAATTAAGTATGGTGCACATACAAAGCAATACATAGTCACTTGTCAGCTATGTATATGGGGCAGACTTTCAAAGGGTTACGCGCGTAACCCCGAAAACCTGCTCCTGCACGCACCGAGCCTATTTTGCATAGTCCCACGGCGACGCGCGCAAGCCCTGGGATGCGCATATGTCCCGGGGCTTTGAAAAAGGGGCAGGCCGGGGGTGGGGCACCGGTCTGGGGGTGGTCTCGAGTCTTCTGGCACAGCGGCCGTGCCGGGGGATGGTGTGCTGGCAGCCTGCCGACGCGCGCAAGTTACACCTGCCAGATGCAGGTAGGGGGGGATTTAGGTAGGGCTAGATAAGGGAAGGGAGAGGAAGTGGGTGGGGGAGCAGAAGGAAAGTTCCCTCCGAGGTCGCTCCGATTTCAGAGCGGCCTCGGAGGGAACGGGGAAAGCCATCGGGGCTCCCCTAGGGCTCGGCGCGCGTAGGTTATAAAATCTGCCGCTATGAGGCATAATTCCTAATGTGGAGATATTTTTGTTTTGCTTTCCTCATTTCTTCACTTGCCTGGATGGTTTTGATTTATCATAATTATTGATGTAATACAATAATGTATTTCCTTTTATTCTTGCAGTTTAAGGCCCAAACAATACTTCATATAACCTTATCCTAATAAAAGCTGCCTTGAAATTACAGAGGAAAGCATGCCAATAGTGAATGTGTTACTAATTCTTTATAATGTAAGAATGCTTACGGACCAAACACAGCAACTGAATAAAGTTTATTTCAAGTGCCCTTTCCCTCAGATTTAATTATATTATTATTATTTGGGCATTTATATAGCATCCCAGGGTTGTATGCAACAAATTGCTTACATATACAATGATTTTTGCCCCAGAAAGCTTATAATCTATTGGCCTGGTAATAAGCTTCACTGACCCTAGTAGAGTTTTTTACTCCCATTTTAGGACAGGTTTAACCTTAATATGCAATAGGGGATTTAGCACAAAAAACAGGAATAAAAAGCCGCACTAGGATTAGTGCATCTCCATGAAAACTGAATGGGGATTGGTCCTTTCACTGACAGTTCTCAGTGAAAGGACCAATCGGTGTCCAGCCAGTAAAATAAATACATTAATATTAATGCTGGCAAGCTAAAACATCTGGCTACTTCTTTGGTGGGTGGATGGGAGGGGGGCTTTACAATGCAGTCAGCCCACCGGCATTATGTTTAACTTGGGGGAAAGGAGGGAATGGAATGTGCCCTCAGCCACTACTTTATTTTATTTTACAATTTATTTTTTTAACTTGGGCGGGCAGGATGGAGGGGGTTCATCACTCAGTCCACAGCCCGCTCAGGGTCCCAAAGTTTAACCTGAGGGAGTGAAGGGTTGGGAATTTGTGCCTGTGGCCATTACTTTTATTTTTTTATGAAGTGCACTCATCTTTTCTCCATTTCTGTTAGCAAGGATTAGCAGTTTTATGGACATGAAAATGGCCTCTGGGTTTAAAAAAAGGATTCTGTTTAGGTTTAATATGCTTTTAATAATCATGGGACATTTGCATGCCGTTAGTGTGCTGCATCCTGTGAGGCTGTAGTGTTTTTTTACCATGTGCACCAAGCCAAAATGTAACTCCAGTTTTAGTGCAGGTTTTATTACATCGGCCCCTAGGTGAGTACCTGAGACAATAAGAGATAAAGTGACTTGCCAAGGATCTAAGCCCAGTTCTCTTGGGACCCAGTCTGTTATTCTATACACTAGGCCACTCACTCTGCCCCATTAAAAATGATTTCAAAGTTCTTATTTTTATGACATATTGGATGCCTTTATCATTTTTGGAAATGCTCTTGGCTTCTTGATGAGCCTTAAATATTCCTTTATGAGACCTTTGTTCCAAGTCTCTCTTTCTATATAAATAACTGTCTATGCATCTATAGCTCTCTCTCTCTCTCTTTAAATATATAGGGAGACTAATATTATTTCACCTTTTTTAAAACTGCTTACATATGAGCTCGGAAACAAGGAATGATATAATAGATTCATATGCATAGAAACACAGGTGCAGCCTGTAGGCATTTAAAAAATGAACATCTTTTAGGAGGTCCTGCTCCAATATCCCTACAGAATTCCTATTGCGGTTCTATGCTGTGCAATCACAGGCAGGACCACCCTCCAAAAGGCAAAGCATTGGGGATTTTCCAGTATATAGAAAATCCTGAAATTCTTTTTCAGTGTTCAACAAAGGTTATTTAGCAAAGTTGTTCATGAAAATATGATGCATGAAGAAAATTCACTGCTCATGACCCTCAGCCTTGCATATTTGTATATGCCGGTATAGTGCAGTGCTGCTGAACGTGTTTCTAAGCACGCAGGGAATACTTTAAGGCCCATCTAAAGATTATTCCTCATAGAGGTACATATTCAAAAGCATTTATCCGGCTAAGAAGTTAGCAGGCTAAATGAAAAGCAGGGCACTTATCCAGCATTCTGGGGGAGTAATTGGGAGTAATTGAGTTAGCTGGATAAATTACCTGGTTAATAGAGATGTGAATCGTTTTCCATATCGTCTTAACGATAGAAATCGTGTGGCAGGGCAAGAAAATCGTGTTAGGCACGATTTTTTAGTTAAAAAATCATTAAAAATCGTTTTTTTCCGATTAGTGTGCACTAACTGGGAGTTAGTGCGCACTAACTGAAAATGATACAATTTGACACTTTTCAGGTCAGTTAAGGTCAGTTAGGAATGAATATGTATTCCTATTGGCTGCCCTCTTATTTATTCATGTTACCAAGCTTCCTACTGACAGTATATGGGGGATGGGAAATGGAAACAGTTGGTAGCTTGACAAAACAATGTGATCAGTTAATGTGACTAGAACTTGTGCCCTAACCCTGATACCAGGGGTATTGTGATCTTCCTGCACACAGTGCCCTATCCCTATTAATACCAGGAGTGTTGTGATCTTCCTGCACACAGTGCCCTAACCCTGGCACCAGGGGTGTTGTGATCTTCCTGCACACAGTGCCCTATCCCTATTAATACCAGGAGTGTTGTGATCTTCCTGCACACAGTGCCCTAACCCTATTAATACCAGGAGTGTTGTGATCTTCCTGCACACAGTGCCCTAACCCTGGCACCAGGGGTGTTGTGATCTTCCTGCACACAGTGCCCTATCCCTATTAATACCAGGAGTGTTGTGATCTTCCTGCACACAGTGCCCTAAACCTGGCACCAGGGGTGTTGTGATCTTCCTGCACACAGTGCCCTATCCCTATTAATACCAGGAGTGTTGTGATCTTCCTGCACACAGTGCCCTAACCCTGGCACCAGGGGTGTTGTGATCTTCCTGCACACAGTGCCCTATCCCTATTAATACCAGGAGTGTTGTGATCTTCCTGCACACAGTGCCCTAACCCTGGCACCAGGGGTGTTGTGATCTTCCTGCACACAGTGCCCTATCCCTATTAATACCAGGAGTGTTGTGATCTTCCTGCACACAGTGCCCTAACCCTGGCACCAGGGGTGTTGTGATCTTCCTGCACACAGTGCCCTATCCCTATTAATACCAGGAGTGTTGTGATCTTCCTGCACACAGTGCCCTAACCCTGGCACCAGGGGTGTTGTGATCTTCCTGCACACAGTGCCCTATCCCTATTAATACCAGGAGTGTTGTGATCTTCCTGCACACAGTGCCCTAACCCTGGCACCAGGTGTGTTGTGATCTTCCTGCACACAGTGCCCTATCCCTATTAATACCAGGAGTGTTGTGATCTTCCTGCACACAGTGCCCTAACCCTGGCACCAGGGGTGTTGTGATCTTCCTGCACACAGTGCCCTATCCCTATTAATACCAGGAGTGTTGTGATCTTCCTGCACACAGTGCCCTATCCCTATTAATACCAGGAGTGTTGTGATCTTCCTGCACACAGTGCCCTATTCCTGATACCGGGGGTGTTGGGATCTTCTTGCACACATCCCGGTATCAGGGATAGGGCACTGCATGCAGGAAGATCACAACACTCCCGGTATCAGGAATAGGGCACTGTGTGCAGGAAGATCACAACACTCCTGGTATTAATAGGGATAGGGCACTGCATGCAGGAAGATCACAACACCCCTGGTTTCAGGGATAGGGCAATGTGTGCAGGAAGATCACAATACCCCGGAGGAGTGAGGGTCAGGCAGCTCCCCCCTGTCTGTGAAGCCAGCCTCTCACTAGTAATGCAGGGAGGGAGCTGTCTCAGACTTCACCATCCTCCCCCCCCCCCCTCTCCCACACACCATTCACTAGCTGGGACATGGGGGAAGTCAGGAGTGAGGGTCAGGCAGCTCCCCCCTGTCTGTGAAGCCAGCCTCTCACTAGTAATGCAGGGAGGGAGCTGTCTCAGACTTCACCATCCTCCCCCCCCCCTCACCCACACACCATTCACTAGCTGGGACATGGGGGAAGTCAGGAGTGAGGGACAGGCAGCTCCCCCCTGTCTGTGAAGCCAGCCTCTCACTAGTAATGCAGGGAGGGAGCTGTCTCAGACTTCACCATCCTCCCCCCCCCCTCACCCACACACCATTCACTAGCTGGGACATGGGGGAAGTCAGGAGTGAGGGTCAGGCAGCTCCCCCCTGTCTGTGAAGCCAGCCTCTCACTAGTAATGCAGGGAGGGAGCTGTCTCAGACTTCACCATCCTCCCCCCCCTCACCCACACACCATTCACTAGCTGGGACATGGGGGAAGTCAGGAGTGAGGGTCAGGCAGCTCCCCCCTGTCTGTGAAGCCAGCCTCTCACTAGTAATGCAGGGAGGGAGCTGTCTCAGACTTCACCATCCTCTCCCCCCCCCCCTCACCCACACACCATTCACTAGCTGGGACATGGGGAAAGTCAGGAGTGAGGGTCAGGCAGCTCCCCCCTGTCTGTGAAGCCAGCCTCTCACTAGTAATGCAGGGAGGGAGCTGTCTCAGACTTCACCATCCTCCCCCCCCCCTCACCCACACACCATTCACTAGCCTGGACATGGGGGAAGTCAGGAGTGAGGGTCAGGCAGCGCCCCCCTGTCTGTGAAGCCAGCCTCTCACTAGTAATGCAGGGAGGGAGCTGTCTCAGACTTCACCATCCTCTCCCCCCTCCTCACCCATACACCATTCACTAGCTGGGACATGGGGAAAGTCAGGAGTGAGGGTCAGGCTGCTCCCCCCCTGTCTGTGAAGCCAGCCTCTCACTAGTAATGCAGGGAGGGAGCTCTCTCAGACTTCACCATCCTCCCCCCCCCCCTCACCCACACACCATTCACTAGCCTGGACATGGGGGAAGTCAGGAGTGAGGGTCAGGCAGCGCCCCCCTGTCTGTGAAGCCAGCCTCTCACTAGTAATGCAGGGAGGGAGCTGTCTCAGACTTCACCATCCTCTCCCCCCCCCCTCACCCACACACCATTCACTAGCTGGGACATGGGGAAAGTCAGGAGTGAGGGTCAGGCAGCTCCCCCCTGTCTGTGAAGCCAGCCTCTCACTAGTAATGCAGGGAGGGAGCTGTCTCAGACTTCACCATCCTCCCCCCCCCCTCACCCACACACCATTCAATAGCTGGGACATGGGGGAAGTCAGGAGTGAGGGTCAGGCAGCTCCCCCCTGTCTGTGAAGCCAGCCTCTCACTAGTAATGCAGGGATGGAGCTGTCTCAGACTGGTATCAGGGATAGGGCACTGAGTGCAGGAAGATCACAACACCCCTGGTATCAGGAATAGGGCACAGGTTCTAGTCATATTGACTGATCACATTACTTTTTTTGTCAACTACCAACAGTTTTCATTTCCCATCCCCCCAACCATCACTTCAGTTGGAACCTTGGTAACATCAATAGATAAGAGGGCAGCCAGCCAATAGGAATACATATTCATTCCTAACTGACCTTTACTGACCTGGATAGTGTCAATAATTTGTATCATTTTCTGTTAGTGTTCCTGAGTTTCCATTTCCATTTCCCATCCCCCCAACCATCACCTCAGTGGGAACCTGGTTAACATCAATAAATAAGAGGGCAGCCAGCCAATAGGAACACATATTCATTCCTAACTGACCTTTACTGACCTGGAAAGTGTCAATTTGTATCATTTTCAGTTAGTGCGCACTAACTCCCGTTAGTGCGCACTAACACGATTTAACGATTTTTAACGATAAATCGTTAGAATTTCTATTGTATCGTGTTCTATAACGATTTAAGACGATATTACAATTATCGGACGATAATTTTAATCGTTAAAAAACGATTCACTTCCCTACTGGTTAATTATGATCAGAGTTTGCTGGATGACTTAGACAGTGCTAGTTAGCCGGATAAGTTTATCCGGCTAACTAGCAGAGTTGCACAGTAGCTGAATATGACCTCAAAGTGCTTTCAGCTAAGTATACTTTATGGAGAAAAATAGGGATGTTGGTAAGTCTTGGGGAGGGATCAGGATGGTGGGGAGGGGGGGTTGTATTTAATGTTTTGTAGTAAGTTTTAATGCTTGGGGTGGTTTTTGTTTTAGCTTCATTTTCCCACGTCGTTTTTTTGGGCCGGTTTCGGTTTTCCCCATTTAGTTTTTTCAAAAAACTAACTGAGGAAAACCAAACTTTACACCAAAGCGTCCAACTCAAAAAACAACCCGGTGGTATAAAACGAAGCTCATCTCTAGTTAGGAAGTCCTATCCTTTACCTGGGCGAACTGGGAATGAACTGGGGAAACTGGTAATTGCGTCAGTACGCATGTCTACTGAAATCCTCCCACTTACGTGGTAGAAACAACATTTGCACACACATGCATGTGTCCATCTAAAATTGTCCATCTAAAATTGTGCACACATGTATGCATGTATAGCCTATTTTATTCCATGCACGCATAAATGTGTGTATTTTATATGGCTGTGTCCTTTGGTGTGAGCAGGCATTCGTGAGTACATGTGTGCCCACATCTGGTAGCATAGTTACTGTCCCTATGTGGCTTAGTAAATATAGCCCTAGGACAGTAAGCCCTCTGGGGACAGGGAAATACTTCCAGTACCTGAATAGAATCTTCTTTGAAAGGTAGATTATAAATTCGTATATTTTTTTTTGGGCTTTCTCCTTCTAACTTCAATTCATGAGCTGACCAAATGTCCTTTGGGGTGTTTGTTTTATAGAGCTACTTTTCTTAAAGACCATAATATCTTGATATCATTGAGTATCAAAAATGTTATTTGGGGTGTTAGGGTTTTGTAAGCTTTGGTGAGTAATAGATAAGGCCAGGGCCAGTGCAAGGGTATTAGGCACCCTAGGCAAACCTTACAGTCTGGCGCCCCCTCCCCATACACAATTTTAAATTATGCATTTATAATATATTTTACATGAAAAATGACATTCTGAGGTAAAATTAATATACAAGTTGTTGTGATAATTTCATGCACTGTTGTGATGCCAACAAGAAAACTTTGCATCTTGGAATTCATATGGCATCATACCTATTGTGATATATTTCGGCATGGTCCTCCCGTATCAACACAGTACTATCTGCCAACACTCAAAGAATAACAACCCTACCTATGAAAAAGAATACCACAAATATTACACCAGAATCTAAAATATCAATATACCTCCTATCAGGAAAACAGAACAGGCCAAGCTACTACAGAGAAACCACATGCTAAAAGATTGCTTCATCTCAGTCTTTGCATGCAGAACACAAACCCTCACCAAATACAGAATAAAGCCACATAAAAGTATAAATAGAAATGTGCAGACAAAAACGAAACTGTAAAACGCATCACGCCAGACTCTATACAGTGTAACAATGGAAAAACAAAAATTTCACCATTCCTCGTGAAACAAATCAATAAAATCAAGATATATAAATCATTAATCATAATTATAAAATCATACAAATAAAATAATTTCAAAACAGCTGATGAATAGAATATCCAATAATTAACGACTCATGCAAATTTTGAAAGCTTTACCAAACACCAATAAAATATTTCAAACAGCGGACACATCACATACTACCCAATAATTAAAATGGTAGTCAATCAAGAAAAATGAACTTAAAAAGCCACCTTTACTTACCCTCTCTAGCAGTTCTCCTACTCCTTTCCCTTGCAGGCCACACCAGAAGGAGCAGTAGCTGCTGAAGCTGTCCTCACAGTCCTCTTCCTTAGGGACCACAACCAGTCTCTTCTCTCTCTCACAAACACACACCAGTCACTCCCTCAGGACCAGTTTCTATTTCTCATACACCAATCATCTCCCCAACCAGTCTCTCTCTCGCTCTCTTCTCACATACACAAGCACAAACATACCAGCCACATTCCTATCAGAAGGCGAAATGACACCCTTCCTTTAGGCTCTGTCCTCCCAAGGGTCAGCCACCCACACCGTACAGCTTCTCTTGTTTTACGCTTTCAGGCAATAAAGCAAGTGTCTTTCTTCAAACTATCAGTCATATGATTATTCATGTGGGAGATATGGAACAGAAAGACATCCTTAGTCAGTTTCCCTTCTAAATGGGACACACCTAGATATTAAAAGAAAAAGTTTGATCAAATAGGCCGCATAACCAAGTTTGTTAAAAAGTATATCTTCCTACTAGAAGGGATATGTACCTCATTTCCCCCATTATAGTACCCTTTTATTTTTTTAGATCCCATCTAGGATAAACTTTCATATTTTTTATTCCCATAGTCATCTGTCAAAACACTCTGCTGCGTAAGGATGGTGTGCGCTTAAATAGCTACTGACATAGGTCATGGACACACAGTGTCGGGTCTCTGTTTCTATGGTGGCCTGCATGGCGACAGGTCTCTGGATAGGAAGAGTCCGTGCCACAGGCTGGAGGCCAGCCTGGAAGCTGGTGGTATAGGGCCCTGCCTCACACACAGAAGCACCATTCCTTTCTCACATACACACTTCATACACCCACAACAGAAGCTCCATTCCTTTTTCACATACACACCACATACACATACACAGAAAGAAGATCGGCTCAGCCGGTCTAGCTGATCACTTGGCCAAAGAAAGGAAGATTGGTGCAGCCGGAGACCAGGCGCCGAGACCTAGGGGGCGCTGCAGCAGGCAGCCAGCCCCCGACCCGCTCTGCCTCCCCCCCCCAGTGCCACCATCCTGATGCCCCCCTGGTGGTCCAGTGGAGGCCCCGGGAGCGATCTGCCGTTCCCGGGGCCTCAGCTGCCACTAAGCAAAATGGCGCCGGTGGCCTTCAGCCCCTACCATGTAACAGGGGCTACCGGTGCCATTGGTTGGCCCCGTCACATGGGCTAAAGGCCACCGGCACCATTTTGCTTAGTGGCAGCCGAGGCCCCGGGAGCGGCAGATCGCTCCTGGGCCCTCCACTGGACCACCGGTGGGGGGGGGGGGGGGGGTGTCGGGAGGTGGCACTCGGGGGGGGGGGGGGGAAGGCAGGGCAAGTCAGGGGCTAGCAGAATTTTGAAAGGGCACTTTTTGCCCTTTCAAAATTCTGCTGCCTGCTGCGTTGCCCCCTAATCCTCGGCGCCCTAGGCACAGGCCCAGCTCGCCTGGTGGTTCCTCCGGCCCTGGATAAGGCAGCTTGTTTCCTAAATGGAAGGAACTGCCAGAATATATAAGAAACACTGTTCTTATGATGTGCCACTTTCAATCTCTTCTAAAATTCAAGACAAACACAGAAAAATGTTCTCGGTTTAGTTGAAAAATGCTATAAAGGTCTAAAAAAACTCATTAAGGATTCTGACAATGAATTACTTTAAGTTTTAACTTGACATTGTTTAGAGAGAGAGAGAGAACTAGGGCTAAAAATGCATGGTGAAAAGAAAATACTTAACGTGATTTTTTTTTTCTCAGGATGAATTGCTATTCACAGGACTGCTATACAAGGAGGTCCAGTTCCAGAAAATGGAGTAACTTCTCAGCAGCGGGTACACCTGTTGCCTATTCAGGTTTTGGTATTTGTAAGCCACTTTATGTACTGAGGGCAAAGCTAATAACACAGTACTTATCATCCAAGCTTTCAAAACATCAAGTATCTTCTTCAAAAATAGGATATATCTAAAATTATTCTTTTCAGAGATGACTTTAAGAAATGTAATTGAGCTTTGTAGCTCCCATTGTATCCCGCATGTGATGAAGTCTTTGAAGGTTTCAGAAATCTTGTGTTTGCTGTTTCATCACAACAACCTAAAACAATTAAGAATTCACTAATGCTAGTTTTTCCTCACATGATAGATTTTCAACACATTTTAAGAAAATCTGACATAATACCAGATATATATATTTTAATTTAATTAAATTATATTGTTGTCTATATAGCTAAAATAAAGAAAGTGTAACTGAGAAATATAAGTAAGCTTATAAAACAGTGGTTCATTAGTGGGGCAATAGTAGGGGTGTGCATTCGTTTTGAACTTAAATGGAAAACGCAACTTTTTTTTTTTTTTTAACTTAATAAAAAGATGAGGCTTAAACGATCGGATTTCCAACTTATTCAACATAGCTATGTTGAATACGTTGTAAATCGCGATTGTTGATCTAAATAAAAATTTAAACCCCTCACCCTCCTTAATCCCCCCCCCCAAGACTTACCAAAGCTGGCCAAAAGTTCCGTGAGGGTCCGGGAGCGGACGCGTGGGGAATCACGTGACGCCGCGTCACGTGATTCCCCTCGGGTTCGCTCCCGGACCCCTCGTTGGACCCAAAAGGCACTTTTGGCCAGCTTGGGGGGGTCAGGAGGCCCCCCCAAGCTGGCCAAAAGTTCCTTTTGAGCCCAACGAGGGGTCCGGGAGCGAACCCGAGGGGAATCACGTGACGCCGCGTCACTCCGCTGGACCACCAGGGAGTTTTGGTAAGTCTTGGGGAGGGGGGGGGGAATTAAGGCGGGTGAGGGGTTTAAATTTTTATTTGCACATATGGACATAGACGCAACTTATGGAATTCTCCATATGTCCATATTGACCGCAAATGGGACCCCCTTTCGACTTATGGACTTATGAACTTAAACTTTTGGTCTGCACATCCCTAGGCAATAGATGCAGCATGAACCAAAGGAGAATTGAATGAACATGTTCTTGAATAAGAGTCTTAAAGTGACCCCCAAAATGTGTAGAAAATATAATGTAAGTCTGGGAGTTATGATTCATGCAATATTGCAGCAAGAATTTTAAAACCACATACACCAATAATGCTGTTATGTAAGGAGCAGCTAACGCTAGTTTAGGGGTTGTGCTATAAATTTAAAAGGTGGTTTATTAATATGTATAACACTTATTAACATACATTGTATTAAGCATAGTTTATAAACTGATAAAGCACATGGTTTCCTAAACATTTTATAGACATTATATCATGGAAGACAACTCCTTTAGTGTTACCAAATAAGGTAAGCGTTAAAATAATAGCAACACTCTAATTAAAGCCATGAAAAATAGATACTTATGAAGGATCTGAATCAAGAATTTTGCAAGAATGTAGAGAACTCACAGGGTCATTTATCAAATTGTGTTAGGACATTATCTCAGGCATTAGGGCTCTAATACCTACAATAACGCCATAATGCCCGCGATAAAAAATGTATCGCGAGATGCATATGCCAATTTTTTAAATGTAGTCAAAAGGGAGGTGTTTGGGCAGAGTTTATGAAAATGAGGGGTATTTAATGTTGCATGTGATAGTGTAACACACGTTTTAACACTGTAAATAACTACACCTTTTTTTCTGGCGTCATACCCGATATGGAATTTGCGCTAAACATTGCAAATCCCATTTCGGGCAGGGGAGAGCGCGAGAGAGCGAGAGAGAGAGCACGAGCTTTTGGGGTGGTAAATATTAGTCAACCATTTATACCACTTTAGGAGGGTCAACTAGTTACATGAGATGAGGTTTTGGTGGTGATCTAGGGTTTGGGGGACAGTTTTACATGCACAATCAGAGGTACGAACAGCACAGTACACATCAGTGAAGTAATGTGCTTTGGAGTGAGGAAAGGTACACAAAGATGAGATTTGTACATTGTATTCTCGACTTAGTGTGATGCACTCTCTACCTAGCTGCTATCAAGC
The DNA here is from genome assembly GCF_901001135.1 of Rhinatrema bivittatum. NCBI lineage: Eukaryota > Metazoa > Chordata > Amphibia > Gymnophiona > Rhinatrematidae > Rhinatrema > Rhinatrema bivittatum. The sequence goes on along the minus strand of NC_042621.1, from coordinate 247,122,656 downwards.
TAGGGCGAGAGTATATTGTACAAATCTCATCTTTGTGTACCTTTCCTCACTCTAAATCACATCAACTCTTCACGGATGTGCATTGTGCTGTTTGTACCTCCGACTGTGCATGTACAACTTCCTCCCAAACCCTAGACCATTACCTAAACCTCACCTTGAGTTATTTGTTGACCCTCCTACAGTGGTATAAATAGTTGACATCTGAGAGCTTTATAAAGAATCTCTCTCTCTCTCTCCCTGTCTCAGCTTGTGATTGCAAATATTGCATGTGTGATAAATTTTACACATGTTGCAGTAAAATACCTATGCAAAGTGCTAAAATAGCACATGTTGCAGTATCTCTAAAATTTCTCTAAGCACACCCCTTTTCTTATCGCGGGTGCTATTCATGCAAAATTTATAGCAAAATGATGAATCTAGTAGGGATGTGAATCGTTTTTCAACGATTAAAATTATCGTCCGATAATGTTTATATCGTCTTAAATCGTTATAGAACACGATACAATAGAAATTCTAACGATTTATCGTTAAAAATCGTTAAATCGTGTTAGTGCGCACTAACTCGATTTAGTGCGCACTAACTGAAAATGATACAAATAAACACTTTCCAGGTCACTGAAGGTCAGTTAGGAATGAACATGTGTTCCTATTGGCTGGCTGCCCTCTTATCTATTGATGTTACCAAGGTTACCACTGAGGTGATGGTTGGGGGGATGGGAAATGGAACTGGAAACTAACGAACACCAACAGAAAATGAAACAAAGTGTTCACACTTCCCAGGTCAGTAAAGGTCACTTAGGAATGAATATGTATGTATGTATTCCTATTGGCTGGCTGTGCTCTTATCTATTGATGTTACCAAGGCTAATACTGAGGTAATGGTTGGGGGGATGTGAAATGGAAACAGTTGGAAGCTTGACAAAAAAAGTAATGTAATGATCAGCACTCACGTGACTAGAACTTGTTTGTTTATTATTTTTGTTAGCAGGCACCTGAAATGCTAGTGCATGTTGAATTTGCCAATCACTGTGCATTTTTAGAAAGGTGGTCCTGGCTGGAACTGTACACAGTTCAAATATATGTAATGATTGTTGGTAAGTGTATTTTTTAAGTAGCCACACTGGCACAAGTATGTTTACTTTTCCTCCTACTTAACTCACTAGCTCAGCTTTGTAAGAAGGGCTTCTCTGCTTGTGTGTTGTTTTTGTTTGGTGTGAGGAGAGCAGAAACATCAGATCTTTATTCAATCTACTACAGTCATCTCTTACAGTGCCCTATCCCTATTAATACCAGGAGTGTTGTGATCTTCCTGCACACAGTGCCCTAACCCTGATACCAGTCTGAGACAGCTCCCTCCCTGCATTACTAGTGAGAGGCTGGCTTCATAGACAGGGGGGAGCTGCCTGACCCTCACTCCTGATTCCCCCATGTCCCAGCTAGTGAATGGTGTGTGGGTGAGGGGGGGGGGGGGGGGATGGTGAAGTCTGAGACAGCTCCCTCCCTGCATTACTAGTGAGAGGCTGGCTTCACAGACAGGGGGGAGCTGCCTGACCCTCACTCCTCCGGGGTATTGTGATCTTCCTGCACACAGTGCCCTATCCCTGATACCAGGGGTGTTGTGATCTTCCTGCATGCAGTGCCCTATCCCTATTAATACCAGGAGTGTTGTGATCTTCCTGCATGCAGTGCCCTATCCCTATTAATACCAGGAGTGTTGTGATCGTCCTGCATGCAGTGCCCTATCCCTGATACCGGGATGTGTGCAAGAAGATCACAACACCCCCGGTATCAGGAATAGGGCACTGTGTGCAGGAAGATCACAACACCCCTGGTATTAGGGATAGGGCACTGTGTGCAGGAAGATCACAACACTCCTGGTATTAATAGGGATAGGGCACTGTGTGCAGGAAGATCACAATACCCCTGGTATCAGGGTTAGGGCACAAGTTCTAGTCACATTGACTGATCACATTACTTGTTTTGTCAAGCTACCAACTGTTTCCATTTCCCATCCCCCATATACTGTCAGTAGGAAACTTGGTAACATGAATAAATAAGAGGGCAGCCAATAGGAATACATATTCATTCCTAAACTGACCTTAACTGACCTGAAAAGTGTCAAATTGTATCATTTTCAGTTAGTGCGCACTAACTCCCAGTTAGTGCGCACTAACTCCCGTTAGTGCGCACTAACTCGAGTTAGTGCGCACTAACTCGAGTTAGTGCGCACTAATCGGAAAAAACGATTTTTAACGATTTTTTAACTAAAAAATCGTGCCTAAGACGATTTTCTTGCCCTGCCACACGATTTCTATCGTTAAGACGATATGGAAAACGATTCACATCCCTAGAATCTAGGTCTGAGTCAGAAGGAAATCTTTACTTGAACAAACTGTTTGTCTGATTCTGGTCCCTGGAACGCGCACATGGATGCGTGGATTTTATAACATGCACACGCCGGCGTGCACATGTTATAAAATCCATGGGCTGCTCACACATGCACCCCAGATTTTAAAATCTGTGTGTACATATGCCGGCGGTGCGCATGGGGGGGATTTTAATAAATTACATGCAGTGACGAAATCAGGCCTTCCTCTTTCTCTCCAATTAAGGAGCGGACTGGGAGGGAACTTCCCTACCCCACTACCTAACCCTCCTCCATTGTCCCCTCTCCTCCCCACCCCTTTAACCCATCCCCCAAACTTACATTTTTTTTGTTTTACTACTTACTGCTCCCCTGGAACAGAAATAGTTTGTGCGTGCCCGCCAACTGCCAGTGCACACTTCCCTGGGACAGCGGCTAATGGCCACTTCCCCGCCAGCCTCCATCCCTCACCGCCCCACCCACGACCCCTCCCCACCCCCTTTTCAGGGCCCAGCAATTGTCTGCACATATCGTCACTTAAGCATGTAGCCAGGACCTTTTGAAAATGCACGCGGTGTGTGCAGAGCCCAGTCACACGCGTAAGTGATGATATTTGTGCGTATGGCATTGCACAACAGCTTGAACCTCCTCACTATAACATAAATTCTAATAGCAACAGGAGATAACTATTTCTTATCTATTTACTAAATCCCCACCTTTATTTAAAAATCTTTCATCCTTAAGTGTGCTTTCTAATACATTGTTAATAGACAATTTTCAAAGCTCGAATAAAAATTTAGTTTACAATGAGAACAGGAAGGACATTAGGGTTGAACCAGTGAATGAATTTGATTTGAGTGCTTTTTACTGATCCCTCTTGGGGCCCATTCGTGGTGAGAGGCAGTGGATGGATACTATATTAGCACATAAGAACAATTTCTGACACGCCTTCTTAAGAATAAATAGTTATTTTTAAAATAAACGTGAGTATTTAGTGAATAGATAAGATATATTTAGAACATAAGAACATAAGAAATTGCCATGCTGGGTCAGACCAAGGGTCCATCAAGCCCAGCATCCTGTTTCCATCAGAGGCCAAACCAGGCCACAAGAACCTGGCAATTACCCAACACTAAGAAGATCCCATGCCACTGATGCAATTAATAGCAGTGGCTATTCCCTAAGTAAATTTGATTAATAGCCGTTAATGGACTTCTCCTCCAAGAACTTATCCAAACCTTTTTTGAACCCAGCTACACTAACTGCACTAACCACATCTTCTGGCAACAAATTACAGAGCTTTATTGTGCGTTGAGTGAAAAAGAATTTTCTCTGATTAGTCTTAAATGTGCTACTTGCTAACTTCATGAAATGCCCCCTAGTCCTTCTGTTATTCGAAAGTGTAAATAACCGATTCACATCTACTCATTCAAGACCTCTCATGATCTTAAACACCTCTATCATATCCCCCCTCAGCTGTCTCTTCTCCAAGCTGAACAGCCCTAACCTCTACAGCCTTTCCTCATAGGGGAGCTGCTCCATCCCCTTTATCATTTTGGTTGCCCTTCTCTGTACCTTCTCCATTGCAACTATATCTTTTTTGAGATGCGGTGACCAGAATTGTACACATTATTCAAGGTGCGGTCTCACCATGGAGAGATATAGAGGCAATATGACATTTTCCTTTCTATTAACCATTCCCTTCCTAATAATTCCAAACATTCTATTTGCTTATTTGACTGCTGAAGCACACTGAGCCGACGATTTTAAAGTATTTTCCACTATGTTGCCTAGATCTTTTTCCTGGGTGGTAGCTCCTAATATGGTCCTCCTGAAATGTATCACAATCCGCTTGTGATTTAACTACTCTGAATAATTTTTATCATCTGCAAATTTGATAACCTCACTCATCATATTCCTTTCCAGATCATTTATATATATATATATTGAAAAGCACCACTGTTTACCCTTTTTCACTGAGAAAATTGACCATATAATCCTACTCTCTGTTTCCTGTCTTTTAACCAGTTTGTAATCCACGAAAGGACATTGCCTCCTATCCCATGACTTTTTAGTTTTTGAAGAAGCCTCTCATGAGGGACTTTGTCAAATGCCTTCTGAAAATCCAAATACACTACATCTACTGGTTCACCTTTATCCACATGTTTATTAACCCCTTCAAAAAAATGAAGCAGATTTGTTAGGCAAGACTTCCCTTGGGTAAATCCATGTTGACTGTGTTCCATTAAACCATGTCTTTCTATATGTTCTACGATTTTGATCTTGAGAATAGTTTACACTATTTTTCCCAGCACTGAAGTCAGGCTCACTGGTCTATAGTTACCCGGATCGCTCCTGGAGCCTTTTTTAAATATTAGGATTACATTGGCCACCCTCCAGTCTTCAGGTACAATGGATGATTTTAATGATAGGTTACAAATTTTAACTGATAGATCAGAAATTTCATTTTTTAGTTTCTTCAGTACCCTAGGATCCATACCATCTGGTCCAGGTGATTTGCTACTCTTTAGTTTGTCAATCTGGCCTACTACATCTTTCAGGATCACACTGATTTTGTTCAGTTCATCTGACTCATCACCCCTGAAAACCATCTCCGGAACTGGTATCTCCCTAACGGAAGCAAAGAATTCATTTAGTCTTTCTGCAATGGCCTTACCTCCTGTTGCTATTATAATTTATTACACTAGTTATGTCATGGTTCATACTGTACATACTGTACATTTATGAAAGCACTCTAGGACAGCTCTGCTCCTCGTTCTCAGCTACCAGTGCCAGTACAGTTCCTTCATACATCAGGTAATTTGCATGTCTGGCTCTGTGAGTTTGAGCACTATGGGGCCTATGCAATAACATATAAAGGTGGATTTTAAAAGCTGGATGCTCACCGAGATCAAGAGATGGGTGCGCATCTGGCACTTGCATGTGTCCACTCGATTTTATAAGGCAGCCATAGGTGTACACAATTGCCGATGTGCAAATAACTTTCATCAGCTAAAAAAGGGGCGGGGTATGGATGGGATGCAGGAATTCTGGGTTGGGGCCAAGAGATGTGTGCGCAAGTACCTATGTGGCTGGGCATGTGCCCAGGTCCCGTGCTGCGTAACTACTTTAGCTATGGAGGAAATGTAAGTAAAAAAAATAAAATTGCAGGCATCTGTGAGGGGTCTGGGGTAATTGAGGAGAGTGCAGGGTAAAGAATCAAGGGGGTTGGGAGGACCTAGAGGAACACTGAGCAAACTGGTGGGTGAACTGGTGAAACTGGTCCTCAGCTGGATTTTCTTTTTGCAAATACTAAAAAACAATCCACCTTATAATAATGTTGAGAGATAAATCGTATCTAACATGAAATCTTCATAAAGGTGATAATACTAACGTGACCTTCATATAGAGGTGCCATGAAAACTCATTGAGAGGTCTTACTGAGACTGCGTCTATTGTATTGGTCACTTGTGTGTGTGGGTGTGCTATTTTTCAAGATTTTCTTTTTGCAAATAAAATATTTAACTAGACAGTGATTTTGTGCACTTCTTTGGCAAGCAATATTTAAGAAAAAGCACCCAAAATCACTGTCAAGTTAAGTATTTTATTTGCAAAAAGAAAATCTTGAAAAATAGCACACACACACAAGTGACTGATGATTATACAATAGACGCAGGCTCAGTAAGACCTCTCCAACTCCGTAAATGAGTTTTCAGGGCGCCTCTATATGAAGGTCCCATTAGTATTATCACCTTTATGAAGATTTCATGTTAGATTATGATTTATCTCTCAACATTAAGGTGGCTTGTTTTTGAATATGACAAGTGGAAACAGCAGAGCTAGAGCTTGCCTCACATTTACTTCTCTTAGTTACAGTCTTTTCCCAATTTTTCTTCAGTTCTCAGAGTTTAAAATCAAAACAATCTCTCTCTTGTCCTACCCAGAGACAAAAGAGCTCAAAATGCTGTTGTCTGTCTGATCTTAGCATGAAAAAACAAAGAGGACATCACTGTCAATCCATGCAGATGCCAACTAGAATAGGCTGGTTAAAAAAATGCTTCATCTTGATTGTTCCTGCTTCCTAGCATGTACCCCTCTTCCTTCCCACCATGGTTCTTGTCAGTCTAGGGTCAAATGTGATAACACTGGTTGTTAAGCACTGCTAACTGCCTTGAAAAGAAGAAAAAACAAACGCTGCACTTTTGCTTGTCCTACAGACTTTAATAGAAAAACAAAACCAAATATAAACAAACATTTTCATTAATTTTTGGGGCATTGGTCATTCATATACATTTTGTCATACAATTCCTAGAATCTAAGAGTGATTGTGTCAATATTTATGAATAAATAATAAGCATGTTATGTATAGAGCTAATAATTTACAATATCTACTAAGAACTGGGATTCTAGGCCTGATTCTGCTATTGACTTATACCACAGAGGGAATGATACATTACATTATTGAGATTTCAACTTTCTCTGCAGTACTTGGGATGTTAAATCATTGTGAACACATAGGTGAATTTTAAAAGTCCTATGCACGCCAAAGCCGGGAGATAAGCGCACATGTTGGGCCAGTGCATGCTGAACGGATTTCATAAGTCGCCCATGAATGTACGTATTTCCCACTTCGCACACAAGTAAAACGTTTAGAAAAAGGGGTGGGGCGTGGGTATAGTCTGGGTGGGGCATGGGTGTGTCAGGGGAAGGCCAAGAGATGTGCACATAAATACTTACATGCACAGGCGCGTGCCAGGGTCCCCTGCCATTTAACCTTACTACTGCTACGGATGGCGTGTAAGTAGAAAAACAAAATAATCTAGGTTAGTCAGCGGGGTTTTAAGGGTTGGGGATAACAAGAGGAAAGGGAGGCTAATAAATTAGGTTTGGAAGTTCTATCCCTAAACTGGGTGAACTGGGAATGAAGTGGGAAATCTAGCTATGGTGGTGGCACGCGTCCCTTATAAAATCCCCCACTTACATGGTAGATGCGGCATTTGTGCGCACGTGCACGCGTCCATTTAAAATTGTGCCCACATAATAGCGTCTGGGCTATTTTATAACATGCTTGCATATATGCTCATATTTACAAATATGCATTATGCATTAATGTGTACTTATATTTGTTGTTAGTAAATAGACCTCATTGAAATTAATGGGGTCTATTTACTAACAATGCGTGTTAATGTGTAACATATTTTTGAAAATAGGTCCCTAAATTAAAAAAAAAAGTCACTATTTTATGCAGAATTATGTTCACTGGCAGCACTCTATAAAAACTGTCAATACTTAGGTACAAACACTTTTTCACTAATATCACTAGCTCGCTTCCAGACTTTCTTATTGCTCCAACTATGCTGCATTGCTCAGCTTCAAAATGTACAGCTATCATGTTTCAAACTCTTACTGAAATCAGTGACAATTTATGAACTAGAAAAGTGTGCAATCTAGCACACTGATTATTGTCAGATTTGTCTGAGCTATTACTCTCCCATCTGTGCTGTGCTGTTTTCTCTCTCTTTCTGTTCACCTGCTTGCTCAATGCTATCTAAACTCTTCTGCAGCTCTGATCCAGTTACTCAGCAGCAAAATGCCCCCTAGAATGGACTGGCCACTATAATCAAGTTAATTTTCAAACATGCGTCAGAAAATAGAACTGTGTATTCTAGATGTCTATGGCTGAGAGGGCCACTTTCTTGGTATTCTCTAATAATCTTGCAGCTGCTCCAGGCCTTTCTCTCATCCTTTCAGCTGCTTTGGGCCATTTTCTTAGTTCCCTGTCTGTCCCTCTGATCTTCTATCCACTCCCCTGTGCCACGCCAATCATCTATCAACTCGTTAACTTACCCCCACCCTAATATTTTAGCTCCCCCATGCTGTTGTGTTCCTCTCTCTGTTGCTCCAATCTCTCCAGGCCTTAGCTCCCTGTGCTTTTTCAGTCCTTTTCACAGCAGCTCCCCTGCTGTCACTCTGATCCTGTCTTAGCTCTCCATGACATTCTGATCTAGCTCTGATCTCCCCTTGTATTGCTCTGACCTTCTCCGCTCCCCCATGCAGCCAAATCATACACTGTGGCGAACAGGCAAAACCCCTTTGAAATCAATGAGAATTTGTGAATTAAAGGAACTTGCTGTAGAGAAAAGGCGTGCAGGCATTGGCCTGCCTTGTTGTACCATGTTGAATTGCATAGTGCTTTATGGAAGTGAAGAAAGGAAAGCCAGGGAGGTTACAGTATCTCTCCACTGTAGGGCTTCAGTGGTGAAGCAGTAAAATGTCATTCAGTCCTAATGCACCAGTCAGGAAGTAATAGTTCAGTGGGTGACATACGACAGTGTGACACCCAAGCCATTCTTCCAGGCTGGTATCGAAAACATCATCCTCAGATGCTGGTTTGGTACGTTTTTTGCAGAATAACCATATTTGCACGCCATGGGGGCAATTTTCAGACTGTCCACATTGAGACAAAGACTACCCGTTGACTTAGCACAGTTCTCAAAAGGAAAGTAAACATTCTTTCTCTTTGAAATTTGCTGTGGGTACAAGTATGATGTGCTTTTTCTGCAGGAAGAATTTTGCTGGCAAAATGCATGCAAAGATGTGACAATGCAATCTATGTGCTTACTTTTCCCTTCCTGACCTAAACACACACTCCCAGGTTTACTTTCTCTCACTGTTTTAACTTTTAGCTGCATTGAGAGAAGACAGTTTTCAGATAGCCAATTAATACCTGAGAAAATTGCTTTGAAAATGTATTTCCCCATCTCCAACCAACATGGAATATGGTGCTCAAAGCACGATCATTTTATGAAGCTCCAGGTGGAACAAAAACAATCAGAGGAATATTTCCTTTGCAGTAGTTATTAGTTGCATTCCACAATTTTCATACAGAGCAACTCTATGAAAAATGTTATCAGATATTCCAAGCCCATCTCATCTGTGATTTAGATCCTGTCCAATGCTGGAACTAGAGCGCTCATTTAGAGTTTTTGCCATATACATATACAGCATTTAAGTTATACCATCGTGGCAGTGTGTGCAATCTTTGGACTAAAGACTTCCCTGCTTTCTACCATGCTAACAGCAACTATAAGTGTGTCTATCATTAACTAGGTAGTTAAATTCCAACTGGGTAAGGATCTTAGCTTTTAAAACAAACAAACAAACAAACAAACAAACAAACAAACAAACAAATAAACAAAAAACTGCTGAGCATCTGGAAGAGAGAGCTGAGGAAATAGTTCCAGAAGGAAACTTCCAAGATGGGAGCAGGATTGCCACTTCACCTGGGTCAACCAGGAATATGGGATAACAGTGAATGTCTCCCAAGCAGGCTGAAGATACCTACTGTGCTCTGATGGTTGCATTCGATTTTGGGGAAAGAATGGGGTCTATTTACTAAGATGCAGCACATTTTAACAAGCATTATTTATTAATAGGCCCCATTAGAAATAATGGGAGCCATAGTAAACAACGCACATTAAGTTGAGCCACACGCAAGTAATTAGAATCCAATGTTTGTTACTTTTAGGAAACCAAAATTCATGGTGTGATTGAGAAGCCAGGCCTGGTGTGAGAGAGAAGAAAGCGGACCTGAAGAGTCTTCAGCCAAAAGATTGGAAACTAGGGATGTGTATGAGAAATATTTTCATTTCAGTTCATTAATTCATTTTAAATGCTGCTATAATTTCTTTTATTCATGTCTGTCTATTTGAGTCACACATTTTGGGGTAGATTTTAAAAGCAGCATGTGTGGCGTATATGTGTGCGCAATACCCGGTGCGCGCGCGTGTCATAAAATTGTGCACCTTGCATGCGCTGAGCCCGCTCCAATCCGCGCTGCTTCCCCTGTTCCCTCCCAAGCCGCTCTGAAATCGGAGCGGCAGAGGGAACTTCCCTACCCCCCCACCCACCTTCCCTTCCTTTCCCCTACCTCCCCCGCCCTTTCCCCCTACCTTTTCCTTCTTTGTTTTTTTATTTCAAAAGACTGCCAGCATGCGATCTCTGACACAGCGGCAAATGGCTGCAGTTTCAGGCCTCTGGCCCCGCCCCCGGACCGCCCCACCCCTTTTTGCAAGCTCCGGGGCTTTATGCGCATCGTCGGGCTTTTTAAAGTAGGCCCGGCGCGCGTATCCCTTTTAAAATCCGGCCCTTATTTCTTTCCTATTAAAGTCAATGATTAAAGCAACGTAACCTATTTTGGGCTCAAAAACTGAAGTCTACTATTTATATATTTATTTTATTGATTTCCTTATTTAAATAATTTATATACCACTTAGGCAAAGTTCAAAGTGGTTTACAACATGGCATACATAAGAAGCAACAAATATCAGTTTACAATCTCAAACATATCAAAATCAGATAAGATATACCAAACCACAAAGTCAGCACCTGAAAATGGCAAGAAAACAAGAAAAATAAAATACATAATCAATGAAACTTACAGGTAGACATCATCAGAAGAGGAAAGAGCACTGTAGACTGGCTGGGTAAACAATCTCTTCCTATTGTTCCAGAATCTGTTACTGTGGGTGATGTGGGTGTAGCACTATGGAAATGTTAAGTAGTAGTAGGAGGAGGAGGAGAATGTTTTTCTTAATCTATTTGATGAGGCTCGTTATTTAGGTGTTATTATTGACTCTAAATTACTATTGACTGCTCAAGTTAAAAAAGTCCCTAGAAATGAATTGCATCTGGCCAGATATCTAAAGAATATCCTGTTCTTCTCCATGACTTTGCTTGGTTGTACAAGAAGTAGTACTAATTATTTATTTATTTATTTAATTTATTTAAGTTTTCTATACCCGGCATTCGCGATAAATATCGCATCATGTCGGTTTACAAATACAAGAGTAGAGGAACAAACAAGGTAATAAATAATATTGATCTTAATAATAATGGTAATAGTAATGGTAACATTAAACAAATGAAAGCTAAGAGTTGCAGTTACAATAAAAACAAGGGAGTAATATAACCTGAACAGAAAAAAAGGAGCTGGGGTTTTAATAGAGGCAATTTTTATTGTTTTAAGATCAGATTTGTATCTGTTGTGCTTGTGTTTACTGTATCGATTTTAAAAATATTATGTGTATATTTGTAATCCTCAATGGATGAAATAGAATTGCAGAATATAAGAATTGTAAAGTCAATAAATAAATTAGACATGGAGGCTGGGTCAAAGTGGCACCAAACTGGAAAGAATAGCCCAAGGCATCATGATAAGAAAAAGTAGACTAAACAGAGGCAGCCATCCTCCAATGCAAAGCAGTACCAAGATTAGCAAGAAACAACCCAAGGATCCAAAAGACGAGTAAAGCGCACTAATAACTGTGGCTTGAAGATTCCAATGTGCATAGGGAGAGAGAGAGAGAGAGAGAGAGAGAGAGATATTGAGAGATTCTTTATGGTGCTCACTCTGATACTCTATATATGGACCATTGTAAGGGGGCATCTTGATTTGGGGTGAGTTTTTGGGAGGTGGGTTAGGGGGGTGGTGTTACAGGCACATTGGGAGGTATCCATTGTAAAACTGACATCATTATATTTATTTATTTATTTATTTATCAAGTTTTAAATACCGTTGTTCGGTGTCGCCATCACAACGGTAAAACTGACATCATTAAAGAATTTTTGATCTTATAAGTTTCCTCACTCCGAAATTCATCAAATCTTCACAAGAGAGCACTGTTCTGTTCGTACGTCTGACTTAGAATGTCAAAGTGGCCCCTAACCCCCTACACTAATACCTAAAACCTCACCTCGAATTGTCTAGGTAGGCCTCATATAGGCTATAAATACCTACCTGGTAAGAAGGCATTATAGCTAGTCTCTCTCTCTCAGAATTGCAACAATTGTGGTACTTACTTTAAAGTTGTTGCACTCTGCAGTAATATCTTGCAAAGCACTAAGATAGTATGCTTTGCAATAAACTGCTATTACCATAAAACACACCCCCCTTTTCCTATCACAGGTGATATGTAGTACATTTTGATAAATCCAGGCCTAATTCTGTAAATATGCTGATACATGATTACAGTTTTTTAGGGCAAACACTATCTTGGTTGCAGTGTTCTGCGATAACTATAGTCTTCTTGATATTACATCTGGTGCACCTTGAAGCAGCCCATTACAGTAATCTAGCTGACTGAAAATAAGGCCATGTACTGAAGTTTGATGGTCTACTTTACCCCAAAATAGGCTGTCTTCTTATAAATAAAACAAAAAAAGAAAAGAAAAAAATACTAATGCTATTATCTACTCTTGCATTGTAAATCTCTTATCTAATTTCATTTCCAGTACTTTGATTTTAGCTTTCAAGGCAATCTCAACATTTGCCATTAAAGATGGATCCCTAAATGAAGCATTTTGATGTCTGTGGGCTGACTTTTAAATTATGACCAGATAACCATGTAACAACTTCATCTAGACAAGTCATTAATTCTTCATGTATGATAGTGGCATATTTTGATTCTATCTAAATAAATATCATCTGCATACAGAAAGCTACTAAAACTCAACTCTTGCATCACAGTTACCAAAAGAACCATAAAAATTAGGTTAAAAAGAATGGGCACCAAGACAGAGCCATGATATAATTCTGAATTCCATAAAACATGAAAAGTACACGCAGCCAGATAAGACTTAAACAAATTCAGTGCAATACATGTCACTCCTGTCTTCACCAATCTTAGAACCAAAAGTACATGCTTAATTGGATCAAAGGCAGCACTCATAAGTATATGAGTACATAAGATTTGCCATACTGGGTCAGACCAAAAGTCTATCAAGTCCAGCAACCTATTTCTAACAGTGGCCAATCCAGGTCACAAGTACCCGGCAGGATCCCAAGAGGTAGACAGACTCAATGCTGCTTATCCGAGGAATAAGAAGTGGATTTCTGGAACTCTACCTTAATAATAGTTTATAGACTTTCCTGCAGGAATTTGTCCAAAACTTTCTTAAGCTCAGCTACACTATTAGTACATTTCAAAGCGGTGTGCGGGCACACGTGTGCGTAATCATTGGCCCCACCCAGGGATGTGGCTACGATATAACACATGCATGTATATACACACATGTTATAAAATGGTCTGGTCATGCACACGTGTGCTCAGTTTTAAATGGGCAAATGCAAATCTCGCTTCTACTGCATATATAGGGGGATTTTAAAAGGGACGGCACCAATGCCATTGCCACTGAAACTAGTTTGTTCTCAGTTCACCCAGTTAAGGGATATATCTTTCAAACCTCCCTAGTTTAATAGCTTCACTTTCCCTTTGTTAGCACTAACCTTTAAAACCTAACTGATCTGCCTAGTTTTTTTTGTTTTATCACTTACATGTCATCTAGAGCAGAACTAAAGTTACGCATCAGGGAACTCCAGTACGCACCAGTGCATGTAAGTACTTACACGCAAATTTCAAGTTAAAATCCCTGAACGCCCATGCCCAAGCCACTTAATGTGCATTTGAGTGGCTTTTAAAATCCACGCACACAAATCAGCGCACACAAGTCCGACATATTCATGTATCCCTAATTGATGCATATGTTGGGCTTTAAAAGTCACCTGTTAGCTTTCACCACATCCTCTGGCAACAAATTCAAGAGCTTAATTATGTTTTGAGCATAAATATATTTTCTCTTATTAGTTTTAAATATGTCACCTAGTAACTTCATTGCATGTCCCCTAGTCTTTCTACTCTTTGAAATCGTAAATAACCGATTCCACTCCACTCGTTATTTTATAGACCTCTGCTGTCTCTTCTCCAGGATCAAGAATCCTAATATCTTTAGCCTTTTCTCATAGGGGAATCATTCCATCCCCTTTATCATTTTGGTTGCCCTTCTCTGTACCTTTTCTAATTCTGCTATATCTTTTTTGAGATGTGGTGACTAGAACTGCACATAATACTCAAGATGAAGTCACACCATGGAGTGATACAGAGGCATTAAGATATTCTCTGTTTTATTCTCCATTCCTTTCCTAATAATTCCTAGCATTCTATTTGCTTTCTTGGCTGTTGCTGCACACTGAGCAGAATATTTCAACATATTATCAAGGATGATACCTAGAGACTTTTCCTGAATGGTGACTGTGAAACCACTATTACTCACTTTGTGTGCTGCTTCCCTCTCTCCTCTGGGGAAACTCGTGGCTGTGACTAGCTACTTCCGACACACATGGCTCCGTTCCAGGAATCCCCAGGGCGGCGGGGACGCTGCCAACTGCCATGTCTCTCCCGGGCCTTCCTAGGCGCACGCAAGCGCTGCATGGCCCTCCCTTAAGGATGCCAGGGCGGGAACCTCAGGGGCGTCTCCTCTTGTTGACATTACTAGCCCTGGACTCTTAAGCACCATCTGGGCCTGGCTCTAATCGACTTGGCAATGAGTTCCCTCCTTGCCGAAACTTGCTGATCTCTCTACGGACGCTGGTTCCTGGTTCCTGCTCCTCCTGGCGTGAGACATTCTCGGGTACCCGCTCCTCGGGGGCCCTGCTCCTGTTTTGGCTATCTGCTCCTCGGAGGGCCGTGCGCCTCAGACGCTGTCTGCCAGCTCCCCCGCTCCTTGGGGTTGCTCCTGGAACTACTTTTCCCATGAGACTCTACATCGGTGTACCCCGCTCTGCAGACCATGGCCGTTCTACTCTGCTTCGTGGAGACTCAGCGTGGTGTGCCCCACTCTGAGGACCATTGCCATACATCTCCGCTTTGTGGAGACCCAACGTAGGTGTACCCCACCCTGCGGTCCTTTGCCTCACTACTCTGCTTTGTGGAGACCTAGCGCTGGTGTACCTCACTCCGTGGGTCATTGCCTAGCGCGTTGTGAACTTTGGAACTGTGCCGCGCTCCCCTGCTCCTCGGGGCAGCGCCTTGTATATTCGTGTTGCTACATCCCACTCCCCACTCCTCGGAGTAACGTCTATGAGACTGTACTGCACTCCCCCGCTCCTCAGGGTAGTGTCCTCTTGCACTGCCAGAGACCCCTGGGCTTCCCCGCATCTCGGGTAAGCCTACATCATACCTCCCGTGCTGACACTCTCTGTGGCTCCACCCCCTGGGGTCACTCTCTTGAGCATTCCTCCATACCCTGCCTGTATTCCCCACTCCTTGGGGCCTCCTCAGTACTCCACCATTAGGGGGACCTATTCTGGCAACCGCGTCCACACCCCAGTCTCCTGCTCTCCCTGTACTAGCTGGGCTGTGCCACCTATTGCTCAGTCCTCGCCTCCCGACGGTGAAGCTCAGTGGGGCTCCTCCCCGTGGGCAGTACCATCTCTCACCTCAGGCCAAGGGCCCACTAACCTATGAATCCTAACAGTGACTTCTAATGTATAGCTATAATTTGGGTTACTCTTCCTTTAGTGCATCACTTTGCACTTGTCCACATTAAATTTCATTTGCAATTAGCATGCCCAGTCTCCCAGTTTTGCAAGGTCATTTTGCAATTTCTCACAATCCTCTTGTAATTTAACAATTTTGAATAATTTTGTGTCATCTGCAAATTTGATAACCTCTTGCATTGTTCCCATTTCCAGGTCATTTATGAATATATTAAAAAGCAGTGGTCCCTGATCAGATCCCTAGGGCATTCCACTATTCACCTTTTTCCATTGGGAAAATTTACCATTTAGTCCGATTCTCTGTTTCCTGTCTTTGAATCAGTTTGCAATCCACAATAGGAAGTTGCCCCTATCCCATGACGTTTTAATTTCCAAAATCTCTTATGAAGGATTTTGTCAAAGTGTATCTGGAAATGGAAATCCAGATACACTATATCCAATGGCTCACCTTTATCCACAGATATTTTTACGCCCTCAAAAAAAATGTAGCAGATTGGTGATGTTGTGATTCCTGGCCGTGGTAGCCCCCTACCATCGCGATGTGGCCGAGCGGGACCCTCTTCAGGATCAGCTGATCGCGCGGGCCACGGCGCGATTTTTCCGACGCCTCCTTGAGCAGCATCAGGGAGAGTGCGGCAGGCTCCGCCCCTTAAAGGGGCCACGGCGGGAAGATCTGGTCGGCCCCGGAAGATGATGTCAACACCCGTGGAGATTTAAACCTCTCCCTGGGAACCAGCAGATGCCTTGCAACAGGGTTTTTGAGTGGCTGCTTGTTGTGCTCTTCCTTGGTTCCTGCCTTGACCCTGCCTGGACATTGATTCTGCTTTTGCCTGCCGCCTGCCTCAACCCTGCCTGGACATCGACTCTGCATTTGCCTGCTGCCTGCCTTGACCTTGCCTGGATTTCGACCCTGCCGTGCTTGCTGCCTGCCTCGACCTTTGCCTGGACTTGGACTTCACTTAGCCACCTGCTTCGGAGCTCTGGTGGTACCTGTTCCTCGGGGACTTTCCAACGCCTCCAGGCCATCCACTCTTTGGAGTGCTTGAGCAGCTGAGATTCACCCTTGCCTGGACTATAACCCATATCACCTCCCGGAGAGGAGTTTCATCAGGACTGTTCCTCGGTGAGTACTCTCATTCTCTCTGGACCAAGGGTCCACATCAGTACAGATTGCAAGGCCATGGACCCGGTGGACTTAACGGGCCTCCAGGCTATTCCAGGCCAGGTTCAACAACTTATGCAACAGCGGCAACAGCAACAACAACAACAACAGTGCCTAGAGACTCTGACCGCCACATTTGAATGTTTAGTGAGCCAGCTTGATTCGGTCCGAGGAGCAGAAGCTGCCATCCCTTCTCCGAGTCCAAGTTCCACGACTGCCGTGACCCACATGCCTGCTCCACCCTGATTCGCCGGAGAAGCTAAACAATGTAGAGGATTCCTGAACCATTGCTTCATTAGGTTCTCCTTGCAGGAACAACAATTTCCAACAGATCAGGTAAAGACTTCTTTCATCATTTCCTTGCTGGACGGGAAGGCTCTGGCTTGGGCATCCCCGCTATGGGAATGTGGTGACTCCATTTTGGGTGACTTGCCGCGGGTTGTCCAGACCTTCCGTCAAGTATTCGATGAACCTGGACGTCTGTCTACTGCCTCCTCAGAACTCCTCAACCTCCGTCAAGGCACTCGTACTTTGGCCGATTTAGCGGTGGAGTTTCACACCTTGGCATCCGAGCTGGGATGGCAGACTGATTGCCTAAGAGGGATCTTTCTGGAAGGGCTGTCTCCTCGTATCAAAGACGAGTTAGCTGCACGGGAGATTCAAGATGATCTGAAAGCATTGACTGACCTCGCGGGCCGCATTGATCGATGACTACAACAACGAGCCAAGGAGTCTAGACCATACCGATGCACGGTTCTGTTAGCCCCTACCTTCTCTCACCCCATGGTTAATCCAACCACATCAGAAATATCTTCAGAGGGCAGGGAGGAGCCCATGCATTTGGAAAGGAGCCACCTGACTACCGAAGAGAAGCAGCATCGAAGAAGGATGGGACTTTGTTTCTATTGTGGTAACAAGGGACATCTTCTGGCTCATTGCCCTGAACGTCCGGGAAACTATCAGACCTAGGCGTCTTAGAGGGGCTGACCCTAGGGAGCAATCTCGCCCCTCACTGTACTGTTCCGGTCATGCTACATTACCTCCATGGATCCCTTACAACTTTGGCCCTTATCGATTCAGGATCGGGAGGAAATTTCATCCTAGCGGAATTGGTTCATCAACTACAATTACCAGTACTTCATTGCGAGTCACCCTTATTTATCTCATCAATCCAGGGGGAGAATCTTCCAGGTCAAGTCACTGCCTGTACCGCCCCAATAACACTCCATACGGGGATCCTCCACAAGGAGGAGATATCCTTCTTCATTTTGGAAAAAGCGGTCCACCCGGTGGTCCTGGGCCTCCCCTGGCTACAGCGACATGCACCCATCATTGACTGGAGGACTCTTCAGATTACAGCTTGGGGATCGGAATGTTTCACTACCTGTTTGAATCAGAGACCCGCAACCTAAGATTCAACTAGCCGCTACTAAACTCCAACCACCCCTGCAGTACACAGATTTTGCTGATGTCTTCTCCAAAGAAGAGGCAGAGATCCTCCCGGCACACCGTCATTTGACTGTGCCATAGATCTGATTCCCAATACCAGTCCACCTAGAGGGCGGGTGTATCCATTATCTGGCCCAGAATCACTTGCCATGTCCCAATATATCAAGGAGAATCTTGAACGAGGGTTTATCTGACCTTCGTCGTCTCTGGCAGGAGCAGGTTTCTTTTTTGTCCCCAAGAAAGACGGGTCGTTGAGACCATGCATTGACTACCGAGGACTTAATGCAATAACTCACAAGGATCGATATCCTCTCCCACTGATTCCAGAATTACTAGACCGTCTTCATGGGGCTAAAGTATTTTCTAAATTGGACTTGCGTGGTGCATACAACCTGGTCCGGATAAAACCAGGAGATGAATGGAAGACCACGTTTAACACACGTGACGGCCATTACGAATATCTGGTAATGCCGTTTGGACTTTGTAACACTCCGGCGGTGTTCCAAAATTTAATGAACGAGGTATTTCGGGACATATTGCATCAGGGAGTAATCATTTATCTTGATGATATACTAATCTATTCCAAGTGTCTGGCTGCTCACTGCACAAATGTCTGAAGAGTTCTTCAACGCCTGAGAGAGAACCGGTTATTTGTAAAACTGGAAAAATACCTGTTCAAAAAACAATCTTTACCTTTTTTGGCTTTCAAATGGACCCTGATAAGTTAGCTAGCATCCGGGAGTGGCCGCAACCTGTGGAACTTCGTGCCTTTCAATGCTTTCTTGGGTTTGCCAATTTTTACAGGAATTTCATTCCTCAATTTTCACACATTGTGGCACCCCTCACAGCTCTGACCAAGAAGGGGCCGGATCCTAGGAATTCGCCTAGCGAGGCTGTACAGGCCTTTGAGAGTCTCAAGACTGCATTTCTACAAGAACCTTGTCTCCATCACCCAGATCCCACGTGGCCATTTATTGTGGAGGTGGATGCTTCGGACGTTGCCGTAGGGGCAGTAATTAGCCAACACTCCAACCAAGGAACATTACTCCCCTGCTCCTATTTTTCCCGCAAATTTTCCCAGGCCGAGAGAAACTACGGGATTGGAGACAAGGAGTTGTTGGCTATAAAAATGGCTTTCGAGGAATGGAGGCAATGGCTGGAGGGAACGCAACACACAATTACGGTCTATACAGACCATAAAAACTTGGAATACCTTAGTAAGGCACAACGAGTGAATCCACGCCAAGCCCGATGGTCGCCATTTTTCAGTTGCTTTGATTTTGTGTTATGCTATCGCCCCGCAACCAAGAACATTTGTGGGGATGCCCTTTCTCAGTTACACAAAACTGAAGACACACATGACACCCCCAGGTATATTATTGATCCGGCCAAGGTGGTACTGGCCACTACGGAGACTGCTCCACCAGGGAAGATGGTGGTTCCTCTCCGACTTCGTCCCAAAGTACTTTCATGGGCACACGATTCCCTTACGGCTGGTCATCCCGGAAGAACAAGTACCTTGGAATTATTATCCCGCTACTACTGGTGGCCCCATATGTGTCGGGATGTGCATGCCTACATTGATTCTTGTCCGAAGTATGCTCAACAGAAGCCATTACCTGGCCGGCCATGGGGCCTCCTCCAACCCCTACCACCGCCTCAGGAACCCTGGACCCATGTTTCCACTGATTTTGTAGTGGATCTCCCTCCTTCTTCCAGTAATCAGGTCATTTGGGTTGTGGTCGACCGATTTTCAAAGATGGCACACTTTGTTCCTTTACCCAAGTTACCATCCGCCCTTGAATTGGCAGGGCTATTCTCCCTTCATGTGTTCCGCCTTCACAGTCTTCCACTCCACATCACATCGGCAGGGGGCCACAATTTACCACTAAATATTGGGGTGCGCTGTGCAAGAAATTTGGTGTGCAGTTGGACTTTACCACAGCTTTTCACCCCCAAGGGAATGGGCAGGCTGAACGAATCAATAGAGGATTGAAAATGTTTCTCCGCCTTTTTGTAAACGACCGCCAAGATAATTGGTCCATGCTCTTACCGAGTTCTCGCATTATTCCCACACACACTCAGCTACTGGGAATTCTCCGTTCCAGATTGTCTACGGCAAGCAGCCCCGGCCTCCCCTTCCTCTGCCCCTTTCGGTTGCCTTCCCGGCAGCTCACCTTTCCGCTCTACAGCTGCATGAACTATGGAAGGTTACCAATGCCAAGCTTTCACGTGCGGCCGCAACAACCAAGGAGATGGCGGACAAACATCGTCGGCTTTCTCCACCGTTTAGCACGGGAGACCAAGTTTGGTTCAGTACATGCCACATACGTCTCCAGGTTCCATCCATGAGACTCACTCCCAAGTACATTGGACTTTTCCTCATCAGTAAACGCCTGGGACCGGTAACCCATCACTTGCGGCTTCCTACCAGTCTCCATATTCATAATTCCTTCCACATCTCCTTGCTCAAACCAGTGATCTCCTCTTTGTTCCATGCTGCTTCATTTCAACCACAGGCCATTGCATCAGAGGATGATCCGATCTATCAAGTACGTGAGATTTTTGATGTCCGTTGTAACCACAGATGGGAATATCTGATTGCATGGGAGGGCTTTGGTCTGGAAGAAAACTCGTGGGAACCATCAGCGAACATCTTGGATAAGACCTTACTCCAGCACTTTCATCTTTCACACCCTGGTAAGTCTGGTCATTCCAGGAGGGGGTGTAAGAGGGGGGGTACTGTTGTGATTCCTGGCCGTGGTAGCCCCTGGCCAGGACCCTACTGTCGTGATGTGGCCAAGCAGGACCCTCTTCAGGCGCAGCTGATTGCGCGGGCTGCGGTGCGATTTCTCCGGTGCCTCCTTGAGCAGCATTGGGGAGAGTGCGGCAGGCTCCACCCCTTAAAGGGGCCACGGCGGGAAGATCTGGTTGACCCCAGAAGATAACATCAACACCTGGGGAGATTTAAACCTCTCCCCGGGAACCAGCAGATGCCTTGCAACAAGGTTTTTGAGTGACTGCTTGTTGTGCTCTTCCTTGGTTCCTGCCTTGACCCTGCCTGGACATTGACTCTGCTTTTGCCTGCCGCCTGCCTTGACCCTGCCTGGACACCGACTTGCTTTTGCCTGCCGCCTGCCTTGATCCTGCCTGGACATCGACTCTGCATTTGCCTGCTGCCTGCCTCGACCCTGCCTGGACATCGACTCTGCATTTGCCTGCCGCCTGCCTTGACCTTGCCTGGATTTCGACCCTGCCGTGCTTGCCGCCTGCCTCGACCTTTGCCTGGACTTGGACTTTATGTAGCCACTTGCTTCGAAGCTCTGGTGGTACCCGTTCCTTGGGGACTTTCCGACGCCTCCGGGCCATCCGCTCTTCGGAGGACTTGAGCAGCTGAAATTCACCCTCGCCTGGACTATAGCCCACACCACCTCCTGGAGAGGAGTTCCATCAGGACTGTTCCTCGGTGAGTACTCTCATTCTCTCCGGACCAAGGGTCTACATCAGTACAGGTGAGGCAAAATTTTCCTTGGCTAAATCCATGTTGGCATGTCCCATTAATCTATACCTTTCTATATGTTCAGCAATGAATAAAGCAATGAAAGAATCTTTACCCAGTCTAATCTATTTTAAATTTCATTTACAAGTCTACTAAATCTATTTCCCTACTGTAGTCTACTCTAAAATCAGATGAAACTGGGTAGGGATGAGTAGGAGAAAAATTGTATTTCATTTTAAAATTCATTTCATGGGGACCCCCATTTGTTTTTCAAGGTACCTAGAAAAGCTGTGGACCATGACACAAAAGTGGCATGAATAGGCTAAGGCTCCATATAGAGGAAAAGGGGTACCAGTATTGGCAATAGTTTTTCAAGACACAATGAGAGGAGCAAGGAAGCAGAAAAAGTGGGTAGAATATCCAAGGCTTCAAAAGAAGGCACCAGTAGAGATGTGAATCGTGTCCTCGATCGTCTTAACGATCGATTTCGGCTGGGAGGGGGAGGGAATCGTATTGTTGCCGTTTGGGTGTGTAAAGTATCGTGAAAATCATTAAAATCGTGAGCCGGCACACTAAAACCCCCTAAAACCCACCCCCGACCCTTTAAATTAAATCCCCCACCCTCCTGAACCCCCCCCCAAATGCCTTAAATTACCTGGGGGTCCAGCGGCACACTAAAACACGGCAACTAAAACCCCCTAAAACCCACCCCGACCCTTTAAATTAAATCCCCCCCCAAATGCCTTAAATTACCTGGGGGTCCATAGCGGCGGTCCATAGCTTAAATTACCTCCGTAGCGGCGGTCCGTAGCTAAATCGGGGGAAGAGGGAGAGCAGGAAAACTGGCACGCTAAATCGTGTAGTCTTCAGCCGGCGCCATTTTGCAAAATGGCCGCCGCAAAATGGCGGCGGCCATAGACCAAAACGATTCGACGCAGGAGGTCGTTCCGGACCCCCGCTGGACTTTTGGCAAGTCTTGTGGGGGTCAGGAGGCCCCCCAAGCTGGCCAAAAGTTCCTGGGGGTCCAAAATGGGGGTCCTGGGGGTCCTGGGGGTCCTGGCCGCCGCAAAATGGCCATTTTGCCATTTTGCGGCGGCCATTTTGCAAAATGGCGCCGGCTCAAGACTACATGATTTAGCGTGCCGGTTTTCCTGCTCTCCCCCTTCCCCCGATTTAGCTACGGACCGCCGCTACGGAGGTAATTTAAGCTATGGACCGCCGCTACGGACCCCCAGGTAATTTAAGGCATTTGGGGGGGGTTCGGGAGGGGGGGATTTAATTTAAAGGGTCGGGTGGGTTTTAGGGGGTTTTAGTGTGCCGTGTTTTAGTGTGCCGCTGGACCCCCAGGTAAGTTAAGGCATTTGGGGGGGGGGGGGGTTCGGGGGGGGGGGGGATTTAATTTAAAGGGTCGGGGGTGGGTTTTAGGGTGTTTTAGTGTGCCGGTTTTCCTGCCCTCCCCCTTCCCCCGATTTACGATTTTTTGACGATAAATCAGGGGAATTGGTATTGTATCGTGGCCCTAACAATTTTTGACGATTTAAAATATATCGGACGATATTTTAAATCGTCAAAAAACGATTCACATTCCTAGGCACCAGCAACAGTGATATGAATCCTTAAATGGCATCACAAATCGCAAACTGTCACCAAAAGTGGCATCAGTATCCTAAGGTACCATAAAGAGGAGTTAAACAGAAAATGGGAGGGTAGCTTTATTTAGAAACCCCAAGCTGTTCCATTTTCTGATTTTCTGGTTTTACATGAGATCTCTCTCACATTCAGAACATCAAAATGGTTAATCTAGAGAAAATGTTCTGTTGTGCCTATATTTTTTTCATTCAGAATGAGGGCTTTTTTTTTTTTTTTTACAAACCTCCCAAGTATAACTATCCATTAAGCAGGTTGGGAGAACCAGGATGAGACTGTGAAGGAAAGGAGGAACTATAGAACAGGTGCCATGCAATGGTATCATTTTTTTTCTTTCTTAAAACTTTTGTTCTGGGGACAGAACACCTCAGTATATAAACCAAGTAGAAAGCAAGTGTGGGATGAACTTGCTCATGCTCCAAAAGAGGGCACAAGCAACAGTGGCATGAACTCTTGAATGCAGAATGAGAAGCAAAACTGGCACCAAAAGTGGCATCAGCATCCTAAGGATCCATGAAGGGGAAACAAAGCAGAAAACGTGGCAGGAAAAACACCAAGGCACTGATAAAGGGACCAAGCAGCACAAAGACTAGCATCAAGACACCAAAGCAAAATGAGAGGTGCAAAGCAGCCCCCCCCCCCCCCCCGAGTGGCAGGAGCATTTCAAGGGGTAGGTTGTGGGGTACAGCAGCAAGGCTGAGTGGCAGACAGAGCTCGAAGATATAAAGTCTGGACATGGCAGCAAGGCTGAATGGAACAAAGACTCCCAATCAGTAGCATAAGCAGTATAGCAGCAAGGCAGCATGGCATGGGAGGTGCTAGTCATTCTGTTGTAGCACACTTGCCAAAGCACACTTGCCAATTGATATATTCAGTATGAGTTTGATCACATACCCTGCTGGAACTTGATCTAGCAACTGGGTGGAATTTTGATTTTCTTCTGAAATAGGCTTTCTGAAGGAAACTGATATCACATGCATAACATCTAAATGGTTTCTCCAATGAGCATGGTATGGTGTTTTTGGTAAGTTGTGAGGCTGGCTTTATTTAAAAACCTTTTTCAATATTCTGTAGCAGTACACTGGATCTTCTATTTCCTGGTTTTCTGGTTTTGTATGAGTTCTCTCTGCCTAAGTGATACTGTTACCATACTCAGTACTTGTAAGTGGTACTGTAACAGACTACCCACTGATTGTGTCTCTCTAATATGTGTGTGCAGAGAACTATCACACACACACAATCAGTTTTTATTCTGAGCTGACAGTGACAGGCTCCACAAAGCTGCCTAGTGTGCTTCAGTCTCTGCATTGCCAATGCTCACCAAGCGCCCACACTGCCCTGCTCATTGTTCAGGCTGACAGAAACAAAATCAGTAGGAATGCAGCTATCTCCACTTGCTTCTATCCTCCACCCTCCTTCAAGGGAGAGAAAAACGTCAACATAGAGCTATAACCAGTGCCAGCCTGCCTTTCTCTTTCTGCTCACTGACTGGCAAACCAAGAAGTTGAACTCTGACAGAGCGCAAAGCACCGACATCTTCCCAAGAGAATGACAACAGAAGGAATGAATACTTTGCACGGTACATCTCTGACATGCTCAGTCTTCAAAATCAGAGTCACTGTATCTACAGAACAGAAATAGTTTTTGTTAGAAAAATACTTCACTGCGATATATTATCTCTGTTGTCTCCTTAACAACATGTCCTTCTGAGGTCTGATAAGGCAGTGAGATCACACATGACTCATTGGGCTGGCTGGCTGCTATATTGTAATAATTCTAAACTGTCTATATTGCACCTGTTCTTCTCCATAGACTATAATATTAATATCCATTGAAATTATTATGGAATGAAATGAATGATAGAAACAAAGGATTTGTTTAATTCATGGGTCCCCTCAATTTGATTTAGGGAATCCCAAAATAAATTAATTGGACTCAATTTGGTTCAGGATGCCTATTCATTGTAAATAAATGTGCATTCCTAATACTGATAAAAATAATTAACATCAGATAAATAAAACAAGAGCATTTTAGGAAAAAAATTAAATATGAACATGCTTAAGTTCTGGGTGCTTATAACCTTGTAGAAAACCTGAATGCAAATAGCACTATAATTTTTGCTAGGCCTAATTATTTTTTTATTTTACCAGATAAGATGGCACTGAATCCAGTTCTGAGGTAGCATATCTCATTATATTAAGAGTTCTTATTACCTTTATTATGGAGACTTCCTTAAACACCTTAAAAACTTACTCTGAAAAACAACAGCCAGACATGAATCCTCATTAACCTTATCAAAGTCATTCAAACTCGACTTTATAGATACTCTGAAATTCAGTTGATTCTGAATATTCACAATCTTTTCTAAGAAAAAAAAAGCAAAACTATCAGCCTTCAAGGCTGCATTCAGGAAAGCTGGGGCATTATCCCTATTTATTTCTAATCCATTGAACTCATTAATCTTAAGACATGCCTTCTTATTTTCTACAGTCTTATTTTTCCTCCATATTCTTTCTAAATGCCTAGTTTGTCTTTTTTAAACCTTTAGTCCAACATGAAACCAGGACATCTTATTTCTAGACAGAATAGACTGGTAAAAGCATTGCACTAGTTTGTAGAGATGTGAATCGGAACCGGAATCTGATCGGTTCCGGTTCCGATCCAAATCTTAAAATTTTTATCGCCCAGCCCGATTTGAGTTCTGAATATCGGCTGCGCCCGATCAGATAATCAAAAAACCCTCCCGAACCCCCAAAAAAGGTTTTAAAATTACCTGGTGGTCCAGCGGGAGCGCGGGGAGCGATCTCCCGCTCTCAGGCCATCGGCTGCGTTAATAAAAATGGCGCCGATGGCCCTTTGCCCTTACCATGTGACAGGGCAAAGGTAGCGCCGGCGCCATTTTTAATATTGGCAATACGACCTGAGTGCAGGAGATCGCTCCTGGACCCCCGCTGGACCCCCAGGGACCTTTGGCCAGCTTGGGGGGCCTCCTGACCCCCACAAGACTTGCCAAAAGTCCAGCGGGGTCCGGGAGCGACCTCCTGCACTCGGGCCGTATTGCCAGTATTCAAAATGGCGCCGGCGCTACCTTTGCCCTCACTATGTCATAGGGGCCGACGCCGACATAGTGAGGACAAAGGTAGCGCCGGTGCCATTTTGAATATTGGCAATACGGCCCGAGTGCAGGAGGTCGCTCCCGGACCCCGCTGGACTTTTGGCAAGTCTTGTGGGGGTCAGGAGGCCCCCCCAAGCTGGCCAAAAGTCCCTGGGGGTCCAGCGGGGGTCCGGGAGCGATCTCCTGCACTCAGGCCATATTGCCAATATTCAAAATGGCGCCGGCGCTACCTTTGCCCTATCACATGGTAAGGGCAAAGGAATAGCGCCGATGGCCTGAGAGCGGGAGATCGCTCCCCGCGC
This sequence comes from Rhinatrema bivittatum, assembly GCF_901001135.1. Taxonomy (NCBI): domain Eukaryota; kingdom Metazoa; phylum Chordata; class Amphibia; order Gymnophiona; family Rhinatrematidae; genus Rhinatrema; species Rhinatrema bivittatum. Next base: position 247,095,781 of record NC_042621.1, on the reverse strand, counting down.
TCCCGCTGGACCACCAGGTAATTTTAAAAGGTTTGGGGGGGGGGGGGTCGGGGGGGTGGGGGAGGCTAAGGGGGTCATTTTAAAGGGTCGGGTGGGTTTTTTTTTTATCGGGCCATCGGCACCATTTATATTAGTGGCAGCCAAAATGGCGCCGATGGCCCGAGAGTGGGAGATCACGCCGGGACCCCTCCCCCCCACTGGACCACCAGGTAATCTAAAACATTTTGGGGGGTTCGGGAGGGTGGGGGATTTGTTTTAAAGGGTCGGGGTGGGTTTAGGGGTTGTTTTGGTGTGCCGGTTTTCCCGCCCTCCCCTCCCCCGATTTATGATTTTTCACGATAAATCTGGGGAATTTCTATTGTATCGCGACTCTAACGATTTTTGATGATTTAAAAAATATCTGACGATTTTTTTAAATCGTCAAAAAACGATTCACATCCCTATTAGTTTGCTGAAAGCCTTCTTAAGAGTTCTATTCCATAATGCAACCTGTTCATTTAGAGGAATTATAGCAAAGTAATCTGGAAATTGTTGAAGGTCATTATAAAATGCCTCAACATTTATTCCTAGTTTCTAACAAGGTCTAATTTCTTGGGTTTTTTTTGAAAGGCTTTCTGTAACAACATGCATCATAAATGTCACAACATAATGATTTATCCATAATAATGGGGAAAGCACTAGAGAATCCCTTTATCTGAATGTGACCTGATGTTAGAACTAGCAGGTCTAATGTGTGACCAACTTGAAAAGCAGGACCTAACACCCATTGATGAAAACCTATATCAGCGACATTATTATGAATACACTTATCAACAGTTTTGACAGTGTTCTTGAAATTACCAAAACAACAGAGTCAATTGGACAGAATGCGTACAGTATGCCATACGACAGATCATTCCTCAAAAACGTAATGCTTGCTTTTGGTTAATATGTAGACATCAAACATCCAATGTTAAATGTTAGAGACCTTCATAACACCCGTGAACATGAGGATAACTGAACTCACATGCATTCCCTGGGTCATATATAATCATCAGTCTCAAAATACTTTTTTTTTTAAGGTTTCTTATGCAAATAAATATTTAAACTGTATGAGTTCCGTGAAACACTTTCTTTTCCATTAGTCCAGAATGAGCAGCAAAAGTTCATCCAGTCATATGGACTTAAGGAGGCACCTGACCTAATATGCGCTATTTGTACCTAACTTTTGTGTGTTTCTCTTTCATTTTTGCTTTTTTCCATTTCAGCGAAAAGAGTGACATCCTTTGCAATGTTTACCCCGATGCAGAAAAGATTCAGAACATAGCGCTTTGACCAGAGGCAGTTTATGGCGGAAAACAGATGTATTCTGACTTTTGCAGCAAGTACTATGAGCCATGTAAAGGCAAATTAGGAATTACATCACCTTTCCTAATCAGAAACCATAATGGCAGGCCCCCACAATGGATTTCCACACTGTAGTCAGCATACCTAATGTGATGGGTGCTATTGATTGCCCTCATAAAACATTGATGCCACCTCATGAAAGGAAAGGAGGCTCTCTTAACAGAAAGCACTATCCCAGAATTTGTAGGTAGCATGGAAATTCTGAATTTGGTTTCCAGCTATCCTAGGTCCTGAACTGCACCTCCCACATGAACCAGGTCTACCTCAGCCCTGAAAACTTATCAATGGAAACCTGCCTAGCAAGTGCCACCCCATTATGCATGACCAAGGGGACAAAGCCAAACTCCTCTGCTTAAGCCGACAAAGGTGTCAGTGCTAGGACCAGCCTTTTCTGTACCCGGGACAGATACGCAGAATTTCCTCTCCCCCTCCTCTGATTTACCATTAACTACTCTGGCATAATGCTGTCTCCTTTATTGGCAAAGGAACAGCTGCCTCTCTGGGCTGTGGCCACTCCAACAAAGCACACCCCTCTGTTTCCCATCTTACCCAGCATCCCACTTTATCTTTCTCCACCCCTTGTACAGCATCCCCTTTCTCTTCCCTTCCATACCATCCCCTGCATCCCCCTCTCCCCTAATCCACTCTGTGCTCTGCATCCCCCTCTTTCTCCCCTCTCCTTCCCCTTTTCCCCCCTCTATAACACAGGGAGAGAAACATCTGGTGGCCACCCTGAAATTTGCCTACAAGTTTCCATAAACTTGAAGGGAACAAAACAAATCTGGAGCTCTATATAGGAATCATTGTTGTTTTTCCCAGTTGACTTTAATGGGAAATGAATGAATGTATGACCCTGACTAGGGTCACTAAGAAGTGTGCTATAGATTTCTGGAGGGGTTCAGCTCTCCACGGCAAGTGAGGAGGGTTCCTGCTCTCTTCAATTAAAGGACAGAGGGTTCTGCTTCTTCAGAGTTTTTGGAAACTGCCCTCATCCTTCCTGTTTAAGGAGAGGGGAATTTGAGAGCTGTGTTACAAATTGACAGGGTCATTTATCAGATTGTGTTAGGGCCTTATCGTGGACGTAAGGGGCCTAATGCCTGTGATAAATAATGCATCGTGAATTTTTCCTGAATGGGAGGAGTTTGGGTGGAGTTAAGGTGGGGTAAATTAAAATGAGGGGTGCTTAACATTGCATGTGATAGTATAATGCATGTTATTGCACCTTTTAATGCTGGAAATAACCTCACCTTTTTTCCTGGTGTTATGCCCAAACAGAATTGCAAATCCTGTTTTAGAGGAAGGGAGAGAGAGAGAGGGAGAGAGAGAGAGAGAAGGAGCCTCTAGGACAGCACCCATTCTAGTCAACTATTTATACCAATGTAGGAGAGTCAACTGGCAACTTGAGGTGAGGTTTTGGGGGTGGTCTAGGGTTTGGGGGGCAGTTTTACACACACATTCAGAGGTGCAAACAGCACAGTACATATCAGTGAAGATTTGATGTGATTTGGAGTGAGAAAAGGTACACAAAGATGAAACTTGTACAGTGTGCTCTCGCCCTAGCTTGAGATAGGTTATTTAAGATGCTGACTGTTCCTGGGGCTGCCTAAGTGTAGGAAAAGGCAGATATGAATAAACAAAATTAATTATGGAAGCATACAAAAAGAACTAATGAATGAAAGCAATATATTTTTTTCTGTGCACATCCGTAATCCATATAGAGGCTGATAGTCATTGCTACTTAACCAGATAAGTAGTGACTTACCAGGCTTAGTGGTGGCTGCTGAATATCTGGTTACATTCAGTGACTGCCATTTAGCCAGATAAGCCACTTAGCCAGCTATTGTAAGTAGATAGCTGGATATCCAGTGGGAAGGCAATGGATGAAATGGGGCAGCACTATTAGTCAGATAACTTAGATGGATAAGTGCCAATATTCAGACTTATCCAATTAAGATAACCAGATAAGTTAGACCTGCCATACAGCAGGTCTAACTAAGCTGGTTATGACTTATTCAGCTAAGCAGTACTTTTTGATGGGATATTCAGCAGCATAGCCAGGTTGCTAAATATCTGAGGTAGTTAGCTAGATAATTTTTATCTGGGAAACCTACTTAACTGTATTCTTTTCAATATCTACTTCCTGCTATCTAAACTGCTGTATTCCATATACTGTCTCCCAATGCTGTGTCATCCATAAGTAGTTCCAACACTACTGGATGGTGAGCAAGCAGTATAGAGGTTGTGGTGTGGCTCTCCATAGTCAGCAAAGGAGCATCCTGCCAGGTGAGCTCTAGGGAGTTGGAGTGGAGGTATTGCTGATAGAAGGAACTCTTCTGGCACTATTATCTTGATGCTATCTATTCGGTCCAGGGATGGCAGGCTCATTATGTGACTTATTGGCACCATTTCTTGCCCAAGAGTCTCAACTTTTTCCTTTGATTTCCCAGGGTGGCAGTTTTTGGCCTCCTCCATTTGCATACTCCTGCTTTTGTCTGGAGTTGTGCATGTGCTCTGGTCCAGAGTTGCACTTGTTAAAGCAAAAAGCAGCAGATAAGTATAGAAGTCGCCCGCAATTTGGGAATACAAATAGATACAAATTTATCCTTATCACACCATGTCTCCACTTTAGTAAAGAATTCATTCTTTAAGTTACATACCTTAAAAAGATTAAAACCTCTACTTTTCAAAGGTGATTTTCAAACAGTTCTTCAATCTCTCATTTTTGCTGGTTTAGACTACTGTAACAGTCTATTTTTGGGTCTTCCAGATTCCGCCATAAAACCACTGCAACAAATACAGAATTCTGCGGCCTGTCTACTAGTAGGTTTGCCAATGAGACATCATATTTCTCCTATTTTGTATAAGCTACATTGGCTTCCAATCAAATTTCGTGTAAAATACAAAGTTCTTTCTCTAATTCACTCTTTAATTCATGATCCAGATTCAACTTGGCTTTGTACATCTCTACGGTTATATAAACCGGCTAGACACCTTAGATCTACAACTAAATATCTGCTTGATGTTCCTACAGTTAGACTGGTGAGACTAAATATGACCAGAGAAAGAGCCTTTTCAGTGGCAGGACCCTTGTTGTGGAACTCACTCCCTAATACTTTAAGGCAAATTACCAGCCATAGTGAATTTAAGAAGGCAGTAAAAACTCATTTATTTAAGATAGCATTTGGAGACCCTGACAATCTGAACACCTAACCTCAACAAGATATATATCATATGTTCTTATTGATCGCTTAATTACATATCCACTAGGGCTCTGGTCTCTATTAGACATAGGCCTCTAAGGTATTTTATTTTGATTTTTCTGGCTTTTCACTTGTTTTTGTAAAAAATAGTATAGTTATACTTAAAGGAGTAGGGTTTATAATGATACATTGTATTTTTATTCTTCCTGTTTTCTTTCTATTATTTTATTTTTTGTTAATTTGGTTTTAATTCATTTTATTTTATAGTTTTTATTTAAAGTAATTTTTTGGTTATTTTTGTTCTTTTTATAATTTGTAATTTTGTAAACCGTTTTGGTCAAATCTGTTTGAAAAGACGGTATAGAAATATTTTTAAATAAATAAAAAAATAAAAGATGTTGTAGCTCTTCATAGCCCTTATTTAGCTGATATTTGCCACATACACCTTCCAAGGTTGCTCCCCTTGGGGGAAAGGATCCTCCCACCTGTTCCACTCTTGGAACACCTCCTATCAAGAAGAAAAATGACTGTCCAATGCTAACTATATTGTTTAGAGATGGATGCAGCCTCAGAGATTGGACCTTGCTTTGGGATTATAAACTATTGACTTGCTATATTGTCATGAGGTTCTACTGTAGTAGGCGCTCCAACACTCCAAAGATGGTTGCCTGCCTTCACCTTGTGATGGCACTGAATCTTTCCTCCTGTGTGGTCAGTTGATAAGTACAGGGCTCATTGCCTTCCATCTTGCACTGTTGTCACCTTATCCTGGCTGCCTTCTCATGTATTGTATCCTTTTATTAGCGTTTGGTCTACTTGATGGTCCTGGGTGCCACTGCTAAGCTGCTCACTTTTGCCACTATCACTTTGCTGATGCACTTCTTCTTAGCCAGGGACTTCTTTTTTGAATCTTTTCTGTCAATAATTTTCTAATTAATTATCAATAACACATTCAGGGCAGGGCAAAATTAAGGTGGGAACACAGGGGATATTTCATCCCCATGGATGAATTGACACATATTTAAGGAAATCATATATGTGTAACTTCCCCCTCCCTTTAGGGGTTCATATTTTCTAACCCCTGTTGAACACTGACCTGTTTGTTGCAGGGTTTGGGACAGAAGTTCTGTGATGGGGACTAGCCTAACCTATAGAACCTTAAGAGGTATCACATCCTTAAAAAAATAAACAATCCACACACCAAGCATCGTGTTCCAAACAAACAAAAAAATATGACACCAAAGAAAATCAAAGGTTCAGTGCACAAAAGTAGAAACAGCCAAGCGTACAAAATAACCACAGTCTTTTTGCAAAGATAAATTCAAACAATCCTCAAAACAAGGACCTCAAGCCACTTGAGTACTGAATTGAGTAAAAGGGATCCCTTCTAGGTCTCCCTAAAATGTCTTTTCCTCTTTAACAATTCTTGAAATCTTCCTTTTCCTACTCAAAGAAATGGTAGAACTCTACTTAATATAGTAATATGCAAACATCATATATTGAAAGCTGATGTTACTCTGATGCTCTTTTGAGAACCTCTTTTAGAGAACCTCATAACATTCTTATCTCACTTTAAAACAGCCGTAACACCACTTTTTGCCGCGTTAGTTCTTAAACACTTATTTTTTTCTTTTTTTTCCTTTTTATGTGTGTTGGCTTATTTTTAAGTGTTAATTACAGCCTGCTTGTTGACAAAAGGCTGTAGAATTTTAATCATTGGTTTCCAAGCTTAATCATTATGACTTGAGCATGTTAAATTTTTTTGGTTATTTCAAATTTTAAATGTTTTAAAGACGCTGGCACTTATCATTAAGGGAGAAATCTGCACTTCTGAATCGCCCAACCCGACACGGCTCGTGTTTCGTACACTTCTTCAGGGGTGGCTTCTAAATTGTGCTGTTTCAAGTGTCAGGACTCCTTTCTCGTCTGCTACTGAACTTCAGCTTTACGGATGATGTTTATATGATGTTTTCATATTACTATATTTAGGATTGTACATCATATTGTTGCAGTGTACAATATTTCAATTCGAACTCTACTTAATGGCTGCATCAGCTCTGTGACCAAGCACTCTGTTTTTCCCTTACCCTTGGAGTCAGGAACCCAGCATGGATCTGAACAACTCTGGATTCTAATCAAATCCTTCTTCTACATGAGAGCTGAAAAAGAGAGGAACCCAACCCTCTTCTCCTTCACAACCCAGTGAGAGCCACAGCCCCGAAGCTGCTCCTCACTAGCTCCTTGGACAATTCCTATTTGAGACTAACAAAGAACTCCAGACAACTTCTCCAGAAACTCCATTATGAATCTCCCCCACTGATCCATTCAGTCGCCTTTATATTCTCCTATCCTATCCTTTAGGGCATAGACCCTTCCATCACTCCTAAATATCACTACTCCCATGGAACTTTCCATTACTAGAAAGTTCCCAATTTAAACTAGAGTGAAGCCTAGCTGGCTTTACGTAGATCTAAACTGTCTAACATCTGACAAAATATAGCTGTTTATTTTATCCTTAAATCCAATTAGCAAATTAGTTCTTGATGAAATGTGGGGAAAGTACTGGCAAAAACTGGCTATTTTTCAACCAGAAGATGGTAAAGACCATGTGCATGCAGATGCTGTCAAGCAGCTAAGGGCTTGAGGATGCTGAGATATAAATTGAACTAGGTTTCTTTCATCTAGGACAGTACTTATAGTTTATTGTGTTTAACTTTACATGTGAGTGCATAGCAATACATAATTATAATGATAATAAAAATATGTTACATTTTTAGCCTATGGGTGGACTTATTGGGATGGAGGGGGAAGGAAAGAGGATGGTGTAATGATGTGATCCTTCCCTTAATTAGTATTTGGACTTTTGTTTAGTGTCAAGCCAGGCTGTTTAATTATACAGTAGCTCTGAAACACACAGACACCTCATCGGTCACTTGTGAGGGACATGGGCATTTGTGGTCTTAGAATAATATGGACCCTGAAAATTATAAATATTAAAATAGTGGGGATGTGCAGACTTATTTTTTTGTCTTCACTTTGTTTATTTGTTTTTTGGAGATTTTTTGTTCTTTTTTATTTTCATTTTTTTTTATTTTTGGGAAATAGCGTGTCCTGTTTGAAAAATAGAGCGCCCTATAGTGTGTGCTGTTTGCAAATAGCATGCACTAATTTTTTATAAACCAAAAATTGTGAAACATTTTTTTGGTTTGTTTGAAAAGAAATGAAAACAGGCTCATTTGTCATAAGTTATGCTTTCATTTCAAAGTTCTTTCATTGATCCACAATGCAATCTACAAAGCCGACTACACTGCCTTTGATGACATTATACACATACTTCGCCCTCAACGCACAACAAGAACCTCTAGTAAACTTCAACTTGTGATTCCCTCACTCCCAAATGCCAAACTATCCTCCACCAGAAACAGAGCCTTCTCCATCATCGGACCAAAACTATGGAATTCACTACCCCACTTCCTCACCGCGCAAGAAAACTCAAAATCCTTCAAAAAAGACCTAAAGTCTTGGCTTCTCAACCATACTCTTAAGGACAACTCTCAATGACTTTATACTATAATCCCATTAACTGCCAATTTTAAATATTCCATTTGGACAATCTCTACTGATTCAAGCCACTGATACCTCCTTTTTGAAGAACCCAGTTATCTCTGCCTATCTACTCAGTGTATCTACCTTGTTTCACTATGTTCTTTGTTCTTATCTCTTCTTTTGGTGTCATTTCCCACTATTGTTAAATTTTAAAGTTTAAAATCTTTCAATGTAACAAATTGTTCCATATGTAAACCGGAGTGAAGGCAACCATGCTATACCTCGGTATATAAAAAAAATGCTAAATAAATAAATAAATAAATAAATAAATAAATGCACATCCCTATAACATAGTAACATAGTAGGTAATAGTAGAAAAAGACCATAATCCTGTATGCACTGCAAATGATTCATTCCAGCCATATAGTGTGATCACCTGTAGAATATCAGACCTTATTCAATATAGTTTCTTCCATTGTACTCCATCCTTCTGTGTAGCTGAGCAGGAATGATCCCATTATTAGTTTGTACCCAATACACCTCTCCTTCCACTTCTAACCACAAGGTTCCACAACAATCCAAACAAACAAACACCAACATCAGCATTGCTGCGACCCAGACAAGGACCCTAGCACCACCACCACCAATTTGCTGTACCAGTCCAGTCAGCAGACAAGAAATGTATAGCCTGCCAGACAGATTTGGCTATGTGAGTGCCTGAGTTTCTGTTAGGAGTTCTAGTTATTACTCTACCAGCAGCCTGCCAGACAGACTCAGTTGCTAATTAGTTTTGTTGTCACAACATGGCCCAACAGCAAAAAATAATTTCTAAATACAAAAACAATACTATATTAATTGAAATTAGATACCTTAGAGTATATATTGGTAAAAAATAAAACTTTAAGGTGATGTGTAATTTCATATTAGCATATTATTTTGAAATTGTGTAAAAACTGATCTGTAGATCCTTGACTACTAGAAATTCCACCTGACCTGGATCAAACCTGACAGGTGGATGCAGTGCCAGTATTGCCCTATTCCATCTATTACTAGAGAAACCACTAGAACTATTATAAAAGTCCACTGACACAAAGGGGGTGAAACAAGAACTGCCAGGGTATACCTGGCTCGGGCAGGAACCTTTTTGAATAGTGAGCTGAATGAACCAGAGTTGACTAGTGATCATAACAGGCACCGCAATACCACATTAACACCCAAGGTGAAAACTCTGGTGTTATACAGAAAAGAAACTGTGAACCATTCCATGTTAATATGGGTTCCTCTGATGTATGAGGCAATGCAATATTCCCATAAATCAAATGAGAAATTTTAAGAATATCAAGCAGCAAACTTTCACGTGGGAATTGTCATAAACATTTACGCAAGGCAAAAGTAGAGCAACTGATACAGTATGATCTGTATGTCACTGTAACTTTGGATGGTAGCTGTACACTGAAAGCCTTTGAAGCCTATAAACTATAAAATTTTAATCATTAGCAACCTCTTGGGGATCTAGTGATAATACCTATAGGACAACTTAATGCTTTTCTGTCAGAAGTGAGAGAGACCATAATAGCATGCTGTGAGTGCTGTTGATCTTTTATTTTCATCGGCTGTATGGAAACTGAACAGTGCCATGAGCCCTTCTACACAGTGTATTAAAAATATATCTTGAACAGGAAAATGGAAGTGCTCACAATTAGTCAAAATATAGTGTCAAGGAAACAATATGATCAGACTTGTAATTTAACCATTAGGTGGTACGTCTCAGCTTTGCTTCTGTCCTAGCTAAAATGCTTGATTTCCACTAGAGAAAAGATATTTCTTCTATAGTTTACAGAAATTAAATAGAAGCTTCATGTGAGCACATAGAAAACATAGCTCATTACGTGGGGTGATCTGAATACATGTTAGCCTTTAAGTGCCAGCTGTCATTCTATGCATGGCCTGCCTTCTTACAACTAACCTTTCTGTCACCTCAGCTTGTCTCCCTAACTTGTCCTATTATGCAGTACCAAGCTGAGTCATTGTTTCAAGCAGGAGGTGACATGTTAATAGCTTAATAGTATAATCTCACAAATAATAATATGCTGTCACACTGTCTGAAGCACAATGTTTACAGGAGAAGTGGTAATGTATGATGACAGTAATTTGAATAAAAATGAATTTACTGCTGTTGTCTCATTTGCAGTAAATTTTCACATCTTTCATGCACAACTGGTGCTCCATGACCTCTTCCATTATTTTGCTCTTGGTGGCTGCTGCTGCTACTTGCTTTAAAGTGAAAGGCATGCGAAAGAAACAGAAACATGCAGCTTAAAAACTGATTTACAGGAAGGAGTTCACACCGCACCTTCTGAAAATCTCACTTCATTTGTTTACTAAGATGATATGGTGTCGGGCCAGGCTGTTTAATTAATGCAAGCTAGAGGTGCCGATTGAAAAGCAGGCATGAACTGATATGATTATGCTTTGACAATTTACAAAATTATTGTCATTAAAATGTGTCAGGATTTCCACCCCCCCCCCCCATTTCAAATACAGAGAGGATCATTTGGTAAGAAATAAGTTGATGAAGCTTATGAAGCTTATATTATTGTCAATTTTATTTTTGTGTTTTTACAAGTTTGCCAGTATATTCTATTATGTTAATTGCGTTTTTGTTCAAAAAATAGTATTCGCTTTGAACTTTTCTATGAGGAAGCAGATTATAAACCAAAATAAACAACCAACAAATAAGATGAAAAAGACTAGCAGTACTGATTTGCTCTTGTTAGACAGAGGAAGAAGTAACCTAGTGTTTTCACTAGCTTTGGGTTCTACTAGGCATCTATAGCTTTTGGCTGTTTGTACAGTATATACATTTACTAAATACATTAAATTAATTTGAATAATTCTGTTGCTTTTAATTATAAAAGCAAAATAACTAATAGAGTGCTGTCATGTTTTTCAAAGTCTCACCCTAATGTATTCAGTTAGTTTAGTCATGCTTTTCTTGAGCAGACTAGGTGAATCAAGTGTTTCTTATCTGCTGACATCTTCTATGTTTCTATGCAAGCACATAGACCATAGTCCAATGGGAATAGGAATCAGATTTAAGCTAAACTCAGAACATTTTCTAACCTACTCAAATTGATACAGGCATAAAGAAACTAACATTTGTAAAGTGATTTCTAATGGCGACAAAGAATTTATGATGAACATTACCCCATATCTATCGAAAAAGCACAAAAAGCCTCTTGCACACCAAAAGTAGCTAATAATTCTGCACTGCACTTCCTTCAACAATATAATAACATGTTAAACAGAGACATATTAGAAACATTAGGAATATAAAATATGAAGGCAGTTAAGGATTGTTAGGTTAATCTTGTCTGCTCAATAGGGATGTGCAGAAGAAAAAAAATGTGGTTTTGCTTGTTCATTCATTTCATAGGAGACTTCCATTTGTTTCATTAGTTTCAAATGAAAAAACATTTTGCTCATTCTGTGTGTTCATGTGTTTGCCATTATAGTCAATAGGGGTGGCAAATAAACCTATTTGGGGCTTCTAAATTGGGATTTTCTAATCATTTCTAATGAAGTTTGTGGGTAGACATCATCAGCAGGGTGAAGACATGCCAATGCATCATTATGTCAATATGGCACCAAAATGAAGAGCATAAGGAACCTTACAGGGGAAAGAGGCACCAGTAGTGGCTGGAGTTTTCCAAGGCACTATGAGAGGATCAAAGAAAAAGCAAGAAATCAAAGAACACAAGGCTTCAAAAGAGGGTGTCAATCACAGTGGCATGAAACCTTAACGTAGCATGAGAGGCAAACTGGTACCAAAAGTGGCATCAGCATCCTAAGGTTCCATGAAGAAGGAATGAAGCAGAAAAGGTAGCAGGAAAAAACCCTAAGGCACTGATAAAGGGAGAAAGCAGCACAAAGAGTGGCATCAATACACCAAAACACCATGAAAAGTGCAAAACAGCTCCCCAGAGTCGCATGTAGATGTAGAGTCTGGGGTATGACAGCAAGACAGAGTGACAGAAAGACCTTCAATGTGCAAACTACTGGGTATGGCAGCAATGCTGAGAGGTAGAAAGACTTCTAAGATGAAGTATAAGTATAAACAAGAAAGAGTGGCACTAGAGATGTCATAGGAATATCATCCTATGGAAGCAATTGCCATTTGTCTGATTTAGTATAAGAGAATGATCTGTAGTTAGCAATAGCATCATTTTTGTGACATGAGCTATTATTTTATTCCCTAGTTGAACTTGATCTTGCTGCTGGATGGAATTTTGGGTTTCTTGTGAAATTTGCTTTCCAATTCAAACTTTAATCACAATCAGAACATGACAAAGGTCTCATCAATATGGCTTTCATGGTAATTTGTGGTTTGCTTTATTAAGAAAGCTTTTCCCATATTATATAGCTGAATGCAGTCTTTTCCTTTCTTGATTTTCTAATGTTGCATTAGTTCTCTCTGCCTTCTGAAATTTTTATCGCATTCAGAACATGTGAAAGGCCTCTCTTGTGCATATATTCTGTTCTGCCTGTATTTCTTCCTTCTTTCTTGCTTGTAGACAAAATACCCTAATATAACCAACAAACAGACAGAGTTGGAGAGTCAGGCTGGGATTGTAACGGTTGTCGGTCACTGATTTTGGCTCTCTTATATGCTCGCTGTATGGCTTTCTGGGGATATCCTCTTGTTAGAAATCTACTTTTCAATATATCAGCCTGGGACTCAAAATCCTTTTCTGTTGAGCAGATTCTTCTAACACGGAAAAACTGGCTTACGGGTAAACCCATTTTAAAACTTCGGGCATGGTGACTGGGAAATTTCAGCAAATTATTTCTGTCTGTTGATTTATGATGTACTGTAGTGGAAAATTTTCCATTTCCATATGAAACTGCAACATCCAGGAACATAACACAACTGCTGTAAATTGTAAATGAGCTGTAAATTCAAAATGACAGTCAACCGTATTGATCCACTAGAGAAATTCTTCTAAATGACTGTCTGATCCTGACCATATAAAAAAAATGTCGTCTATGAAATGATACCAACATTTAATTTTTGCCCACCAGATGGAGGGAACAATATAGCGCTCTTCAAAGTCTGCTGTTATGCTCGGAGAAGTGGACCCTTAGTCCAACGAAGGCTGATTAGGCCACCGTCGGTAGGCGAGGCCGATCCTCAGAGTTGCAGGTAGAAACGATGAAGATCTGGATGCAGGCGCCTCCTGCAGGTCGTGTAATCCAGATGCTGGCGCCTCCAGCAGGTCGAGGAGCAAACCCCGAGGATCTCTTAAGGAAGTTCAGTCCAATAGTCGAGAGCCAGAGGTGTCCGCAGCCAGTCCAAGGGTCGAGAGCCAGAGGTGTCCGCAGCCAGTCCAAGGGTCAAGAGCCAAAGAGGGTACGTTGCCAAGCCAGGGATCGAGGAACCAGGAGAGATGTCAGCCGGACCAGGAAACAACACAGAAGGATGACCAGGAACCAGGAACCAAACAAACTCAGGAGCCAAGAAGTCAAGGCAAGGTCTGAGGGCACAGACCTTGCTTAAATAGTCCCAGCCAATCAGGAAGCCACAGGAAGACGCTAACTCACATCCGGTGAGTATCCCTTTAAGACAGAGCCAGAGCTGCCCACGCGGCCCTAGCAGCAAGTCAGGGGGCGGAGCTAAGCCGCGCGGAGAAGACGCCGCGGCCATGTTGGGGAAGCTGCTGCTGACGAGCCCCGTCAGCGTCGATGCTCCGTTCGGCCCCTGGGGACAGCGGTAGGTCCCGGTTGCGGCATGCCGCGGCCAGTATTCATAACAGTCTGCTATGTATAAGTTGACCACAGATGGCGCTAATGGAGAACCCATAAGCATTCCATGTATTAGATTTATTTATTTATTTAAAAATGTTTATATACCACCTTTACAAACAGAGTTTAGTCAAAACAGTGTATAATATAATTGGAAAAAATCATGTAAATATAAATATAATATAATAAATAAAAAAGCAATATTAAAAGTTACAAAAATATATAAGAATATTAAATAAAAATTAAGAAAAAATAATCAATAGTTATAAATAATAATTCTACATAAAAGAAATAGTGTGCCATATGGATAATTGTTTGATTATTTAAAGGGTGAGTCTCTGATGGTAATAATCCTGTCTAAACAAAAAGTAATTATTGTATAACACTATTTGTGCCAACTCTAGCAAAAACCCAGATGATATTCTTTGGGTTGTCATACATTATGTTTAAGTATGGCTTAACTATCTGAAAAGCACTGTGAAGGACTTCAAAGGGGCATGGGATAAACACTGTGGATCCATAAAATCAAGAGGCCGTCAATAAAGAGTGGGTGGCTCGCCAGAATGACGGCTACTGCCTGGAGATAATACCCTTATTCAATAAACATACACATGGTTACTGTGACTCCAACATCACTCTAAGCTACAACAGCAAGAGGAAATGTGGAAAAAAGGATTCGCACTCACAAAGTGGGGAGTAGCTGGCTTGTTACGGCGGTTACTACCCCAAACCAAATAAGCCTGATACTTCACTTTCAATGCATATCCAGCATAGCTCTCTGCTTCAACGGCAGGGGAGAAGAAAAACTGATACTTCACGCATAGCTCTCTGCTTCAACGGCAGGGGAGAAGAAAAACTGATACTTCACGCATATCCAGCATAGCTCTCTGCTTCAACGGCAGGGGAGAAGAAAAACTGATACTTCACGCATATCCAGCATAGCTCTCTGCTTCAACGGCAGGGGAGAAGAAAAAAGGATTCGCACTCACAAAGCGGGGAGTAGCTGGCTTGTTACGGCGGTTACTACCCCAAACCAAATAAGCCTGATACTTCACTTTCAATGCATATCCTGCTTCAACCGCAGGGGAGAAGAAAAACTGATACTTCACACATATCCAGCATAGCTCTCTGCTTCAACGGCAGGGGAGAAGAAAAACTGATACTACACGCATATCCAGCATAGCTCCCTGCTTCAACAGCAGGGGAGAAGAAAAACAACCAATAAGGGCTGAATAACACAGTCTGGGTAAAACAAATAAACATGGGTGTGGCTTGCTTATTGCGGCGGTTACTACCCCTACTACCCCTAACTAATCAAGCTTGATATTTCACTTGGTTGCAGCTCCATCACTGCTCTCTACATTAATGGTGGGGGTGGAAGAGAAATAGAACCAAAGAGCAAAGAGAAACAGATAAGTATGAGAAAAAAGTGTGGAGCTTGCTGGGCAGACTGGATGGGCCGTTTGGTCTTCTTCTGCCGTCATTTCTGTGTTTCTGTGTTTCTGTGTTTCTGTGTATATGTTTGTACAAGGAACTTATGACCATTGTAACCAAGATAATGTTCTCTTCATTGATGTTCAATCCTTGCAATAAACCCATGAAGTGTGCTGTATCCTTGATGTAAGATTTAACTTGATGTACAAATGGTTGTAAAAATAAATCTATAAAGGAGGCTGCCGGTTCCAGGACTGACCCATTCTGAGAAACAATGGGTCTAATGGGAGGTGATTTCATATTTTTATGAATCTTAGAATATGAATAGATGACCGGTCTCTGTGGATGGGATACCAACAGGTAGTTCTTTTCTTTATGGGTCAAACCAACCACTCCCTGTACCACACTTTCTACCTTATTTTGAAGATCTTTCATAGGGTCATCTTGTAATGGTACATAATAATGGGAATCTTGTAGATGAACCATCATACTACTAATGTATGCCTCCCTATCCTGGACCACCACAGCACCCCCTTTGTCAGTGGGTTTGATTACTAACTATGAAGATCGGGATAAACTTTCCAATGCACTACATTGTGACTGAGTGAGATTATGATGGCAGTTGACTGATTGGTATTCATAATTGGTTAAATCTTGAAGAACCAATTGATGGAACTTTTGTAAATATATAACTCAGAGGTTAGCCAGCCAAATTAATATTTGGGCACTTATTTTGCTAAATTTTAGCTGGGTAGAATTTAGCTGGCTAAGGATCTAATTCAGTAAGCATTTTTCCCATAGACACAGAATGGGAGAAAAGCTTTAGTGAATCATGCCCTAAGTTAGGGGCATTCTGGGGGTATTACTGGGAGGAGTTGAGTTAGCTGGCTAAGTTAAGTGGCTAACTCCAATATTCAGAGTTAGCTGGATAACTTAGCCAGCTACGTATGGTCGGGCCAAAGAACTGCCCTAAAGTTAGCTGGTTTCATTTAGCTGGCTAACTTTAAGATATCTGGCTATATTCAATAGTGCAGCTATACTATTGAATATACCTCCAAAGTTAGCCAGATAAGTTTATCTGGCTAACTTTGCTATCAGGACTTTGTCTAAATATTAGGGATGTGAATCGTTTTTTGACAATTTAAAAAAATCATCAGATATGTTTTAAATCATCAAAAATCGTTAGAGTCGCAATACAATAGAAATTCCCCCGATTTATCATGAAAAATCGTAAATCAGGGGAGGGGGGAGGACGGGAAAACCGGCACACCAAAACAACCCCTAAACCCACCCCGACCCTTTAAAACAAATCCCCCACCCTCCCGAACCCCCCCCAAAATGTTTTAAATTACCTGGTGGTCCAGTGGGGGGGTCCTGGTGTGATCTCCCGCTCTCAGGCCATCGGCGCCATTTTGGCTGCCACTAATATAAATGGCTCCGATGGCCCGATTAAAAAAACCCAACCCCGACCCTTTAAAATTACCCCCTTAGCCTCCCCCACTCTCCTGACCCCCCCCCCCCACCTTTTACACATACCTGGTGGTCCAGGGGGGCCGCGGGAAGTGATCTCCCATTCCCACGCTATCAGCTGCGCTAAAAAAAAATGGCGCCGATGGCCCTTTGCCCTTACCATGTGACAGGGCAAAGGTAGCGCCGGCACCATTTTGAATACTGGCAATACGGCCAGAGTGCAGGAGGTTGCTCCCGGACCCCCGCTGGACTTTTGGCAAGTCTTGTGGGGGTCAGGAGGCCCCCCAAGCTGGCCAAAAGTCCCTGGGGGTCCAGCGGGGTTCCGGGAGCGATCTCCTGCACGCGGGCCGTATTGGCAATACTCAAAATGGCGTCGGCGCTACCTTTGCCCTGTCACATGGTAAGGGCAAAGGGCCATCGGCGCCATTTCTTTTAGCGCAGCTGATAGCGTGGGAACGGGAGATCGCTTCCCGCGGCCCCCCTGGACACCAGGTATGTGTAAAAAGTTTTTTTGGGGGGGTCAGGAGAGTGGGGGAGGCTAAGGGGGTAATTTTAAAGGGTCAGGGTGGGATTTTTTTATCGGCGCGGGCCTCACTAAATAAAATTAGTGATGTGAATTGGAATCAGAACCAATTCCAATTCACATCTCGTAACGATCAGATTCCCCCCCCAGCCGAACCCGATAGTTAAAATGATCGGGCACACGATTCACATCCCTACTAAATATGGAACTTGGTATTTTTTTTCTATTTACACATTTTTTTTCTAGATACAAAATACTGAGTATAACCAACAAACAGGATGAGAGAACCATGCTGGGAATTTAGAGGCTGGGAATTTAAAACAAAATGAAGAACCTTAAAACAGGTAGAGTGGGAGGAGAAAATAGTATTTTTTTTCCTTTTTAACATTTTTTTGGGGGAGGAACAAAACACCCCAGAATAATCAACAAACTAGCAACAGCAAAAATGAGACCTTTAAGGTGGTACACCTGGGGCATGGCAGGTAGGCATGTAGCAGCAAGACCCTGCAGTGATTGAAGGGGCATGGCAGATAGGCAGATTGGTAGCAGTAAGACCCCTAAGGTGATACTTCTGTGGCATGGTAGATAGACATGTGGCAGCAAGACCCCTAAGGTGGTATATCTTAGGCATGACAGATAGGCAGACCTTTAAGATGGTACATTTGGGGCATGGCAGGTAGACATGTGGCAGCAAAACCCCCTAAGGTGGTATATCTTAGGCATGACAGATAGGCAGAGCAGCATAAAGGCCTTCAAAGTGCTTTCAATCATCTTGTCACTCACATGGAACTTGAAACCCATGCAAAGGCAGATTGATTTTCAAAAATACCAGCTTTTCTATTAACTCTAATGCCAGCTGTGAGTGATGAGGGTTCATGATGTTATCTGCTATTTGAGAAGACATGTTCACTGGGCATGCTGATTGGTGGGTAGAAAAGAAAATGCTGAGTCACCTTGGCTAGGTCAGACCAGACTGCTGACTTATGCGCCCAACATGTCAGTGCATTTGGGTTCATGCCCTTGATGGGCTTTGTGAGATAGCATGTCACAGAAATTTGTGCTGGGGTCTCCTTTGCTGGGGTGGGCCGAGGGTCTCTTATGCCAGCTGTTTAGCTATAGCCTGTGCTAAGATTCTTTGCGGAACATATGGCTTTGGCATATTGTGAGAGAAGAAGTGCTAGCTTACAGGGTGCTGCTTGCATTACCCTCTGAGATGGCCACTGTTTCATGTGCTACATCCCCACTTTGCTTCTGTCAGTGTTGCTCCTCTTGACACACCCTAGCTAGCACTATCTCCTTCATAAATGTGAGACGCTGGGACTGGAGGGCAAGATTATCTTTCACTAATGGATCACAAAGTGTAGGAAGCATGAATGTATCATTTTCTTTGAGAGGTTTCAGTCTGTTTTGCACATGCTGCTGCAAAGAGTCCAGAAACTGCAACACCTCTGCTTCCATTCCCTCTTGCTAACATAAGCCCTTTAACTTTCCCTCCAGAATATTTACTATAGGGATAACCCCAACCAGGGTGGTGCTTCTGAAACTCAGGTCCTCCATGGCATCTTTGAAGGCTTTAGGATTTGAACTAGCTCCCTAATCACTACCCAATCATGATGCCCCATGGGACATCCTATACCAATCTCTGTTTCCAGAGACAGATCATGAAGCTGTGTCTGCTGCTCCACTAATCTCTGCAACATCATATTGATAGAATTCCAATGGGAGCTAACATTTTGAATCAGATGCTTGTGAGGCATCCCAAATTTTTCCTGCTTTTCATGGATAAGCTGCCCGACCTTCATGTTTCTATGCAAACTCCCTGCTATTTTTATGCACCTCTCTGACAGCTCCTGCAGGAATACATTCTTATGGTGCTTGGACTGCAGCCTTAGGTATCCTTCACTACCAGGTTAAGTGAGTGTGCAAAGCAATGTATACCCTGAAAGTACCCATTTTCTATTGCCTTTATTGTATTTGGACCATCTGTCACAAAGAAACTTGCATTTAGATTCCTAGCTATCCAGTCTAGCTCAAAAGGTAAATATAATAATGTGTTACTTAACATAAACTCCCACAAATAAATAATTATATTAAATGAGAGAGTCCATACAACAGAACCCAAACAATATACAAACAAAGCAAAAATTGAACAAAAATATTTATTACAATAATTATATGTTATGAACTCTGCCCGCGGGTCTTCCCGTGAGCAGGCTCACGGACTCACCACGTTGTCTTCAGCCGACGTGGCAGGACGCCGCCAACGGCCTGCCCACGCGGCCCGGAGACCGCTCCGGATTCCCCACTCCATCGCGGCTGGAGCCGCGAGTCTTCTGCCGTCCCCGGGGCCCCCGCAGCGGCTGGAGCCGCTGCCGACGTCAGGGCCTGCTCCTCAGGCCCTGCCCTGCTTCTCTGAGGTCTTAGCGTGGAGCCGTCGGTGGTCCTGCACAGTTCCTGCACTCTCCCTAGGTGCGCGGCCGCGTCTTCCTTTACAATTTAAAGGGCCAGACACAGGAAGTGTCTTGGCCCCACCTTGGTGACTGTTTCCTGTACCAGCCCTATAAAGGGCTGCTCTGTCTGTTGTTCCTGGCATTGCATCATCGTGGAGTCTTCGCTCTGGAGGCTCCTGCCTGCCAGAGCCTGTGTAAGGTCTTCTTGTCTCGTGGAGCTCCTCATCATGCTGTCATCTCGTCACGCTATGTTATGTCTTCATGCCTGAGGTCCTCGTCCAGGTGTCTTGATCCTCTACGTCCTGGTGTTCCTGCCTTCCGTGATGTTCCTTCCTACGTCTCGCCTTCAACGCTCTCGAGCCTTCTGTACGGTAGGACGGGGGTCCCTCAGATGCAGTACTCCTGAGTGGACTAGCCTGCTGGTGGACGGTTGTCCTGTGCTCCTGAG
The DNA here is from genome assembly GCF_901001135.1 of Rhinatrema bivittatum. Classification (NCBI taxonomy): domain Eukaryota; kingdom Metazoa; phylum Chordata; class Amphibia; order Gymnophiona; family Rhinatrematidae; genus Rhinatrema; species Rhinatrema bivittatum. The sequence continues at coordinate 247,075,522 of NC_042621.1, read as the reverse complement.
CTGTCAAGTCCTGGTTGTGTGTTCCTGTGCTGTCCCGCTCCCGTCGTGGTCCGTGACCAGCCTCTGGGGCTGTGTAGGGCGCGTACTGGGACAGGATGGTCCGCAACTCAGTCCCGCGGGTGGCCTGAGTAGGGCGCCCTGAGAGACAGTGCCAATGTCCATGCCTTGTGTTGTCTATGTGGATGTCAAGTGTCTTCGCCATGGATGCCGTTGCATCAGCCATGTGTCTTCGCCATGGATGCCGTTACATCAGCCATGTGTCTTCACCAAGGATGCCGTTGCATCAATCCCGAGTCTTCGTCCATGGATGCTGTTGCATCAACCCAAGTCTTCGTGCCATGTGACGCTGTCGCATCAATCTTCATGTCTACGTCTCAAGGTCCGTCTGCCCTCAACCTCAAGCCAGGCCTGCTGCTCCATGCTGCTCGCAGCAGATCCAAAAGGGCCCAGAATGGTCGGAGGACCATTCAACTTCCATCATCCTTGGATGTTGACCATGGGAGCTTGCCGGCCTGGTCGAGGGCAAGATTGTTCAGCCATGCGGAGCCACCGTCAACCCTTGGCTCGGTCCGGAAGGTCTGGGTCAGGCTGAGGCCCATGGGCACACGAAAAACACCTTCTCAACAGAATGCACGGCCTTTCGAGGCCGTTCTCAACAGTATGCAAGGCCTTTCGAGGCCTTATACTACAGAATGCAAGGCCATGTGCCCGACGGTGGTGCCCCGCCGATATCTTCACCTTGTTCCAGAGTCTTGTCTCCATGTCCTGGACTGTCTATGGGACCGGAAAATTCTTTTCAGGATTTTATGTGTACGACCTACTGGAGGCGCCAGTTTGCCATAGTCATGACCTGCTGGAGGTGCCAGCTGTCTGGATTCTTTTTTGGAACAACCTGCAGGAGGCACCTGCTCTAGACTCTTTGTCACCTTGTTGCCAGATTGGGGTTTTTCGACCTGCAGGAGGCGCCTGCACCCCTACTGGTTTTGCTGGGTTTTTTGCCCGCCCTGGGTTCCCTCCCCCAGGTCTTCTTGGTGTTTCTGGGTGCTTCTTGTTGGTTCTTGCTTGTTGCTCGTTTGTCTGTTTTGTTTTGTCTGTGCTGTGTGTTGGTTGCTTGTTTGTTTGTTTTCCCTTTGTTTTCTTTCCTGCTCGTTGGGTTCCGCTTGTGTGTTCCCCGTCCTTGTTCCCGCGTTTCCGTTCCCTCATTTCCCTTCCTCGCTTTTCGCTTTTTCGCCCTTCGCTCTTTCGCTTTCCGCTCTCTCGCACTTGGCTCTTTCGTTCTTTGAGCTCCTTCGCTCTTCGCTCTCTTGCTCTCTGCTCCTTCGCTCTCCGCTCCTTCGCTCTCCATTCCCTTGCTCTCTGCTCCTTCGCTCTCCGTTCCCTTGCTCTCTGCTCCCTTGCTCCCCGCTCCCTTGCTCTCTGTTCCCTTGCTCTCCGCTCCCTCGCTCTCCGTTCCCTTGCTCCCTCTTTTGTGTTTTGTGTTGTTGGTCGCGTGGTCACCATTCATTCGGTCTGCTCGCGCGGTCACCGTTCGCTCGGTCGCTGCTCGCGCGGTCACCGCTCACTCGGTCGCTGCTCGCGCGGTCACCGCTCACTCGGTCGCTGCTCGCGCGGTCACAGCTCGCTCGGTCACTGCTTGCGCGGTCACCGCTCGCTCGGTCGCTGCTCCCTCGGTCCCATGTTCGCTTGGTCTCGTGTTCCCTCGGTCTCGTCTGCTCTCGGTCTCGTGCTCTTGGTCTCTCGTCATGTGTCTTGTGTTTGTGTGGTGTGTTCTGTTTTGTCTTGTTCTTGTCCGGTTTTCTGTGGTTTGTCTTCTATGTTTCTGCTGCTTTGCCTTGTTTTGTTCATGCTGTCCCCGGAGTTACCAGCTTCCATTTTCTGGGACCCTCAAATACCTCCATCCGGTATGGACTGATACCCTTATCCTTGAGCTGTTGACAGGAGGCTTGAGGAAGGGGGGCTTTGAGGAGGGGGTACTGTTATGAACTCTGCCCGCAGGTCTTTCCGCGAGTTGGCTCATGGACTCACCACGTTGTCTTCAGCCGACGCGGCAGGACGCCGCCATCGGCCTGCCCACATGGCCCGGAGACCGCCCTGGATTCCCCACTCCATCGCGGCCGGAGCCGCGAGTCTTCTGCCGTCCCCGGGGCCCCCGCAGCAGCTGGAGCCGCTGCCGACATCAGGGCCTGCTCCTCAGGCCCTGCCCTGCTTCTCTGATGTCTTAGTGTGGAGCCGTCGGTGCAGACCACTGTCCGTGGTCCTGCACAGTTCCTGCACTCTCCCTAGGCACGCGGCTGCGTCTTCCTTTACTGGGACAGGGTGGTCCGCGACTCAGTCCCGTGGGTGGCCTGAGTAGGGCGCCCTGAGAGACAGTGCCAATGTCCATGCCTTGTGTTGTCTATGTGGATGTCAAGTGTCTTCGCCATGGATGCCGTTGCATCAGCTATGTGTCTTCGCCAAGGATGCTGTTGCATCAACCCCGAGTCTTCATCTATGGATGCCGTTGCATCAACCCAAGTCTTCGTGCCATGTGATGCCGTCGCAACAATCTTCATGTCTACGTCTCAAGGTCCGTCTGCCCTCAACCTCAGGCCAGGCCTGCTGCTCCATGCTGCTCGCAGCAGGTCCGAAAGGGCCCGGAATGGTCGGAGGACCATTCAACTTCCATCATCCTTGGATGTTGGCCATGGGAGCTTGCCGGCATGGTCGAGGGCAAGATTGTTCAGCCACGCGGAGCCACCGTCAACCCTTGGCTCGATCTGGAAGGTCTGGGTCGGGCTGAGGCCCATGGGCACACGAAAAACACCATTCTCAACAGAATGCAAGGCCTTTCGAAGCCGTTCTCAACATTATATAATGGTGCTCACAACATTTATATAGTATACATAATCATCCCAATACATAAACCTTACATTTCAACATATATACAATATATAATGCACTAAATGTGACGAGATGTACAACACACAAAAATACCATTGTAACACCTCTATTTCATAAAATCCCACATCAAATCACTCATACCACTTAGAAAACACACCCACATACATACATGTACACTCATAACAATAAAAATACACATGTAGACGACACTGCACTAAAGGTATGTTCGCACTAAAAATACTCCACACTGAAGAGAACTCCTTCACACTAAAACAACTACAACAAGGAACCCTCGTTTTGCCCTACTGGGCTTCCTCAGGGAGAGGTATCAACTACAAAGAAAAATACACACTATCATTACCACACCATTCACTAAATATACCTTGTAATAACTCACTATCATTAAATTACTTCTAGAGTTTCAACCATATCTTATCAAATACCATGGTAATGCAAACATTCAATTGTGGATCCTAGATACTCTTAATGGTATTTCTAAGAATACCCAATTCCATCTCGCACCTAAAACATACCCCAAATAATTAACAAATCAAACTAAACTCATAAGCAAAAACTACAAAATATCTATACAAAATACGGAGCATATTTTGATCTACCACCACAGGAATTAGGATAGACGCAAAATTCTTGCCAAACACCAACCGAATTAAATAAGAAGAGGAGTCCTTCACCAAATATAAATGCCAATACTGTGTAACATCCTGCCCTAAGCATTTTAAAGGGAGCGCTAACCAATCATTTTAAAGGGAGCTCTAACCAATCAAAACGCAGCGTTTACATACCACCCACCAAAATTCAACCAATCTGATAACAAATTCAACCCTTACTTAACTGACCAATCACCTTACCAAACACCAACATACGCCTCTTCAAACCCCATAAAGAAAAATGATTGGAGGAATCCTCTACAAACTACCCCACAAAGTAAATCCCAAATGCTGATCTGATGGATAACTAAACAAGATAAAAACTGCAAATGCTGTGCTTAACGAATGGGACCACCGATCTGAAAGATAACTTACACCTCACAAATACGACACTATGGCCCGATTCACTAACTATATCTATCAAACTCATAATCCACCATACCTTCATTACCAAAAATACTGACTAAAACGATTAAGTGGTATGAGTGATTTGATGTGGGATTTTATGAAATAGAGGTGTTACAATGGCATTTTGTGTGTTGTACATCTCATGACATTTAGTGCACTATATATTGTATATATGATAAAATGTAAGGTTTATGTATTGCGATGATAATTATACTATATAAATGTTGTGAGCACCATTATATAGTTATTGTAATAAATATTTGTTATAGCATTTTTGCTTTGTATAATGTTTAGGTTCTGTTGTATGGACTCTCTCATTTAATATAATTATTTATTAGTGAGAGTTTATGTTAAGTATCACATTATTATATTTACCTTTCGCGTTACCGATATTTGTATATGTGGTAATTATTTATAATGAAGCAGTTTTAAAGTTTTTCTGATCAAGCCGCCTGTTACGACTATGGTTGCTGTGCAGCCTCCTCACCACCAGAGGCCCCCCAGAGCACGGTCCCCTGGCTGGACCAGTCTTCCTTGCCTATGTGCTCCATGTCCAGAACTCCCTATTTAACCCCGCCTAGCCCTTGCCTCTGTGCTTCGGCATCCAGTTCCTTTGGGCTCCCTGCTTTAGCCTTCTGTTTCTTGCCTTGTGCGCCTTCAGGCTTCCCACTTCCCTGCCTTGCTCTGTGGCCTTTGGGCCTGTGCTGATCTTGCTCTGCAGGCATTCAGCCTTGCCTGCCTTCTTGCTCCTCTGTCCCTGAATCTCTTTCTGTTGCTGCCCTATTACTCTCCTACTTCCCTCTGCTTCCTTGCCTCGCTGCCTTTGTGCATTTTGTGGTTTCATGTTTAGTGTAGTCCTTGTCCTGGTTTGTCTAGTCTGTCATTGTCTGTCTTACTTGCCCTGGCTCCCCTCATCCAGTTCACGCTTACCTGCACGCTATCCTGATTCCACCCATACCTGCACTCAGTTCCAGTATAACAGACCACGCTTACCTGCATTCACATCCACGCGTACCCACATGCTGTTCCAGTGTTTCCTGAAGTTTTATTTTATTTATTTATTTATTTTAGTTTTTTCTATGCCGGCATTCGTGAGAGTATCACATCATGCCGGTTTACAATAAACAGGGGAGTGATGAAAGGTATAGACAACAAAGTAAATAACATGTGCTGAACCAAAAAACAGTTACAGTTACAATAAAACAGGGATAAGTACAACTTGGAGCAGAGAAGTGATATGAAAAAATTAACATAAAATATTCATCTAACTTTGACAAGGTACATTTACAAAGATTTGATGAGGTACATTAACAGGAGATTGTGGTAATTGCTAGGAATTGTCCATTTGAACTAATTGTAGGATTTATTATGTGAGGGTAGAGATAGGAAGTATTGGTTTTCTGCATATGGGTAGTTATTGGAAGTTAGTTATGGTTTAATCCGAGTCTGGGAAGGCTTTTTTGAATAGCCACATTCACCCTTACACCCATGCTCTCAGCTCCAGAGACCCTTTCCAGTCAGTACCCAGCACCAGAGACTCAACTCAGCCAATCCCAGCCAATCCCCAGTTCCAGGGGGCCTTCTCAGCTGAGACCCAGCTCCAGGAATTCTATCATCCTGCACCCGGCTCCTGAGACTCTACCCTGATTGAGTATTGTTTAGAACATAACCTACATAAGAACATAAGAAATGCAATATTGGGTCAGACCAAGTATCCTGTCTCCAACAGTGGCCAAACCAAGTCTCAAGTAACTGCAAGTACCCAATAATTAATTAGATCCCATGCTACTAATGCCAGAAACAAACAGTGGATATTCCCAACTGATTAATAGTAGTTTATGGATTTCTCCTCCAGGAACTTATCCAAACCTTTTTTAAAGCCAGCTACACTAATTGCCTTAACCACATCCTCTGGCAATGAATTCCAGAGCTTAATTGTGCATTGAATGAAAAATAATTTTCTCAAATTTGTTTTAAATGTGCCACTTGCTAACTTCATGGAGTGCCCCCTAATCCTTCTATTATCTGAAAGAATAAATAACCATTTCACATTTAGCTGTTCAAGTCCTTACATGGTTTATGACCTCTATCATATTTCCCCTCAGTTGTCTCTTCTCTAAGCTGAACAGCCCTAATCTCTTTAACCTTTCATAGGGGAGCCGTTCCATCCCCTTTATCATTTTGGTAGCCCTTTTCTGTACTTTCTCCAGTGCAACTATATCTTTTTTGAGATGTGGCGACCAGAATTGTACACAGTATTCAAGGTGTGGTCTCAGCATGGAGCGATATAGAGGCATTATGACATCCTTTGTTTTATTTGCCATTCCCTTCCTAATAATTCCTAACATTCTATTTGCCTTTTTGACCGCCATAGCACACTGAGCCGACTATTTCAATATTATCCACTATGATGCCTAGATCTCTTTCCTGGGTGGTAACTCCTAAGATAGAACCTAACATTGTGTAATTCTAGCAAGGGTTATTTTTTCCTATGTGTATCACTTTGCACTTGTCTAGGTTAAATTTCATCTGCCATTTGGAAGCCTAATCTTGTTTCATCCACAAATTTGATCACCTCACTCGTCGTGCCCCTTTCCAGATCATTTATAAATATATTAAAAAGCACTGGTCCAAGTACAGATCCCTGAGGCACCCCACTGCTCATCTTTTTCCATTGTGAAAACTGACCATTTAATCCTACTCTCTGTTTCCTGTCTTTTAACCAACTTGCAATCCACAAAAGGACATCACCTCCTATGCCATGACCTTTTAGTTTTCTTAGAAGTCTCTCATAAGGGACTTTGTCAAATGCCTTCTGAAAATTCAAATATACCATATCTACCAGTTCACCTTTATCCAAATGCTTATCACCCCTTCAAAAAAAAGTTGCAGATTTGTGAGGTAAGACTTCCCTTGAGTAAATCCATGTTGGCTGTGTCCCATTAAATCATGTCTATCTATATGTTCTGTGATTTTATTCTTTATAATAGTTTCCACGATTTTTCCCAGCACTGAAGTCAAACTCACAGGTCTATAGTTTCCCAGATCACTGCTAGAGCCCTTCTTAAATATTAGGGTTACATTGAGCACTTTCCAGTCTTTGGCTACAACGGATGATTTTAATGAAAGGTTACAAATTACTTGTAATAGGTCTGACATTTCATTTGGGTGTTCTTTCAGAACCCTGGGATGTATAGTATCTGGTGCAGGTGATTCGCTACTCCTCAGTTTTTTAAAAGAGGAGCTGGGTCTGACAGCCCCCATGGCTCTTGAGAGATTCTATGAGGGCTTAGAGTTGGAGGAGGCATGGGTGGGGGCTGACCTGGTCTCTCTCTCCTTCTTCCCATGGGCCAGCCAAGGGTGCCTAACAGACAGATGCATGTATGTAGGCTTCTTGTTTTATAGATTTGTAATTATGCCTTTGGAACTCTGAAAGAAACGTTTTATATTGGTTCTAAATTTTGTTTGGTGGAATAATTAAAATGCATTGCTTGAATCTCTTTAAACAGAAAAGGCAATATTTTCAAATTTAAAAAAAAGTGGTATTTCTGAAAGATAAGCTAGTCTTAGGTTGTGACACTTTTCACTGGCCCAACAAAAAAATATGTTGTGGTACCAAAGTTTTTTAAATTATACAGAAATATCCTTCATGTGCTGAAAGATTTATAAAAGTGATAGTGATAATCTTACACTGACATCTTGGTTTCATGATATAGTGGCAAGATTAATATCCAGAAATATTTCTGTTGACTTTCCCTATGTCTGAACAGGTATTCAACATATACTTGTAGTATTTATTTTAATGTCAAGCAATATAAGACCCCCCCCCCTCTTTTAAAAATGAGGGAAGGATGATCTTGCTGTTCTAAATGTTGGATTAAACAATCTATGAGTAGTTTTTCAGTTCTGCATGGAAAAGTATGCAAATTCAAAAAATGTAACATACTTGACTATAGTAACTTTCAGTGCAGGAGTTAGAAATTCTTATTTGAAACCCACATTTTACCTTTAATGTACACTATATTTCAAATGTGTTAAAAAAAATCTAAAGCCATTCATTGAAAACTAATTTGAGAAAAAGACAAATGAGGGAATTTCATGTTTGAAACCAACATTGATCTTACTGCATTTTTATGACAAAGAAATTTGCACATATATCTGAAGAGAATTCCTCTTGCCGAGTCAGGTGGAAAAGACAGTTGATTTGCAAATTAGCCTTGCATGATCCCCATAGGCACTTCCTAACTTCTACAGCAGACAGTGGCTCCTCCGCCAGCAGACCATGTCCATCACTTACACCTAAGGGTTTATTCATTAACAGATTGGCACTATGAATAGCATCATCACGACATCACTGTATACTCACTGTGTAACCTTAAACAAGTCACTTAACCTCTTTCATCATTTCTTCCTGCTTTCATTAATTTTCCCCTCCCAATCTGGTAAGTGTACTGGAGCTTAAAATAGTAATTGCTGCCTCATTTCCAACCCCAAGGATTTCTCCCATTTTATGCCTTTGGGACAAATTTTGAAGTGAGCCCTAATTACCTGGGCTAGTATTTGTAGTAGATCCCATCCTTCTGGATCCTGTTGATGCAAAAGTCAAGGAATTAAAATTTTTAAAAATGTGCACTTGCAGGAGTTCAAAATCTAGAGTGTTATCCTTACGCTTTGTTTAAGGCCATTTTTACATGTTCTCCAACAGTGCTTTACAGCGTTTATCATCTGACCTGGGAGGAGAGAGGAAGACTGAATCCTTCTAAAATGCACTTCCATTCATCAGTAGAGGGAGCTCCCATAATGTCTCTCCTATGCTTCTCCATAGAGGATGTGAGAGACACCCCTGGTGCTTCTAGCTAGTAACAATATAGAAATACTTCAAAAGGCTATGCTTTCTTACACTCAGTTCTTTTGTTTGAAAATATGCCACACTAACTGTGACAACTCTTGTGACAATTCTTACAAATGTTTCTTAAAGTACCAACACGTTTAATTTTAAATCTGTGTTACTCTCACTGCAAAAAAAAAAAAAAAAAAGAACTCGGTGATAATACTTTCTGTTCCTTCTGAAAATAGTTTCCTTCAGAACATGAAACAATAACTATATTTAACATGAAGAAATAATTTTTATAAGCTTGGCTTGAGAAACCTTTGCAAGCATATGCAATCTCTTTGCCATAACTTGCTGATATCTGAAAAATTTCCTAGTCTCAATGTCATGTTTAAAATTAAATGTATTTTTTTTAATCACTGGTGATTAACTATAACATAGTCCTTATCCAACTTCTTTCAAAGAGAGTGTGTTGGATACATGGGACAGCCTCCCTGTGGAGGTGGTGGAGACAAGGACAGTATATGAATTCAAGCAAACATGGAAGAAGCACAGGGGATTTTGAAGTTGAATAGATGGATTTTAAAGTGGTAGATGAGCAGACTAGATTGGATATATGGTCTTTTTCTATCATCATTTTCTGTTCCTATATGCTGAAACTTTAAAATTTCTGACTGCATTGACAGAAAACATTTGCAACTGCTTAGAAACAAATTTCCCAAAAATGTCAAATATCCTGGGAGTTAAATGAGAAATACACAGTGTCATAGTAAATGGAATTTCTTCAGTTTGGCAAAATATCTTGCTGATGGGGGTCCAAAGAAGGTTAGAATAAAATCTTCCTATTTGGAAAATCTACCCTGAACTGTAACATAAAAATAAAGCATTGCTAGACAATTATCTTATGTATAATATGCAAATATGGGTGAATATATATATATATATATATAGTAATACCAAAAAGTGGCAGAAAAAGGTATTGAAGGCATTCCAACCAATACATATATTGGTAACATGGAAAAGACTTAGTTTTTGGGTACTTGCCAGTTCTTATGGCCTGGATTGGCCACTGTTGGAAACAGGATGCTGGGCTTGATGGACCCTTGGTCTGACCCAGTATGGCATGTTCTTATGTTCTTATATGAAATACAAAAATGAAAGAACACTACTATCTAAAATACCAACACAATTATGACCATTTTTCCATTATTTATTTTATTATATAATTTTTCTATGAATTTTATAGTGAAAAGCAGAAATACACACACAACTTACAATAAATGAACACTTAATTGCATTTTGAAAATGCCGCTAATACAAAGCAAAGAGCTTTTGAACTTTTGAAAACTCCACTAATTCAAGGTTGTAAGTTGTTCCTTGAAGAGAGTAGACAGTAATGGCAGACTTATTAAAAGATAAACATTCTGTGGCAAAGTGATGTCAAAAAGAATTCAGTCTGTGATAATCAGTGCTGGATCTATGCACCTAGGGCAGCACTAAATAATTATAGAATTTAATCAACATAGAACTACTCTTCATTTAAAACATCACAAAAAAGGATGCATTTTTGGACACTATTGTGATGTTTTATATGAAAAAGAAAAATAATGTCATCGCACCTACCAGCAATGATTAAAATGAATGGTTCAGCTAACTAATGAGATGAACTGTGCCGGATGGACAAAACCTTGGTTTTCATTTGCCCTTAGGCTATGAGCTGGTTTTCAATAAGTTCATAATTGTTCTAACAGGGTTTGATAGTAATGTTCCTGTGCTAATGTGTGGTATGTGTCTGTGCCATTTTTTAGGAACATCTTTTGTCAGAATTTTTTGAAATTTTGCTCTTTCTTGTTTACCTGTGGTATATATATATATATATATATATAGTATATATGGCTGCCCCTAGGAAGGCTTTTGAAAATTGCTACATTATGGGGTAGATTTTATAAATGTACGCCCGCGCGTACTTTTGTTTGCGCACCAGGGTCGCTGCGTGCAAGGGGGTGCACATTTGTGCACCTTGCGTGCGCTGAGCCCTGCGCGCACTGCCCGTTCCCTCCGAGGCCGCTCCGAAATCAGAGCAGCCTCAGAGGGAACTTTCCTTCGGCCTCCCCTACCTTCCCCTCCCTTCCCCTACCTAACCCACCCCCCAGCCCTATCTACACCCCCCACCTTTATCGTGAAAGTTACACCTGCTCCAGGCAAGCGTAACTCGCACGCGCTGATCAGCTGCCGATTCCCCAGCCCGGGAGCAATTTCGGAGGCCTTGGCCATGTCCCCAAAATGCCCCCGGGCCGGCACTAGGCCCCCAGCACACCCCCGGAATGCCCCGAACGTCGCGCCGCCCCCCGACACGCCCCTGACACTCCCCCCAGCAAAGCCCTGGGACTTACGCACGTTCCGGTTGTGCGCGCCGCCGAGCCTATGTAAAATAGGCTTGGCACGCGCGCATGGGGGTTTTGAAAGGGTTACGTGCATAACTTATGCTCGTAACCCTTTTAAAATCTACCTCTATATGCGATTGAATTGTTAAGAGGTTTAATCCATGTTAACTGCACTTAACATCGGTAAATAGGCTTTTAAAAATTGCTATGATAGTATGTTACATCTACATTTACATTTTCTTTTGAAACTTACCCTGAAAGTATGTATATTCAGTGCTTACATTTGGGAAGGAGAAGGGATAACTTAATTTTGCGAAAACTTAATTTGTTCATTTCTTGAACTAGAAACCAGAGAAATTGCAACTTTCTGAACCTCACAGCTCTCCAGTTCGGCTAAAAGAAAGCAATGAATGGGAGAAGGCTATGTTTTACCCTTCAAATGCAATAACATGACACACAATTAGTACCAAAGGGTCTAAAACCTATCAAATTTTAACAGGCCTAGCTATCCCGACATTTTTCTCCTTTTCAATCTGCTTTATTTTTTATGATTTAAGTTATATATCACATTTGTCTTCTAGATATTAACAGAGACTTTTTATTTTGAGAGTTAATATTCAGGAACAGATTTAAACTCCATGGACTCATATCAGCCTCGTTTCTGCAAAACTCCTGAACTTCATAAATGAAGGAACATGTAGAATATCTGTAGTCTTTTTCTTTTTTCAGTTTCTATAAAATGAGTTCTTAGGGCAGTTTGAGAAATATCTGACTCCACCCAGGGGTGATTTTGGGCTGGGTCATGCTGGGATATTGACTCAGTATCTTTTTGGCGTGAATGAGCCAAAGGCAAGCGGAGGTGGTGACAGCGATCAGTACAGGTTGAAAAGAAGGAGGCAGTACCAGTGGTTGTGGTGGGCCAAAGAAAAAACATTTTCATTTTCACCCAGGCCCTAGAGAAGGAGGAGAACTGCTGTCTGTTGGTGAAATCCTGGCTGGCGATGTGCGGAGGGGAATTAAGTCAGAGTGAGATACGTCTGGGCATGAGGGGAATGAGTGAAAAGACTGCTGCACTGGGGATAGGGAGACAGAGAAAAAGACTGCTGAGGACCAAGGAGGGGTTTTGAGAGAAAGAGAAAAAATGATGGAGATAAGTGGGGAGGAGAGGGAGAGACTGATGGGGTTGAGGGGAGTTTGAGAGGGAGAGAGCTGAGCAGGGAATAGGGGGATACAGAAAAGAGAGAGACTGCTGCAGATGGGGGGATTATGAGAGACTGCTGGAGATGAAGAGGTTGAGACAGAGCTGGGGCCAAGATAGGGGAAAGCGAGGCAGAGAGCTAAGACAGGCCAGCAACAGAATTAGGTGAATAACTTTATCTGGGTAATTTTAGCCAAGTATATTCAGTGGAAGAATAATCCCATTGTATATTTGTCTAAAGATATTTGGGAAGGTTAACCCTGATAACTTTGCTGCTAGCCAGCTTTCAGAATATTGATCTCAATAGCTTTGTAAAGTGTGTTTATTTAGCACCAAATAATAAAAAGGGTAAACTAGCACAGAATAACTGTCCTTCTGGTTTAGGCATCATATTGGGTAACAAAAGCCATTACATCAGATAGATCTTCAAAGCTGGTACCCATAGTGTCAGGCTGGTAACTGCTGATGATTGGGGGCTGGTGTTACAGTAGAGTGCTGTACACAATCACTTGATGCCTTCCTGAATAATTCTTTCAGTGCCATACAACTTTTAAAAGCTTTTCTTGTAGTCTGTACATCTGCATGATTTCCTTTTGGGTAATATAAGATTTCTGCTCTAGGAGGCATATAAGTTAACTCATAGAGGATTTAAACTCATTCATTCTGCAATGACTATGAAGCCCTAATCACTTGCCTAAAGGGCCTGAGACTCAGGACCACTGCTAACACTTAAAATCCTTCCTCTAGAATCATTTCCAGATCATCTCTTGGGGAACAGCATTTACATATCCCCATATTCTCTATTGTGCAGTACTGAAAGGATCTATTTTATCACCAAAAATAAGTCCAATAACAACAATTGTATTCCAAGATTCACGATGTCAAAGAGTTCCCCCAAGTCGCGGTGGCTACATACAAAATATTTTGAATAAGAGAGAATAGTTTTGGATTTTCAGTATGTGATCTGTAGCACCTGATGGTTTGAATGAAATGATCAATTGGTATTCCTTCATTTAAGGGTTTTATCAATTTGCGTTTAAGCTATACATGGGTTTACGTCACTTCCCGTTTTCAGTTTAAATACCTCACAATTTCCTTCATTTCGTTACAGGGACGTATGGATGCAGCTTGCAAACTGGACTGTCCACAAGTGAGCTTGGATTGAGCACCTACCCCCTGACACAGACTTTGCCCGAAACATGAATTCATGTCAGGGTTTGATGGTACAAGTGGACACACATTGAGATAAGTAACGATGTTGGCATGACATCACAGCTTTTTCATTTGTTTAAATTTGTGAATAATGACTTATGAATGATGAGGAAAAGTTTTACATGCATTCTATACAAATGTACATAGAAAAATTACATAAAAGTGGACCCTAAGTTACACAGCATATGATATATCTAATATACATTGTTCATCATTGACAGTCCTACAAAAAATTTTTTCAAACACTTTATTGAAGTTTAATACCAAGATCTTTTTATACTTTTGGACTCTATTTTATCACCACCATTATTTGGTACCTATATGCTCCTCTGTCAACTCATCAGACAATCAGATCATTTACTACTCCTATGCACATAACATATAACTACTAATTCATCTTGGTCTAGACCCTGATTTATCAATTGCCAACCTCAGTGAATTCCTGAGAAACATCCTCAGCTGACCATGCAAAAATAAATAAAAACTAAACCCAAAAAAGACAGAGCTACTGTATATATGCAAAATACCAGTCATTGAAACTCCAATGTGATCCTCGATGGGTCAGCTCTGCCTCTCAGCCATCAAGTTCATAGCTTGAGTGTTGTACTGAACTCTAAACTCACTATGGAAATTCAAATCCTAGCCGTGGCTATATCAACATTCTTTCAACTTTGCCACATTCATCCAGGCTGTGTGATTTCCCACTTGGATCCCGAAAAATACTCAACTGGCATTTGAAACTCATTCAGAATGTTGCAGCTTAAATGTTGCTGTGAATAAAAAAATAAAAAAAAGGTGACTCCCCTTTCCTAAAAAATTCTATCCAGTGAAGTTCATAATTCTGGTGCCGGCTTTCAAGGCTCTCAAAGATTGCGCACCGCTCTACCTCAGTCATTGTCTCATACCATCTATGTCCATGCTCTCTATGTTCCTTCCCACAGGCTCACCTAGTTAAGCCAACACCTAAAGGAATTGTGCCTCACAAACACCAAAGAGATCGGGATGTGCAGCCCCCAAAACAATTGTTTTGGTTAGTTTTTTTCCATTTCGGGGCTTTTAAAATTCTTTATTTGGTTTGTTTTAATGTTCATTTTGGTTTTGGTGTCTTTGCCAAACCAAAATAAACATTAAAACGCCCTTCCAAAACAAAAAACCCTAAAAGTGCCTCCCTGGCCCCCCAAACCTCTGTTGCTGCTTCCTGGGCCTCCCGGGGCTTCTGTGGGCCCTTTCAACTTCTCCACCCACTGCCAATAAGCTGGGTTCCAGGTCTACATGGCTAGGCTGAGCAATTCCCAGCCAAAGTATTCCCTGTCCCCTCAGACCCCACTGCTGTTCCCTGCAAATCAGCCAGGGACCTCCCCGGCCCCCACCTTTTGTGGGGGTCTTTCAGCAAAAAAAAGTGGAAGGAGGGATTTCCACACACGTCTGCCCCGCCGGTGTCTCTTTCAAAATGACACCGGCTGACCCTGAGATCGGCACCAAGTGCAACGTCAAACTAGCATTGGTCTTAGAGCTGGTTGGTGCCATTTTTTGTACAGTTGTATAAATATGATGTACCTGACTGAAAATGGCCTATTTAGGTTTGGATGTGCCATTCATCTTAAATGAATTTACATCTCTACAAAGAGAAAACCTTCTGGGGATTAGTTCCAACCCTATGGAACTCATTACCTTGCAACATCAGACTAGCCTCGAGCCAGCTACAGAAAACTACCCAAAACATAACTCTTTGAGGCTGTGTTCGGACTAAGCTGCATTACATTCTACCTCTCGGCTGTGCTCCCCAGTCTTTAAAAGACTGTCTAGATCTGTAGTAGAACTGCTTTTAGTCACTTTAAGACTTTATCTTTGTATCTTGTGTTTTTATACCTTCACCATACTATGTTTTAAATTAGGTTTTATCCCTGTTATATTATCTAATGTCATAGATTCTAACTTGTAACATGCTTTGAGCTCTTTAGTTGTAAAACTGTGTAATAAATAAATGATGATGATGATCTGGTTGCTTTCTTCATCTTCTTTGCCATTACTGTCTGCTTCCTCAGGATTCAAACCAATATTGATAATTTCAGAGTCAATAATACTTCGATAAACTGCAACATTATTTCTGCATCCAGTCCATTTCTCAGCTTCGTCATTATTGAAGTCTGGAAATATGTAACTTTTTCCTTGGCCATAATCACATTAATTCACTAATGTCATTTCTCCCCTTTGTAGCCTTGAACTTTTCAAAATCATCATCATCTTCTTCCTCTTCCAGAATCATGGAACAAGTCCACGGATTGCGCCATACATTCTTCAGTGCCTCAATTGTGATAGGATCCCAAGCACTAGCAATGCACCAAACAGCATCCTATATGGTAAGGTATTTTCTCAAATTTTTGTAGTCATTGTGTCATTCAAAGATCACAAGCTTTGAATTTTCTGTGGTATTGGCATTTCATGAACCAGATGACTACTTGACCCATCAGCTGTATAAGGGAGGTATAGTTGGGTGACAAGTAAGTGACAAAAAATCTTGTGTCATAAATGCTTTGGCAGCTGGTTGAGCAGAACAATGATCCAGCAGCAACCTTGTCTGGAATGCTTCCCAGTCTCAAGCAAGAATGATTATCAAATTGGCAAATTCTTGTGTGGTCCATGTTTGCATGTTAGACTGATAAATAATAGGGAACACTTTTCCATTCTTGAAAACCTAACGATGAACACTTTTATCAATAAGCAGATTACACTTGTGCTTGATGGTCACATTACAACACGTCAAAAATCAACCTCGTCTTGCTTTTTTTTTTACCTTACATGTGGATCTCTCATTGATGCAGATAAGGTGCCATATGGCAAACATCTCCAAAATAATCTTTTGTCTGCATTTTAGATTTTTTCTACAGCTAGATTATTCTTGTGCACCAGACAAGCAAAACCTTTCACATACTTTTCTGCAGCCTCATGTTCTACAGACAGCTTTTCACTAGACGTTTTGGACCTAGAGATTTATGTACCATTTCCAATAATGTTACTGGTTAGAACAGAGTAGGAGGTGTGGCTATCTGGATTAGATCATAACCAGTTTTGCCTTAAAACCTAAATGTCAGCATGTACAATTAATTTAATTTCTGTATTTAGCATTTATTGAAGACTTTTAATCTTTTCTTTAATTTCTTAAGGTTTTTGACATTTGAGTGACTATATGTTGTGTCTGTCGGTTCCCGACACCCTCTCTCCGCCCTCCTTACCTCTTTGGCGACTCCCTCTTTGACCGCGGGAAGATTGGCTGCCGAGGCTTCCTTCTGCCGAAGTCCTCTGGCTTCCCCGGACCGGCTAGACGCTGCAACCCGCCATGTTTCCTGGAGGCCTAGGGGCGCGTGCATGGCACGACCCCGACTGAAGTACTGGTGATGGCGCGAACCTCAGGGGTGACCCCCTGAGATGAAGTCACCCGTGACGGATATATAAGGTCTTAAAATTTGCTAACAGATTGAGTTAGCAAGGGATCGGGTTACTCTACCTAAGCTACTCTGCCTCCTTGGACTTACCAGAGGTACCCGCTCCTCGGGAGCCTCGTTCTCTCCTTTGTTTTTCAGGTGACAGTCTGGAACTGGTAATTGCTCCTCAAGGGCCCTCGTTCCCAGACTTGCTCCGTATTCTCTTCTGCCTGGAAGTCATCACTGCCAACTACATAAGTGAGTTACCATCGCTCTTTATTTATTTATTTATTTATTTATTTATTTATTTAATTTTATATACCGGCAACCGTTTGCACATCGTGCTGGTTTACAGATAACTTAAACAAGGATATATATAGGCAAAGCCTTTACAAGGAACATTGTGTAACCTAGAACATAGTAACAGATCAATAACTAAATAAATAGGGGAGGGAGGGGAGCTTTCCCTGGAACCAGGTACTTGCTCATCAAGAGCCTATACATTCCAGCTCCTGGGCTTCTATGAGACATTGTGTGAGTGTTACCATCAGGTTCGGTACATGAACTCTGCATACCCTGCCTACTCACTATATTTCAGTTTCTCTACAGCTCAGCCTCCAGGGATCACTGTTCCAGTATCTGAGGGACTACAGCCCAGCCGGGCATTCCAGCTCACTACTGCCACCTCTGGTGGTTCAGTATACTGTCTAATAAAAGAACTAGTGTGTGTCTGTCTCCTAACTCTGAGCCTGACCGGTGGTCCCTCTCGGGATCTTTCCCCGGGGGCATGGTCATCTGCCACTGGTCCAAGGATCCACCCACAACTCTCCTAAATAACTACTGATTGCTAACTCCAGCAGATTGATAACTCCCTAGCAGACTGCTAACTCCTAACACTATAATGCTTCCATATAAAATATACCAGTGTATGATAAAGGCTCGGGATCAAAATCCATGCCCCCTTTAAAAATCTATTACAACAGTTACATCCCTTTTGTATCACAAGCAAAAATATACATTCAGCACCCCCACTAAAATTCCAATTGACCATTGTTATCCAGTGGACCCCTCACCTTCTGACTCCTTTTTTCCCTATCCACAATGCAAATACTATTAAAAACTTAAAAGACTACAAAGAGAAACGACCCAAAGACACTACGCCCAATGTCCTAAAATACTATGAGACCCCTAGCCTGGGGGACTTTAATCCCCAATCAGTGGGACTCCCTGCTTGGGGAATCTAACTCATAAGCCCCATTCTCCCCCCCCCCCCCCCCAGGGTAGACTCCAATCACACTGTGCTGTCTAGAGGGGGAATGGGAAATACCAATTACCAGATGCACCAAACCAAATGCAGAGGGGCCTCTAACCCCAACTCAAACAGAACCCAAGCAAGGGGACTCAAAGTCCAATCAGAAGAAACAAACCAAGAAACCCTGCCCCCTCCACTGGCGTTGGTGGAAGGCAGAAACCCCAAGCTAGAGCTACGAGGGAAGGTAGATAAGAACAAAATGGGGCCACAAGAAAAAGTAATTAACTGTTCCTTTACCAGAGAAAGAGAGAGGGAGCTATTTAGGGAAGCCAAGAGAATAGGAAGGTCCACAAAAAACAAAGGCACCACAACATGAGCATAAAAATAAGATAAAGAAGACAGCAAATTATGGCCACACAGTAAAAAACTAATACATTCTAAGCATCCTTGGCAACAAGTGTTTAGTTTGTCATCAAGAAAAGGAAAACAGAAAAAAGAAAGTATAAAAAGAAGTAGTTTTGCAAACAGAGTGAAGGGAATATGGGGTGAGACGAAGGGGAGATGATTTGAGGCATCTGTCCAAGGTAGGAGGTGGGGAGAGAAGGAAGATGATTGGGAGGTCAGATAGTGAGGGAGAGAAAACCATTAAGGGGATCAGAGATAGGAAGGAGGGTTTATTCATTATTTCATGCTGACATTGATAATGTCAGAACAGCTAGTATTTTGGGTTAAATTGTTAGCCAGCTCCTTTACTTTTCATCAAAAGCTATAGCAAAATTTTGTGTGGTGAATGGGCAGGCAAAAGCTTGCTCTAGTGCACTAACTCTGGTGAATATGGGGAAAATGAGTGAATAAACTCACTATCCCCAATTTATATAATTTAAATATATGGCTGTATTCTTTTAGATGCGTTACTGATATGACATTTTAGCGTGGGTTTTCACCCTGCTAAAACTTTATTGAATTGCATTATAGAGATGTGAATCGTGTCCTCGATCGTCTTAACGATCGATTTCGGCTGGGAGGGGGAGGGAATCGTATTGTTGCCGTTTGGGTGTGTAAAGTATCGTGAAAATCGTTAAAATCGTGAGCCGGCACACTAAAACCCCCTAAAACCCACCCCCGACCCTTTAAATTAAATCCCCCACCCTCCCGAACCCCCCCCCAAATGCCTTAAATTACCTGGGGGTCCAGCGGCACACTAAAACACGGCACAGTAAAACCCCCTAAAACCCACCCCGACCCTTTAAATTAAATCCCCCCCCCTCCCGAACCCCCCCCAAATGCCTTAAATTACCTGGGGGTCCGTAGCCTTAAATTACCTCCGTAGCGGCGGTCCGTAGCTAAATCGGGGAAAGGTAGAGAGCAGGAAAAGCGGCACACTAAATCGTGTAGTCTTCAGCCGGCGCCATTTTGCAAAATGGCCGCCGCAATATGGCGGCGGCCATAGACCAAAACGATTCGACGCAGGAGGTCGTTCTGGACCCCCGCTGGACTTTTGGCAAGTCTTGTGGGGGTCAGGAGGCCCCCCCAAGCTGGCCAAAAGTTCCTGGGGGGTCCAGCGGGGGTCCGTGAGCGATTTCCTGCCACGAATCGTTTTCCGTACGGAAAATGGCGCCGGCAGGAGATCGACTGCAGGAGGTCGTTCAGCCGGGGTCCGGAACCCTCGCTGAACGACCTCCTGCAGTCGATCTCCTGCCGGCGCCATTTTCCATACGGAAAACGATTCGCGGCAGGAAATCGCTCACGGACCCCCGCTGGACCCCCAGGAACTTTTGGCCAGCTTGGGGGGGCCTCCTGACCCCCACAAGACTTGCCAAAAGTCCAGCGGGGGTCCGGAATGACCTCCTGCGTCGAATCGTTTTGGTCTATGGCCGCCGCCATTTTGCGGTGGCCATTTTGCAAAATGGCGCCGGCTGAAGACTACACGATTTAGTGTGCCGCTTTTCCTGCTCTCCCCCTTCCCCCGATTTAGCTACGGACCGCCGCTACGGAGGTAATTTAAGGCTACGGACCCCCAGGTAATTTAAGGCATTGGGGGGGGGGGGTTCGGGAGGGTGGGGGATTTAATTTAAAGGGTCGGGGTGGGTTTTAGGGGGTTTTAGTGTGCCGTGTTTTAGTGTGCCGCTGGACCCCCAAGTAATTTAAGGCATTTGGGGGGGGTTCGGGAGGGTGGGGGATTTAATTTAAAGGGTCGGGGGTGGGTTTTAGGGTGTTTTAGTGTGCCGGTTTTCCTGCCCTCCCCCTTCCCCCGATTTACGATTTTTTGACGATAAATCGGGGGAATTGGTATTGTATCGTGGCCCTAACGATTTTTGACGATTTAAAATATATCGGACGATATTTTAAATCGTCAAAAAACGATTCACATCCCTATTGCATTATTGTTTGTGTCTGTGTACATAGCACCTGGAGTTTTTAGTGAATTAATCATTTTGAAGACTATATTCACTCACTGTCTAGACAGCAAAGTTACAGCGTCATTTATCAAAATGCGTTAGAGTCTGAACAAGCATTAAATGGGGTCTAACACACGTTGTGGACACGATAAATATTGCAACGCAAGCTAGCATACAAATTGTAATTTTAGTATAAAAGTGGGAGGAGTTAATGCAAATTAAGGTATTCTTCCACATTCTGTGATAGATTAATGCACACTAAGACAGGATATAATGTCAGATATAACTACAACTTTTTTCTGTGGTAAAAGGGAAAAAAAAGTTTTTATCGCGTGACTGTGGCCGTTATCACGAATTGTGGCTATTATCACGGCTATTATCGCACATGATAAAATCAGGTCTTCTATCAGACACACCTACCATGCTCTCCTGGCCCAATAAAAATACCTTTTCTTACTTGGTGTGTCTTCCTAAACTTATGTTTGTGGCAGGTTTACTTGTTGGGGGATATTGGCTACTTCAGGATGCTCGTCGCAGACAACTACAGCAACCACAAGAACAGGCAAGGGAAGTTCCAACCCTTCCTAGGGAAGTCCCTGCACTGGAGCACAAGATACTGACTCCGTAGGGAAAGGGTCGTGGCCCATGGCAACGCTTGGCATGCAGGCAGCCACAGTGGAGTAGATATAGGGAGCACATCTTTCCTCCATGAGCTTCATTGCTGGACCTGCCGGAAGATTATGAGGTTAGCATCTCTCATATGAAGAAATCCAAGGTGATCTGGATCTGGTCACAGAAAGGTCCCTTGCTATACCGGGCTCACCAAACTATTGGCCGCCCTGCATTTCCTGGCCTCTGATTCCTTCCAAACAACAATAAGGGTCATTGGGGGAATGTCCCAAAGCACTTTTTCCCACCATCTGGGCCAGATCATAACAGCTGTATCTGACCGCATTAATTGCTACATAGCATTTCCTCAAGATGGGTAGATCTTGATGGAATTGAAGAGAGGGTTTTATGCCATAGTCAACTTTCCCTGTGTTCTGGGAGCTATCAATTACACTGACGTAGCCAACATCCCACCCCATGATGGGGAGGAGATCTTCCGCAACTGGAAGCTCTTCCACCCCCTCAATGTGCAAGTGGTCTGTGATACTCAACTGAGCATCCTTTTCATGGTGGCCAGGAACCTGGGAGCCACGCACAATTCCTTTATATTTAGGTAACCTGGCCTCTTTGAAAATTTTGAGGATGGCCTCTACAGTGACGGTTGGCTCATATGTACGAGAGATGCTTCTTTCTCTATTCCCTCTTTTCCTCTGTGTTTGCAGCAAATGGCACAGACATGGGGGGGGGGGGGGGGGGTTTGTGGGGGATGTAACAACATTGCTGATATGACCAGTGCCTTGTACAATTAGGTCTGCATGCCATTTCGCCAGGGCCTGGCTTTCTCTCCCCATGCTCGAGAGGCCTGCTAATCTTGTGAGGCCAAACAAGGCACTTGCCATAAAGCTTTGTGTGTGAGCATCCACTACACACTTTCTATGGGTTTACTTTAAACACTGGTCTTTTCCAATCCTCCCATTTGGAGTAGTTGAAATCTCACTAATTAATAACAACCTTTAAGTGTCCACACTGTTGGTACTAACAGATCTGGTGTTCCCTGTTAGTGATGGGTCAGCCAGAATGTCAGTTTGCCTTGCCCATCACACAGGTAAACCAGAAGCAGTGGCCTGTGCATTTTTGGGCCTAGCATATTCGCTGTGTCAGGGCTGACAAATTTGTATCTCTGGAGTATATACTGCAGAGCAGTCATGGACTTGCACATTCAGACCACAAGGTAGAGGTTTTTGTGGTAGGACAGGTATGGCAGCTTTGATGTACGGCTTCAAGGTTAACATAAGAACATAAGAAATTGCCATACTGGATCAGACCAATGGTCCATCAAGTGTTTCCAATAGTGGCCAATCCAGGCTACTTATACCTGGCAGGTACTCAAAAACTAAGTAGATCCCATGCTACTGTTGCCAGTAATAGCAGTGGCTATTCCCTAAGTCAAATTGATTAATAGCAGTTAATGGACTTCTCCTTCAAGAACTTATCCAAACCTTTTCTAAACTCAGCTACACTAACTGCACCAGCCACATTCTTTGGCAATACATTCCAGAGCTTAATTGTGAATTGAGTAAAAAAGAATTTTCTTCAATTAGTTTTAAATGTGCTACTTGCTAACTTCATGGAGTGCCCCCTAGTCCTTCTATTATCCTAAAGAGTAAATAATCGATTCACATTTACCTGTTCTAGACCTTTCATGATCTTAAAGACCTCTATCATATCCCTCCTCAGCTGTCTCTTCTCCAAGCTGAACAGCCCTAACCTCTTTAGCCTTTCCTCATAGCAGATCTGTTCCATCCCCTTTATCATTTTGGTTGCCCTTCTCTGTACCTTCTCCAGTGCAACTATATCTTTTTTTAGATGCGGCAACCAGAATTGTACACAGTACCCAAGGTGTGGTCTCACCATTGAGCGATACAGAGGCCTTCTGACATTTTCTATTTTATTTACCACTCTCTTCCTAATAATTCCTAAAATTCTGATGCTGGTTTGACTGCTGCAGCACACTGAGCTGACAATTTCAATGTATTATCCACTATGATGCCTAGATCTTTTTCCTGGGGTGTAACTCCTAATATGGACCCTAAAATCATAGCACCTTACACTTGTCCACATTAAATTTCATCTGCTATTTGGATGCCCAATCTTCCAGTTTTGCAAGGTCCTCCTGCAATTTATCACAAGCAGCTTGATGACTGCTCTGAATGAGTAGTCTTAGCTTGGTTGTGAGGGGCTGACAAACATTTGGTGGAATCCCCAGATGCAGTTTCCTAGTCTGGAAGATCTAACCCAGATTCAACTACTGTTATAGGGTTCATATAGTGTCACAGAAAAATGTGGCATGAACTTAGGGTAGGGAAATAGACTTTTAAGGCTCATGCGAAGGTACTGTCTTATAGCATGCTGTTGTTTGGCAACCTGACCTTAAAGTTAATGTGGTGTGAAGGATGCCACCATTCTGTCTTTGTTGCAGGAGATTCGGGATACGGTTACAGGACCTGGCTTCTCACCCCCGTTGCTATTCCCAACACACCGGCAGAGACGAGGTAGAATAAGGCCTTATGTTCTACCCACTGTATCATAGAATGCACCTTCAGAGTTCTCAAAAGTAGATTTCACAGTTTGGCCAAAGTGGGTGAAGCTTTAATGTATGCCCTACCCAAAGAAGCAGATATAGTGCTGCACTGCTGTGTATTCCATAATCTCACTGAACGCCATGGGATACCAATGGAGATACATCTGGACCTACCCCCGGATCCCCCTTATGCACCTGCACAAGCCGAGGACACTATGCTGAGTGGCAAACAGCTTTGGCAAAGCCTCATAGAATGCTGCTTTGCCTGTTAGGAAGGGAGGCCAATGTGCTTGCAGCTGTTCTTCTGTCTATCATCTTTCTTTGACTCACTGCTCCTCTGTCTGGATCAGTGTGTAACAGAAACCACATATGCCTAGTTACACTTCATTTTGACAATGGAGCAGTAGAATGTACTTGAAAAATTGTAGTCAAAGTAAAGATAACACCAAATACATGTGGTTGACCTAATGTTTTCTGACAGACAGTGAGTCTAAAAGAGGCATGAGTCGCAATAGTGTTTGTGTAGGACTTCCAGTACAGTGTACATAGCTTGGTCTAGCTTGAGGTGTTTTGCTTGGCAGACCTACCCCTAGGACCCTGTCCTAGCCATCACATGTGGGTGAAATAGTGGTATAGGTGTGATGGAACTCCAGCTGGGCCTTGAACATGGAGAGCAACAACTCTAAAAATCCTATAAATCACAAGTAGCTCTGAAGCTTTAAGACATAGCCTAAAGGTACAGGTTGACAGTTGAAAGTATCAATCACAGAGTTGCCATTTTACAACCTCATCCCATAGCTGACAATCATGTGCATGTGAAGTTATGCACCTGTACTTGGGATGTTTTGTGTCACATGGTCCTAAAGATACTGCTGACAGCACTGCCTGCATGTTATGCGAAGCAGCCCGATTTCGGGGCCTCAGCAGCTCGAGGGAGGGGGATGGGAAGTGGAGCTCCCTTCCCTCCCTGGCTCACTTTCACCTTTGAGCCCCGAGGAGAGGTTACCACCCGACAATCCTGCAAATGCCAGAAGCACCCGAGAATCGGAGAAAACGCCGTCAGCCCAAGTGGCAGAAGGGCATTTTCAACAGGGACCAAAGAGGCTGCAAAGGCAGTTTAGAAGGGCCAGCTGAAGGCGGTCGAGCAAGGAGCGAGACTGAAGGAAACACTGAGAGACAGCAAAGGTACTGTTCTCACACAACCTTTTACAACTTTAACAGTAACATCAGTTTCAAGACCATCTGTCTGCACTTTAGTGTCTATCTCCGACGCTATCCTGGAATTAAGGGTTTAATCACCCAGCAAGTGTCTTTGTTAACTGTGAAGTGCAATGAGCTGGACAGTAAAGTGACAGAGATAACAAACAAAACATCTGATTTTGAACCGCAGTTCATTTCTATAAGGGTACAATCTAATTCAGTACAACAGACACAAGTGCAAGTGATTAAGGAAAATTCAAATTTGACTACAAGGATAGAAGCACTAGAAAACGCTGTGAGAAGCAGAAACCTTAGGCTTATTAACTTTCCAAAGCTACTATTAACTCCTCCCAGGGAGATGTTTAAAAGGTACCTGGTTGAGGTTTTGAAAGTTCCGGAAAATTTGATTCCTCCAATATAAAAAAATATATTACTTGCCACAGTATAAAAAGGCTTCTGAAAATCAGCATGAGGACGGTATTTTCACACCATTAGTACCAGTGAGAGCATCAACTATTGATGTATCGGCACTGTTTGAAACGTCTGACTCGGAGATGGTTGTACCCGCTACGCTGATAGTAACATTATCTTTAGAATCGGATAAAAACTGGTCATTAAAATTATACTTCCGACACAGAACTGAGCAGTTCTTACATCTCAGGGTGAACGTTTTTCCAGACGTCTCTAGGCAGACTCAAAAAAAGCGGAGACAATTTTTGTTACTGCGTACACAAGTTCAACAAGTTGGGGGTTCATTTTTTCTTAAATTTCCATGCAAATGCATGTTTCAGTATCAAAATAAATCCTATGTTTTCTATGATCCCCCCAACTTACTCAATTTTTGGTAGGGAAAACACTACCAGCTGTTATTGAAGTGAATCCTTAGTCATAATTCCTATTGCTATCTCCATTAAGTATGTAGAGACTGTTATTTGTGACTACTGCTATTTCTTCTAAACATTTAGATTTTCTTTAGGTTGAGAGATGGATTCTGCCCATATTGAGGGCTAGAATTAAAGATTGAGAGAATTAATAGAAATATTCAAGTAATGGAGATGTTTTTTTTCTTTCTTTAGATTGATTGTAACACTCTCATTTCTTTATAATTTTTCTGTTAAGATGTAATGTCTTGTATAATTTAAAACACATAAATTAAAAAAAAAAAAGACAGCACTGCCTCAGCTGTTTCAGATGGATTTCTGACTTCAGAGTGCTCACCTAGCAGGCCTTCATTTATAGGCTTTAGTAAAGCACCTGTCAAAGATTGTGTCATTCCAACAATGCTCACAGGTCATTGCATGCTAGCATACCTCTTTGGGGTTGCATGCACTGATACACAGATACACCCTGCTACATCTATCTAGGCAAAATGTCAACTATCAGATGGTGAGGGTCTTTGCAATTGGGCTATCATGTTGGTTATATTAGTTTCTCGGGGAGGCTAGACAAGGATGCTGGTCAGACTGTGTGAAGGTAGGATTGGGAATCAGATGGTGTCATGCCTTCACTTGTATTTGAAAGTCAGCTCTGAAATGTCAAGGGCACAGTCTACTTTCTAATGACTCTAAGAGCACCCAGATGTCTCCTAAGTAAAGGTTCACATCATTGAACCCAGCACAAAGGTATGTTAGGAGCTAGCTGCCTTGCTTCACACATCACAGGTAGCCTTTGTCAAATATGGAGATGTCATAGTGCTACAAGACTCTTGTCGGTGCAGCTCAGGGCTAATCTTGTGGTGCTGCTGTATATATATAATTAGAAATTATGCAGAGTACTTTGTTGCGATAGCTAGTATTAATTACAGTCCTTATGCTATCTGTGACCACCCTTAAGGCACATAGGCTGAGGACTCCTGGGGTAAACAGCTTGCAGAAAAGTCAGTTTCCAAGGTGAGTCACTACCTTTCCAGGGTTTTATGGTTGGAGGACCTTGCTGGTCTACATGGCTGCTGTGACTTGTGGCTAAGATGGCAGAGTCGCTGTCCTGTCCTATAGGCTGAGTCTCATGTGCTGATCATCAGTTTTACAGTTTTTGGTTAGTAAGGCAGGTGTGCTGAGAGATTCTCAATTATCAATTCTAAATATAGTATAAAGGCTACAAAAGGTGTTGTCAACTGAGGAGCTCAGGAGCCTACATCCTGCCTCATTCTGAAACCTGCCATTGTGCTGATTGTATAGGCCTACTGCTCCCAGAGGTCTCATGTTTTTGGCATGATTGCTTAGGCACTTTCTATGTTGGTCTCTTTTAAAACACTGCAGAGTTGATTTAATCATTTCTTTTTTAAAATGCCACAGAGTTGATTTAATCGTCTTGCAGCCCCTGCTTCTGCCGGCGATATGCTTTATTCGATCACAGTTCAAAGTGAAGATTTCTAAGTAGTAAGTTTTTTACTCCTCCTTTTTTAAGATCTATCAAAATTTTCAAAAAAATATAGATAAGGTTTTTATTTATTTTTAGAAGTTTCTTTTAAGGGCTGCCTACCTTTTGACGAGTCATCTTGATTTCTCTTACCTTTCATTTCTCCACCTCGACAGTGTATTCAGCGTTTTCATAGCTTTGAAGCTGAAATCATTATACTCTCTGAAGAATTCTTTGACACTGAGTTCTACTGTATATTCATTTTCACAAATCTGTGGGTTGTAAATTTGATGTGTGTGGACAATTGTAGCTTTGCCATTTACAGGTGAGGTGAACTTACCGGCTCTTACTCATGTGGTTTCCAGCTGCTCAGCCATTCCCTCAAACACATCCAGTCCTATCCAGTGCATAAGGCACTCCTCCATCGGTGTCAGCACTATCGGACAAGGGGCTCCTCTGCTGGTCTGCCACATATACTTGTTCCTGTTGGACACCTTGGTTTTCAATTAAGCCTTTAAGTCACGGTATTTGTCGGCCACCTGCTCCCCACTCTACTTCATGCTGCTGGGCCTAGAGATAGCCTGGGCAATGGTATGCCAGATCTGGCTCTTGGATGCCCTCGATATCCTGGCCGCATGGTCCCCAAAGAGCATGGTGTAATGTTCAAGGAACCTGTGATAATCATTTCATTGTCCTCCATGTTGAACTTCAAAGTTCTCAGAAGAGCGTGCTCTGCTGCCTGGCTGCCAGAATGGGGTGCCACTTCCTCTTCCGAAGAGGTGTCCTCCCTTTCCTCATTCTCATTCTCACTCCCACTCCCCTTCCTTCCTCCCTCCCTTCCTGCCTCCCTCCCCTGCCCCTGCCCTACAAATTACCTTCTCCTCTGCCCTCTCAGTCTATCTCTAGCTTGCTGTTCTCCTCCCTCCATACTCCCCTGCCTCCTGCCTCTTCTGATACCTTCCCTCCTGCCTTTCTCTACTCCTGTCCCTGTCCCTACTCCTACTCCTACTTCTCTACCTAGAACTCCTCCCCTCGTCCTTCCACCTCCTCTCCTCCCTCCTCCCCCTCCTTTCCTCACTCATCTCCTCTCCTTTCACCCCACCTCGCCTGCTCCATCTTCTCCACAACCTCCACTCACCTCTGTACTCCTCTGTTGTGAACATCGCTGCCCGACATCTCCACTCCGCCCACCTTACCACATTGGCGACTCCCTCCAGGGTTGATGGAAGGCTGGCTGCCGCGGCGTCTCTCTTTTGACCTCGTCCAGCATCCCTGGACCGGCCCGACGCTGCAATCCGCCATGTTGACCTGATGCCTAGGGGCACGTGTGCGGTGCAGCCCCGCCTCAAGTACCAGAAGTGGCGCAAACCTCAGGGGCATCCCCCTGAGATGACATCATCCGCTTCAGATTTTTAAAGGTCTCTGAATTTCTAACAACTCGAGTTAGCAAGGATAAGGATTTGTTCTATCTATGCTACTCTGTCTCCTCGGACTAACCAGGGGTACCTGCTCCTCGGGGGCCTTGTTCTCTCTTACTTTGTAGGTTGCAGTCTGTGACCGGTACTCGCTCCTCGAGGGCCCTCGTTCCTGGACTTCCTCAGAAAAAAAAAAAAATATCTGAAAGTGAGAAAGGAAAAAAACAGAACTGCAATGTGAGGGAGAGACCCGATTGGAAGCTCCCCCCCCCCGATGTCACCAGGGGCATCTCCGACCATTGAAAGGTGCCCTGCCACCGGCACCCTCGAACTGGCAGCCCACCCACCACCTTTGGGTGCCCTGTGGCACTTCTCCATCGCCATGGGAAAAGAAGAGAAGAAAAAATAATAACATCTGAAACTGAAAAAGGAAAAAAAAAGAACTGTAATGTGAGGGAGAGACCCCATCGCAAGCTCCGCCCCCCCCCCGACATCACCAGGGGCAGCTCTGACCATTGAAAGGCGCCCTGCTACCAGGCACCGAGCGCCGTGCGTCATGCGCCAAAGGGGCCCTCCCCTTTGTGCACCCCTTAGTGCAACCTGTAGTGCAAATGCCAGTTAATATTTTTGCAATTGAATATCTCTCCTTTGTTTAATATACTTCCTGTTATCCCTTTTTGCTCAATTGTTAAAAATCTTGCAT
Source organism: Rhinatrema bivittatum (assembly GCF_901001135.1). Classification (NCBI taxonomy): domain Eukaryota; kingdom Metazoa; phylum Chordata; class Amphibia; order Gymnophiona; family Rhinatrematidae; genus Rhinatrema; species Rhinatrema bivittatum. The sequence goes on along the minus strand of NC_042621.1, from coordinate 247,046,002 downwards.
TTTGAGCTTTTGTAAACCGTTGTGATGGCTTCACCAAATGACGGTGTATATAAATTTCATTAAATAAATAAATAAATAAATAAATTCCAGCTCCTGGGCTTCTTTGAGACATTGTGTGAGTGTTACCATCAGGTTCTCTTCATGAACTCTGCATACCCTGCCTACTCACTATATTTCTGTTTCTCTACAGCTCAGCCTCCAGGGATCGCTGTTCCAGTATCTGAGGGACTACAGCCCAGCCGGGCATTCCAGCTCACTACTGCCACCTCTGGTGGTTCAGTATACTGTCTAATAAAATAACTAGTGTGTGTCTGTCTCCTAACTCTGAGCCTGACCGGTGGTCCCTCTTGGGATCTTTCCCCCGGGGGCGTAGTCACTGCCACCGGTGCAAGGATCCACCTACAACACTCCTAAATAATAACATCTCCTCCACACACATCCTCACTCCTCCACTCACCTCCTCACTCCTCCACAGAAAATGACAAACCAACAAATGTGACCAACAAACACAAACTTTCACACACACGGATAGACAAAAGAGAAAGGTAAAGGTAAACAGAAGGAAAAAAGTAAAGGACAGGACAACACACTCAGAAATCGCAATACCAACTAACTCCTAATCCACTGACCACTACTCATATCTTCTCCTCTAACCCATGCCTCAAGATACCCTCAAAGAGGCAGCTGCAGGAAGCCTGTATATTTAACCTGGAAAAAGTAACGCACTATGCACTAATTAACACGAGCCGCCTCAATTGACATGGCATGTGGTGATGCAACACGCCGAGCTGTGACACAACATGCGACGTGCTAATGTAACTCCGTGTGCACTGACACAACACTGCATGCAGTATTTACCTACGTGGCAGGCTGCACATTTTCCTGACCATGTCCTTTTTTTTTTAGCACAAGCGCTATTTCTGTGCTATTTATAGCGATTTAATGAATCTATGTCTAAGTTAGCCAGCTAACTTTAGGACTGCTCTTTGGCCAGACCAGATTTAGCTGGTTAAGGATTAGATTTATCATTTTGCTATATATTTCACATGAATAACACCTGTGATTAAAAAAAAAAAAGGTGTGTGGTTAGGGTAATTTTTGAGTTATCGAAGCACATAACATTTATTGTACAGACAGGCATTTCCATGGTTGGGAGAGAGAGAGAGTGAGAGGGAGAGAGAGAGAGACTCTTTACAAGGCTCTCATATTAGTCAACTATTTATACCACTGTAGGAGGATCAACTAGTAATTTGAGATGAGGTTTTTCTGGTGATCTAGGATTTGGAGGCCAGTTTTTACATGCACAGTCAGAGGTATGAACAGCAGTAACAGTAAAGATTTGATGTGATTTGGATTAAGGAAAGGTACCCAAAGATGAGATTTGTACAATGTGCTCTCGCCCTAGCTTGAGGCATTCTCTACCTAGCTGCTATCAAGCTAGGGTGAGCGTATATTGTACAAATCTCATCTTTGAGTACCTTTCGTCACTCCAAATCACATCAAATCTTCACTGTTATGCTGTTTGCACCTCTGACTGTGCAAGTATAACTGCCCCCAAACCCTAGACTAACACTGTTCTGAATCAGGTAAACATCCGTGCTTTTTCCTATTCAGGCAGCTAAACTTTCTCTCCAATCAGTCCTCAAGACAAAAATTCTTTAAGTTTAAAATTATTTATTGTACAGGTAAATTCTACTTACAATTGTTGCATTTCAAACATGAGCTCCTAGGCAAAGATCGTTGGTAACTGGAGACGAGGCAGGAGAAGGGGGAAGGGAGTCTCTTGTGTTGCAGGAGTTGGTTTATGGTAGAGGTAGGAAGCATGAGGAATATGAGGCTGATTTAGTCTTCAAAGGCAGTAAGAGAGATGGTAAAAAAAAACCTGATCATTTCACAGGGTAATACAGAGCGCTGCTGGCTCAGAAGCAAGCGTGGAGCAAGACTGAACTCTCAACGGGAGCTGCTAAAGAAAAACACTCCACAAGCAGGAAGCAGGGGACAGGGTCCAATGGCAGCAAGCCTAAGAACCATGTAACACAGGGGGAGCATGAAGGGCAGTCCCTTGAGCATATAAGGCACCTAGGAAAACTCAAGTTAGATTGAGGGGCATTCAAGCTCTTCCGATAGTGAGAGAAAGTGGAGGGGGGAGGGAGCTTCTGTTAAGGGTAAAAGCTCCTCTTAAAGGCAAAGGCTCACAGATTTTTTTTATCATGGGTTACAAATAGTGTTTCAGTATTAAGAATCCTCAGAAGGGAGGACTGCACAAAACACAGTTAAACTACAATATATACAGATACAAACAAGTACCTACTGCTGGGGACAGAACAAACACCAAAACCTCACCTCGAGTTACTAGTTGACCTTCTCTCTCTCTCTCACAGGATTTGCCCAAACTCCTCCCCTTTAATTAAATTATTCCAAATTTTTATACACTTCTCATGATGTGAAAAATAACACTGTCATTATGGTGTTATCGTGGGCATTAGGCCCTAATGTAATTTGAAAAATGACCCTGTAAGTTAGCCAGCTAACTTTGAATATTGGAGACAATTGGATAACTTAGGGGGTCATTTATCAAAATGTGCTAAGGCTTTTTTGCATGCGTTAAAGGCTTAGCGCATGCGAAAAGCCCCATTAACGCATGCGATAGGTCCTTATGGTAGGCCCACCTAGTAACTCAAGGTGAGGGTTAGGTATCAGTGTAGGGGGTTAGGGGCCCCTTTGACATTCAATGTTAGATGTACGAACAGAACAGTGGTCTCTTGTGAACATTTGATGACCCTCGGAGTGAGGAAACTCACTCCAAGACGAGATTTGGGCAATGCTCTCTCAACCTAGCTTGATGGACTCTCTACCTGCGTAACATCAAGCTGGGTGGAGAGAACATTGCCCAAATCTCGTCTTGGAGTGAGTTTCCTCACTCCGAGGGTCATCAAATGTTCACAAGAGACCACTGTTCTGTTGGTACATCTAACATTGAATGTCAAAGGGGCCCCTAACCCCCTACACTGCCCTCACCTTGAGTTACTAGGTGGGCCTACCATAGGGATACAAATACCTATCTAGGGAGATGACATTATGGCCAGTCTCTCTCTCTCTCTCTCTCCCCCCCCCCCCCCCCCTCCCTCCCCTTCTCTCTCTCTCTCTCTCTCCCCTAGTGGTTATATGTGGGAAATACAACAGGTTTGGCTCCTATCACAAAGTCTGATAATGTTATTGCAATTTGCACTAACTTAGCTAGTCACATAGGTAACTAGCACAAATTGCAATAAAATGAATATTTGTATAAACCACACCCCTTTTGCTATCGCATGCAATACTTACCGCATTTTGATAAATCCAGGCCTTAGCCAGCTAAATCAACTCCTCCCAGTTATGCCCCCAGAAAACCCTTAACCTAGCCAGCTAGAACTTAGCTAGATAAAAGCCTAAATCTTCAATTATCCAGATAACTTCTGAGTTATCTGACTATATGCTTTTGAATATGGACTTTTTTGTGTCTATGAGAAAAATGCTTACTACATCTTGCACAAGATGAGCATAAATCTCCATGATATATCCTGTCTCCTAGCTACTGGATTCTAGAAGGAATTAGGCTACTTGCAAAGATAATACAAACAACAGTCTCCACTATTGGCATTTAATTGATTTAATAGAGAAAACTGTGGGCAGGGCTTATTTATCTAACTTATTTTCCCAGAGTGAGAATTAGAGGAATAGAGAAGGCTAGGTGAGACTAATGTAGTTCATAGTAGATGAAATGGCTCACAGTAGATAAGATGTATGCCATTGACTGGTAGTTTAATACCCTGTGTTTGTGCTGGCTTTTGGGATAGGATCACAATTGTAGATAAGTATCTGTGTTTATGTTTAGAATGTCACAGCCTAAAATCTTTACTATGTATTAGGTTTTTTTTAAATTCTTTATTTATAATTTTTCATAATTACAAAAATTAAATTTTGCAAAATCAGAAACATATAGAGAAACATTCAGTTATTCTTTAAAACAAAAAAAATCACTCACCATATAAAAACTCTCCATTTAACCAAAATAACAATGTAGTATTATAATGCAATGATCCAATTAATTATAGAGAGATATATAGAAACACAAGAAATTAGAAATAATAAGGCATAGACACGGCTATCAGCTACATTATTCCATTAATTATCTATAGGAGAAGTGGTGGGCGACTTTGATGCCAGAAACATTTTAAGCTGTTCCACACTGAAAAATATGTAAACTTCCTCCCCCCTCCTCAACATACACTTACAAGGAAATTTTAATTTGAAGTTAAGCCCCAAGGAAATTATTTGTTGGTAGAGAGCTAAGAAACCTTATGCCTAAGTTGTGTAGTTGGGGAGAGGTCTGGGAAAATTTTGACATTATCATTATCCAAAACCTGGAGTGTTTGGCTTTACAAAACACTCAATCTTCAACTGTTCTGCAAACAAAAATTGAGGATATTTCCTCTAAAGGTTTGCTTCTTGAACCGAAGGCGAAAGAAAATTTAAAATTTAAAGTAACAGTGGTTAATGATCGGATTGCCATTGCCAGAAGAGTAGAAGCATTGGAAAATGCTTCTAGACACTTAAACATAAGAATCTTGAATTTTCCTAGAGTTTTAGGAGAGACTCTCTATGTTACATTGAAAAAGTTTATTCAGGAAGCTCTGGGTTTTGAAGATGGAAAATCACCAGCAATTAATAATGTTATTTTCCTCCTAAAGTAATGGCAACATCAAACAGATTAAACCTGCAAGAGAATCTAACAGAAATCTTAGAAAGTTCAACTTCAGAAATTTTGGACAGAAATACTCTTTTGGTTTCATTAATATCAACATTTGATGTTCAAAATGTAATGAAAAATTATTTTAGAAAATTTCCTATCTCCTTTAAGAATGATAATACTATGTATTAGTTTTGAACACAGTTTGAAGACCATAGGATTAGGTTTGTTAGCCTTCACTGCTGGGATCCTGCTGGAGCCCTAAGTATTCTTGTCCACTATAGCAAATATCCTTAATAGGACTCTTTGTGTAAAGCTATAGGCAGGAGATAGTAAACATAATGGGGTAGATTTTCAAAGGGGTAAGCGCGTAAGATACGCGCGTACCCCCCGAAAACCTACCCCAAACCCCCCCTGTGTGTGCCGAGCCTATTTTGCATAGGCTCGGCGGCGCGCACAAGCCCCGGGACGCGCGTAAGTCCCGGGGCTTGCAAAAAGGGGCGGTCGGGGGCATGGCCAGGGGGCACGGTTAGGGATCGGGGGCATGCCCGGGGGCATGTGGGCGGTCCGAGGGCATGGCCGAGTGCCCCGACACAGCGGCCTGTGTCGGGGCCTGCCGTGCCGGCGTGCGTAAGTTACTACTGCCCGGAGGCAGTAGTAACTTCTCCGAAAAAGGTAGGGGGGTCTAGATAGGGCCGGGGGGCAGGGGGGGGGGTGGGTTAGATAGGGGAAGGGAAGGGAAGGTGCGGGGGGGGGGGGGTAGAAAAAAAGTTCCCTCCGAGGCCGCTCCGATTTCGGAGCGGCCTCGGAGGGAACGGGCAGCGCGCGCAGGGCTCGGCGCGCGCAAGTTGCACAAATGTGCACCCCCTTGCGTGCGCCGACCCCGGATTTTATAAGATACGCACAGCTATGCGCGTATCTTATAAAATCCAGCGTACTTTTGTTCGTGCCTGGTGCGTGAACAAAAGTACGCGCGCGTATGTTTTTAAAATCTACCTCAATGGGTAGATATTCAAAATGGTCTAGTAGCCTAATTACGGGACTAGGCAGCTAGACTGGAGGTTTTGAAAATATATTGTTATTGAGCGGCTATATTTAGATATTCCTAAAGTTCAGTAGAGGAGGGCAGGGGGACTTAGCTGGTTAGTTTCTGGCTGAAAATTCACATTAAACGTAGCTAACTAAGGGGGTCATTTTCCAAGGAGTTACCGCAGGAGATAAGTTGCGAATGCACATTTTTAATTTTGTATTCAGGGGGCGGAGTATATGTAAAGTTATCATGTGCGGCAAAACCCTTTCATTCGCAATACGTTGTGTGCTAGAGGCTGGTAAAGGTTTATCACAGTTCATGACAGCCTGTTTTTTGAGAGAGAGAGAGAGAGAGAGAGAGAGAGAGAGAGAGAGAGAGAGAGAGAGAGAGAGAGACTGACTTGCTATAATATCTACTCCCTAGACAGGTATTTGTATCCCTATGGGAGGCCCACCTAGTAACTCGAGGTGGGGATTAGGTATGAGTGTAGGGGGTTGGGGCCACTTTCACATTCAACATGAGACGTACGAACAGAACAGTGGTCTCTTGTGAAGATTTGATGGCCTTCGGAGTGAGGAAACTCACTCCAAGATGAGATTTGGGCAATGTTCTCTCCACCTAGCTTGTTGTTGCCCAGGTAGAGTGTCCATCAAGCTAGGTGGAGAGAACATTGCCCAAATCTCATCTTGGAGTGAGTTTCCGTACTCCGAAGGTCATCAAATCTTCACAAGAGACCACTGTTCTGTTTGTACGTCTCATGTTGAATGTGAAAGTGGCCCCAACCCCTACACTGATACCTAACCCTCACCTCGACTTACTAGGTGGGCCTCCCACAGGGATACAAATACCTGTCTAGGGAGTAGGCATTATAGCAAGGCTTTCTCTCTTTTCCTCTCCCTCCCCCCTCCCCCCCAGGATACTGAAACAGGCTGTCCAGAAATGTCATGAACCACAATAAACCTTTCATGAAACAGGCTGTTCACACAGTGCAATAATTCTTTGGTTGTTTATCATGCACTGCGAAGATGGATTCACGAATACATTTGCACAAATTGCGAAAACATCACGGCACGTGAAGTTTCCCCGCTGCACAAAAAAAGCCTCATTTGCATGGGAAACGCCCCTTAATGCGAATACCAATGCGATATTGGAAAATGAGGCCCTAAAACATAGCCAGCTAAGTCACTGCTCAGTTACTTACTGAAAATCTAGCCAAAAAGGTATGACAGAAGACTATAGAACACACTGTAATTTGTGGATGTGCTGCTGTATTTAAAACAAATACTGACTTGGCTTATGAAATTAAAAATATGTTCACTTTGGTCTTATTAAATCATGGCATGTTTTGCACCTTTTGGCACTCATTAACCCTGGCCATTAAAATAAAACTTAGTAAAAAGAATGTAAAGCCAAAGAATCATTTGTTGGTTTCAGAGCACAGTTTTTCAAGCTTCTGACTAGAGGCAATCTGTGCTTAATCTCTGGCTACGAAAGCTGTGTTGGCCACTAGGGCATGCTTGGAGCTTGTCATGGCTTTTGGCTAGGCTGTGGTCCGGCTCATTATGCACCTCATAAAGAAGAGAAGTCATTGTCATCAAAATTAGCTGAAGCTGGAATTTACATTCATGGAAGTTTTGGTTCCACTGCAGTCCTCTGGGACAGGATATTAAAGGAAACATTTTACCAGCTGCAATAAAGGTAAGTGAAGTTAAATAAATGCTTAGTGCCCCATTACTGTATTTTTTCAACATTACTGTATTAGGTGTAAATGATATGGCAACCAATGAGAATTCAATATAAACTGTGAAAGTCACTGGTTTCTAGTTTACCAGGAGCACTTAAAAGCATATTAATGCTGTACTTTCTTTTCTAACATATATTCTTTTTACAAAAATACGGTTTATTGCTTCACAATTATAGTTTTTTGGAGGTATTCCTTTCTCTTTCATATTAATGACCGCCTAATGTCATCCTCACAACAGCTATTGGATGCTCCCTCATACAGAGTAGTCAGACCAGATGAATCACGTGAATGTTTTTTGTTTTTTTTTTATGCATAAGGTCCTGAGCTTTGGAACTCCTTGCCTCGCCCTTTAAAAGAAAAGACTCCACTTCTAAAATTCAGAAAATGAAGGCTTTTCTTATCCAACAAGCTTTTAACTAACTGTTTTTATGGACATAAGGCAAGTTTATAAACGGTCAACAAGCTTTTAATTAACTGATTTTTTGAGTAGAAGGCTGGTTTTTAAACAGGCATGAGGTAATTTTTAATTTTTACATTATGCACCTGATTGTATTACATTTTATGACATCGCCGATGAGCTAATTGGCAGGGAATTAGTAATTGCATGACAGGGGATTCTACAGAGCTCATATTTTTATTTTACTTTATGTTTTTATGTTTTTATTTTCTTGCTTGATATGTATGTCTTTTTAATATGATTTTATGTCACATTTTGGTTCTACTACTGATTTTATATGAATCTGGAAGCCGCCTAAAATTTTTGATAAGCGGTATATGAATTTTGGATAAATAAATAAATCTGATATTATTTCAATTAGTCACAATAGTGAAGTCAGATTCAGAAAGTTCTCTAGGATATATAACTAAAATTGAAGAAAATAGTTTTTCTACACATTCTAAGATCTAAAAAAGTCTCTGAAAGTGGCAAGGATTATTTTTCTTAAGTCTTTCAGTGGCTGAGTTGAATGTGACATAAAACACCAAGACTTAACTTGTGATGGAACAATTGATTAGTCACGTATTGGTTCTCTATACTGCACTCCTTGTCAGGAAGCCAACCAAAACCCGACAGAGCATGTTTTGCCACTATCTATTCTTCTAAGCCAGCAAAGGTCACTGCTGGCTACAAGCTTTGGCTCTACCCTGCAGGAAAAACTGGCAGTTGCCTAGGCCAACAGAATACTTAGGGAGCACAACTGTTGTTGGTACAAATAAAATCACCTTTCCAAAGCAGTAAAATTCTGCAAAAATAAAGTGCTGTGGAATTTATTAGAGAACACAAAAAATCCTGATGCCTTCCACTCAAACTAAGAGTTGGGCAGTATTTGTTAGAAGTACTTCCAAATCTCCAAGAAGTATCAATTTATTCTTAATTGTATAAAGAAGAATTTATGTTTTTGTTAGTGAAATGGACTTTTCATAGATTTCTTTTACAAGATCAATATAAAAATAATCCAAGGATGTTGTTGTATGGTCCAAAAAGCTCATGAACATCATTTTTTTAAAATTTATTCTTTGTTGGACCAATTCAAAACATCATAATTTGCAAAAAAAAAAAAAAAAAAAAATGTCTACAGTACCAATATGACTACTAGCGCTTTATAAAAGAGAACATGAAGACTTACTGGTTTTTATGCAAAAAGTAAAGTAAAGCTTCAGGGGACAGAGAAATTGCACTCTGTGGATGAAGAAAGGGAAAGACAGGAGGAGAGAGAGAAACAAAGGAAAAGTGAGCAACTAAAAAATGGAGAATATAACTTAATGACTAAAAAAACCATGGAACTGGTCAATTTCTTTTTACATATGGCATATCAAATTTAATAAATAATAATAATAATTAGAGAATACAAAGAGACCATAATATCAATTATTTAGCAGCTTAATGTGATGTTGTGTGATAACTACAACTATAGTTTCCTCTCCAGTTTACAGAAAATGCATGTTGCATGAATATATTATTCTAGGAGAGGTTTCCAGTTCCCCAAACCCCTCTCCAAAACTATTTTTTATCTTGTTAATCTTGTCACTTGTATAAAATTAGCTAAGGGTCGAGAGGTCTCTAAAACAATAAGATTTCTGGGGGAGTGGACACCCCCATATTTCAACCTCATAGTGAATGACCCAAAATATGGAACGTTTTCTTAAAGAATAATGTTAGAACAGGACAGAAGAAGACATATGTTTAATTTAGCTGGGCTATAAGATGTTACAGCTATCCCTTTTGAAAATGTAGGGGATGCCCATTTTCTGCCCCTAGAAAAATATCCCTGCCCCTTACAAAAAATGCAGTATGTAGTTTTAGCTGGTCTGAGTGCCCTCAGTGTGACAGAGGACTCATTAGATCTTGCCTGCCTGTGATGTCAGTGTTCTAAGGAGGAACAACACTCCCCATTCATAGGAGTAATGTGGGTGTATAAAACTCCTGCTCCCACATGCAGCAGGAGGATTTTGAGGAGAGGATTCTAAGAATTGAAGTCCTGTTGGAGTGTGAAATATTTCTTCACAGAGTAACACCATGGCCTTTCCTATTCACAGAGAAGACTCAAAGAAGTTGGGGGGGGGGGGGGGGGGGGGGAAGGATTCCAGGATGGGAGTTCTTGAAAGTCTAGAAGGGTAAAGAGAGAGAGAGGTTCCTGAAGAGTTGGGGGTGAGTTTACTAGAAGGTGCCAGAGGAAGGGCAGCCTGCCTTGGAAAGTCTACTAGAGTAAAGAATGGAGCCCTATGGAGAAGAGGATTTCTCTTCTTCAATAGTTTGTGGTTGAGTGTACTGGGAGGGGCTAGAGGAAAGGCAACCTTCAAGGAAAATTCACCAGAGTCAGAGACCAATGCAGCTATAATTAGCCCGAGACTCCAAAAGAGAGAGAGAGAGAAAGAGGCAAGGAGCTTATGAAAGAGATTCAAGCTTCCAAATTGGTAATGGAGGCCCAGGGTGGAAGGCATACCCATCTCAAATAGCTGACTTGCTTTGGTGAAGGAGCATGGAGAATGTGAGAGACTATTTATTTTTGTGACTTTTGGACTGAGTTACTATGGTGCACTTGTGAAGAATGTACTATGTAGAATTTGTCCTGATAAGAGCTTATTCTTGAAGTAAAGAGTTTATATTTCATCTACACCAGTGGTTATTTTTGAATGCTAGACTTATGAGAAGAAAGATACCCTGTGTGGAAAAACCCTAAGGTACTTTTCTCCCCTGTGCAGAGACCCTGGGAGGTCATGAGGCCTTTTGTGGTCTGTGGTGCTTCCAGTGTGTCCCCATGCCCAGGACATGGGCTATGAACAGAATTGACTTGTATGCAGGCTTTTTCTTTTACCTCCTTTTAGATCTCCATCAAACAATGAGTTCAATATTCAAATGATTAATGTGATTAAAATCAACATTTTAACCATATGAATCTAACTAATTACATATTATCCCCATTCCCTGCCTACATTTTGCTTGCTATGCATATAGATTTAGCCAGAGAAAAAAGGCCATTGCAGAAAGATTAAATGAATTTTTTGCTTCTGTGTTTACTAATGAGGATGTTGGGGAGATACCGGCTCTGGAGATGGTTTTCAAGGGTGATGAGTCAGATGACCTGAACCAAACCATTGTGAACCTGGAAGATGTAGTAGGCCAGATTGACAAACTAAACAGTACCAAATCACCTGGACCAGATGGTATGCACCCCAGGGTTCTGAAGAAACTAAAAAATGAAATTTCAGATCTGTTAGTTAAAATTTGTAATCTATTATTAAAATCACCCATTGTACATGAAGACTGGAGGGTGGCCAACTGGCCAATGTAACCCCAATATTTAAAAAGGGCTCTAGGGGTAATCCAGGAAACTATAGACCAGTGAGCCTGACCTCAGTGTCAGGAAAAATAGTGGAAACTAATCTAAAGATCAAAATCACAGAGCATATAGAAAGGCAAGGTTTAATGGAACACAGTCAGCATGGATTTACCCAAGGGAAGTCTTGCCTCACAAATCTTCATTTTTTTGAAGATGATAATAAACATGTGGATAAAGGTAAACCAGTAGATGCAGTATATTTGGATTTTCAGAAGGTGTTTGATGAAGTCCCTCCCTTTTAAGAAAATTAAAAAGTCATGGGATAGGAGGCGATATCTTTTTGTGTCAAGTACAAACTGGTTAAAAGACAGGAAACAGAGAGTAGGATTAAATGATCAATTTTCTCAGTGGAAAAGAGTAAACAGTGGAGTGCCTCAGGGATCTGAACTTGGACCAGTGCATTTCAATATTTTTATAAATGATCTGCAAAGGAATAAAATGAGTGAGGTAATCAAATTTGCAGACGATGCAAAATTATTCAGAGTAGTTAAATCACAAGTAGATTGTGATAAATTTCAGGAGGACCTTGCGAGACTGGAAGACTGGGCATCCAAATGGCAGATGAAATTTAATGTGGACAAGTGCAAGGTGTTCATATAGGGAAAATAACCCATGTTGTATTTACATGATATTAGGTTCCATATTAGGAGCTACCACCCAAGAAAAATATCTAGGCATCATAGTGGATAATATTGAAATCATTGGCACAGTGTGCTGCGGCAGTCAAAAAAGCAAACAGAATGTTAGGAATTATTAGGAAGGGAATGGTGAATAAAATAGAAAATGTTATAATGCCTCTGTATCACTACATGGTGAGACCATAACTTGAGTACTATGTACAATTCTTGTTGCCGCATCTCAAAAAAGATATAGTTGCACTGGAGAAGGTACAGAGAAGGGTGACCAAAATGATAAAGAGGATAGAACAGCTCCCCTCTGAGGAAAAGCTAAATAGGTTAGGACTGTTCAGCTTGGAGAAGAGATGGCTGAGGCGGGATATGATAGAGGTCTTTAAAATCATGAGAGGTCTTGAATGGGTAAATGTGAATCAGTTATTTATTCTTTTAGATAATAGTTGGACTAGGGGACACTCCATGAAGTTAGCAAGTAGCACATTTAAACTAATTGAAGAAAATTCTTTTTCATTCAATGCACAATTAAGCTCTGGAATTTGTTGCCAGAGGATGTGGTTTGTGCAGTTAGTGTAGCTGGGTTTAAAAAGGTTTGGATAAGTTCTTGGAGGAGAAGTCCATTAATTGCTATTAATCAAGTTGACTTAGGGAATAACTACTGCTATTACTGCCATCAGTAGCATGGGAACGACTTGGGGCAGATTTTAAAACCTAGTCGCGGGCACAAATTTGTTCGCGCAACCTGGCACGAACAAATCTATGCCCGATTTTATAACATGCGCACGCAGCCACGCGCATGTTATAAAATCCAGGGTCGGCACGCGCAAGGGGGTTCACAATTGTGCAACTTGCACGCGCCGAGCCACGCAGCCTGCCTCCATTCCCTCCGAGGCCGCTCCGAAATCAGAGCGGACTCGGAGGGAACTTTCCTTCCATGCCCCCGCACCTTCCCCTCCCTTCCCCTCCCTAACCCGCCCCACAGTCCTACCTAGAACCCTCCCCTTACCTTTGTTGAAGAAGTTACGCGCGCTGGCCAACGGCTGGCCCGCGATCCCGGGCACAGTGGCAAATGACCACTTTGTGCTTATTGATTGCTATTTATATTGTGGTTTTGTGCTTTGAGGAGGGATTATAAACTTTTATATTTTATGTTTGACCTCTATCACTTGCCTCAAGCATATCTTGAATGAAGAGTAACCCCCTCTTTCGCTGATCTACAGAATGCAGGGGTCATGCTCAGTACCAGGTTCAATCTTGTTAGGCCTCTCATTTTTTCTGCAATGTACGCCACTGGATGTTGGCCACTGGGATGGCAGGGTTCCACTGGTGAGGAGGAGGATAAGCCTCTGGGGCCCTACATGGATGAGGGAGAGGATCCCTACACAGTCTCTCCAACACCAAAAGTTCCACTCGATTTTTCTCAGAATTGTACTCACTGCTTTAAGTCTCAGTAAGCTTGTTCTTGAAATCAGAAATTGTGGGCTGGACCCAGGAAGTGGTATTCAAATTAAACTTTACTGTAAGTAAGGAAAATATATTAGAATTAGAAATCTCAAAAAAGAATCTCAATGTCTATTGGTACAACATCAACAAAAATTTCACATCCTCTCACTGTCTAATTCTATCCAACTGAGTCAATGTTCCTTCTAGGTGACAGGAAAGAAGTCAGAAGAAAACTCACATATGGGCCGATACAGTAAACCGCTCTCCCAGTGCGTGCACAGGCCACTCTCCTGTGCGTGCGATTCAGTAACTTAATTTATTTAAATTAGGGCCCGCGGTAAAAAGAGGCGCTAGGGACACTAGCGCGTCCCTAGCGCCTCTTTTTTTTGACGGAAGCGGTGGCTGTCAGCGAGTCTGACAGCTGACACTCAATTTTGCCGGTGTTGGTTCTCAAACCCGCTGACAGCCATGGGTTCGGAAACTGGACGCTGGCAAAATTGAGCATCCAGTTTTCAACCCGCGAGCCGCGGGCCCATTTACATTTATTATTTTTTTTAGTTTTAGCTTTTTTAAACTTTTGGGGCCTCCGACTTAATATCGCCATGATATTAAGTCGGAGGATGCACAGAAAAGCAGTTTTTACTGCTTTTCTAGGTGCTTCCCCGGCGCCGGCAGAAATTAATGCCTGTCTTTGGGTAGGCGCTAATTTCTTAAAGTAAAATGTGCGGCTTGGCTGCACATTTTGCTTTCTGAATCGTGCGGGAATACCTAATAGGGCCATCAACATGCATTTGCATGTTGCGGGCGCTATTAGGTTGGGGAGGGGGGGGGGTTGGACACGCGATTTCGACGCGCTTACCCTTTACTGAATAAGGGGTAAAGCTAGCGCATGAAAAATGCGTGTCCAAATGCAGGTTAACAATGCGCTCCACCGGAGCGCACTGTACTGTATCAGCCTGAAAGTGAATAGGAAGCTGGTGGTAAAATTAAAATGGCTTCCTCCCATCACAAAATAGAAAAAACAAATTTCTCCAAATCAGTTCTTACACTTGGACATCTCTATAATCCCTACTTAAGCTGGATGTAGGTCACAGCAGCACCTGGTTCCCTCAGGCAGGGTTGATTGCCCTGCTGAGATAGAAGCAGGTTACAAAAATAAAACAACCCTCTCAAAAAGTCAAAATGCTTTCTTCTCTTCTATGAAAGGGCAGTGCCCCCCAGGTCCATGAGAGCACTAGTAAGAATGCTGTCCTTGTTTCCCAATTTTGCAGCCTCTGGGGCCCACTAGGAACCACCAGAAAAGCACACTCCTCTGCTTCCAAACCAAAGGCTACAACCAATCACATCTTCAAAATGCTCAACCCAGGGGGAGCCTAAAAAATCCCAGCACCTAAGATGGGGGAAAATCTTAGAGTGAGTCCAAAAAGTGCCAAAATCCTCTCCCTATAGATGGAAAAGGAAAAATTCCCCTTACAGAAGCAAGAAATAAATTAAAATAATTTACATTTGTGCAAGGCTGTTGAGCCAGACCAAGAGCTGGGCTTTCATGGAGGAAGCCGCAGTGAGACAATAGTGCTAAGTGGTACAAATAAGACTTGGGAGTTAAGAGTAGCGAGAAGAGTCAATGCCTGTGTTGTAACTCCTCTGCTAGCTCTTTTTGGCATATTTCTCAAAGGCTTTGTTCAGAAATAATGTGTAATCTCTGTTGAAAATTAGCAATCTAAACAGGAAATTTATCAAGTTGTGATATTTTATCACAGATGGGCAAAATATCATGGGGGGTGGTCCCATGATATTTTGTCTCCCAACCAGACAAAATATTTGTTAAGAACTCCGGCGAGCAGTGGTACTCACCCCGATGCCACCCAGCATGTCTCTGGACACCATCTGCTCCAACTTATGGCATGGACGTCGTCATCTCCTCTGTGCTCCTGAATGCAGCTCCACACAATGCCAGCCTGCTCCTGCCCTGGATATCCTAAGGCATTCACACACACACAACACCTCCTCTTAAAAGACACATGGTGGTAAAGCCTCCACGGCACTCCTTGATGATGTCATGTTGTCCTCACAATTTAAGGACCCCTCAGACTGTGCTCCACTGCCTCATCAACGGGTCTCCTGCATCTCGATGTGTACTGTGTGTTGCTGCTTCCTTCTTCCTGATGCTGCTTCTTGCCTCATCTCTTCAGCCCATCCTTGCCTCATCTCTCCAGTCCAGCCTTGCCTCAGCTCTCCAACCCAACCCAGCCTTGCCTTGCCTCTCCAGGTTGTGCAGCCTCATCCTATCCAGCTCTTTGCCTTCCTGCCTGCCCTAATGCATCAGTCCTTTTCCTTGTCTCCCAAGCCTGCCCTTGGAGTGACTTCTGGATCTGATGCTTACCTGGACATTGACCATTCTCGCTTGCTGCCTGTCACATACCCTTGCCTAGACATTGACCACTCTCGCTTTCCACTTGCCACTGACCCTAGCCTGGCCCTGGATCTAAGTATACGCCACTTCCATAGACACTTTCGCCTAAGACCCGCCGGCCCCCGGAACTCAAGGGCTCAACCCAAGGAGAAAGTGGTTGGTATAAGTGAAGCTCCTGTCCAGGTTCTCTCCTGCATGTCTGCCAGCTGTCAGTGAGGACCTAAGAAGCCTACCCTACAGTCTGAGTCAACCGCACCACAGCAGCAAGGGTCCACGAATCTTACAATATTGCAGCAATAACAGCATGTATTTTTTCATCACAGAAAACCTCAGCGAGGAAAAGAATGCTGCAGTAGTGACAATGGTGGCCTGGTTCACAAGGGGCCACCATCGTTTTAAAGGGCCAAGTAGTCTGAAACCCATCCCCAAAAAGTGTCAAATCCCGCTCCATCCGAGGTCTAGTGAGAACCTGCCCACCCATAAACAGCAGCTTCTAGAAGTGGTGCCAACCCCAAAAGTATATGAATAAAGAGAATAAACGTGATAGTGGAAAAAGCTGGTTGGTGCCATTTTGAAAAATGACAATGACTGGCCCAGAGCTAGGGAGCATTCTGGGCCACTGCTGAGACCCCACTGAGGTTTCTAGGAAGTAGTGGGAGGCTAGGGGTCCCCTACCACCAGGGTTTGTGTTTGATGTGAGGGGGATGGGGAGGTAGAGTAGGGGTGGGCCACCTTAGACCACAAGGACCTTATTTGTTTTGGGAAGGGGATCCAGGAGGAGGGGTAGGTTGGAAGGCATGGAGGGTCCTGCTACCAGGGATGGTCTTTGTTTAGGGTGTAGACTTTTGAAAAGGGGAGGAGTTTGGAAATAGGGCAGAGAATCACCTCATGAGTTTTATTCTTTTCTTTTTACACTTTTGGGGTCATGCTACCTCTAGAGACAGAGGGGATTTTGCTAGATTCTTGGGGGGGGGGGGGGGGGGAGTTGACAATTTTGGGTAAGTATTGATTTTGGGCCACTTTGTACTTTAAGGCTCATCTCAGGGCCATCGGGATGTGCATTAGCATCCTGATGGCCCTGGGAGAAAATAACTACACCTCCCTTAAATGAGATAAAGTAAAAGGGCTGATTTTTTTCTAAGTCAGCTGTATTATTTATTTGAATTAAATTGACTAATAATTAGCTGCTTTGCATGTATTAGTTAATTTTATGCATGCAAATGCATACAAAACAGGTCATTTCCATAGAGGTGGAATTTTATTTAAAAAACACACAATATCACCGTGATATTGCAATATCACATGATTTTAAAGGAGTGACCTTACCTACCCCTTCTTAAGCTGTGTAGAACTAGGCTAGATGCCTGGTCTACCTTAAATCTCATAGAGGGAGAGAGCTCTTGGGAAGGACCCTGTTGAGTAGAGAGAGCTCTGTGGGTGGGACCCTGCTGAGCATGTTAAAAGGCAGAGCCCAGATGGGATCATGAGACCCCACATCTCCAGGAGTAGGAGCTTCCAACCCTCTCTCAGAAGTTGTGTTACTGTAAAGGTAGGTAGTTATTGCTGATATTATTTGGAGTTTATGTTATTAATTAAGTTGACTTAGAAAATAGCCACTGCTATTATTAGCAATAGTAGCATGGGATAGACTTAGTTTTTGGGTACTTGCCAGGTTCTTATGGCCTGGATTGGCCACTGTTGGAAACAGGATGCTGGGCTTGACTGACCCTTGGTCTGACCCAGTATAGCATGTTCTTATGTAATAAAAGTTGAAATTGCATTAGAAAACATTGGAGTTAGCATGGTTCCTGCTCCAGCCCACAAGATTTTGCTCAGTCATCCTCACAATGATAAACAGCATTTAACACATGTTAAATAGTGTCCACAGCGCAATATTGCCTTATTGCAGCTGAGTAAATCTAGGTTTATGTTTGTTTGATCATCTGAACCTTAGAATGGGCACCGACCAAGCACAATTCATTCTTGGTCAATAAATCTCATTGTGGACCCAAGGTTTGAAGTCAGTTTGTGAATTCCAGTTAGCCATAATTTCAATTCCGCATGTTGTCCCAGCCGAGGAAGTCAATTAGGTTTCAGTTTCTAAAGCACAACCTAATCTAGTCCCCTAAGCCTTGCCTCTGCCACAAAAAAGATCCTCCTGCCCTTCCGGTGCTTTATTTCACAATGGTGCTGGTGTATCGAGGCTTTAATATTATGAACTGCAACAATATGATGTATACTTCTATGTCTAATAGAAGGCTAGCATCATTTTGCTGGATTGTGGCTCTGCACTGGCTGCTGCCCTCTCTTACCACTGTTCTCGCATCAAGATATATGATGTAGTGACAGCCTGTAGCCTACTGCTGGACTCCAGCAACCATGATGAGTGGTACAGCCTGGGTATCAGCTTTACCCTGGTACCTAACCAGGTCGGAGGGACTATAAGTCACAGCTGCCAAAGTGCCAAGTAGGATGGCAAGGAATAGAGAGGGGAGGCATCCAAGAAGGATTGAACTATGAGAGTTAGTGGGGAGGAAAAGGCTCTGCTCTCCGTCAAATTTTTAAAAATTACCAATGATCATATTGCCCATAGCACTCATGCCTGGTATCATCTAATGAAAACCAGCCAAGCCGGCTAAATGCTCGCTGGTTGGCAGACCTATAAAATTATAGCTGCTGTTTTGTAATATGTTGCCATAGCTTGAAAAGTGACTTTTCATTAGTGTCTTATAAATAAATCAATGGACACTAAACCACTTATAGAAGATCAGTTTTGCCTAAAGTATTAAAAAAGTAATACACTGTAAAAAAAAAAAACATTCAGTTCACAGAAACTTGATTGTTCCAACAAAGATACTTATTTTGATGCTGGAATTGGGCTATATTCATAATGTAATGCAGGAAACAGGCATTTGAAATAACTCATTTTTTCCACCTAAATTATAATTAATACATCAGGACTTGTTTTGTTTTGTTTTTTCTTTTGTACAGCTGGTGGTATGTTCTTGTTTACTTCCCAGGCAATTCTAGATATGAGTTAGGAGTCACTGGCTGCTGTTGTGTGGCACTATCCCCTTTAAGAAGTGTCGGTTTATACCTAGCCCGTGAATATTCATGTCTGCTGAAAACAATAACAGTATTATTGTTAGTGAAATCTTTGGGGAAGCTTGCTGCCAGAGAGAGATTATTTAAAGCAGGTTCTCCCAGCACCCCTCCCCACTGAAAATGCTCAGAAAAATCCCTTGTAGACACATAGGCACCGGCTTTTTCTTTCTTTTCTTTTTTTTTTTTTTTCTGAAGCTGTGTTTCCAAGGATAAAATCTTACTTGCAAAGATCCTTATTACCTGTCTGTACCCTTAAGCTGCTGAGATGACACCGTCACTTACAGGTGGTGGAGTGAAAGCAAGTGAAAGCACCAAGCCCCGAACATCTCAAGTCAGTGCAATCATCTTCAACTCCCAAATTGTCATAGAAGGAGAATAGCATCGGATTTGTCTTAGGCTGTTTGGCCAAACCGGGGCACAGATGGGATAATGACTTTTACAAACAGCATTTTGATGAGAGGAGGGGAGAAGGAATCATATGTAAAATGCACAAAGGCTGCATAAACACACTGATGCCTGCAGCTGGAACAAACTAAAAAGATGTTTAATAATTTAGAACCAAGCAGGCAGGGCCTGTGCAGCTGTTGTGTGCAGGGGACCATGAAAGTCTTCCATTTGACAGCTGGCTCCATCTTTCCCCAGTTGCTGCGTGAAGAAGAGAATGCAGATTTGGGATTAACCAATCCCCGATACCCTTGCCCATCTGCCACGAAGACCCCCAGCTCCGACTCCTCTCAGTAGTGAAGCACATACATAAAAAAAAAAAAAAAAAAGTCTACTCTCTCCCAAACATATGTATGCATCAGTATCAGCCGTCAGCCATTCCAAGGGTCTGTTGACATGCCGCCAGTACATGGCTGCTGTCGTTTTTGCTGGAGGGCACATTTTGCATTTCACACATTTGCAGAAATACAAAATGCTGTTGGATGCAAACAATTCAGGGCCTAATTGGCTGAATTACTTCAATGTTACCTTGTGTCCCTCACCTGATTAACATAGCTCAGCTGGGAGGACTAGGAAAGGAGGAGGAAAAAGGGATTTGGAGGGCAGGTGAAGCAATGTTTACCCATGAAAGAGAGATCCTTAGCAAAGTCCCAGCTGAGATCCAGCAGGCCTGTGCCAGGCTGATAGCTGCTAGCAGTGGGAATTTTTTTTTTTTTTATTGATGTTTGTATATTTTATAAGCATATAGCTATTGAGTTTGGTTTGGTTTTTTTTATCTATTAGACCAAAATGTTCAAAGCATGTCTAAGATATTAGGTATGGGGTGCTCAGGGTTAGCATCTTTTTAAAAAAATGTTCTGTTGTAATATGAAAACCCACCTGAATAATTAGATAACAGCATGGGCACTTTTTTTTTTTTTTTTTTTTTGGGGGGGGGGGGAGTGGTGGGACAGTAGTTGTGGGAGAGCAGCAATGGATCTCCGCTAATAGCATGCCAGCACACGTTGCTCTGCCAAGGTATAATCCTACGTTTTGACAATAGTTTAGCTCATGTGGAACTCTCTGTTTGCCAGTCTTATTGTTGTCCTTCTGCCAGTGGAATGTGCAGAGATAAGCCAGGCAAGGCAAATGTGTGTGATTTTTTTTTTTTTTTTTTGTTAATGGTTAACATATTTAATACATTTAAAGGCCCTACTAATGCTGACCCTCTGTTAATAGCAAAAGGCAAGAATCAGAAAGCGACTGGCTGTCATGATTTGAACCTATCCTGAAATTGCAGAGTATAAAGTAGATTAGTCTGGATCTTATTAGGACAACATACAGATGCTTGCTTTACTGCAAAAGCTCAGAGTTTTATTTTTAAAAATTACTACCCCATAAAAAAGGAAAAGTGTTCATATTCTCTTTATTTTCCTGACAAATGTATTTCCATTGACTTCTTCATGCAATTATTGATATGCAGTTTTTAGTTTATTAGTCAAACTGGCAGCTCTTTGGAATGTTTTCTAGCCGAAATTGTAGGTCTTTCTTTTTGCTATTATAAATAATAATTTTATGGAGAAAATGATTATGAGATTATCGAATATTTCATTAATGCAAAGCTAGGGGCGAAAGGTTTATTTATCCCAGATGAAATGAGTCTTTAAAATGTAAAGTTAAACTAAAATTACAAAATGCAAGAGAATAAATTGTTCCCCAGCAAGACATTCTTTGCATTAGTTTTATTCAGGAGGACTTAGTTCTCTCTGCTCAAAGAAAAAAATAAAAACTAAAACAGAAGAAGACGTTTCTGTGTTAATGCTGTCTAATGGAAGTTCTGTACAGCAAAGTTCCCATTTGAGTAGCCACAATAATGGGCAAAGCTTTTTTTCCTTTGTATTACTGTGCTGATGATCGAAATCCTGCAAGAAACCATCACCTTGGAAAAAATCTAATGACATCATGGACTTTAAATCGCCAACAATTTGTATCTACTCAACAACGAAATGGAATTATACATTTTTTTATTTATATTATTTATTGGGTTTCTATTTCGTCATGTCAGTTATTTATTTGTCAAAAAATATTTATATTCCGCCTATAATAACAATGTCACGGGTCCTCTTTCTGTCAAAAGAAATGGCAGAGGCCTTCAGTACATCTCTTCTACATGATTAAAAGGGTTGGAAGCCCTTTGGGGGGTACAAGGGGGTTTAATGAGGGTTTAGAGGGGCTCCACTTTCCTAAGAAGGGGGTAAGGGGATCAGGCTGCTCTCTGGAACCTTTTTTTTTTTTCTTTTAATCGTGGAGAGAGAGCAGAGGGATCAGGCTGCTCGCTATCACTCTTTAAAAAAAAATAACTGGTGGAGGGTGGCAGAAGGGTGTTGGGGGCTTGGGCTACTCATCCACAAATTTAAAAAAAACACTTTTAGGGAGGAAAGTATGGGGGTTTGGGCCATGCAGCCCACGCCCACATTTTTTTTTTTCAAATATTCAGGAAGCCACTGAGTGGCAAAGTTACCTGGATAGGTTTATCTGGGTAACTTTATGCAAGTATATTATTCAGTGGAAGGCAAGTTCTGCTGAATATCGGGATGAAGTTATCTAAGTAATTTTATCCAGATAACTTTGCCACTATCCAGTTAACTGACTAGTGACCTCTTATTTTCTTGAATTTAGCCAGTGACTTTCACTTTTCTTTGTGATGTTTGACTTGGAAATTCTATCTGTTATGGAGCAGAGATGGAACGATCCAGTTTAGAAGATTCATGATTAAAAATATCTCTCTGCCCTAAAAACAAATGTAAACCGCTACTCATGTGATTGCATGAAAATGTAGGGGTAGATTTTTAAAGACGCGCGTATTTTATAACATGCGCGTGTGAGTGCGCATGTTATAAAATACGAGTGGCGCGTGCACGTGCACAGCGGATTTTGTAATCAGAGCATGCATGTGCATATGGCAAGCGCAACGGGGGTAGAGAATTGCAGTTTCCGCGCAGTGACGCATCGAGGCCTTCCCCAGTTCCCTCCCAGTCTGCTCCAATTAAGGATTTGGCTGATAATTTCCACTTTCCACTAAGTGCTGAAAGGCTCAAAAGTGCTTTATAAAGCAACAAGAATGCCCATCATAAATAAAAGGATCAGAGAGTTTTAAAAAAATTTCATAGTGAACTACGCTCATAATCCATTCCTCCATGGAGTGTACACGGTTTCCAAAGGTGTTCTTTCCAGTGTGTGTGTGTCTATTCAATCTCCTGTCCTTTCTTTTCCCCCCATTCAATTCCCATTCCTTTCTGCCATCCCCTATTCAATGTCCCCCCATCAAGCCTTAATCATTACCCTGAATACCCCTGAATACCCCTGCAATACCCCCTCAGTTTCAGCCATCTGCCTCTCCAAGCTCAGTTTCCCCAGCAGCTCATTTTCTTACTTCAGCAGAATGGGTCAACAACTATTTCCCCAACCTCAGCTCCTTCCCTGGGCTTCATCAGCTCTCTCCCAGTCTTCATCTCATCCTCAGTTACCCCCAGCCTCAATTTTATTCCGTGTGTGTGTATGCATTTATACATTTACCTGTTTGTGTGTGTGTGTGTGTTTGTGTTTATGTATTTGTATTTGTAACTGAACGTATCTGTGTATGTGTCCATTCAGTCCATTGCCTTCTCTGCTCAATACTCATTTTCTATTCTCCCCAACCTGATTCATCCCATGCTTGGTGTGTTACCCTATCAAGCCTTAATCATTCCTGAGTACCCACTTGACCTCAGACATCTGCCCTCCAGCCTCAGTTCCTTCCTCAGCCTCAATAGCCTTTCTCCTTCCAACCTTAATCTCAACCTTAGTCACCCCCGACCTCAATTCCTTTCTGTGTGTGTGTGTGTGTGTGTGCATGTGTGTGTGTGTGCATGTGTGCTTGCATATGTAGGAACCTCTTTTCTGCAAATCAAATATAAACAAAACTAGGGCTTTGAGCCACTAGCAAACAGTGTGGTTGCCTGTTTGACAACAAGTACAAAAGCTGATTAGTTGGCAAGAGACTTTATGACATCAGACTGCTTTTATAAGAGTGTGACAGGCAGACACAAACCGTATTTCATTATAGGGATGTGCATTTGTTTAAAACAAAACTGCAAAATGCAACCAATAAGGCTAATTCATTTCATTCAGGGGGTCTCAAAAAGAATCGAGGGGCCCCCCAAATGAAAAAATCTTATTCGTTCATTTCAATTTAAACTAATGATTCAAGCCTAGACCTAGGCCCAAAGCCTGAGCCTCACCTAGGGCATAGGCCAAGGCCCAAAGCAGGGGCTGCAACCTAGGTCCGAACGTGATACCAGTGCTTTAGCCTAGGCCTGAAGCTGGGGCTTCACCTAGGGCATAGGCCAAGGCCTAAAGCAGGGGCTGCAGCGTAGGCCTGAGCGTGACACCAAGATCTTGGCAGAGGCATGGACCAATGCCAGGGCCTCAGCCAAGCCCCCCCCCTCCCCCCCCAAAAAAAATAAACAACAAAAAAAAACCCTTACCTTATCTGTCAGGTATCTGATGCTGGAGCCTAGGCCCAACCCAGGCCTGACGCTGAGACCTGACCTGAAGGTTAGGTTCAATGCCGGGGCCTAGGCCTAGGCTTAGGCTTGGGCCCAGACCCAGGCCTGATGTCATGACCTAGCTCAGAGGCCAGGTCCCGATGCTGGGGCCTCGGCCCGGATCCAAGCCCAATTCCACCACCCAACTCGGAGGCCAGATCCTGATGCCGGGGCCTAGGCCCAGATCCAGGCCTGATGCCAGGACCTCAGCCAAGAGGCCAGGTCCCGACCTCTGGACCTCAGGCCAGGGTTATGCCTAGGCCTCAGATCCCAGGCCTCGAAGACTCTTCTTCCTGTTCTTCTTTCTTTGGCACTTGCAAGCCAAATGGCACTGTCCACTGGGGTTATGCTGGAGTTAATTAACTCCGATGCATTCACCCCAGCAGATGTTGCCATTTTGATGTATGGTAATCAATCAGTAAACATGCAGAAAGGTTAGTGCAAATCTTGTTTTTTCAGCCTGACAGAGGGGTGTGCATTTGTTTTGAAACAACATGAAAATGCAACAAAACAGCCCTTTTTGTTATGGGTCATTTCAAAATGAAATTAAGCAAAACCCCCAAAGAAATGTACTGGAATCAGGCACCTGCTTCTTTCCCGCCCCTGACTGGTCTCCCGGCTGCAACTGCCACCGCAAAAATCTCAGTGCCGCCAAAACATAAAACTTGAAACTCCTCGGGCCGTCCCCTAAACCCTCAGGACCAGGAATCACCAGGACAGGAGCAACTGGGAATAATTCCTGCCCCGTTTGGACTTTGGAGACTGCACAGGACCTTCGTCTGGTAAAACCATGTTGCCTCATATCCTGCAACCAATTGGATTGTAGAAGGTTCATTATCCTTTCCTTTAGCAGAGTCTCCATTTATTTCCCCACCCTTCTCCAATCTTATGGCACCAGTCTAGTCTCCAAGGATTTATTGAACAGGTCCGAAGTGCTGATCTGCCAGCACTTCTCTGCTCCCTTAGTTGGGATGCATCTCATCCAACTCCATGGTATGCATTCCGTTTTGCTGGTTCCACTCAAACACTGTCTTCTATAAATGGGATTGTATCTACTCTATTTCCATCCATACCCTTACCAATCAGCAGCGATCCTTCTTCAAGGTCTTCTTTAGTGAAGTATTTGTTTAGTTTTTCTGTTATTCATTTACTTATTTATTTATACAGTCTTGTATTCCATTGCCTCCAACAGCTGTTTGGAGCAGATCACCTATGTCACATTCAGAATCCAAATGAAATTTATAAAACATTTACAAGTCTGTAAGTCCTCATCTTTCTCCACACCTCACTCCTTGATGCCTTTTAATCCTACATGCCACTTTTGGCCTTTCTCCTTTCTCTAATATATCTGAAAAATGATGCTTTCTCACCATGATTTACTTCTTTGGCAAGTCTTTCTTCCACTCAAGCTTTCGCTACCCTGATTTCTTTCCTCGCCTCCTTCAGTTTTTCCAGTTCATCTTCTCTGTGATCCTCTTTCTGAGTCCCTTTGTATTTGATGAATGCAGATCTCTTAGCCTTTATTTTTACTGGCCACCTCCTTGGAGATCCTTATCAGTTTCCTTTTTCTTTTCCTTTTTTTAATTTTCTTGTGTTGCTTTAATGCTGTGAAA
Organism: Rhinatrema bivittatum; assembly: GCF_901001135.1. Taxonomy (NCBI): domain Eukaryota; kingdom Metazoa; phylum Chordata; class Amphibia; order Gymnophiona; family Rhinatrematidae; genus Rhinatrema; species Rhinatrema bivittatum. The sequence continues at coordinate 247,020,445 of NC_042621.1, read as the reverse complement.
ATTAGGGCAGACATGCGTGCTTACATTTCTGTGTGCAAGTGCATTTATGCATAGAATTCTGAAAATCGAAAGTAGATGCGTAAATGATATCCCTGTCCTAACTCCAGCCCCAGAATGCCTCATTTTTGTACTTGTAAAAAAAATACATGCATGAAATGAGTTACACGTGTAGTTTTACACACACCGCGCCCCCTGGGCAATTTTCAAATGGCCCTTTCCGTGCGTAAAACCTTCTGAAAATCAGTCCCAGTGTGTGTTAGGATCACAGAATCTAGTCTCAAAATGTATATGTCTTATAACTCTCAAGAGCCTTGATTTAGGAGAGCACGCTGCATAGCTCTCTATACTAAGAATTCCTCTAAGATCCAGGTGTGACCCAGTACAAAAAGCAGAAAGGCTTCTCTACCCGAAACCATTCTGGTTCAGGCTAACAATAATTTGTGAGATATTTTACTCATCTTAACCACTTGAATCACCAAGTGTTGGCAAACATCTGTAACCCCCAGACTGAAAGGATTTGGATCTTTTCTTACCTTGATTTGACTTGCCTCTACATTATAATGCTTTGTATTGTGATGAAAGAAATCGTTTTCTTATTGCCTGGCTGTACCTATTACTAACTTCTGCTGTAAAGAAATGGCTGTGACTGTGGCTTCACTTCAAGCGTCCTTTGAGAAGGGTCTTGCAAGCCATGGGTCCAGCAGAGGCAGTGAGCTCATTAGTTGGGCTGATCACACTTTGCCTCCACTTCCCTTGTCAAGTGGTTCAAAGAACAATGCTGGTAGCCACAGTAATAGGCTGTAATCCAGACACTCTCAGCTTGTTATGAGCTTCAGGGGACACTGAAAATGTTCAGATCTGGACTGCTGCTCAGCAGTTCAAGCAATCCTCTTTAGCTCACCTTCTATTTCTGCTATAATAACTTGTAGTGGCTAGTTCAGCCTGTGGGCTCAAGAGGTGTGATCCCTCGAGACGGTGCTTATTTATAATTCAGGTATGCTTCTTTCTTAGTGAAAAAAAAGGATCTTAATTGTCCACTTGAATAACCCAATGGTTTTTCCTTTCTCACCATGATACTGAATCATTTTCAGTCCCTTAATGCCGGTAATCCCAGTCATTCAGCAGAATAGAAATATAATAACTTAATAAATATATAAATAATAAGTTTCATAAACAGCTGATGTGGAAAGTGGATAATTATTTGACCTATACTCTAGCTTTTCTTCTGCAGTATTTAATGGCAATGATATTAAGAAGACTGTAGTTTATATAATGCCTGTTACCCAAGTTAGGAGTGTGCAGTCCAAGCATTATTATATTATTCTGTTTATTTACTTCTTTTTTTGTTTCAATGTATTTTTCCTTTTAGTGTGCGCAAAAACATTGCAGTGCTCGCTAAAAGAATTTAGCATTCACTAAATGGTTTTAGCATATGCTAAGATATTTTAAAGAGATAAAATGAAAAATGAAGTTACATTTGTTTTTTTTTCTGTCATTTCATTTTGAAAACAACATGAAGCACAGCAACAAATGCCACAGATGTCTCTGTGTCATTTCAAAATGACAGTGCATCCCTAAACCCAATAGGATCTCAACATACATTAATATCATAATGCATTGCAGACATACATACAGCCATTTATGAGGTAGATGATACTGCAGCATGTTTCCAGAGCCTAAACTGCATAGTAATGCATCATGCGTACCTGAATCTTGGAGGTGCTGAGAGGATGGTGAAACAGTGAGCACCATAGCTTGTTAGGTGGAATTTTTACTGTGTATATTATTATATGATGTTTTCCTGCTGCCGATCTATAACAGGAGAACAGGGCAAATTTGGGTATTGATGTATGGCGATATGACTTATTGCTCTTGGGTAGGATTGGGGGAAGTGTGTAATATGTTGACTGGGGTTTTTGGGTTGGATATATTAATTGTGGTTTAACATTGAAGAAGGAGGATGTTAAGGAAGGGAGTGTATGGGCTTTATTTTTACGAGTTATGTTCACATTATTGTGAATGTTTTTTCATGTATTGGAAATCACATTGAGTTCTAATTTTAAGATAAGGCACTTAATACATGAATAAATATACATGTTCACATAAAACATTTTTTGTCAATTCAGCTTTTCTGGCAAACAAAAACTCAATTGCATATCATAGATCAGATGTATAATATTTATTTATTTTTATTTATTTGCAGTTTTTATATACCGACATTTGTTTAGTAACCTCACTTGAACTAGCTTTTCTTCGAATTTGCATCAGTGTTGCAGTCACATATACTGTGTGCAAGCATTGTGCATGCATGAGTTATATTTCACAATCAAGTGAAATACTGAAATGAAAATGTGAGTTTCACATGTCAGAAACAAGCATGTTGGTAAGAATCAAGTGATCACAGATTTACAGATATAGATAAGCTATAGACATGCAAAACAGCCCACATTTACTCAATCACAATCATATGGTCGACAGCTGAAATATATGCTGTTTTCCATAAACCATATTAATCCTTTCCCATGGGGCATTCTAGCAATGGACCTCATCATAAGAAAGTTCAACTTCGGTTGCAAAGAGTTAAATAACTATGAAGTCACCTATTGGCATCCTCAAAAAAATGGAAAATGGCCTGCGGCAGAGTGTCATTCATAGTTATTTCTTAGTGGAATATGATTGAACAATAGTAATAGAACATTCCATTCCTTCCTTGTAAGTTTTCCTACCCTCTTAGAAGAGCTTCATCATGCCGACAAGGAAGGAGATTGTATGAATTAGCACAAACAAAAATAAACCTTGCTTGGAAAATGTACATTTCTGGTGTTTTCTCTGTAAAATACATACAGATAAAGTGTGAAAACTGCAATCAGACTTCATGGAAATACACTATCCTGTAAATTTTAGCATAAGAAAAGTGACTTTAACTTCCAAAAAAGAAAATTGCAAGTGTATAATTAATGATTATACCCATTTCCCTCAAATTAGACTTACTTAAGAAAATCTATGTACTATGCTCAGTAGAAAAGTTAGCTGCATGTCTCCTCTGCAACCTGTAAAGTAGTATTGTGCTAAGCAAAATGTTAGTCCAAAAGCAATTGTTCTTGATCAGATTTTTAGAACAATTGAAAAAAAAAAAGCAAATAAAATAAAACTATTGCTGCCTTTTTACATTTTTGGTCTACGTTCTGAAGGGAAGAAAACTTATGAGGTGATCATGGTTGTGTCCTTGTGTGTCCTTCTGAAATAATTTTTGTGCATATTGTTTCTTATGCACAGTAATCTTTCAGGACAATCCTAATGGGTTGTTTTTTTTTTAATCCATGTATACTTGCAGATGTGTGTGTCCCGGAAAGTAGCTTTGTCAGTTCTGCATGGAGCTTTGTGTTTTGAAAGTGTTACAAACCTTGTTGTAGCTGGGTAGTGTGAAGAAAGAAAGTGACATGGTGATTTGTAATACCTAGAGAGGGACACGCTAATATTTCAACATTCCAGCTTGACCCATTTATTGTTGTATGCAAGTGGTGTGTAGAAAACTTAAGAATATTTCCTAAGTGGCATAATAATTTTTCCCATGATTTTTTTTTTTCGGGGGAGTGGGGGAGAGAAGGAGGGAGGGACCAGAAAATGAAATCCAGATTTGTAATTCCTAGCAGGAGAAATATGATCCTTGCCAATGTTTAAGTAATATTTCCTGTAAAACATACAAGGCCATCTGCAAAGCTGTTTCCAGACACATTTAGAAGTGGCAAGGGCAACTGAAAGAGACAAGAATGGAGCCTGGCATTTCACCTCTGGGAGATGGAACATTAAACACAAGGTTTCTAAAAGGCAATTTCTCAGTTTTACCAAGTATTTTAACCACTAGATAGTTCTAATATGTTTAGTTTGCCACTATTCATACTTTTTAGAACAATTAACTTTTACAGGACATAATAGGAAGTACAGTAGTAAAAACAGAGAGGTTTATTTAGGGCTCTATTTAAAAAAATGCATTAAAATCAAAGCATTAACACCAGATTTAAATGTATGTGTGCCAATGCCAGCATTTTCAAGGTATTCACAAAATAATTGTATGCAAAATGGACTGGAGCATGCTAATTAAAAAACATGTTAATGCAAATGTTAATGCAAAAATGTAGCTATACCTCTCAAGGTGAAATTAAATTTTGGCAATAATGCATCTGCGGTAACATTTACACTATTTAACATATGCCCAACTTATCCAGGGTCACAAATAATGAGATAATTTGGATAGTTTGCATCTCCTTACCTCATTATCATAAAATTTAGCACCAACATTAGTGCATTAATGCTTTGATAAATAGACCCCCCCCCCAAATATCTCTTTCTCTCTCTCTCTTTCATCATGTTATCTAAACCCACAAACATTGTCCGCACCATCTTAAAATGCAAGTATACATAATTAAAGATGCTGTTTAAGTGGACAGTGTTATTATTCTCGCTAATGCATTTTGTACATATGGAGAATAATTGTTAATGGCATTTTCATGGGTAAAATAGTGCTTCCCCCACACAACATGCCTGCTGTTCTCTCCCTGGTATGTGCATAGGGAGGATAACTTTCAAACAGCTATACATGGTGGCTTATATGCATGTATGCGGCTGCACATAGTTTTGCCAAAGTACTTTATAACCAGCTGTTTTTTTTCCTAAGTTGATTTTCCTCCTACGTTTGGTGTGCTAGTTCTTACGGCTTGGATCCAGCACCGAACAGAAAGGGAGCAATCGCCTCATTGGTACATCGCCCAACCAGAAAGGGCGTCCCAGATTTGCTTAAGGAATTTTGAGAGTGTTTCTGCAAGTTCCCTGATACCTGGCCTGGGTCAGAGGATTTTCAGGGGAGTCCTTTTTCTTGGGAAGGCCCAGGAGTAGAGGAGATTCCGCCGCGCTCCATCACACAAACCGTGGATGGGTCAGGGCTGACTCGCTGCAGGAGAGTTTCAGTTTGGGCCTTTTTATGAAAATGTGCCTTATTTTATTTTATTTTTTTTTTGCAGGGAGTTTTGCTGCCACGTTTCTCCTGAAGTGGAGAAACATCAGAAGAGCTACTTTGCTCCCTGCTGGCTGGACCTTTCACCCCAATGATTCTGAGTGTCATCTGGAGATAGAGAACCATAAGAGCTTTTTTACTCTTGGAAGCCCTCACCTGGAGTCTTCAGCCAGGGGAGAAGAGTACAAGTGGGAATTGTGCAGAGAATGAGACCTGTGTGTGTGTGTGTTTTTTTTTATCTGCCGGTATTTTTGAATGGGGATTTTTCTTCTGTCCACCTGGGAAGGTTTGGTTTTCCAAGTCCTGGAGGGTGAGTGTGTTCCCTGACCCATTTGCGGAGAGAGACACTTGCACAGACAGAGAAAGTTTGGAGAACTGTGATTACAGACGGTTAGTGCCAAGATCTGATGTGTAAGGTGCCACTTGCTGCTAGAGAAGAATTGATACAGTACAACCCACTCGAACATCCAGAGTGTTTTGTTGGCATTCACATTCCTCACCTTGAATGTGAAGGGAGCCCTCCCTAAGATAGAGACATTGGACCCAGGAGACGTATTCCTTCTACCCACCCATCAGTTAAGAACCTGGCACCTCGAGGCCCTGGGATTGCGAGAGGAGCAGGCCCCGGGATCCCATGTGACTCCTGCCTTCTAGGCTCATCTACCAGAATAGGGGCTATAACTGATTCTTAAATTTACCACAAAGAATAAATAAATCCCATTGCACAAGTTTAGGAGAATGAGGGGAGGCCCTGGGGCCAAAAGTAAGTTTTGTTTTGTTTTGATTTTCATTTCTTTCTCTTCCTTTTTCTTTTAAAATTTTGTTCTTTGTTTCTTTTCATTTTAAATAAACAAAAAGAAAGAAAAATAAACAACAAAAAAGCCCCAAACATTTTTGAAATTGCAGCGTGGTTGCTGTGTTTGTCCACTTGAATGTGGGGAAACAAGAATATTAGATAATACCTTTTTATTGGACTACTGGGGAGAGCAATTTTCAAAATGTTTTGCATGGGTAAAAAGTGTTTTATCCATATTAATAGGCTGTTAGAAAATTGCACTCCCTCAGCATGGCTAAAAGTCCACCTGTTGTGGACCAACGTGCAAGCTTTTAGCTCATTGAGAGGGGATCTTTCCCAGCAGCAGGTTTAGTCAGAGGAAGAAAGGTTTGTGTAAGGTAGAAAGCACTTTCAGATCCACACATCTACGTTACCAGGTACAATCTCTATGCAGAAACAAGCAGGGGCACGTGAGCACTCATACGTTGCCACCAGAACAATTTTTAAAGGCAAAGTACACATGAGTTTCCTTTGAAAATTGGTGCAAAGCTCACGGTTATAAAAGGATGTGTGGACTTTGTCCCAGTGTGGATAGTGTGAAAACTTCCCCTCAATGGATTTCTTGGCTATTTTTCAGAATCTACACCCCTTTCATCAGACCCAAATAACAAACAGATCAAGGCAGAGAGTGATGTTACCAGAATATACAAGTGAATCATAGATTATTTTATAATGGTGGTGGTGTGAAGGAGAGGGCAGTGCAAAGGGGTGGGGAGAAGTGGTGATGTGCTATGAAAGTGATAAGAAGGTGACAGGGACACAGCATAATTATGTCTGGTAGCAAGTGAGAAACTCCATGACTTGCTAAGTTATGTTATGTTTGATTTGAACTATCCAATCATTTTAATTTCAAATGTCTTACAGTCCTGGACAGCCTTTTGGCATTCTGATCAAAAGTTCTTTCTACACTTCTCTGCCTACCTATCTAAGCTCCTCCCCCTAACCCCGTGGTCTGGTCCTCAACAATGTTCTCTTTGTTTTCTTTGTTTCGAGTTATCTTGCATTTTTATAGGTGTATTCTTGTCTTTAACTTCTGATCTGTTTTGTAAATGTGGTATGTAGGGATTTGCATTTGTTTGAAAAGAAACAGGAAACTTTAATGAAAAGAAAAATGAAAGTAACAACAACAACAAAAAAAAATCTGTGCACAACCGCAGTAGCATCCCTCTGAATTAAAGAAAAAAAAATATATAGGGCTGCTAGGATCATGTCCATAGGAAGAGGATTCAACCACCTGTCCAAAAAAAAAAAAAGCTATCGCGAGTCACAGAAAATGCTGAGTCATGATCCACTTCTCTTAGGAGTAAATTTTTAAAGGGATTTCACATGTAAAAAGAGCATAGACGCATACATGGATAGCCAAGTTTATAAAAGTCGAGACTACTTGCATATTTTCCACTTCATGTGCAAATTTTGTTGGCAGAAATAGAAAGGGCAGGCTAGGGGTGTTGCAGTGTGGGATTCAGAAGTACAGAAAGCGCAGTTGCTATTTGGTAAGAGATATATGTTTATATATTACCAAACTTATTGGTACCCTTGTATACCTGCCAGGTGGCTGGCACAAGTGAAATCAGGCTTGTTTGTAAGCTGAAGAGTTTGGGGGGGAGGTCTGGATACAGGGGGGCCCATGGGCCCCCTAGACCTTCACAGCCTTTTATCACTGTAAGGAGGAATGGGAATATAATATAATCCCCACTATATACCAGGGATTATATTGCATGTTGGGGGTTTGGCCAGGGGAACCTCTTATTGGGGGATTTGTTTTTGATACAGGGGGTCTTTGGTTGGGGTGGAATCAGTTTTTACAAAGGGGATAGCTTTAGGAAGACGGTGAGGTATTGGCACGTAACTTAATATAGGGGTAGATTTTAAAAGAAGCGCGATCAGCCTACTTTTGCTTGCGCATCAGACTCAAGCAAAAGTACGCTGGATTTTAGTAGATACGGGCGGAGCCGCGCGTATCCACTAAAATCCTGGATCGGCGCGCGCAAGGCTATCGATTTTGTATAGCCTGCGCGCGCCGAGCCGCACTGCCTCCCCCCGTTCCCTCCAAGGCCGCTCCGAAATCGGAGCGGCCTCGGAGGGAACTTTCCTTTGCCCTCCCCTCACCTTACCCTCCCTTCCCCTACCTAACCCACCCACCCGGCCCTGTCTACACCCCCCCCCTTACCTTTGTCGGGGGATTTACGCCTCCCGGAGGGAGACGTAAATCCCCGCGCGCCAGCGGGCCTGCTGCGCGCCGGGCCGCGACCTGGGGGCGGGTACGGAGGGCGCGGCCATGCCCCCGGGCCGTAGCCATGCCCCCGTACCCGCCCCCAAAACGCTGCCGACACGCCCCCGGAACGCCGCGACGACCGGACCCGCCCCCCGACACGCCCCCGACACGCCCCCCTCCGAGAACCCCGGGACTTACGCGAGTCCCGGGGCTCTGCGCGCGCCGGGAGGCCTATGTAAAATAGGCTTCCCGGCGCGCAGGGCCCTGCTCGCGTAAATCCGCCCGGTTTTGGGCGGATTTACGCGAGCAGGGCTCTGAAAATCCGCCCCATAATGTTTTCTAAAATTAGTACATTTGGGCCTCCTCAACAGGCAATAGGGGGTAGGTGAGCGGGAGCCATGCAAGATCCCCCCCTCGGGGATTTTTGAATGACGTGGGGATAGTTTTGGTCCACATGGCCCTTTAAATTTTGTTGCAGGTGTATCAGGACCTGTGCTAATGTTTTGATGCTCCCACAGTAAAATATCTACCCCTTTTCAGTTGCTAAAATAATGTGGCTTCCCTTTTCTTGGCAATCCGTGCTCTTTTATTTGCATAGGCTTGCCTATACAAGAGAGACTTTTTTTATTTATTTTTGCATGCAAAGCAGCTCATTATAATGTGTCAAGTTTGAGGCCTAAATATAACATGGTATTTATTTATTTATTTATTTATTTATTTACAGGTTTTTTTATACCGGTATTCATCGAAACATCATATCGGTTTACATGTAACGTGTGACAGAAGGGAAATACATTAAACAGGGTGAATGCTGAACTTGGATGGATATATAGATGACTGCATTTATTGCACGCTAAGCACACTATTTTTCAAGTGTTATAGCCTTATCACAGATTCCTAAATCTACTAATATATTTTATATTAGCTTCTGTGCACTAAATAGCATGAGGCCATGACAAAAATAACATGTTCAATCTAAACTGACAGCTGTCCTCTTTTCTGCATGGGGACAACTTTTAAACAGCCCATGAGTACATTGTTTCTATGGGACTGCAAGCTAATTTTCAAAGAGAATGTCCCAGCTGATTTTCCCTTAGAAATTTTGCCCTGTGGGGGAATGCGGGTACTTTGTGTGTACCTGCAAACATTGCACCTGCTTTGAAGTAGGTGCAAAGTATACATGTGAAAGCGTGCTCAGGGATTTCTAAATGAAATCCCCATATACACTTTCCCTACCTCAACCTTACCTTTTCCCTTTCTTCCCACTGGTAAAAATATGCAAACTGGGAATTCTGTTTCTCCATGTACATTCTCTGAAAATGATCTTCTATAAAAGCAAACCTGGCACATGTGACTGGTTGTCATTGCTGAGCAGTGAACTGGAGAGCATCTGGATCCCAGAAGAGGAGGAGAGACTTCTAAGAGGAAAAACCAGACCAACATCATGTGCCTGAGATGCCTGCCAAGGAGGAGAATGACTGGCCTCACAGGATGCTTCAGCTAGTGTAACCATTTTCATTGTGCTGGCATTCTCTGAGATTCTCCCCTTGCATTTTCACAGATTTCTGCAACTGGATCCTCCTTTAAAACTGGACACCAAATCTACTGTTCCCAAGGATTTTTATTTAAAGTTCATCAGCAATTGTATTTATTTATATATATCAAGCCCAATATTAAAAAAAAACAACAAAAACCTTAACCAGATAAGTCAGACTTATCCAGTTCAGAGGTGCTGCTGAATATCCAGCTATGGTCAGCGGACACCACTAACAGGCCGATTCAGCATGGTGCGCTCGGGCGAGTGCACTGTTAGCCCCCGTTTGGCCACGCGTTTTCGACGCGCTATTTTTACCCCTTATACAGTAAGGGGTAATAGCGCGTCGAAAACACGCGGCCAACCCCCCCGAAACTAATAGCGCCAGCAACATGCAAATGCATGTTGATGAGCCTATTAGTTATTCCCGCGCGATACAGAAAGTAAAATGTGCAGTCAAGTTGCACATTTTACTCTCAGAAATTAACGCCTACCCAAAGGCAGGAGTTAATTTCGGCCGGCACTGGGAAAGTGTACAGAAAAGCAGAAAAAACTGCTTTTCTGTACACCCTCCGACTTAATATCATAGCGATATTAAGTTGGAGGCATCAAAAATTTAAAAAAAAAAAAAAATCTGCCCGCGGCCTGCGGGTTGGAAAATGGACGCTCAATTTTGCCGGCGTCCGTTTTCCAACCCGTGGCTGTCAGCGGGTTCGACAACTGATGCTGGTAAAATTAAGCATTGGCTGTCAAACCCGCTGACAGCCACCGCTTCTGTCAAAAAGGAGGCGCTAGGGACGCGCTAGTGTCCCTAGTGCCTCCTTTTTACCATGGGCCCTAATTTGCATACCTTTCCTTAGTGAATCGTGCACCCAGGAGAGTGGCCTGGGCACGCATCAGGAGAGTGGGCACTCGCCGGCTTTCTCGCGCGGTTTACTGTATCGGCCCATATGTCAGATAAGTGACTCATCTGACTAAGACCTAGATTTATCATTTTGCTATAAATTTCATATGAATAGCATCCACGATAAGAAAAAAAAAGGGGGCATGCCAATTTTTGAGCTACTCCTGGTAAGAGAGGAGGAGAGAGGAGGCTCTTATATAAGTAAACTATTTATACCACTGTAGGAGGGGCAACTAGTAACTAGAGGTGAGGTTTTGGTAGGGTCTAGGTTTGGGGGGGCAGTTTTACTTGCACAGTCAGGGGTATGAACAGCACAGTGCACATCGGTGAAAATTTGATATGATTTCGAGTGAGGAAAGGTACCCAAAGATGAGAGGTTGAGAATACATTGTACAAATCTCATCTTTGGGTACCTTTCCTCATTCAAAATCACATCAAATCTTCAACGATGTGCACTGTGCTGTTCGTACATCTGACTGTACATGTAAAACTGCCCCCCCCCCCTCAAAAAAAAACAAAAAACCTAGGCCACCACCAAAACCTCATCCTGAGTTACTAGCTGCCCTCCTACAGTGGAATAAAAAGCTGACTAATATGTGTGCCTCCCCAGAGGCTCTCTCTCTCCCCCCAATGGGATTTGTGATTTTTAGCGCAAATCCTGTTTTGGGAATATCGCACAGCATAACGTTAGGAAAAAAGGTGTAGTTATTTCCAGTGTTAAAACCTGCAATAATGTGCGTTACACTATTGTAATGCTAAGCAACCCTCATTTTCATTTACTCTGTTCTAATTCTCCCATTTAGGAAAAAAATAAAAACATTGCATACACAACTCGCGATGAGTTATTTATCACAGGCGTTATGGCATTATCGCAGGTGTTAGGGCCCTAATGCCGACGATAAGACCCTAACACGATTTGATAAATGACCTTGTGTATGTTTAGCCTGTTAACTCATAGGCAGGGAATAGGCAAATTGGGGGGGAGTTTTATAGATACATACAGAAGATTGGAAGACTATTTTTTCTTTAGGCAAAATGGGGCAGATTTTTAATCCTATGCACGCAGGGTACATTTGTGTGCACTACCCGGCGCGCACAAATGTACACCCGATTTTATAACATGCGCGTGCTGTCGCGCCCCTGTTATAAAATTCGGGGTCAGCGCGTGCAAGGGGGTGCACACTTGTTCAACTTGCGTGCACCGAGCCCTAGGGGAGCCCCGATGGCTTTCCCCATTCCCTCCAAGGCCGCTCCAAAATTGAAATCGGAGCGGCCTTAGAGGGAACTTTTATTTCGCTCCCCCCCACCTTCCCCCCACCTTCCCCTCCCTTCCCCTATCTAATCCACCCCCCAGCCCTACCTAAATCCCCCCTACCTTATTTAATTTTTTACGCCTGCCTCTTGCAGGCGTATCTTGCGCGCGCCAGCCAGCTGCCGGCGTGCGAATCTCTGGCATGGCCGCTGTGCTGGAGGACTCAGGACTGCCCCCGGACCGCCCCTAGATCGGCGCCACACTCACGACCCCTCCCCCTTCTCGCCCCTTTTTCAAAGCCATGGGACATATGCGCGTCCTGGGGCTTGCGCGAGCTGCTGAGCCTATGCAAAATAGGCTCGGCGCGTGCAGGGGCAGGTTTTCAGGGTTAAGCACATAAGTTACGCGCGTAACCCTTTGAAAATCTACCCCAATATATTTTACATAATTGAAATTGGCAAATAATTTAAATGTATTCAAATATGCTGCTAGATTGCCATTACATTTCAGAAACTTTGCTGCAAAATGTTCTACCTCTTGCCACAAAATATGCTCCTTCGCTAACATAGAAAATTAGAGACCTTGGTGCTATGCGTGAGTCTTAAGAGGAAGTGGGAACCAATGTGCATTTCCTTTCCTGAATCTGATCTTTTATTTTTTATTTTTATTTTTTTATTTATGCACTTTTAGAATAAGAAATCAAAAATTTACAGATATTGTAAATACAAAGGTATATTCTCAGAATAAGTATTACATTGATTATCTGTTTCTAAGAGAGAAATTATTAATAAGGTAATTCTCGAAGTAAGGAAAAGAAACAAGAAGCGGTTATAGGTAAACATGGACTATCCAATCAACAATTGAAAATAAGATTGAAACCTAAATATTTCTATATAGTTGCCACATTTTCCGAGTCTAAGGACTCTTGGGCTAACGAACTCATAAACATTCTTAATTGTGAAACTTCAAAGAAAATACTTTTCTGATTTTGATGCATTATCTTGCATATACATGGGAATTTCAAAATCATCTTCCCCTCCATTTTTTCAATTTCAACTTTTAAGGCAAGAAACTGCCTCCTCCTTAATTGTGTTAGTCTAGAAAGATCTGGATATATCCAAATAGGGGCCCCATGAAATTTTTCTGACCTTTTTCTCATGTAGAGGCGAAAAATAGCATCTCTATCAGCTGCAAACACAAATGTTATATGCATAGTTGCTCTAGTAGTAATAATCGTTTCTGCTGTTGATTCTAAAACTGCCGTAAGATTTAATTGTTGCTCTTCTAGTTTATCATCCACAGTTTTTTTATTTCCTTTAGGTGTAACATAATATATTTTGGAAATAGGTGGAAGAGATTCTTGAGGCGTCTGTAGAGTATTAGTGAGATACTCTTTAAACATTTCCAAAGGAGAAATTAAATCCTGTCTAGGAAAATTTAGGACTCTCAAATTGAGATATTTCAAAGAGTTTTCAATTGCCTCAAGTCTTTTATCACAGAGTATCTCCGTCTTTGTAGATCTTTGATAGCAACTTTCCATCTTGCTTACTCTTTCTTCTAGTTGTTTCTTTTCACCTTCTATTTTAATCACAGCAGATTCGATATTAGTAACTCGTTGGTTAGCTGTTCCTGTTATATTTGTTAATTTAACAATTGCTAATTCAAGTGCTTTAATGGCAGACCAAATAGAGTCCATTGTGATTTCCACAGGTTTCTCCAACTGCAGAGTTATATCACTTAGAATGCTAGGTTGTTGTTGCCCATCCTTAGACAAGGCTCCTTCTCCATTCTTTTCTTTAGAGGAATTATTTAAAGAATCAGAAGATACTGGTAAAGGTGGAGGAGGAGTAACTGGGGCACCAGGACTAAGAGATGTTTCGGCCAGAAGGCTGGTTACCCGCTCCGTGCCCAATCCTTCAATGGCCCCTTTCACCGGTTGATTATTAGGTACTGGTGAAAAGAATGCCTGAATCTGGGGTTGGGTAGGCTCAGATAAGGGAGAGGAAGTAGTAACCTCCCTAATCTTTGCCTTCCTTTTTGTATGTGGCATATCAAGTATTGTACAAAGGAAATATTTTCAACAAAGATAATCCTCAGATCCTAAACTATCTCTCCACAATCTTAATAAAGAAACCTTACTTCTCAGAGTGGAGGTTTGGAGAGAGAGTATAAGGTATTAAATTTTAAGTCTCTAGCTTTACTACCAATCAACAAGAGGTTCAGAAAAACTTAACTTTGCTTATATTTACTACTTACTTACTTACTTGGGGAAGGAGGTCAAAAACCAGCAAAAGAGAAGGACATTTTTCTTTTAGTTGGTTAAAGCCGGCTTGGGCGACGCGTGCTCCTACGTCGACTGCGCAACGTGAATAGTCCATTTTTAAGGACCTCAGGGTGATGTCTCACCCGGAAGTGATCAGGCTCCGTCGGGCAAATTCTCCTCTGCCTCCGGTTCCAGCTGTAAGTTTTACCTTCGTTGTTAACAGCTTGAAGAAAGTTCCTCTCTCCTTCCCCTCGTTTAGGGAAAGCAAAAGCGTCCGTTTTTAAGGACCTCAGGATGACGTCACACCCGGAAGTGGTCAGGCTCCGTCAGGCAAGTTCTCCTCTGCCTCCGGTTCCAGCTGTAAGTTTTACCTTCGTTGTTAACAGCTTGGAGAAAGTTCCTCTCTCCTTCCCCTCTGAATCTGATCTTTTAGCAGCATGTATTTTATATAATTTGTAAGCACGATCACAGTCATTTATTTAATCATTTTATTCTACTTTAACAGCTGAAACTTGTCATCTTGCTCATCTACTCCATTTGCTGTCTAGTTTTTCTGCCAGTATTTATTTAGGGCTGCTCATTAGGAGAGAACTGTTGTGGTCACATGATCTAGATAACTACCAAGAAGTGCCAAAGTCATCACTCATTCATCTAAAGTTTGAGACCACAGCCATAAGATATGTAATTATGTCTTCATATTATTGTTTCACTTTTTATACAAAGGACATCGCATTTTAAAGTTTGTGTCTCTCAACAAATGTATGACATTTTCAGCTCTGAAGTGAGTTGACTGGGCTTCACATATTGGGTCAGAGATTGAAGAGTCTGTATCACTTGATTAAAATGATTTGCTGTGGGGAAAAAATAACACCTTTTGGAGGGAAATAAAGAAGTTCTTGCATCTAATGGGTTGTGCTGCTTGAAGGTTTAAATAATCTTTCAATGAATTGAGCATAAACAAACCACAGTCTGTGATCTAAAGAACTAGAACTAAGAATGTTTAGGTTCCAGACAATGCAAAAAAAGTGAAAGCTCGCCAGACTCTGCTAACCAGATAACAGCTCTACAGATTCAGCATTACAACAGACAAAGTTATTATTAATGTTGAGACCTCTCAGGCCTCCATTAGATGGCCCTAGCCTAAGCCCTGAGTTAGGAAGTTAGGAGAAGAATATACCTTTCTTAACAGCACCTCCATTGAGGCTTGCTGGTGTGGTGAGCTTCTGTGTGGATAAAGGTGGGGTGGGGTGAATATAGAGAGTAGTGTGACATTTTTTGGTTAGCCTTTGAAGGAGAAGGAGCTGTTTCTTTTCTGTCTCCTGTTGAAGGCCTCATGGTCTGAGTCACTGGAAGAAAATCAAAGGCTATTCCCTGTTCAAGAGCCCCACCTGATTGGATAGGTTTTGCCTCAGAATTTAAAGGAAATAAATTATTTAGTGAAGTCATTTCTGAAGTTTGTTTTTTCCTTTTTATGAATCCCTAGTCCTGGCTTGAGGAAGGAATGGGCCCTGTCTTGGGAGGTCACAACCTGTGGAGGGATTGTGGTGACTCGCCACAAGAGAGAGTTTGTTTGCTGGAGTTTTGAGAAGATTTTTTTTTGTACTTTTCCCTGAGTCGGAAGGCAGTTTCTTCTACTACCCTTCCTGCTCGGACTTTGGGGAAAGAGAACATCTGATTTCCCTGGTCACAGGACCTTTCATCCAGAGAGATCCAATGACACAGTTTTGAGAGGAGATCAGGAGAAAGAAGTTTTGTGACATCTGGAAACTCTCCCCCCCCACCCCCCCACTGGAGTCTTTACCCCTGGTTGGTTTTGAACATGTGGAAATCATCTGGACCTCAGGTACTGTCTGAGGAAGGATATCCCCATTTGCATGAGACACTTATCTTTCCAAACTCCAGAAGGTAAGCAAAATCTCAAGGCCCATTCCTGAGGGACACTTTCACAGAAAGAGAGAGGTTTGAGGAAAGCACCAGACTGCAACATGGATGTAACTGGGATCAGTTTTGTTGGTACAAATTGATTAAATTGAACTATTCATAGGACAGTTTAGTTTGGAACACCCAACCAGAGTGTCCTGCCTGTTCTTTTAATTGCATTTACCACCAAATCTCATCAATAACATGCAGTTTAGGCCTCGAACTTGAAAGTTCAACCTGCCCCTCATTTGAAACAATCCACACCCATGGGTAAAAGGATAAGTTATTGAGAATCGGGATTAGTCCTGGGACTGAATGTGGTCCCTGCCTATTTCAGTCAACACCTTGAAATTGGAACTCCATTAATAATGTTTTCTTCTATTCTATATCTGTAAGGAAAATTCTTGGGGAAGAAAGAATTGGGGAACCTAACTTTTAAACCTATCTCGGTGCAGCATTTATGTGTGTTAATGGATGCACAGAGCTTTATGCTAATATTTTATAAAATGGTGAGAGCTGCACAGTTTATAAAATACTGCATAGCTCTGCTCTGAAAGTTCACGCATAGGGCCTGATTTTAAATAGCCTTTACTCGAGTAAGTGGGCTTCTGAAAATTGCTACAATATAGAATTGATCATAGGATTTGCTCGCATAAGTGCACTTTGCTTGAGTAACTGGCTTTTGAAAATTGCTACAAAAGTAGTTACATTTATGTGCATAACTCCTTTTGAAAATTATCTCCGCTTGTTTCAGTATGCGCACATTTTTCCAATGCAAGAAAATGCATACTTTCGCTACCTATTTCATAAACATACTTGGGTATAATTTAGGTGAATAAAAAAATATAACACGCATGCACAGTATCTCCAGTCAATATGTGGAGAAAGGTATTTTATAAAATATGGGGCGGATTTTAAGAGCCCTGCTCGCGTAAATCCGCCTGGATTTACGCGAGCAGGGCCCTGCGCGCCGGTAAGCCTATTTTACATAGGCCTACCGGCGCGCGCAGACCCCGGGACTCGCGTACGTCCCGGGGTTTTCGGAGGGGGGCGTGTCGGGGGGCGGGCCCGGTCGTCGCGGCGTTTCGGGGGCGTGTCGGGAGCGTTTTGGGGGCGGGTACGGAGGCGTGGCTACGGCCCGGGGCGGTCCGGAGGCGTGGCCGCGCCCTCCGTACCCGCCCCCAGGTCGCGCCCCGGCGCGCAGGAGGCCCGCTGGCGTGCGGGGATTTACGTCTCCCTCCGGGAGGCGTAAATCCCCCGACAAAGGTAAGGGGGGGGTTTAGACAGGGCCGGGCGGGTGGGTTAGGTAGGGGAAGGGAGGGGAAGGTGAGGGGAGGGCAAAGGAAAGTTCCCTCCGAGGCCGCTCCGATTTCGGAGCGGCCTTGGAGGGAACGGGTTAGGCAGCGCGGCTCGGCGCGCGCCGGCTATACAAAATCAATAGCCTTGCGCGCGCCGATCCAGGGATTTTAGTGGATACGCGCGGCTCCGCGCGTATCTACTAAAATCCAGCGTACTTTTGCTTGAGTCTGATGCGCAAGCAAAAGTAGGCTGATCGCGCTTCTTTTAAAATCTACCCCACAGTGTGTATTCTATTTTGAAAATACTTGCCATTACCTCTGTCAGTTCACTCAGTCTATCTCCAGTTCATCTCGACTCTCTACCATTTCACCCTGATCTCCCACCATCCTGATTTCCCATCCAAAAACTGCAGCTATGTCTAATTTCACTTGCGCCAATTAGCAAGTATAAATATATATGAATGTTTGGCAATGTCTACATCTCTTACAAAATAGCAATTATTTGCATACTTCTGAATCTTATCCTGGAACACCCCTACCCTATCTCTTTTTTCCATCAGTAAAATGTGCACACAAAATGGCAAATACGTATGTACTTTTGACATTTATAAAATAGCATATTTGTGAGTATTTGCTACTTATGTGCATATATGCTATTTTAATGCACAAAAACCCTTTGAAAATGCACAACAAACTACAGATTGCAGGGTTAGAGCACATCCTACTTGTGTTCATACGCTATTACGATTAATTTTTAGACATTCCCATTGAATGGCATTTTAGCATGCATGACCGATTTTTAACACTATGAATGCTAAAACATTTTTAGCCTGAATTTTAATGCATAGCCTCTATCTTCTTTCAGCTTTATCTTTATTTACATTTAAATTTAAATCAAATGTACAAATATATGAAACAGAAATAAAAATGAAGTACATTTAAGATACTAGCATAAAAGTAGGAAACCTTTGGTTTCCCTAACTAAAAGGAGAGGACAAATTGAATGGGGCGGTTCTTTATCATCCCATAGACCCATCTATCCTCACGGATGTTTAGTTCAGCTTCTGTCCAGACTGGTTGTAGATTTTTAATACAGCTTCACTGGAAGTAGGTTGCTTTCAGTCTCCCGTTTGCTAATTTTTTTAAGTTATGGGAAAGGAGTAAGGAAGTTTTTCCATTTAGGAGTCAGCCTCCCATTGTCTTGTCTATCCAGCCCTTAAGTTGTTTTTAGACTCTTTTAAGCCAATTTGAACAATTCCCTGTGAGAGCCTTGGTACTCATTCTCAGAGGATTGGGGCATCCCTGTGAAAGATTAGATCATGTGTTGGGGAAGATTCTGGCAGCCTTCTATCTCTCCTCCAGAGGATAAAGCTGTCTGGAGACCCGATGCAGAGGAGGAAGTATATTGTTGAATTAATTGTCTTTTTGCACTATCTCCTCTGGAGGCAAAAATGTTTTATTCCACCCTTCCTGCTTCTGGCTTGATTTTTTCCCCCTGTTTGGATTTAAATAATATTTTTGTTCCACTTGGAGCTGATGGCCCTTGGTAGCCGGGACTCAGTAAACCAAGCCAATTAGAAAGTGAACTCTTTTATCCTGAAAGAAACAGAAGCGTAGAGAGATTCATCTAAAGGAAGGGATCCCAGTGAAGTGCACTACAGGAAAGAAACTAAAGGATACAAAGCAAAAGTAACAAGAACATCGTTGCTGCTGTGTGAAGTATTACATAAGGGGAGAGTGAGGTGCCCACCAGGCACTGCCTAAGGAGTTGTAGCGATTAAACAGGATTTTGAAAGAGGATTAAATCTGGGACTAAGTTCTAATAACATATTGGGACTATATATAAACATATTTTAACCACCTCCAGTGGGAAGAGCTGAGAAATTAGTTTCAATCTAAAGGAATTTTGGATCTGTTGGAATTGGAGAAAAGAAGGAGTTCTGTGTAAATACAGAACTTTCAGTAGAAATAGAGATTTTTCCAAAAAGCAAAATCACAAGTTTATTATATCTTCTTGCTTTCTTATTATTTATTAGAGATGTGCATCGGGTGCCCGATCGTTTTCGCTTTCGGGTTCGTGTGGCTGTGGGAAAATCTTGTTTTCCCACGGATCGGCATTTTTATTTTCTTCAAAAATTGTTTTCGGCTTAGTGCGCTCTAACGGGGGTTAGTGAGTGGTAACTCCCATTAGCGCGCACTAACAAAAATAACAAAAAATAACAAAAAGTAATAAAAATTAATGTTTTTTTGTTAGTGAGCACTAACGATTTTTGAACAAAAATTCGGGGAAAATGCAATCGTTTTATCGGTTTCCCGATCCATGACGATTTAGGAAATATCATACGAATTTCCTAATTATCAAAAAACAATTGCACATCCCGATTATTTATTTACTTGAATTAAGAAGTAAATAAAAGTAAATTAAAGCAAATTAAAGCATAAAAATTATTGTCATCAAAACAACATTATTGTCATCAAATCAACTATCAGTAAAATAGATGGAAACCACAATTCTTTTCATTGTATGTTTAATGGATATGGAGACAGTTTAATTAAGCACTGCTATATTCAAAGGATGGAGATGGGCTGTTATTGCAGAAAAGCAGGGTATAAGAACCATTGTCCATCCCTACAGTTGGAATCATGGGACTCAGAAGTGAAGCGATCTGATGGGGTGAAGGAGAGATTAAGAGACAGTGAAAGATTGGTGTGCAGAAAGAGTCTGTCACTTTTCTTTCTTCTATGTGCCCCTGGGTATAAGTTAAAGGATCTGCCCCACCCGGGGGTTACAGAAGAAAGAAAATTACAAACTGTAGTTGCAATGGAGAAGGTACAGAGAAGGGCAACCAAAATGATAAAGGGGAAGGGACAGCACCCCTATGAGGAAAGGCTGAAGAGGTTAGGGCTGTTCAGCTTGGAGAAGAGACGGCTGAGGGGGGATATGATAGAGGTCTTTAAGATCATGATAGGTATTGAACGAGTAGATGTGAATTGGTTATTTACACTTTCGAATAATAGAAGGACTAGGGGGCATTCCATGAAGTTAGCAAGTAGCACATTTAAGAATAATTGGAGAAAATTCTTTTTCACTCAATGCACAATAAAGCTCTGGAATTTGTTGCCAGAGGATGTGGTTAGTGCAGTTAGTGTAGCTGGGTTCAAAAAAGATTTGGATAAGTTCTTAGAGGAGAAGTCCATTAACGGCTATTAATCAAGTTTACTTAGGGAATAGCCACTGCCATTAATTGCATCAGTAGCATGGGATCTTCTTAGTGTTTGGGTACTTGCCAGGTTCTTGTGGCCTGTTTTGGCCCCTGTTGGAAACAGGGCGCTGGGCTTGATGGACCCTTGGTCTGACCCAGCATGGCAATTTGTTATGTTCTTATGTTCTTATATAAAAAAACAATCTCCGCTTCAAGAAGCACAAAAATAGCAAATATATCCTGAAAAAATCCCACTCTATAATGTGCTCAATTATTTTATGTGAATGAAAAAAATGAAAAACATTTTTTTTCATTCACATAAAATAATTGAGCACATTATAGAGTGGGATTTTTTCGGGACTTATGTTCTTATATACATACTTCACATGAGACCAATATTGCAGGAGATCTCAAAAGAAAAATACCTAGATGGATTGTAAGCAAAATAATGAGAAAAAGGCAAAAATAAATCCATTATTTGAATTCCATCAACTTTACCATATATCTTGATATAAGAAAGCCATAGTGCTAGTTCAGGAAAATTTCAATTGGGATGGTTCAAACAAAATATACTCAACTGCAGCCAACACTACAAAAGAGGAGTGGGATCTGGGGGTGATTGTATCTGATGATCTTAAGGTGGCCAA
Organism: Rhinatrema bivittatum; assembly: GCF_901001135.1. Lineage (NCBI taxonomy): Eukaryota > Metazoa > Chordata > Amphibia > Gymnophiona > Rhinatrematidae > Rhinatrema > Rhinatrema bivittatum. The sequence goes on along the minus strand of NC_042621.1, from coordinate 246,999,363 downwards.
ACAAGTAGATAAAGTAATGGAAAAAGCCAAAAAGATGCTTGGCTACAGAGGGAGAGGAATATCAAGCAGGAAAAAGGAGGTGATATTGCCCTTGTCCAGATACCTACTTAGACATCATTTGGAAAACTGTATACATTTCTGGAGGCTGCACCTTTAAAAGGATGTAAACCAGTTGGCGTAGGTCCAGAGAGTGGCTACTAAAATGATCATTGGTCTTTGTTGTAAAGTATATGAGGATAGACTCAAAGATCTAAACATGTACATCCTAGAGGAAAGGCGAGATAGAGGAGATATGAAAGAGACATTTAAATATCTCAAAAGTTTTCATTAACAGGAGGATAGCCTCGTTCAATGGAAAGAAGGCTCTAGAAAAAGGGGTCATGGGATGAGGGTGAAGGAGGATAGTCAAGAGTAATCATAGGAAAAATGTCTTTACAGACAGGACAGTGGATGTATGGAACAGCCTCCTAGTGGAGGTGATGGGGTAAAAATGGAATCTGAATTCAAGATAGCATGCAATAAATGCAGGGAATCTCTGAGGGAATAATGGGAATTGGAAGGATGAGATAAATTGCACAGATGGGCAGACTAGATGGGCCATATGGTCTTTTCAACTATTATATTTCTATGTTTCTATGATAGGGATAGAACCTCTTAGAAACATGAAAAAGCTCCAATGGGTAAAGAAGGTGAATAATGGGAAAATTCAATTCTGAAAGATTCATGCTGAATTTTCCATGTTTTTCCAGTCTGCAATGCACCACTTTTTGATCCTGTAACAGATCTGCCTGGACTGACATCATCTAGTTAATAGAAGTGTCCATTTTTCAAATTCTGTTCTCTTGGGATGCCACCCTAGCCTCCTGGGTGTGAAACCGAGAATAAATATCAACAGTAAATGAGACTAAAAATTTGTTCTAGTGAAGCCATCACATTTCAAATGCTCTCCAAGCTGACTATGAAGGATTTAACCAATGGAACTCTCATCTTGAGCTCAGAAATAGATGAAGAAACCTTATGTAATGCAGACATTGTCCCCTAGCGACCACATGCAGCTTTTTGCCACTGCTTCCTTTGGCCTAGGGGAATTAACACTTGAATCCAATTCCCCATTTGCTGCCAACTCCCAATGCAATCGCTGCTTTTCTTTTCACCCATCGCTCCTTGCAAGATCTAGTTCTCCCTTGGATGACACCCTTGGATGACAAGGCCTGAACTCAATGAGTGAGAGTCAACTGCTCTGTCCATGGAGCCTTTCATATTGTAGGCACTAGTGTTGCATGACCATAAAGGCCTTCAGCAAGATGCCAGCAATGCCAGAATCTGATGGCACCAAACGTAAAGCCTGGTTATGCTCTGGAATGTCTGGTATAACTGAGGTTTATGGGTACTCTGAGGACGTCCCCCAACCAATCCTTTACAAAAATACTCAGTCCATAGACTTAAAGGAAATAATCTCTGTCTATTCACATGTCTATTCAGTTGTCACCATTTTGGATCTCCACTCTTCTGTGCCATAGTCTTTCTTATAGCTGTTGTGAATGAATCTTTTTGTTGAAGAAAAAGTAAAGAAACAGAACTTTAAGAACAGTACAAGGAGATTTAGTGACCACAGTTATCTGATTCCAGTTTTAAGTCCATATACATTTTATTCAGTACCTTCCATTTGCCATTGGTTTCTTTTGGTCTAGCTATGTGAAATTATAATGGTAAATCCAGCTCCCTCATTAAGTCAGAAACAACCATCAAAACTGTCACTTCCATTTCCTGCAAAGGAAAAACACTTCATACAAGGAATGCATAGATTACAGCTGAATTATAAATGAGAATTGGTATTTTGTAAGATACAAATCGGAACATTCTCCATAATGTTAGAATACCAAGTTTATCTCAATAGTGTGGAGTATTAGGTCCTTGGAGATCCCCGTATTCTCCTGAGATGACTTCAGCATTGCATTACTGCTATCACATATCCATTATATGTATGCTTTCAGACAAGTGGAAACAGTTTCAGAAAAACAATCTGGAGTTCTTGGCTTGAAACTCAAATCTGCTGTCAAGGCACACTGATTGGCTTCAAAGAGAACTTATTCAATCCACACAAGTATATTGTTTTTGGATTATTAGAAGGAAAAATATGGCTGTTATCAGTTTAAATTTATTTGCCAACAGTTTCATGTGGCAGTTGAAAGTAGACAAAAGTAAGCAGAATAGTATGGAGTTTTTTTTTAAATTTATTTTACATATTGGTCCCTTTTCTTTTCTTCGCTGGAATTATGTCTCCAAGTATTGGTTACATTTTACTTGCTGTAATGCAATCTTATTTTATCATCTGAGAAACAAGGTCAACTAACTGTTTTAAGGCAGGTTAAGAGTTAGAGTAACCAAATATAAATATTAAATACTGTGATTTACAACTCCACTCTCATTAAGGTCTTCCTTAGAAGGCACACATTTTATGGAACACAGGGGACCTTTAGAATGGGTCAGAGATCTAGCTCTACAAGCTGGCATAGTGTAGTAGCTTTCTTCCACGTACTGTAAAGTGCTAGAATACTGAAGCAATTCATCAGGAAATATTGGCTTCAGTAATAATGCATCACCGCAGCAGATAATGTATGCCGCTGCTATGCAGAGAATGCCTATACTGTAGGCCCTGTCACAACTTTTTATTTAGCTGAAGGATTCTAATTATGTGCTTGATCATTTCAGATCAAATGGTCCCGCTGAATGATTTCCATTTTTAGAACAGTATCAAAAGAATTTGTTATGGTTAATACATAAAAGTTGCACAATGTGATGGCTTTCCTTTCTGTTCTCTGTGTCGACATCAGGGTTCACTCTGTTAAGACATTACAGCCCCTTTTTGTTAAAAAGCATGGAGTTCTAGTCTCAGGTACAGAACAGAATGTTGTCATCCAGTTGCTTCTACATCAGATTTTTACTATTAGAAGTATAGTAAACATTCAAGTAAACTAAATTGATTTCACTAAATGTCTAGGTTCCTTTTGTAAGCAGGAGAATAATCCAGATAAAGTTACCTGAGTAACTTTAGTCAGGTATTAAGCAGAACATAACTGGATACACATTCCACTGACCATGCCTGGCTAAAGTTATCTGAACAACTTTAGGACAGCTCTCCAGGTCGGCCAGACATACCTAGATAACATCACCCAGTTAATGCTAATATCAGCGCTAACTATTTTTGTCTTTTGATATTTTAATGATGAATTTATTTTATTGAATTATGTTTGTTTGATTTTGTATATCGCCTAGGGCCTACTGCATAGGCGATTAAGACATTTTAATAAACATAAGCATAAAGTTAAGGCCCGTGCCTGGATTGCCCCAACACTGCCTCTTTTTAATCTATGTAGAAGTCGATATTCAGCTGCAGAGTTAGCTATAAGGTTAACTTAACTGGGATATTCATTGGCATGGCCGTGCCGCTGAATATCCCTGGCTATCTTAAAGTTAACTAGTTATGTGCAACTGGCAAACTTCAGGACAGCCCTATGGCTGCTCTGAAAGTACATGCATATCTTTCAGTATATGCTGGTATTTCCAATGCAAAAAAGCATTCTTTGTTTTATAAATGTACACGCATATATTTTAAGTGAATAAAAAAATATTACTTTTATGTGTAATAACCCTGATTTATATGCAGAAGCAGGCAACTTATAAATTATGTGCATATACCATTTTAAAAATACTTGTATTCACACCTGAAGTCACCAGTTCGATGATACTTTTGTCAGTTCACACAGTCCATCTCCCATTCACCTAGATCCTTTGGCATTCACCCTGAATGTCAAACTGCAACCAACAGACAAGTCCTATTTCACTTGTGCCAGTCAATGAGCAGGTGTAAAAGCATACGAATAAGTTCAGTAATGTATAAGTGTATATTTCTTATAAAACAGCATCTGCCACACGTACTTTTGAACCACGATCCAGAATGCCCCAACCCGCCTTTTTTTTTTCTGCCAATGAAATGTATTCGTGAAATGGAAAACACATGCATTCGCTTGACATTTATAAATAGCATATCCATAGTTAGTTACTTTATTTGACATACAGCCTTTCCATAGTATATCAAGGCAGTTAACATTAAAAATATAACCTGCTATTTTTTTCATAATAGTGCAAATCCTCCCACTTCACATTCCTCATGCTGCCCTGTCCCCATGCACCACAGTGTAAGCCAACACAACTTTCAGATTAATTTCTGCATAAGTGTTTTAGATTGTGTAAACATTGTTGAGTCAAATGTTTTGTATTTGATTTCCACATGAAGATATTTGTTTTCTTACATTGTCTGGTTTCAGAAAGTAAAGCTGGCCTTTTTGTTAAGTTTCTTTATAAATATTTGATATGTATCTGTCTTTAATTAGGTTGTAACAGTATTAAAGTGGCAAAGAGTCTTTCCATTTCACAAATTGGACTTGAGAGCCACAAACAAATTAATTTGTGTCTCAAGGTTTTGACTGGGTCTTTTGGTCTACTCTAGCACTAACCCAAGGCTCCTGACCCTCTGGATTTCAAATGCCTGAGGGTAAAAAGCAATTATAAAAACATGACTCTCCCAGATCAGCTTTCAACTCTGCCTTGTCTCTGTTTTATTGATGGGAGATTGAAGGAAGATTCAAATCAGCCATCCTTCAATTCTTTACCAGCAGCAAAATGCTGGAAATCATTAGCTTTTTCTGTGTAAATAATAAGACTTTGTCCTGTCTTATTATTCAAAACTGACTATTTTGTGACTCAAAAAGGGCATTTTGAATAATTATTCCCTATTTTCAACCCATATATATATTTTTTTTAACTTTTAAAATGTATTCCCCCTACAATCACATTTACAGTTGATTAAATGATTTTGAGTGGGGGATGCACTAACTGTACCTTTAGTTGCATAGAATATTCCGAGTACATGTAAAGTGTTCCCAGGTATGAAATTATAATTCATGTACAGGATTCCCATCTCATCCAGGTCAACATGAAGAGGCTTCTCCATGCCTGGCTTTGCTCCATTACATTCTGGGAGATGTATTCCCACATTTCTTAGGGAAATCTGAACTAAATTCCATTCTTACAATGGGAAAGAATCCCAGGATTCTCTCAGCCTCTTTGGGTTGACCTAAGTGAGGTAGAAACACTACTCATAGAAGGAGACACCAATTAACAATTTACAGTATTGTACTGACCTTACAAAAGAAAGATTAGGGCTGTGAGGAAGCTCTTTGTTCTCTTTCTTAAATAAGATAAGGTATTGTAGGCAATGCAATAACTATTGCTGCAATTATCCAACCAAACTGGAACAGATGGCATCTTGTTTTCATTCCTGACAACTGTAGTTTGGCTGTCTTATTAGGAACTCTGATGTTCAAATTTTGCTTGTGATGAAATTTCCTCTTCAGTTCAACTATAATGCATAGTGACGTACTGTAAATAATGCAGCACGCTAGCCTGAGCATAAGCAGTCAGTCAACTTGGTTCTTTCACAGCTATCTGACTTTTTTGTCTTCTGCTTTATTTTTGTTTGTTTACATTTCATTTTCTTTTTCTAAATACCTTTCTACAAATATGTAATATTCACTGTAAGCTGGTACATTTCCCGACAGCCCTTGACTCGGGTGGCCGCAGCTGAAAAGCAGAATGGGTCAGATATGATTAACTAAAACACATGGCCTGTCCATGGACCACATGCACTAAAGTGATTTTCCCATTTCTATGAGGAAAAAAAGGTCTTAGGATATCTGGCCCCATGTTACATTTTTTTTAAACCATTTTCTGCTGTTCTTTGTCTATGAGAAAGTAAACATATGCAAGTACAGTAGGTTGGCATTCATACCTTTTGCTCAGTGACAATAAAAAGACATTGTATTTGAATGATGGATACCTGTAGCCTGGTGTGGCATGTCACTGCTAAATAAACGCAACACTAGGTAAAAAATAGCCCTAGTGCTGTGCTGACATGAATAATTTAGGGATATATCCTTTATTGTCAAATTAATGTGGCTGATCTCAATTCAGAGGATGTTGCTAACTTGAAGAGGGGGTGGGGGGAGCTGAAGATGTTGTCCTTGGTCTGGGACTGATGTCTTACCTTTAACCATAGTGTCCTGATTCTTCTGTCCTCCTTCCTCAGGGACATCTCTATCCTCCTCATTTCAATGGAAAGAGTTTTTCATGGTTTCCTGTCTGAAGACCTCCAGTTCCTCTCTTCCACTGTCGACATATCCCTTCAGCAGGTAGTGTGTTTAGCAATAGGTTTCAGTTGTATCTGTTGCATTCTTTTCCTCAGCCTCCATGGCTGCTGCCTTCTCTTCTTTTTTCCTTATGGGTATTCTTCTCCTGTCTCTTCTCCATACTCTCTTCACCCTCATTCCCCTGCCACGTGTCTTTCATGAGCTTCTGTGATGGTGCAGCCTTGATCAAGTTTGAGTTGGTACTCTAGGATTCTAGGGCATCTGCTTTTCCTGGGTAAGCTATCTAAAAGATGGTGTGTCTCTGAGGTGGCTTACTAACTCACTGCTGACTTGATTCCTTTGTATGTGTATTTTATTTCATTCTAAGTTCTACTTTCTGATTAGTTCTGTGTTTTGTGCTTTGCCTATCATGTTTCCTGCTTTTAGATTGATCCAGCAGTTGCCCAGCTCCTTACACTTGGTATTTCAGACTTACCCTGAGCTGGGATCTTGTCTGTCTCTTATGATCTGGTCTTGAAGCTTGACAATGTCTTTATTTTTTGCCTTGTTCCATGCCTTATTCCTGGAGAACCTGCTTGCCTGGACTACCTGGTTATATACCTTTTCTCTGCCTTAGTACTTTCCTTTCCCATATCTACTCCCAGTTTGTCACCTACTAGCAGGACTCGGAATCATACATTACATATACGCAGATTATATACAGCTACTGCTACCTATTGTAAACACTATTGAAGAAACAATGAAACTTGCCAATATGTATCTTGAAATAATCAAACAGCTCTTAAATCAGATGGAACTGGTTATAAACATCGACAAAACAGAATTCTTACACCTTGAATGTAAAAACATACATCATATACAACCAACATCCACTATCAAAAATACTCAAACCATAGAGTTAGCAATAAAAGTACGAAATCTAGGAGTAATAATTGACCCCGAGCTAAACATGAAACAACACATCTCACAGAAAATAAAAGAGGGATACACAAAACTAATGATCCTGAGAAGACTAAAACCTCTACTAACGCTAAACAATTTTCACACAGTTCTACAGGCAATGATATTCGCAAGCACAGATGATTGTAACTCCCTGCTTTTAGGATTATCACAATCCACGATTCAGCCACTACAAATATTACAAAATTCAGCCGCTAGAATTTTGACTGGCAAAAATAAGAATGACCACATTACAGGAACACTCACCAATCTACACTGGCTTCCACTTGAACAAAGAATACAATACAAGACACTTTGTATAATTCATAAACTAATACACGATGAAAAAGCAGACTGGCTTAACACTGCACTGCCCGTACACGTCCCACAAAGAAACCCGAGATCTGCTAATAAGGCTTTACTAACTGTCCCCTGTTGCGATCCCCCCTGCTGCTGCGCTGCAGGAGGTCTCTTACCTTCCTCCAGAGGCCGCTCTGAAGCCAGGGCCTCGCCTGCGCATCATCCAGGACTTGCTCCAGGGCCTGAGAGGCCTAGCTGCTCCTGAGGCATGCCTGTGGCTTGCAAGCCTCAGCGTTTGGACTTCCTGCTTCCAGCCACGCCCGTTTCTCTAGGGGCTGGCCCGCAGCTCTCTACCCTAGTTATAGGACCAGCGGTGGGCGGTCCTGGCAAGCTCCTCCCAGGGAGTTGCCTTCTACCTCCAGTACTTAAGGACTGTCTGTTCACTTGCACCCGGCCTTCGGATTGGGTTACACAGTTGCCTGTGGCCTCTCCCGATCCAGGTCCTCCGTGGCGCCGACTCCTGCTTGTTGTCAGCCTGCCTTGACTCCGGTCCGTGACTCTGACTCCTGCTTGTCTTCAGCCTGCCTTGACTCCGGTCCGTGACTCCGACTCCTGTTTGTCTTCAGCCTGCCTTGACTCCGGTCCGTGACTCCGACTCCTGCTTGTCTTCGGCCTTCGGATTGGGTTACACAGTTGCCTGTGGCCTCTCCCGATCCAGGTCCTCTGTGACTCCGACTCCTGCTTGTCGTCAGCCTGCCTTGACTCCGGTCCGTGACTCCGACTCCTGCTTGTCTTCAGCCTGCCTTGACTCCGGTCCGTGACTCCGACTCCTGCTTGTCTTCAGCCTGCCTTGACTCCGGTCCGTGACTCCGACTCCTGCTTGTCTTCAGCCTGCCTTGACTCCGGTCCGTGGCTCCGACTCCTGCTTGTCGTCAGCCTGCCTTGACTCCGGTCCGTGACTCCGACTCCTGCTTGTCTTCAGCCTGCCTTGACTCCGGTCCGTGACTCCGACTCCTGCTTGTCTTCGGCCTTCGGATTGTGCATTACAGTTGTCTGTAACCTTGCCGGTCCAGGTCCTCCATGTTTCCTGATGTCTGCCTAGACGTGTTTCCTGATGTCTGCCTTGACGTGTGCCTGTTGTCTGCTCCTGTTCCTGCCAGCCGAAAGGGCTTCGGATGTGAGTATCCCAGCATCGGAGTTCCTGTTCGCCTGGGTCTTCCCCGCGCCCTCCTTCTCAGCGTGGTCCGCGACCAGCCTTCCTAGGCTGTGTAGGGCGCGTCTGGGACAGGGTGGTCCGCGACTCAGTCCCACGGGCGGGCTGAGTAGGGCGCCCTGATGGACAGTGCAATGTTCCCGTCCAGCCTTGTCTACAGTGTCTGCTTCAGCCCTTGTCCGGATGTCTTCCTGTCTCTGCCTTGACCTGGTTCCTGAGCCTTCTGTCCTGTTGGGCCCTGGAGTGGCCAACAGGAGGGATTCGTCCCACGGGCTCTTGAGCTTCTGCCAGCCGAGGGGGCTTCGGATGTGAGTATCCCAGCATCGGAGTTCCTGCTCGCCTGGATCCTTCCTGTGTCTCGCTTCAGCCCTTGACCTGATGTCTCCGTCTTGCTTCAGCCTGCTTCTGCCCCGTTTGATGTCTTCTGCTAAGGACTCTGTCTGCCCTCGCCTCTGTCCGGCCTGCTGCCCATTGCCGTTCCCTGCGGCAGGTCCGAAAGGGCAGGGAACAGTCGGAGGACCGTTCATTAGTCAACTTCCCCGTGTTGGCTACCATGGGCATGCAGGTCCGGCTGAGGGTCGGACTCCCTGCTTCTGTTCCTGCCTGCCTGGCTCACCATGCCTGCTCAGCTCACCTCCCACGGTGTGGCCTTGGGCTCCTCCTGGGGTCCTGCCGTGGCCCAAGGGCTCACCACCTGCCCGAGACGACCGCGCCCGCGGGCGCTCGTAACAGTCCCCTCTGTCAAATCAGCACACCTCACGCAAGTAAGGGAAAGAGCACTGTCACTGGCTAGCCCTGTGCTATGGAACACCATGCCTCTCGAAATAAGGCTGCAGAGAAATCTGAAAATATTCAAAACCAATCTGAAAACCTGGCTATTTAAACAAGCTTTTTACAAAGATAAAGATAAGGAAAAAAACAGTTGAATGATAAGGACGCACCAAACTAGAAGTTAGTACTTGTAACCTACAAATGCATTTTAATATTAAATCAAATCTGCCTAATATGTTCTTAACAAACAAGCTTAACGTACAACACATAGTATTTTTTTCTATTAATTTGTTACTGCTCCACGATGGCACATGGTTAATTTGTAATCTATACCACTCACATTTTTTCATTATCATGCCTTTTTGTAAACCCGATGGTTATCTAACTCAATGACGGTATAAGAGTTTCTAAATAAATAAATAAATAAAGGTATGGTGCTACTTCATTTGGAGTTTCCTTGCTTTATGGACTTGCTTTGTTGTTATATGTACTGTGAGAGACTGTTTGTGTTAAATATGTAGAGGTCCTGTTAAATCTTTACCAGAATCAGATCTCTATCAGTAACCAAGAGGAATCTTCCATTTAGTCTGGGAAGTAGAGAAGTAGTTATTATGGGTGTGTAGCTCCCCTATGTGGAGCCTTGAATAATGTGCTCCTATGAATATATAAACCTTTGCCAACATTTTAGGGTGTGGAATCTTAAGTTTAACCTTCCAGGGCAGAAGTATCAATGGCTGTTCCCTGGTTTTGTTTATTTTTAAAGAGGAAGGCCTCTGGATTGATACTGGGTTTGGAGAGGAGACACACAGCTTTCATCTTTTTGAAGGACTGGGACTGAATCAGTGCAAACCATGTCTGAAAACCTATTAACTTTTGGGTGTCTGGAGATAAGAGATTTTTCCACCTTCCTCATCTCATGTTTTGCCTTCCCTCTTTGAGTCTTTTATTTGGCCACATGCAGAGAGGCTGAGTGTATGTGAACCAAAGGAGTGGCGTTTCTCAGCTAGAGAACACAGGCAGACTTTGAGTAGCTCTGAAGAGGCGTTGATTTTCATGCATTGCTGGAGGAAAGAGTGAAGAGGAGAGAAGGAGGCTGGGCTTATTAGTAGGTTCGCCACCATCTCAAGGAGATTGAAGTAGAAAAGAAGTACCAAAGGTGAGAAAGGAGAAGGAAGAATAACTTCAGGAGAGGTGAGAGTAATTGGAATTTCTTCTGTTTGGACTTTGATTAAATTGAACAAATGGAGCTATTCCCTATCAATTGGGAGGGAGCTTAAAAACTGCCATAATATTGATTGGAGAAAAGTTGGACTTTAAATTGAACCATCCTAATAAATTGAACCATCCTAATAAACAGAAGAAAGGTCACAAATCTACTTAAACTATTGTGCACTCTGCAAAAAACTTTATTCATTTTGTCACAAAAATTGTTCAAGCTCTGCAGTCTTTTCCCTTGCATAATTTTGAAAGTAGAGTCCTATGAGGATCTACCGTGTTACTAAAATTAAATATAAAAAAGCATTATTTTACTTTCTTTCAAAAGCAGTAGAACTGATGACATGTTTATTTTATGCAAAACTTATTGTATGTGTAAGGAAGCTTAAGATTTACTATCAGGTAAATGGTGTGCTATGTCTAACATTCAGAACTTTCCAGAAATGGAAGGATCAAGGGGGTTTAGGTTTCCAGGTGAGTGATAGCAGCGTTCTTTCCCTTTGGGGTTGGGCTATCATCTGAGACTCCTTCCACAAACACTTGGAAGGATTCTTCACTTTTCAGTTCTAAAGAGGTTATAGGTGTGAGCCAGAAGGACCAGCAGGGAGCAAGGTCTAGCCTAGGTTTCCAGTATAGATTTTGGGAAGAAAATGAACTCTTCTGTAAGTATAAAACGTTTTCCTGAGCATTTCTAACCACCTAAACCAAATGGAAGGATTTGATTTGGCCCAACCATTCCAGGCTATCACTATATTGAGGAATTTCATGAGAGACTCTATACCCTTTCTTAGGAAGAACCACAGAAAGCCTGGGGAAGAGCATGCAGTGTTTGCAATGAGGGAGAAGACTTAAGCTGAATAAGCACAGTGTCTGCATAAAGTGATTTTGAGACTTTGGTGATGAAGTGTAAGCTATTTTGCTCTGCCTGTTGTATTTTCCTGGCCTGAGAAATTTTATTTTGTGTTGCTGGAGATTTTGCCAATTTATTTTTTCAATAAACTTAGTTCTGTTTGGAGCCTACTATTGGTGTGAACTCTTATGGGTTTTTTTGTGCTTTGTGGAATCTCCTGGTGGCCTTGTAGGAGTATTCCTGTCCCTATTCCATGGACCCAGCAGTAGATATTTCTTCCCCTTCCCTATTTGAACAATTCAGATCTCTGCAGTAGTGGAAGATGACCATGAGCGGTTTACAAAAATGGCACCTGTGATTAGCGCCCACATGCTCCAACCATGTCGGCAAGTTTCAGTGAAAACTGCAATTAATTTGGTGCAGAAACAGCTCCATTGTGCTTTTCTGCATATTTACCAGTTCTTTGAAAACAACTGCTTTTCTCACCAGTGAGCTTGAGGGACTATCAAGTAGAGAGCAAAAGCATGCGTCGCCACAGAGGAAGAACTATGTAGAAAGCATCTGATGTCACGGTCATGCCCCAGGAGATGCCCAGGAGCAAATCTGAAGAAGCCTGGCATGATAAGGAGCAGGAACTGGAAATGGATATTGCTACCATTTTAGAGAAAGTGTGGAGAGAGGCAGAGTATGATTGTGAGAGCAGAAGGAAAATTACTGAATTCCATCTATTGTGTCAAGATCATTCTGCTCAGTGCTAGAATGACCTAGAGCCTGCTAGACTGAGTTTGGCCCTCTATTGAAGAAGGTGTTATCATTGGGCAGTTTGAGTGTTGTGGATTTCACTGATAGGGATGTGCAGGAAAAAAAATTTGTTTTAGTTTTTCAGTTCATTTTTGGGAAAACATTTTTCCCACAAATTTTGATTTGTGGATTGTTTGTTTTGTTTCATTCATGTAAAAAAATCAAATCAAGCAATTAAAAAAAAATGGCAAAAAAATGAAAATGAGCCTTCCATCCCACCTTCCCAGACAAATGCTTGGGCCAAGATCCCCTCAACTCCCACTTACCCTGTCCATTAGGGATCCACCGGCTCAGACTAGGCCAAAGCCTCGGATTTGTGTAGGCTGAAGCTGCAGCAGATCACAATGGCCTTGGCCTACACAAGGTCAAGGCTTTAGCTTAGTCCTAGGCATGATGCCTGGGCCTTGGCCGAGGCTGGACCCAGGCCTGACCCCACGGCCCAGCCCAGATGCTGGGTCCCGACGCCGGAACCTCAGCTGAAACCAGGTCTGACACAATGACCCAACCTCAAGGTCATGTCCCAATGCCAGGACCTAGGCCTGGACACAGGCCAGACACCACAACCCAATCCAGAAGTCAGGTCTCGACACTGGGGTCTAGGACTGGACCCAGGCACAATGTCAGGGCCTCAGCTGGAAGGCTGAGTCCCAACATTTGGGCCTCATCCCAGGGTCAGGGTCAGACCCAGGCCTTGGAACCCAGGCCTGGGAGCTCCTCTTCATGTGTCCTCCTCTTTACTTGCAAGCACAATGACGGCTTGCAATCCGGTAGCATTGCACTGGAGTTAATTAACTCTGGTGCATTCACTCCAGCAGACAGCACCATTTTCATGTACAGGACCCAGTCTCCAGGTCATGTTGTGGCATTGGGTCTGTGTCCAGGCCCCTGCCTTGGGTTGGGTCACAGCATCTGGCTTGGGTCCAGGCTGAGGTTCCAGCATCGGGACCCGGCCTCTGGGTCAGGTCACAGCATTGAGCCTGGGCCTTGGTCTGGGTCCTGGCCTAGGCTGAGACCCCAGTTACAGGACCCTGGATTGATGAATACCTGACGGATCAGGTAAGGTTTTGCTTTTTTAATTTTCAGGGGTTGTGCATGGGTCTAGGCCACGGTCCCTGCTTTGAGCCTTGGTCTATGCCCGAGCATGATGCCAGTGCCTCAGCCTAGGACCAAAGCCGGGGCTTCACCTAGGGCATAAGTCACGGCCCCTGCTTTGGCTTTGGCCCTATGCCATAGGCGAGGCCCACAAATCTAGGTCTGATGCATTTGTTTACAATGAAACGAATGAATAAGGTTTGTTTTATTTGGGGAGCTCCTGATTTGTTTTGGGGAACCTTGAATGAAACAAATTAGTTTTATTCATTATGTTTTGCACTTTTTGTTTAAATGAATACACATCCCTAATCATTGAGCGCAAGATCCTGGTTGGTGTTTATCCAGTGTGCCTACTGCCTGGAGTCCATTTTCGAGCATGAACACTTGATCTTCATTGGAAGACCTTGTCATATTCTCTAGTGTTGGGGAGTTGAGAGCTGCACTACCTGAAAGAACTGGTATAGCACCAGAAGGAATACGAGAAGCTGCCATGATGGCTAAGGGAAGACTGAGATCTCCCACCTTATCCAGAGGGAGCAACAAACATGGAAAGTGACCCGACCATCTGCTGGAACCCATAGCAGGGAGGCAGGGATCCCAGTTGAAAAGGAGGTGGATAGAAATGAGGAGGATCCTCCAATCCTGGTGGTGCAGGGAAGGATTCTGATCTAAGCCAAATCCACTGATGTGGGAGGGAGATGAGGATAGATCTCCTATGAGTGGAAGGGGGCAAGCACAATGGCTTGTGCATTTGCTGCACACCTCTCTTACTTAACATTACCATCCCTGACCCAGCTTGGTGCAGAAAGTGCATTGTGAGCATCTTAAGTAGATCCTTGGGGGGGTCCCAGAGTTCAGTATGTTCTGGAGTGATCTCCATCACCAGCGGGTGTGTCCAGGTCTTAAAGATGGATCCCTGGAACAGACTTTGCAAATGGAGTTCATGTGTAGTTGGTCATGGGCACCTTGATCAAGGAATTCACTATCAGTGGGATTTCCCCAGGATGGTCTATATCCAGCCCTCAGTTAGATAGCCATTCTAGCACTGGCAGTACTACCACATGAAGGAGATGGATGCTGGACCTGACCAGATGGATAACTGGAGGGCCGATAGATGATTCAAAGGTGGACCTGGCTACTTTTCCTATTATACCTGAGTTGATAAAGGCCACCAGTATTCATCCAGGATGTCCAGGCCGAAAGAAGTTTCCTGCATGGTTCCAGAGAGGAGTGGTTTGTCAGGAGGCTGGTGCATAAGCTCTGGGACTATTCATACACATACATGCCATTGTCCGCTGTGTGCCATTGTCTGCTGTGTGCATGGTGGAGCTGAGAAGAGAAGAGTGAGTAAAACTTGAAATCTAAAATCACATCAAGGATGATGTAGTTTACAAAACCTTCCCACAGGATCATCCACTGGTGAAAGCTACTATTAACAAGCAGAATGTTCACTGATTAGTGGGCTGCAGTGTGAAATCACATGCTGTGGCTATCACAGATCCAGATAGAAGACCCTTGCTTTTTATTTTAAAGCTAGCATTCATCCCAGATTGAATAGTGTGCAAATCCCTGACACTGCATGGCATTCACCATGAAGGCAGTTGGCCTTCATTCTAAAAAAACTATTTGCTAAGGACTTGCCTGCAGAAAGGGGCCTGTTAATGAGAAGTCAATCACAAACAAGATATTTTTTTTGTGTTGTCATGCGTGTTTGTGTTTATGTTTCAGATGAGAAGAAGTATCCAGCATCTGGACTTGAAGTTGTCTTCTATAAGTTTTGGACTTTGGACTTTGTTGTAATTAAGGGGAATCAGATCCCTGAAGGTAACTGACTGACTCAGTAAGAGACCTGAAGTCCCTTCAAGGAAATGTACATTTTTATTTTACTTAGAGTGCCTAAGATGAGTTTGGTATTATCTGGAATGTTGCATTTTTCTGATTGGGAAAATGTTTTTGGTTATGATGCTGTGTGTTGTGAACATTTTTTTTTAAAAAGGGGGAAAAGTATAAAATGTGTGGAAAAAAGAACTTAAAATGATAAAACTTCAGAAAATTTGCTACAAACATCTTTCATTGTTTCTTTCTTCTTATTATTTCCAATGATATTTTCTTTAGTCAAGTTTTGTGTGTCTGTTTCTTTCTAGGGAAGAGTGGCCCACGTTATATGGTGCTTTTGTTTACTAACTGTGTTTTCCTTACAGCATCTGGCTAGAATCTAGAAGATGGAGGATGAGTGCTGGTATCTCCAGCCAGGAGATTTTAGAAGATTGGAGGGGTATTGTTTTCTCACAGAGAATATGCAGGTCAAAGGGGGTAACTAACTAACTACTCTTCTTTAGAGATTTTGGGGTAGATTTTAAAAGAAGCGCGATCAGCCTACTTTTGCTTGCGCATCAGACTCAAGCAAAAGTACGCTGGATTTTAGTAGATACGCGCGGAGCCGCGCTTATCCACTAAAATCCTGGATCGGTGCGCGCAAGGCTATCGATTTTGTATAGCCTGCGCGCGCCGAGCCGCGCTGCCTCCCCCCGTTCCCTCCAAGGCCGCTCCGAAATCGGAGCGGCCTCGGAGGGAACTTTCCTTTGCCCTCCCCTCACCTTACCCCCCCTTCCCCTACCTAACCCACCCACCCGGCCCTGTCTACACCCCCCCCTTACCTTTGTCGGGGGATTTACGCCTCCCGGAGGGAGACGTAAATCCCCGCGCGCCAGCGGGCCTGCTGCGCGCCGGGCCGCGACCTGGGGGCGGGTACGGAGGGCGCGGCCACGCCCCCGGGCCGTAGCCACGCCCCGTACCCGCCCCCAAAACGCTGCCGACACGCCCCCGGAACGCCGCGACGACCGGGCCCGCCCCCCGACACGCCCCCCTCCGAGAACCCCGGGACTTACGCGAGTCCCGGGGCTCTGCGCGCGCCGGGAGGCCTATGTAAAATAGGCTTCCCGGCGCGCAGGGCCCTGCTCGCCTAAATCCGCCCGGTTTTGGGCGGATTTAGGCGAGCAGGGCTCTGAAAATCTACCCCTTTATGTGTTCAAGGAGTACAAGAAAACATAGAAGCATAGAAACACGATGGCAGAAAAAGACCATTATGGTCTTTCTACTGTACTCTGCTCATCCACACTAACTATTCAGTTTTACAATCCCTACTACTTCCTCAGAGATCCTCTGTGTTTATCCCATGTTTACCTGGATTCATATACAGTTAAATAAAGTAGTTTTTCCCTTTTTTGTTGAGAGATTATTTGTCACTGATCCTCTCACTTGGAAACTGGACAGAGTGCCTGATCTCTATTATCAACAGATCTTTCTCTCTGGTTAGTCCCAAAGATTGGAGTTTAGAGGAAGAAGGAGGTGGACAAACATTGGAGAACCACCACTGGATCTCCCTGGGACACAGGCCCAGGCTGGGCAGAAGGGAACACCTTGGAACTCAAGTAGGTCCTGCTTCATGTTTTGAGGGGATTCCAAGCAGAGCAGGATTTCCCTCAGAGACTGGACCTCTTATTTCACCCTTACTTAAGGAGTGTTAGGAGTCTGAGTCATCACCACCTACACAGAGGGAAGACAAAACCAATTGTACTTTCAGTTATTTATGAGCTGGACATTGATTCAGTTTGAATAATCAGTAAATAAATTATCTTTTGAATTCCCAGTTCTGTGTCCTGTTTTATCTGTCTGATTTACAGACACACATTGTTGATAACCACACCACTGCCTGGGCATTAGCTTCACCCACATAAAGGACCCACACCTTGGGTATACAGGAGGGAAGAATTTTGTGTGCCTGTGGAAACAGTAAATTCCAGAAGAAAGGGTTACATTAGATTACTCCTTTTACACTCATCCCATAACCCCTCATTTTAGAGCTTCCTTTCCTTTGAAAGAGGCACACCTCCTCTGCATGGAAACCTTGAAGGCATTTGAAGGTGTCTATTATAATCTCTCCTATCCTATCATTCTTTTAGGGTGGGGGAGAGGGTAGTTTGTTTCCTTGAGAGCCACAAACAAGCCAGGTTTTCAGGCTATCTACAATGAATATGCATGAGATGATTGTGGATGGAGGCAGTGCATCTATCTCATGCATATTCATTGTGGATATCATGAAAAGCTGGCCTGTTTGTGGCTCTTGAGGACTGGAGTTCACCACCTCTGCTTTAAGGTATATATATATTAAGTCTGTCCTCATATGCTTTAGAATGAAGACCATTGACCATTTAAGTCGCCACCCTCTGGACCACCTCTAACCTGTTGCAAATTTTGGCATCATTAGCAAAAAGACGAACCATTATCAATAATCCTTTCACAATGTCTCATGAAAATGTTGAAAAGAACGGTTCCAAGGACTGATCCCTACAACACACTTCTAGTAATGTCCCTTTCCTCGGAGTGAAATTCATTTATCATTTGTCACTTCCCCAAAGAAATAGATACATATTCTCAGCTATTTTCCATTTCCTTGGCTAAAGAAAATATTTTGTTGGTATTGAATTATTTTTCATACTATGCAATAAAATTTATGTTCGTGATTGAATTATTTGTGTCATATCCTAACCATTTTCGTCAGCAGATGGCAGCAACTCTGTTTTCATTCTATGTGCTAATCCTATGCTGGCCACAGAAACTCTAAGTTGCCTTTACCATTTCTAGGAGTAACCCCTTTCATATGATGAAGTAGACTCTTGTCCTCTTGCCACTCTCCTCTGCCATAGTTGTTACCCCTATTCTTGCTATGGTATATGAATTGTGAAATATCAGAAAAATATTTCACCTGTCTAGTTCACCATTATTTTCTTTCAGGTCAATACAGTAAAGTGCGGCCGCGGTTACCTCGCTCCTAACCGCTTTCTACTCACTTTCCGGCCGCGTTAGCCCTTCCTGCGATACACAATCCTCTTTAACCGATTCTTACCACCTCTTTAAATCACCGGGTAACCCCTTCTGCCCGCGGCATGTATATTAGATGTAAACGATTGAATTAGCTATTCCCTCCCATACAGTAACGCGCGCCCCGACTATCGCTTTTTTAACTTGCCGTTTTGCCGCGAGTTTAACCTGCTAACTTACCGCCTACCCTTACCCCTGCGTTAGAGGAAGGGGGTAAGGGTAGGCGGCAAACTTACCCCCAGCCCCCGCTCACCTGCCCTGGCCATGTCAATGGATGCTGGTCTCCGGGGCAGCCCCAGTCCTCTCACCCCTCCTCCCGAAGCAACGAAAGCGGAAAAAATCGAAAAAATCAAAAAAGCCAAAAAAAAAAAAAAAGTAGCAATGAAGTGGATGGTTCTCCTATGCTCGGGATTGCCAGTCCTCTCTCCCCTCCTCCCGAAGCAAGGCGCGTAAAGCAGCCTCCTCCCGAAGCAGCCTCCTCCCGAAGCAAGGCTCGTAAAGCAGCCTTGCTTCGGGAGGAGGGGAGAGAGGACTGGCAGTGTAAAGCAATGACTTACTTTTTTCTCAGCCCTTCTCCGGAGACGGACATCGGCGGAAACAGATCGCGGCTCCCCTGCCTCCCGGAGGCGAAGATGGATGCCTGCACGGGCAAAAGCGGCCCCTGTGCGTGCAATTGGGCCGCTCAGTATAAATTGAAAAAGCCAAAAAAAAAAAAGAAGTAGCAACGAAGTGGACGGTTCTCCTACGCTCAGGATTGCCAGTCCTCTCCCCTCCTCCCGAAGCAAGGCGCGTAAAGCAGCCTTGCTTTGGGAGGAGGGGAGAGAGGACTGGCAGTGTAAAGCAATGACTTACTTTTTTCACAGCCCTCCTCTGGAGACGGACATCAGCGGAGATGGATCACGGCTCCCCTGCCTCCCGGAGGTGAAGATGGATGCCTGCACTGGCGAAAGCGGCCCCTGTGCGTGCAATTGGGCCACTCAAGGCGTGACGTCACGATGTTTGGTGTCACGACATGTGACGTCACGTCTTGAGCGGCCCAATTGCACGCACAGAGGCCGCTTTCGCCCATGCAGGCATCCATCTTCACCGGGAGGCAGGGGAGCCGCGACAGTATCGAGCGGTAGGTGAGCCGGACTGTGCGTGCGGCATCCGCGGGTGCGCCCGGCACTAACACAGCTCTTCCTACCGCTCCTTACTGTATCGGCCTGAAAGTCAGGCAGAGAAGTGTGTAAAGCAATTTAGGCTTTACTGTCAGGTGATTGGTGTACTATGTCAAACATTAAGAACTTTCCAGTAATGGGAAGCTCAAGGGGATATAGTTTTCAGGGTGAGTGATGGGAGTGATGGGGGGGAGGGGGTTCTTCCTCTAAGGAGGATGGGCAACAAGGTCTAAATGGTGTTTCCACAAGCACTTATTTTTTATTTATTTATTTTTAATTTTTATAGACCGAAGTTCTTGTAGGAACTACAAATCAATCTGGTTTACATACAACTTTTAAATGCCCAAAAAGAGTAGTGGGCTTTACATAGAACAGTTGAACAATAAAACAGGTAACAATAGAACTAACAATAAATTATGGAACAAATAGAATAGATAACCAATTAAACATAGTAATGTAGTAATAAATATTATATAGAAAAAAAAAAATATAAAAGAGATAGAGTAAATGGAGTGTGAGTAAAGTATAAATACAAAGATGAAAGACATAAAGTATAAATACAAAGATGAAAGACACTTGGGACGAGCTCTCAGTTTGGAGTTCTAAGGAATTTTTGGTATAAGAAGTCATATTGTGTTGTGAGCCAGGAGGAACAGTAGGGAGCTGTGGCCTATTCTGGAGTTCCAGTTTAGACTTGGGGAAGAAAAAAAATTCTTCTGCTAGTGGAAAACGTTTTCCTGGGAACTTCTGACCATTAAATCAAGTGGGAGGATTTGTTTTGAGTCAACCATTCCAGGCTGTGATTACTGTGAGGAATTTGAAGAGAAACTCTATACCTTTTATAGGGCTAACCACCGAACACCTGAGGAAGAATGTATAGTGTTTACAGTGAGCAAGAAGACTTAAACTGAATAAGTACGGTGTAGGCATTAAATGATTTCAAGACTTTGAGACAAACTGTAAGATTTTTTTTTCTATGTATTGTTTTTTTTCCTGGACTGTGTTTTTTTTGTATTGCTTGATATTTTGCCAGTTTATTTTTTAGTAAATTTTCTTTGGTTTGGAGCATATTTTTGGAGAGGACTCTTATTTTCTGTGCTTTGAGGACTCTCCTGGAGGCCTTGCAATATGTCTCCCAGCAGTAAATTGTTTTTATTTCGCCCTGTTTGAATGATTCAGAGCTATGCAGCAGTGGGAAACTGGTTCCCTCCACAGAGGGGGGCATTACATATAGCTCTGGTCCTTCTTTTTGTAAAAAAGGTAAAAATAATCTTTGATGGGAACAAGAGGTTTTGTCTTTCACACAGGTAATGTCAGTAGTAGTAAAAGTCAGACAGACTCTGAAGGTCAAAGTCTTTTTGTTGAGAGCTGGTGACAAGTTGAATTTCTGAGACTTGAGAACAAAATAGATTTCATGAATATGTCAGCAAGCCTGATTTAGCCAAGTTTCTGAATACTTAGGATAGATGTTTTCACTTTGGCATTATAATGTTTGAACTTCACACACAGATCACAGTGCTGGTTGAATGTGCTGAAATTCATGGCAAAAGCATCTGGGTGATGAAAACTTTAACACTATCCTGATATGTAAGTGTCTACGCACTAAAATTCACAATAAAAAATGTTGTAGCGTGCATGACAGTAAAAATGTATAGAGCACTTTTTAAAATTTCCATGAGGCTTGCAGACCTCTGGGAACTTTGAAATTGTGGGCCTACTACAAGCACATTTTCAAAGTGAAACTCCCTGGAGAGTTTCCCTTTGAAAATTTGGGGGCAGGCACTGCTGCAGATACTTTTATACCCATGGCACCTTTGAGATTAATCAATTTACTGAGGCAGGTACAAAGTTGGTGCCATAAAGCATGCACTGAGATTTCAATATGAATCCATGTTTATTCCTTTCCAGTCTCAACCCTTTTTGACATGGATATCAGTGCTATCTCGATTGCATGAGGGCTTTTAGCCACAGAAGGGGAGGTTAATTTTGATCACCCTAATTTTACCCAGGAACTTGCATATTTGTCTGCATAAAATCCTTCGAAAATGGTCCTCCTCAGGTACATCCTAAAACACTGCTTACTAGGATAAGCATTACATTTTAGCACATTTTTGCAAAACAAAAAAAAAGGCTTTCTTGGTATGTATATGCTATTAATCTGCAGGTTAATCTAAAAATGAATACTAATAGCAGCTCAGTGCTTAACCTGCTTGAATGCATGAGAAAGCTTCACAAATAGTGCACATACACTATTCTTTGCATGCTCAGTCCACTTTTCTTTATTAATCCTTCCTTTTATTTACAGATGATATAAAAAGAAGCTTGGCATAGGGGCCTGTTGTCACTACTGACTGACAGTGTTTGGGAGCAACTGAAGCCTAGAGTAGGAGGTGGATGAAGAACAGAGGTTGAGGAGATGTATGAGTGACTCCTATTTGTGTAACGACCCTTTGGAATCATCACAATAAGACCCTAGTCTTGGATCCTATGAGCTAGGATAGGAAAGGTCATTGGGGGGAGGGGAAGGATTTCTGAACAGCTCCTCCACGGAGGTTGCTGGAATGGCTGGCCTCCTGCTGCTTATAAAAGCAGGCTGCAGCAATTCTAGGTGTGACATTTTGGTTAAGAGTTAGAGAGCATAGGAGTGTTT
The DNA here is from genome assembly GCF_901001135.1 of Rhinatrema bivittatum. NCBI lineage: Eukaryota > Metazoa > Chordata > Amphibia > Gymnophiona > Rhinatrematidae > Rhinatrema > Rhinatrema bivittatum. Next base: position 246,977,282 of record NC_042621.1, on the reverse strand, counting down.
TTTTCTTTAATTGTTTCTCTGCTTGAGTAGTGGGTTACACAGCCTGGGCCAATACCCTAGTGAGAAGGGGATCAGCCTGTCTTAGGGCTTATTCTGCTTTGATTAAGATTTTTGGATTTTTATTTTTTTAATTTTTTGGGTTTTCTCCTGTGAGAGCCCTGGTACCCCTGGCTGGAGGAATTCAGGGTCTCCGCCAGCTAGGTTAGATCAGGAGGTAGGAAAGATTCCAAATGATGTCCCGCTGCAGGAGGATTCCAGATTTTTCTACCTTTGTGCGAATACTTTTTCTAAATTCCCAGGAGGAAGTTTTTGGCCACCTTTCCTCTCTGAAGAGGGAACATCTGTATAGAGATGCTGTGTTCGCTGCTACTGGATTTTTCCTATTGAGACAACTGAAGAAGACAACTGTGATTAAGACCTAAACTTCTATTCTGAGGGCACACAACAAAGTCTTCACCCTGGGAAAGAGACATTTAAGGGAGAATGTGCAGATACTGTAATTCTTTTTGCCAATCAGTATTTTTGGAATGGATTTTCCATCCCATCTAAGGACACTCTGCCTGGCTGAGAACCTTGCTTGTCTAAACCATAAAGGGTGAGAGTTTCCCTGCCTAATACTGAGAGACACTTGCACAGATAAATTGGAAAACTGTAAATTTGACCTGGGTCAAGCCAAGAAGTGATATGAATAGTACTAATTTGCTATTTAAGAACTCTGACAGTAAAGATTTAATTTTGGACACTCAATCTGAGCCTCCAGAGACTTTTGTGGCACTTGCATCCCTTGAAATGAATTGTGACTTGTTACCCCCCACCCCAGGGCAACAAACTGAGAGTCACTCTATCTGTCCTGGGCCCTGGAGGATTTAGTCCTCCCCCTCCCCATTGGAAGAAGAGCCCTGTCCCAAGGCCCTTGGACAATGTCAGAGTGGGAGAAAACCAAAGAACTGATCCCAGGACCCTTGTGTGCTTCTGCCCTCCTGGTCCTTAAACCAGAAAAGGTTTTGTGTAATACCTTTGTATTGTTTCAGGTCTGTAGTTGAGAAGGAGAGTATATGTGAATTTCTGTCCAATGTATAAGTTGGTGTCATGAAAGAATGACTGAAGAGAGAATGGATCATGGAAGAGGCCAAGTTTGACTGAGAAGATCTACTTGGAAATGGCATGTTATTGACCCTTCTGTCCTTCTCTAACCCCTATGCTTTTTAGAGATGTGAATCGGAACCGGAATCGGGGGTCTGGGAGCGATCTCCTGCACTCGGGCCATCGGCTGCCAGTAATCAAAATGGCGCCGATAGCCTTTGCCCTTACTATGTCACAGGGGCTACCAGTGCCATTGGTCAGCCCCTGTCACATGGTAGGAGCACAAGATGGTGCCGGCCATCCAGTGCTCCTACCATGTGACAGGATCCGGCCAATGGCATGGATACCCTGTCACATGGTAAGGGCAAAGCGCCATCGGCGCCATTTTGATTAGTGGCAGCCGACGGCCCGGGAGCGGAAGGACGGCCCGGAGCGGGAGATCATTCCCGGGACCCCCACTGGACCAGCAGGTACCTGTAAAAAGTTTTTGGGGGCGTCGGGAGGGTGGGGGAAGCTAAGGGGTTAGTTTTAAAGGGTCGGGGTGGGTTTAGGGGTTATTTTTGTGTGCCGTTTTTCCCACCCTCCCCCTTGGAAATATCAGCCTTCCAGCTTCTCTCATCCAGTTGTCAGCTGTCAAACTGGTAGAGGGAAGATATCCCTGTAGGAATGGGCCAGTTAAAGGAAGCTCTAAAAATGTATTCTCCAGGACATAAGACATGCTTCTTTAACAATGGCAGACAGAAAGTGTGTGCAGTGTCCCTAGGGCTGCTAATATGTCAGAGTGAACACAGCAGGCTCCTGATGCAGCATGTCAGAAAATACCTTAGCCTGCATGCCACTATAATGTAATACTCGGAGATACATTGGTTGTAATCATGTTTAAACGAAACATGGGGTGTGAAAAGTTGAAATCCTATGTGCTACATTGGCAGTATCCACAAAAGTGATGGGATACATGGCCAAGGTCAGGGCTTATGACATTGCACTGCAAAACACAAGCCTTTTTTTTCCGTATAATCACAGAAATGACATGGATGGCAATAGCTTGCTAAAGCTAACTCTCTGTTAGTATACTATTCTATGACACATGGCCCTTGGGAACAGAGTGTGTCATTTGCCATGAAGGTCATGAGGATCAACATGTAATGCATTACCTTCATATACAGTTGCTATTATAGTATATCACATATTATGTCAAATGATGCAAGCATCTTGGAGAATGATTGTACTGGTTGCCTAGGGGTGTGCATTCGTTTTGAACGCATATGTAAAACGCAACTTTTTTTTTTTTAAACTTAAAAAAGTGATGATGCGCAACGCATCGCGATTTTCAACTTATTCAACATAGCTATGTTGAATACGTTGAACCTAAATAAACCCCCCACCCTCCTGACCCCCCCAAGACTTACCAAAACTCCCTGGTGGTCCAGCGGGGAGTCAGGAAGCCATCCCTGTATTCCTTTGCAAGGAGCACGTGACGTCGGCGTCACGTCGGAGTGACGTGTACGTCACGTGCTTCTCCGCGCCTCCGCTCCCGGACCCCCATTGGACCCAACCGGAACTTTTGGCCAGCTTGGGGGGGTCAGGAGGCCTCTCCAAGCTGACCAAAAGTTCCGGTTGGGTCCAATGGGGGTCCGGGAGCGGAGGCGCGGAGAAGCACGTGACGTCGGCGTCACGTCGGTTTTCCTGCCCTCCCCCTTCCCCCGATTTAGCTACGGACCGCCGCTGGACCCCCAGGTAATTTAAGGCATTTGGGGGGGGGGTTCGGGAGGGTGGGGGATTTAATTTAAAGGGTCGGGGGTGGGTTTTAGGGTGTTTTAGTGTGCCGGTTTTCCTGCCCTCCCCCTTCCCCCGATTTACGATTTTTTGACGATAAATCAGGGGAATTGGTATTGTATCGTGGCCCTAACGATTTTTGACGATTTAAAATATATCAGACGATATTTTAAATCGTCAAAAAACGATTCACATCCCTACCAACTTTTCTTCCAGGAACTTGTCCAACCCTTTTTTAACCCAGCTACACTAACAGCTATTACCACATTCCCCAGCAACAAATTTCAGAGTTTAATTATGCATTGAGTAAAAAAAATAAAGTACTACCGAGTAATTCCACTGTGTGGCTCCTAGTCTATGTACTTTTTGAAAGTGTAAACAACTGTTTAGATTTTACCCATTCTAATGCACTCATGATTTTATAGACCTCTATCATATCTCCCCTCAGCTGTCTCTTCTGCAAAGTAGGGAGCCCTAACCTCTTTAGCCTTTCCTCATAGGGGAATCTTTCCATCCCTTTCATCATTTTGGTTGCCCTTCTCTGTACCTTTTCTAATTCTGCTATATCATTTTTGAGATGCAGTAACCAAAGTTGCACACAGTACTCAAGGTGTGGTCGCACTATGGAGCAATACAGAGGCATTATGATATTTTGTTTATTCTCCATCCTTTCCTAATAATTCTTAGCATTCTATTTGCTTTCTTTGCCACTGCCACACACTGAGCAGAGAATTTCAACATATTATATATGAGGACACTTAGATCCTTTTCCTGAGTAGTGACTTGGGTTGTTTTTCCCTACGTGCATCACTTTGCACTTGTCCATATTAAATGTAATCTGCCATTAGATACCCAGTCCCCCAGTCTGGTCCTCTTACAATTTCTCATAATCCTCTTGTAATTTAACAAATTTGAATAATTTTATATCATCAGCAAATTCATTATTCCCTTCTCTAAGTCATTTATCAATATGTTAATAAACAGTAATCCCAGTATAGATCCCTGGTACACTCCACAACTTACCTTTCTCCATTGAGAAATTTGATCATTTACCTCTAGTCTATGTTTTCTAAGTTTTAACCAGTTCTCAATGAACAATAGAACATTGCCTGCTATCTCATGACTTTTTAATTTTCTTAAGAGTCTGCTATGAGGTACTTTGTCAAACACTTTCTGAAAATCCAGATGCACTATATCAACTGGCTCACCTTTATCCATATGTTTGTTCATGCCTTCAAAAAAAGTAGCAGATTGGTGAGGCAAGACTTTCCCTGAATAAATCTATGTTGGTGTTGTCCCATTAAACTATGCCTAAGTTCAATAAATGTTTCTTTATAATAGTTTAATTCATTTTTCCCAGCACTAAAGTCAGGCTCACCTATATTTCTTTGGATCACTGCAGAACCCTTAAAAAAAAAAACTGGTGTTACTTTGACAACCTTTCAATCTTCAGGTACCATAGCTGATTCTAATGATAGTTTACAGATTACTAAAAGGAGATCTGAAATTTCATTTTTCAGTTCTTTCAGTACTCTGGGTTGTATACCATCTGGTCCAGGTGATTTGCTACTCTTTAGTTTGTCAATTTGCTCTATTACATCTTCCAGGTTCACTAAGATTTTTTTCAGTTCCTCTGAATCATCACCTTTAAATATCACTTCTGGCATGGGTATCTGCCTGCAAAATAAAATATAGAAAAACTGGTGAAATATGTGATGAAGATATCAACAAACCAGAAGAATCACATATATTCAACGTAGATTATTGAAATAGGTACACCCTCATATATGACCTATTGTACACATCCGCTGCCACAGCATTTTAACTATTGTACACTTACTATAAGTGTAACTGCTCATTCAACTTAATCATGGGGTAACCCTTTTCAATTACATTGCAATCTGCCACTCTTTAAAGCAGAACAAACTTTTTTTTGAAGATTTTTTGATAAACTTTTTTTAGAACCATTAAAGGTTTATAACATCAACTCCAAATTAATAAAGGAACTTTCATGGAATAGAAAACTTATCTTTTCCAAAAACACAGGCTAGAGCCTAGATCTCGTCAGCTCTACTCCACCGAATGTCCGACACTGCTGTTGTTTCAAAGGCTTCTTCTTCAGGGGCTTTAAACACTCTAGTGCTTCTGGCAGAGCTTCCTGCAGTGGGCTGTTTTCTATTACATGAAAGTTCCTTTAGAGTAGTCAAGGATTGTAGTCAAGCTGTAGATGTTAGTACTCATTCTCTGTGCCTGGCTTCTGAAGGATTCTTCCTTGGTTTGGAGAGGGACAGGGAAAAAACAGTGCTTCCCTGCCAGCAATACCAGGAGGGACAGCTGTGCCATCAGAGAATTAAGGATGTTATGTCATTTTGTGTGGAGGAATGATTGCCCACCATTCCTGCATGAAGCAAGGAGATGTAATGCACCATGTCCATGCTACTTGTGGGAGTATATACTACTCCTGGGGGAATTCTGCACAGTTCCACAGCAGAGAATTTGTACAGAATTTGTGCATAATTTAAATGTTTTGTGCAGAATTTGGACTAGATTTCTGGCTGCCTCAAGCAGAATCCTTCCTGCTCACAGTAAAGATCAAGAATGGCCCTGCAGACCATGAGCAGATCCTGTCCCATTTGCTGTGAAGATCAAGGGAAACCCTATAGGACAGTAGCAGAACCCATCCTGCTTGCAGCAAAGACTGGAGAAGCCCAAGAGGAGTGGCAATGAGTGGAGCCTATCTTGCTTGCAGCCAAAGATACAGAAGAGAGACCCGGGATAGCTGCAGGCTGAGTCCATCCCACCTGCAGCTGTAAGAAAACTTGTGAGCCTATTGTGTAAGAGGGAGAAAGAATGCATATGTGTGTAAAAGATGGATCCTGTATGAGAGGGTGTGTGTGTGTGTGTGTGTGTGTGTGTGTGTGTGTGTGTGTGTGTGTGTGTGTGTGTGAGAAAGGGACAGAGAAAGTCTGTGTGAGAGTGTGTGGGGGTGTGTGTGTGCACGCGCATCTGTGCAAGAGAGAGAAAAGGGGCTTATATGAGGGAATATTTGTGTGAGAGAGGAACAGAGGGAGCCTGTATGAGTGGATGTATGAGAGAGGAGTCAAACTCTGGGAGTGGAAGGGGAAGGAGAGAGTTAGTGGAGGACTTGATGCCTGAGTGGACAGAGTGAAAGATGTCTAGCCATAGGAATAGGGAAAGAGAGTGGAAGAGACAATCTTACAATATACTTCTAGGGGAATTTTGCACAAAATATTTAAAACTTTGCATCTTTGAATAATTACTTTTCTGTATTATATTTTACATTAATTACTTAGACTGTGATGCATATTGTATTTTTTGACCAATTTTGAAGAATTTAAACTTGTTGTGTGCAGAATTCCCCCAGAGGTAGTATACCAAGAGTACATGAGATTTCAGAAGAGAGAAATGAAACCCCATCCCCCTCCCCTCTATAAGGAGCCTGACTACCATCACTGAATAAAGTGTTCACCTAGTGCCAGCCAATTTGAAGTTCTTTCACATAGAGGTACAAGACTGAGAACATCTTCACGTCTGCTTTTGTTGAAAGATACAAGTGTATTGTTGAAATCTTCTCATGTACATATCTGTTCATATAAAATTGTATTTTTTAAGACCTTACTTGAGTGTAAGCTAAGTGTTGCAGCTGGGGCTAAGGCAGTTTTTACAAGCATATACTAACTGTGAGTACTGCAACATGAATAAGAGACTGAGAAAGAACAAGCAACATTTCCACGCAGGGCTGCAAAAATGAATTCTCCCCCCATTCTGAGATTCTATGCCCTGGACTGGATGTGGGACTGCGCGATGACAGGGCTGGCAGACAGTGTCCCCTTCAATATTTGTGTCTACAGTTCCTGAAACATGGGGCTACAAGCAAGTAGACAAAAGCAGTACCATGGTAGCTGACTGCATATTTGAGGGCGCAAGAGAAGGCTTGAAAAGAGGAGATTGGAAGGTTAAACTACAGCAGAATAAATATCCATCTGTGAAACTGAGGGTCTTCCATCAAGTGACAATGGATGGCCAGCGCATGGCCGGCCATCCATTGCTCCTACCATGTGACAGGGGCTGACCAATGGCACCGGTAACCCCTGTGACATAGTAAGGTCAAAGGCTATTGGCGTCATTTTGAATACAAGCAGCTGACAGTGAGTACAGGAGATGGCTCCTGGACCCCCCGCTGGACCACCAGGGAGTTTTGGTAAGTCTTGGGGGGGTCAGGAGGGTGGGGGGTTGTAGTTAATTCAATTTTAGCCGGGAAACGAATAAGAATTAAAGCATGAACGTATCGGGGTCCCCTTGCCGAATGCAACGTATCTGCCCCCCGACGAATACGAATCCCGAATGCAACGTATGGTGTCCCTTTGCACATCCCTAATAATGACTCATATGACTAAAATCTTGCCACATAAGATGTTGAATATACAAAATTTGTCTAGACAGATATCTTTAAGTTATCCATCTAAATGGCTTTTGAATATCTAATGCCTAATGTTTTACCATAACTTTCTCTCTCTTTTTTACAGAATCAAGTTAAGAAGAAACCTCAGATAAGTTATATCTTTGTAGATTATCACAATAAATAACCTTGAATTATTGTTTAAACTTGTGATGTATTAAAATTGATCCTTTGTGAAACTAATATTTTTCAGAGCTTCAGATCTGGAGATCTGGTTTCCAGGGGTAAGTATGTATTTCTAACCATTTGACTCTCTCTCTCTCTCTCTCTCTCTCATTCTTATGTGACTTTCATCTTGTACTTGTGTTTCTTGCTCCTCCCCATCTATTTCTCATTAGTATTCTATATTTTTTCCCTTGTTTCTTATTAATTTCCAAATATTGTCCTTGTCTGGTTCCAGAATACTACTCTTGTCTGGCCAGACCTAGTTGGATTCTCTGATGCATTGGTGTATACTAAGCTTTTTGAAGAATCCCTTGATGGGTGCCTGTGGAGCAGAGCCAGGACCAGTTTTTTCTGTGCCCAGGGCAGATATACAAATTACAGCCCCTTAGAGTCCTTTAGAAGCAGTCCTTATAATGGCGGCAGCTTCAGCAAAGCAACTACCTCTTCCCTCCTACCTAGCATTCCCCGCTTTCTCTTTCCCACCCCATACCCAGCAATCTCTTTCTCTTATTTTCCCCTCCTTCCCCTGTATCCCTCTCTACCCCCATTCCACTCTATGCCCTGAATCCTCCTCTTTCTCCCTAATCCTTGCCCTGCATCCCCCAATCCACTTGCCCTAGGGTTTTCTCTTTCTCCCCCACCCACTACTTGTCTTGCATCTCCCTTTCAGCCTCACCCACCCCCTGCCCAGTAAAGGGAGTCCCTTCTCCTCCACCATTCTACCCAGCAGCAGCAGCAGCAGCAGCCCCTTTTCCCTTTTGGCCCCCTCCATTTTTTCACAGCAGTAGGCCCTTTATTGGCCCCCCTCTTTACCCCTGTCAAATGGCAGCCCCCCTCCATTCTCCCTCTTTCTGTCTCTTCTACCTCCTGTGGTCTTTGGGCTGCAATGCTGTAGATCTTTCTGCAGTGGCAACAGCAAAAGCTGAAGAAACATAAAATCAACACAGGGCCAATGAGCCATGAAGTAACCCCTACATATCTCCTACACATGCATATTCATTGCAGTATCCTGAAAACATAAGTGGCTGGGGGTCCTCAGAACAAATTTGAAAACTACTTCCCTAGGTCCTTCAGCTTTGCAAACCCTTCTTAATTAATTTTCAGGCTCATAGGCTCCCCATAAGTGTATATCGTTAAATACAACTATCATTATGTCCCTACTACGACCTTTCCCAGACCAATCCTGTAAAATCACATAACTGGACATCATGAGGTTCATATTCAAATACCAATTAGATGGATGACATAATAGTTAGCTGGTTAAATCGGGGGTATTCTGGGAGGAGCGGCGTTAGACAAATAAGCTAACTGGCTAACTCTGATATTTGGAGTTAGCCGGTTAATGTATCCAGCTAACTCTGGCTGGGCCCTTATACATAACCATCTAACTTTAAGATATCAGGATATATTCAGTGTATGTTATGTATAACCGGCTAACTAGCACAACCTTGTGGTAGATGAAAATGTACCCCCAAACTTTTAAATAATAAACTTTGTTTTGCATAATATATGTTTCAGAAATCATGTAACATTGTCTTATGAAGATGTGTTCTGTGATTTTTGGAAATAAGACTGCAAAAAAAGAAGATCCCAAGGAAAACCTAAATTAAACAATTAAGAGGTCCATATTCAGCTATTGTGTGGCTCTGCTACTGAGCTCGATAAACTTATCTGCCTAACCAGGACTATATATTCAGTGGCACAGTCATGTCGCTGAATATACCAGGCTATCTTAAAGTTAGCCTGAAGCTGGGGTCTTGCCTAGGAAATAGTCCGAGGCCAAAGCAGGCACCTCGGTCTACCATAAAAAATGAAAAAAAAAAGAGACTGTGCCTCCCAAGGCCTCCCATGCACCCTACTCATCCCTCCCACCTAAAAAATGCTGAGACCAGGATATTCCTCCTCCAACCTATTGTGGCCTGGGTTGGGCTTAGACCTCAGCATCAGATCCCCTCACCCCACACCCTATAAATGGGGGCTGGGGTAGATCCTGGCCCTAGCATTTTTTTGGATGGGAGGGATGGGTGGGTGGGGGGGGGGGGAGGACATGGGAGGGCTCAGGGGGGTCTCATTTTTTTTATTATTTTTTTAAATTGTTTTATGTTTATGTTTTGTTTTAACTAAATAAGCTAAATAAATATTAGACAACACAAAATTCATGGGAAAACATATGCCAAAAATGAAACAAAAAGCAAAATGAAATGTTTTCTTCTTCCCACCCCATAGTGTAATAATCGATGTGCAGAAGAAAAAAAATTCATTTCAGTTTGTTCATTCATTTTCTTGGAACCCAAATTAATTTCATTAGTTTCAAAATGAAAAAAAAAATTATTTGTTCACCATAAAAAGCTATGGGGGAAACATTGAAGTCTATTCTGGGCTCCAGAATAGTGATTTTCTTATCAATTTTAATGACATTTGTCAGAAAAAATCATCAGAAAGTGGAAAGAACTGCAAGATATCTAGACTGGTAAAGTGGCATTAAAAGAGGCATAAATACTAGCCTAAGGTTTCACAAAGTGTCAAGCTAGAGTGGTTATTGTTGGAGCATGGCATGCTGAAGCTAGAAGTGTCAGGCCACAGTGGTTATGGTGGAGCATGGCATGTTATTAATCACAAATCTGCCCTATATACAAAAATATATTCCAGAGACTGTTGATAGTCATACATATAGTCACATATAGCCACACTTATTTCATATAGATATATATTTTAATATTTTTTTATTTATATTTTATATTATTTTATATTATTTATGAAGGACCCTCACTTCAGGAGTTTATGTGTCAATCAAACCCAAATTAGTACTAGGTCCCTTTATTTTATTATCAATATTTCATCAATTTTTTCTATATTTTTCTAAAAATTATTTCAATGATGTTTCTCAACATGCTGATGAACTCTGATATCAGTGATCATTTCAACAATCATGAATTGGTAAATGCTCATCTCTGCACAGCTAGCATTAGTCCAACCCTAACGTGATCATGTTTCAAACCACACAGTTCTGCCTCAGGGGGAATCTTCTCTTAAATCTTCACGCAGTACCAAAAGTTCAATCAGCTCAATGTCAAAGCGGCTATCTTCATAATTTTCTTCCACGAACTGACTTCAGAATCACCATCTTTATTCAAACTATTCAAAACATGGCAGCAACTAGAAACCCTTTATATACCTCCTGGAAGTGACGTTTCTTAATCACAGCTCTCTTCCACATAGTCAATATTACAACATACTCTCTCAAATAGTATTACTACTTAATAACTCATTCATATCCAACTCTATATGCTATTAAATAGCAACTTTCTAATTGAAAGCAATACAGAATGTTTCGTAGAATAATCATGAACAATGTTACCGAACCTTGCTCCACAAATCTCAGTTCTGAAACAAGTACTGTCTTCCTTCATGAGACAAAAGTTCTCAAACAGGTCCTACTTCCCTTGTTGTAACCAACACAAGGTTCTCAATTAGGTAGCATTTTTTTCTGAGAAAAACCCACCCAGGTCTATTCAGTTCTAAAGTCTTTCTCCATTTATATTTCCCAACTTCATATCACAGTAGTCCTCCCCAAAAAGGTCATATAAACCCCAAATTAAATTATAGAATACCAATTGATTCTCTCGTTCAACCCTCAAGGGACTACCAAATCTAATGTAAAGATCCAAAAGTGTTCGCGTTTATTTAAATGAGACTGTATATCTCCCCCTCTTCCTCCCACATTTATCTGTTCCAAAATCGACCACCTTAAATCTACAAATCTATGGTTCTTCTGTATGCAATGTTGCACCAAGGGCGCTGTGAGTTTGGACTTTTTTATACAACTCCTGTGTTCTATCAACTTCGTGCAAATCTTCCTTTTTTGTCCTTCCCACATATATCAAATTACATGAGCACTGGATTACATATATAACTCATTCTGATTCACATGTAGTTGATCCATATAAATTCATCAACACTTCTGAATTTGGTGATTTCCATTGGCTCCCTGTCAATGTTTGGGCACACATCTCACATTTACCACAACTGTTATGACTTCCAGATACTAGTTTGTCCCATGTAGATTCAATGGAATATTAACAACCAGATCTCTAATGTTTTGGTCTCTTGAATATGCAAATCTTGGAGATGCCTGGAAAACCTTGTGTAATGATAACACTTGCCAATGAAATCGTAGGATGTTAACAACATCTTTTGCATGTGCCGAATATCGCATCACACAAGTGAGATTAGTATTATCTGTTTTTGGTTGATATTGTAACAAAAGGGTTCTATTGGCAAATAGAGCACGTTTATAAGCTTTTTTGATGACATTCTTGGGATATCCTTTTTGAACAAACCTTGTGGACAAATCAACCACTTGTAATTTGAACTCTTCTTTATTCGAACAGATCCTTGTCAAACGTAAAAACTGAGATACAGGTAATCCATCTTTAAGCTTTTTAGGATAGTAACTGGAGTACCATAATAGATGATTGCAATCTGTCTCTTTTCGATATAAAGTAGTGCCAACAGTATCTCCTTCTCGTTTTACTAAAATATCCAAGAATGCAATAGAACTTCGATGACATTGTGCAGTAAATTTTAAGTGGGAATTTTGCAGATTTAACCATTGCAAAAAATCTTTTAATTCCTCTCCTGAGGCTGTCCAAATACAAAACACATCATCAATATAACGACGCCACAATAAGATATTTTTGAACCAACTCGAAGAATATAAGTGTTGTTCTTCAAAATTTGCGACATAAATGTTGCAATGTTGGGGGCTACAGTCGCCCCCATCGCTACTCCCTGTGTCTGTAGATAGAATATTCCATCAAACTTAAAGAAATTCTTGTATAGAACCAACTTTAATAATTGGAGTAGAAAACCCGTGGGTACTTTATGTGGACAAGGGCGAGAATGCAAAATTTTTTGTATCAAATAAAAAGACTCATTTTGAGGTATGTTTGTATATAAGGATGTAATATCCAATGTGACAAACCAACAATGGTTCGGTAAAGCCGATATATTTTGTAACGACAATAACATAAGGGAGGTGTCTTGTAGATATGATACTGCCTTTTGAACATAAGGTTTTAGGAAACAGTCCAGAAAATCTGACAAAGGTTCCAAAATCGAATCCTTTCCCGCAACTATTGGATGACCTAGAGGTGTTGAGACATTTTTGTGTATCTTCGGCAAAGTATATAGTACTGGACACATGGGATGCGGAACCTTTAATGCACGGGCCTCATGAGAAGATATAAAACCTATTTCCAGACCATTTTCAACTATCTTCTGAAAAGCGTCTTTCAACTCCGCAGTAGGATCCTCTACTAGAGATGTGCATTGTGCCGGCGATCATTTCCGCTTTTGGTTTCATAAAACCATGGGAAATTTCGTATCTCCCATGGTTCGGTATTTTTTTTTTGTAGCAAATCATTTCTGGGTTAGTGTGCACTGATGGGAGATAGGATCCACTAATTGGAGTTAGTGCGTGCTAACTCCCATTAGTGCGCACTAAACCGAAAAATGATTTTTCCTGAAAATTCGTGGAAAATGTGATTGTTTATTGGTTGTGCCAAAACATGACAAATTAGGAAATATCATACGATATTTTAATTCATCAAAAAAATGATGCACATCCTATCCTCTACTATAACCTGTTCGTATACATTGTCCCCCAATTGATGATGTATTTCTGCAACATAATCTGTGGTGTTCTGTGGTGCTGATTGAACGTTTGGTACTGCGTGAAGATTTAAGAGAAGATTCCCCCTGAGGCAGAACTGTGTGTTTCGAAACATGATCTTGTCGGGGTTGGACTAATGCTAGCTGTGCAGAGATGAGCGTTTACCAATTCATGATTGTTGAAATGATCACTGATATCGCAGTTCGTCAGCATGTTGAGAGACATCATTGAAATAATTTTTAGAAAAATATAGAAAAAATTGATGAAATATTGATAAAAAAGTAAAGGGACCTAGTACTAATTTGGGTTTGATTGACATACAAACTCCTGAAGTGTGGGTCCGACATAAATAATATAAAATAATATAAAATATAAATAAAAATATAAAAATATATGTCTATATAAAATAAATGTGGCTGTACGTGAGAAGAAAGATTTTGAAGGACAGACCAGAGGACTACTCTAATTACGTTGTGGGAGTATGGAATGCTACAGCTGGAAGTGTCAGGCCACAGTGGTTATGTCTGGAGCAAGATACGTTTATGCAGGATATGTTAGGCTTCAGTGGATATGGTGGAGCATGGCATGCTGCAGCTGGAAGTGTCAGGCCTCAGTGGTTATGGTTGGAGCATGCATGCTACAGCTGGAAGTATAAGGCCAAAGTGCCAAACACCACTATTGAGGCATGACTCTACTGACATAACTATAGTCACAGTGATTATGATTACAGCAAGGCAGGCTTATGCAGGATACATCAGGCCTCAGTAGATATGATGGAGCATGGCATGTTGCAGCTGGAAATGTCAGGCCATAGTGGTTATGGTTGGAGCATGGCATGCTGCAGCTGGAAGTGTAAGGCCACAGTAGGGATGTGAATCGTATTTCTGACGATTGAAAATATCGTATGATATTTTCAAAGTCATCAGAAATCGGGGGTTCCCCGAAACCGATAGGAAAACCCCACAAAATTGTTTGTGGGGTTCTCTTATCGTTTTGGGGGAGGGCGGGAAAAACGTGACACAAAAACAGCCCCTAAACCCACCCTGACCCTTTAAAACAGCTCCCTTAGCTTCCCCCACCCTCCCGAATCCCCCCATTTTTAAGATGGCGCTGGCCGTTCATTACTCCTACCATGTGACAGGGGTCGGCCAATGGCATGGAAACCCTGTCACATGGTAAGGACAAAGGGCCATCGGCGCCATTTTTATTAGTGGCAGCCGACGGCCCGAGAGCGGGAGATCGCTCCTGGGACCCCCCCTGGACCACCAGGTAATTTTAAAACATTTGGGGGGGGGGGGGTCAGGAGGGTGGGGGAAGCTAAGGGAGCTGTTTTAAAGGGTTGGGGTGGGTTTTTTGTTTATCGGCTCGGGCGCATACGTAGATCTTGATTGGATGGTATCTGGTTATAAGCTGATTGGATGGCATCTGGTTATAAGCTGACGCTTGACGTAGAGATGGTCTCTGTTCCTTCTGTCTGAACACTTTTCGTGATGATGGTCGTCCTGTTGGAAGGTCTAGTCTTTTGTGCCAACACCAGATAAGTAATTTATTAGTAGTAGAAGATATGTTTTGATATTAATTTTTTGTTATACAGGAACTTGAATGAATATGAATAGAGTGGTGTGATATATTTATATTGAAAAAAGGACCTTTAATACCCACAGCTCCTGATGAAGCAGTTTTCTGTGAAACATCGGCCAGTTGTCGAGCTGAGCTGAAGAAATAATATCTGATTTAAATTTAAAACCCTTGTGTATGAAGCGAGCTGACAGTGGTTTGATCATTGAGAGTGTTGAAGAAATAGAAACATATATTTATATTTATTACCATGACCACATATCCAAAGAAAGAACATTAGTTTCTTATAAAAAAAGACTGTGACAGCAGATGATTAGAAGACCGGGTGGCCTCCTTTTGAATGTCAGGTGGGCATGCTGTCAGGCTTGATGATGCAGCAACAATCCAACAAAAAATGTAAAAAATGTAAAAATTAAAAATTTGACAAAGCTTGCAGATATACTCCTGGTGAGTGGCACTTCAAGTTCAAAAATAGTCAATTTCCTTTTTGGATGATACCACAATTCTGTCCATTTGGCTACAAACTGGTCAGCTGTGACTGCTGGTCCTTTTAATTTCTCCTCACTTTGATCAGAGCTTCTCTTTTTATTCAGAAAATTTAGGGGGTCATTTTCAAAAGCGATCACACGCAAAAAGGGACTTTTTGCACGTGAAAAGTCCCTTTTCGCGTGCGATGACTAAATGGGGGCAAAGTCGGGGCGGAGTTGACCCTGGAAGAGGAGGAGTCGGGGCAGCACCAGGGCCGAGGACACATCGCTGGCAGCAAAAGGTAAGGACCCTTATTGCTGCCAGTTTCGCGCTGAATAACTATACCTTTTATGGTGTATTTATTCGGTGCGAAAGCCGGAAGCCAGCGCACCTCAGTGGTGTGATGGCTGCCGTCTTGCGTAGGCCCACACCCCGCTTCGACCCCCCACCCCCCATTACCGCTGGATTTTCTAAGGTCTGCGACCTTAGAAAATCCAGGCCTTAATGCCTTAAAAACATTTAAACAAACCAATTAATCACTCCCTCAAATAAGCTGTTCAAAGTATCTTAAAAAAAGGTTTGCATTGCTCCAACAAAAATAATTATAGGTATAAGATGGAAATTTCTTATAAGCAATTCTTGACTCAAATAGGGTTCAAGTGCCAATTTTTAATCATCAAGACCACCTTACCCACCCAACAGTTCAATATTTTAATCACAACAACTTATATATATATATATAGAGAGAGAGAGAGAGATTTTTAAAGATTTTTTTTAAATGAAACATTCCCCATATATTAAAGAAACAGCTGAATCAGTCACCGCCAAAGAATTATGGCAGGTTGAACTTAAATAAGACAGGATATTTCTTCTTTTTTTTTTTTTTGGTAGCTAAGTAAATATACCCTTAGCTGGATAAGTGTCAATATTCATCCATATCTGGATAAGTTAGCTAGATAGGTTATTAATTATTTATTTATTTATTTATCTATTTATTTATTTATTTATTTAAGGATTTTATATACCGACATTAGTGGGGAACATCATGCCGGTTTACATAATAACTGAGAGCAGGGGGAAGTTACAAAGAACTGGAGAGGGGGAGGGGAGAGAATAGACAAAGCGGCCGAAGGGGTCGAGAAATGTGCAAACAATGCATACAGAATATATAATACTTGAAAAATAAATTAAGTAACAAGTGGAAAAAGGTAAACAAGGTAAAAAACAGTAAACTTTTTATACAGAAAATAGTACAAATTTATACAGGCTCAGTAGAAAAAGGGGAGGGGGGTGGAGGGAAAAGGAGGGGTGGACTAGTCAGGGTATGCTTGTCTAAAGAGCCAAGTCTTTAGTTTCTTTTTGAATTTGGCGGGACAGGGCTCAAGGCGAAGAAAGGAAGGTAGAGAATTCCATCGCGAGGGACCAGCAATGGAAATGGCATGATCTCTTGTGGATGAGAGGTGTGCCTTCTTTAGAGAGGGTACCTGGAGAGAGCCTTTATTTTTTGATCTGGTGGGGCGGTTGGCACGGGTGAGACTAAGAGGTTCATCTAGCCAATTGGAATTGTGACAAAAGATAGATTTATGAATGATGGCGAGTGATTTGTAGAGGATGCGAGATGGAATGGGGAGCCAGTGTAAATCTTTAAGGATAGGAGTAATGTGGGTGGATTTCTTGGCATTTGTGATGGTTCTAGTGAATGTGTTCTGGAGCATTTGGAGGGGTTTTATTGCTTCCGGGGTGTGAACCCTTGGTCCAGCGAAGAACAAATGTTCAGTCGCTGATTGGCGAAACCTCGACCCGGACTATCACGAAGATCTGGATGCAGGTACCTCCAGCAGGGCGAGGTATAAAGCTGAGCTGGCGCCTCCAGCAGGTCATGGACTCAAAGGTGGATGTCCTTAGCAGGTCGTGGAAAGTAAAGCTGAGCTGGCGCCTCCAGCAGGTCGTGGACTCGAAGGTGGATGTCCTCAGCAGGTCGTGGAAAGTAACGCTGTACTGGCGCCTCCAGCAGGTCGTGATCTCAATAGGTAAAATAGTTCAGGGAATGAGAGTTTGAGGGAGTTCCACAGCCAGTCCAAGGGTCGAGAGCCAAAGAGTACCTCACAGCCGGTCCAGGAATCAGAAGCCAGAGAATACGCCAAAGCCAGTCCAGAGATCGGAAGCCAGAGAAGATGCCGCAGCCGGTCCAGAGGTCAGATGCCAGAGAATACGCCGAAGCCGATCCAGGAATCAGCAACCAGAGAATACGTCACAGCCGGTCCAGGGGTCAGATGCCAGAGAATACGCCAAAGCCGATCCAGGAATCAGGAACCAGAGAATACATCACAGCCGGTCCAGGGGTCAGGAGCCAGAGAAGAAGCCAGAGCCATTCAGAAGTCACTACCGAAGATCAGGAACCACAACAGGAACAAGCCAGGAGCCGAGATGAAGTCAAGGCAAAGTCTGAGGTGCAGGACCTGCCTTTAAATAGCTCCCACCAGCTGGCACACCAGGGGAGAGCCAATCCTGATGCAGGAGGCATCCTGCAGCAAATCAGAGGCAGCGATGTAAGCCCCTGAAGGGGGGAGGAGCCAGCAACCCGGAAGAGGAGCTGAAACGCCGCGGCCATGTTGTGCCGCGGTCCGCAGCCCCGGACCCAAGACCTAGCACATCTTCAAAGTAAACGCGGCGGTCTGCCGCGCTGGTAAGCGGCGGTTTCCGGTTGCAGCTCGCCGCAAGCACGGCTCCTAACACAGCCTGAGCAACAGAGAGTTGCAATAGTCCAGTTTGGAGGATAGGGTGGCCTGAATAACCGTGTGGAAGTCAGGAGGATGTAATAGAGGTTTTAGTTTTTTTAGAACATTCAGCTTATAGAAGCCTTCCTTGAGTATGGAGTTGATATACTTCTTTAGATTCAGTTCTTGGTCGAGGATGACACCAAGGTCTCTCACGACGAGATTGGAGGAAATGGCTTGATAGGCGGGATTGGTGGAGAGTGCAGGTTTAGGGGTTTGGTTTGGTGAGATAAGGAGAAGTTCAGTTTTGTTGGGGTTTAAAGCCAGGTGGAGGTGTGTGAGGAGGTGATTGATGGACACTAGGCAGGATTCCCAGCACTTTAAGGCATCAGATAGTGAATTTTGGATGGAGATGATAATTTGGACGTCATCTGTGTAAAGGTAGAAAGTGAGGCCTAGGTCAGAAAGGAGGTGACATAGTGGTGTGAGATAAATGTTAAATAGGGTGAAGGAAAGGGAAGAACCCTGCGGGACACCTTGAGACAATGAGTAAGGTGTAGATTCTGAATTACCGATTTTAACAGAGGACTTTCTGTTGGGTAAGTAAGATTTGAATCACAGCAGGGTTAGGCCGGTGATTCCAATTTCCGATAGGCGGATGAGAAGGAGGTTGTGGTTGATGGTGTCAAAGGCTGCTGAGATGTCCAATAGGGCCAGGAGGTAGCAGTGACCTTGGTCCAAACCTCTGATGAGGTGGTCGGATAGTGAGAGTAAGAGGGTTTCTGTGTTCAGGTGTTTGCGAAAACCGAACTGGGATGGGGGAGGAACTTGTTACTTTCAAGATAGTCAATGAGTTGAGCGTTGACTATCTTTTCCATAATTTTGGAGATAAAGGGAAGGTTTGAGATGGGTCGGAAGTTTGAGGGGTTGTTGGGGTTAAGTGAGGGTTTTTTGAGAAGGGGTTTGACAATCGCATGTTTGAGAGAGTCTGGGACTAAACCAGAGGAGTTTGATGATGTTAGCTAGGGATTTTGCGATAGTATTGTGAATTAGGGATGTGAATCGTTTTTTGACGATTTAAAATATCGTCCGATATATTTTAAATCGTCAAAAATCGTTAGGGCCACGATACAATACCAATTCCCCCGATTTATCGTCAAAAAATCGTAAATCGGGGGAAGGGGGAGGGCAGGAAAACCGGCACACTAAAACCCCCTAAAACCCACCCCTGACCCTTTAAATTAAATCCCCCACCCTCCCGAACCCCCCCCAAATGCATTAAATTACCTGGGAGTCCTCCGTAGCGGCGGTCCGTGGCTAAATCGGGGGAAGGGGGAGAGCACGAAAACCAGCACACTAGATCGTGAGGTCTTCAGCCGGCGCCATTTTTCAAAATGGCCACCGCAAAATGGCGGCGGCCATAGACGAAAACGATTCGACGCAAGAGGTCGTTCAGGACCCCCGCTGGACTTTTGGCAAGTCTTGTGGGGGTCAGGAGGCCCCCCCAAGCTGGCCAAAAGTTCATGGGGGTCCAGCGGGGGTCAAGGAGCGATTTCCTGCCGCGAATCGTTTTCCGTACGGAAAATGGCGCCGGCAGGAGATCGACTGCAGGAGGTCGTTCAGCGAGGTCCGGAAATCTTGCGAGGGTTCCCGGACCTCGCTGAACGACCTCCTGCAGTCGATCTCCTGCCGGCGCCATTTTCCGTACGGAAAACGATTCGCGGCAGGAAATCGCTCCTTGACCCCCGCTGGACCCCCAGGAACTTTTGGCCAGCTTGGGGGGGCCTCCTGACCCCCACAAGACTTGCCAAAAGTCCAGCGGGGGTCCGGAACGACCTCTTGCGTTGAATCGTTTTCGTCTATGGCCGCCGCCATTTTGCGGCGGCCATTTTGAAAAATGGCGCCGGCTGAAGACCTCACGATCTAGTGTGCCGGTTTTCGTGCTCTCCCCCTTCCCCCGATTTAGCCACGGACCGCCGCTACGGAGGACTCCCAGGTAATTTAATGCATTTGGGGGGGGGTTCGGGAGGGTGGGGGATTTAATTTAAAGGGTCGGGGGTGGGTTTTAGGGGGTTTTAGTGTGCCGCTGGACCACCAGGTAATTTAAGGCATTTGGGGGGGGGATTTAATTTAAAGGGTCGGGGGTGGGTTTTAGGGGGTTTTAGTGTGCCGGCTCACGATTTTAACGATTATGACGATACTTTACACACACAAACGGCAACAATACGATTCCCTCCCCCTCCCAGCCGAAATCGATCGTTAAGACGATCGAGGACACGATTCACATCTCTATTGTGAATGGAGAGGAGGGAGCTGGTGGGGATGGTGTCCATAGAATGGCTGTCTGGTTTG
This sequence comes from Rhinatrema bivittatum, assembly GCF_901001135.1. Taxonomy (NCBI): domain Eukaryota; kingdom Metazoa; phylum Chordata; class Amphibia; order Gymnophiona; family Rhinatrematidae; genus Rhinatrema; species Rhinatrema bivittatum. The sequence continues at coordinate 246,956,989 of NC_042621.1, read as the reverse complement.
AGTTTTTTAAGAATAGATTCAACTTCCTTGGATGATGTGAGATCCAGTGAATCAAGGGAGGCTATGGAAGGGACCGGGCAGGGATGGGTGGAGTGAGAGGAGATAGGGAAACGGAGGAGGATGTTGGCAATTTTCATTTGGAAGTACAGGGCTAGTTCTTCGAATTTGGTCATAGCTTCATTGTCAGGAATGGTGTGTGTGTGTGTGTGTGTGTGTGTGTGTGTGTGTGTGCAGATTTGGTCAGGGCAGAGACGTAGGAGAAAAGGGCCTTAGGATTGTAGGCGTACTGGTGTATTTTGGAAGAGTAGAAATCGCGTTTGGATTTGAGAGTGGTATGTCTGTAGTGGTGTCTGTAGTGGTGGAGAGCAGTTTTGAAGCTGGAAGCATGTTGCGGTGAAGGGTCCTTTTGCCAGATTCTCTCTCTCTGTCTGAGGTTGTTTTTGAGTATTTTTAGATCCTCAGTGTACCAGGGTTGGTTGTTTTTTGAGGCGGGTCACAGTTCACGTCTGGACCTAGGACATAGTTTGTTGGCTATATTGAGGGTAAGGTTGCACCAGGAGGACAGGGCAGCGTCGGGGTTGGAGCAGGCCTAAAGTTAGCCAGAAACACTTACATGGCTAACTTGTAGATAGCTGGATATATTCAGTGGCATGGGCATGCTGCTGACTATTCCAGCTAAGATAGGCAGATATGTTTATTCGGCTAACCATCTCAGCTGGATAGTGGCTGAATATCTATCTCATATACTTTTAAATCCATTTGTGTTAGGGCTTTTCAATTGATTTTTATTTCATTTTATAAAAGAAAAACTTGTCAAGAACTTCCCGAAACACAGACATCAGTGAAGCTGAGCATCAGTAAGGGATCAGTGCACTCTTTTTCAGTCAATTTAGTTGTTCATAACCTGAATTAAATTACAGAATTTATATTATAGGCTTAGACACTCTCAGAGATTTCAGTGGGTAAAACAGTTTCTTATATTTTACAAAATGGCCTTTTCCTAAATTGCCGGCCTGATATTTGGCTAAACATATTCATGCATGTCATGTTCGAGCATTAGTTTACATTGACTAAGTGAAGGCGTTCCTGGGGTAGAGATAGGGATAGGTTTGGGCTCATACATATACTTTTGAATGCATGCAAATTTTCAGGAAACATTTGTACAGATGTTTTAGCAGGATTAACTCATGTGGGTAGATTTAGTGGGATAATTTTCAGCTGGACCTATGCATTTAAGTCCGCTTTGAAAATGGATGTAACATATGCACACATTAACATCTTTTTAAGTGCAATGTTATAAAATTAACTCCATATTATACAAGGACTTTCATGTTACATAGGTAGAAATCTAGACCTGAAGGCTACCGCAGATTAACTTTTTAAATGTACATGGTGTCAAGAGGTTTCACCTTTGACTGTAGTATAAAACACAGTTGCACCATATACAAGATGACTTAAAGGACTTTTAAAATAATATTGCCTTTCCTATACTTTGCAAAGTGTTGTTTTCTTTGCATCTGTAGTTCATGGATTAATTATTTTTCCAAGTCCAATTATTAATACATCTTACTTGGGAAAGCATACTACATGCCAGATGTGTTAGAATTGTCTAATTCCCGAAGCAGTGAGAGGGGTAGGAGGGGTGATATCCCTAGGTAGAGAACACTGTGTCATCATGTAAAATCTTTCTTTTATCTTTCTTCTGCTACATTGTTAGATACTGTAATCAGTTCCTATATAGCCCTTGTCCCTTAAATCAGAGATTGGTATAGTACAGAACAACCCTAAGATTGTTCCTGAGTGTGTCTGATAGTAAGGGTAGGTAATGCCCCTTTGCTTTACTAAAAAGTAAAATCTTTATCTAACTCGGAGAATGATGCAGTCCTGTGCATCCCTCTAGGGAAAGTTCTAGTTTTTCTTCTTTCCCAAGATAGCTGAGAGGCAGAGTTAGTTTATTCTTTCTCAGACTAGAAAAGCAAGAGGACATAAAGGAGAGACCTTTCCTGGATGTTGGACATGGAATAATCTCAAATGAAAAAAGAGACAAGAGAAAAAGAATAGTGAAAAAAAAGCCACTCTATTTCATATAAGTAGCGTACATAATGAAGGGGTTTCAGCTAGTCGGTAAATACAGTCTGGCTGTAACTTACAGCCAATGCTGGTCCTCTCTATCATTAACCCCAAAGTCAATATTTTTTCAATGATTTATACTGCTAATGCAAAGTTACATGCAACATCTAAAACCACACATTGTAATTATCCATGAATAAATGAAAAAACCTTAACAAAAACTGCCCTGCTATGAGAATAGTCGCCAACACTAAAATCTCAAAGTCCCAACACCAGCTGGTGTTTAATAACACGAATGCATCAGGGGAATGCGTATATCAAACCTATCTGGAAAGCAGTGGTTGATGTAGGGTCTAGACCTCACTGCTTTAAGAAGATACGTTTGATATGTTCATTCCCCTAATGCAATATGTCTTTGCTGGAAGCATACAGTTTAGTGTAAAACTGAAACGTCACGTAGGTAAGAGCTGAACTTACACTAGAAGCAACTGGGATCGCTGAGAACAGCGATCCCAGCACAGAGGGGCCAGTTTTACAGGTGGGTGGGTGGGAGGGTATCAGTAAGGGGTGGGGGGCAGAGGAGGGAGAAACAATTTTTAATGGGATGGGAAGGGAGGGGGAAGTCCAGGGCTGGCATTGATCCCTGGCTGAAACTTTAAAAATATTCTAATTTTAAAGCTTTGGGCCAGTTTGTAGGAACTTGAAGGGGGGGGTGGGGGGTGGGAGGTACATACATGTGGTAATGACTTTCTTTTTCTTCTAAGAGGTGCTACTTACCCGGATATCTTTAGAGATATCTGGCCACACGAGGCTGGCCAGCTTTAGACCTACTCAGAAGCAAGCCTAGAGTTATCTGGCTAACTAACTGGATATACCTGACATTCGGCTAGGTTAGCTGGATATCTCAACCCTTCCCCAGAAAACCCTAAAAACACTTATTTTATTCAGCTAAATTCTAGGCAGATAACTAGAATTCAGCTGGATAAGTGCTGAATATAGCCAGGTATGCCATTTAAATGGATAATTGATAGGTTATCCATCAAAATGGCTTTTGAATATGGATCCCCATTATTTTAACTGACGTTAAATGTTATGTTATGTTATGGGGGTGGCTTGCGGGAATGACGGCTACTACCTGGAGATTAATATCCTTATTCAATAAATATACACATGGTTAATGCGACACCAACATTGCTCTATGCTTCAACAGCAAGAGGAAATGTGGAAAAAAGGATTTGCATCCACAAAAAAGCAGGGGAGTAGCTTGCCTGTTACAGCGGTTACTACCTAGAATCAATTAAGCCTGATACTTCACTTAGAATACATATCCTGCGCAGCTTACTGCTTCAATGGCAGGGGGATGAAGAAAAGAGGATTTATATTCAGACAACAACCAATAAGGACTGAATTGCACAGGCTGGGTAAACAAGCGTGGGAGTAGCTTGCTTATTATGGCAGTTACTACCCCTAAACAATTAGCAAGATACTTCACTTAGATGCAGCACAGCACTGCTATCTATATTGATGGCGGGGGTGGAAGGGAAATTGAACCAAAAAGTTACTTATAAGGGCCAAGAGTAACAGCTAAGTATGAAAAAAATGTTTCGAAAGCTTACTGGGCAGATGGATGGACCGTTTGGTCTTCTTCTGCCATCATTTATATGTTTCTATATTTATAGATCGTCTTCTTCAAAGTTCAATCCAAAGTAGTTTACATCACAAAATGACACAATAAACAAAAAAGAAACCATATTTAGGGACCTTCATTTTCAATTTTTTATTTTATTTTGCCTGGGAATGTCATAGTGATAACAAAAAAAAAAAAAAATCAGTGGAAAAAATAATTTTGTTGTAACATAGAGGAAACATTTCAGTGGAAAAGTCATTTTCCAATGATATTTTTTGTATTACAATGAAATCCCCAGGCAAATAAATTAAAAACTGAAAACAAAGGTCATTAATCATATTATACAATATTAAAAATACTGTAATAAAAGAGTTAAACTCTGCTCACCCTATTCTTACAAGAGAAGCCAAGATCCAGAAATGGTTAGTAATAAACAACCCTCCTCTTATAATTTCACAATAATTAAGATGCCATCCTTAAAACTAACAAAACCCTTCAAACCCCTTCCCCCACTCACCTATGCTTCAGTTAGAAAATGGCAGTGTCCTTGAAAGCAACATCTGATTCAATTCATAGTTCCGTTAATATATGCCATCATTAAACGTGAATTGTGAATAGTATTAATGCAAAATACAGTGTCTATGCTAGGGATGTACATTTGTTTGAAACAAAATAGTGCTTGAATGGAGCCATTCCAAGGCTAATTTCTTAGCAAGATCCTAAAACATTTCTTTAGCAAAGTACAGTAACTTTATGTCACTGCCAAGTGCATCTTGAACTTTTGCTGACAAGGTTTATTTTAGTCAGGATGTCCAGTCGTAGGCCATGATAAGATGAAACAAGCTCAAAGTTGAAAACTGTCTAACAGTGACTTACAACCCCTGCTTGTGATTGAATCCAGACTACATACTAAGTACTGTTCATTCATATAAAGAATGTGCAGTACAGCTATTTTTTTTACACAAAGTAAACTACATGATACCTGCTTCTGTGAAACAAACAGAAAAGAGGAAACTGTAAATGCATAATAAATAGTAACCAAAACAACGAAGTATGTTATCCACAAAAAAGGTGAACAAAGGAAACTATAAAACAAATTACACACCTTGTGCCTGAACTACAAATAAAAAGCATATCCCCTAAAAGCACATGGGGCCAATGCAAAAAAAGTGCGCTGAAAGCGGGTGCTCAGTGTTCAGCGCCTGCTTTCCTAATGCGTGCCCAGGCACCTCTCCTGGGGGCATCATGCAATATTTAAATTATGGGTTGCACTGCCAAGGAGGTGCTAGGGTCAATTGCATGTCACTCAATTTTACAAGCAGCTGTTTTCCTAACCAGTGCGTAGCCATAGGTTAGGAAAATGGAGGCTCATTAACTGAGCCTCCATTTCCCTAACTTGAACACTGGGACTTTAAAAAATGTTTTTTTTTACTTTTTAAACTTTTGGTTCCTCTGACTTAATATCGCCATGATATTAAGTCGGAGGAACCAAAAGCATCGCCACAATGCTTTTCTGTACAACTTCTTGGGGTGCTCAGAAATTAACACCTGCTCTGGGCAGACGTTAATTTCTGAGCGTAAAAATATGCGGGTCTGGCGCACATTTATTTTGCATGTGGGGTGAATAACTAATACCCTCATCAACATGCATTTGCATGTGATGAGCACTATTAGTTTTGTGGCACGTTGGATGCACATTGTGCATGTGCTACTCCCCCTTATAGAACAAGAGACTATGGACATGCCTCCAAAACGCACGTCCAATCGCGGGTTAAACAGTGCGCTCGGATGAGCACACTGTTTTGCATCGGCCCCAAAGACAGTAACTTAGATACAAGAACATGGGTTCACATGCATTTGCGTATGCTGGTTTGTAACAAAGGACAAGGCGATTTTATTAAATAGGCTGTACACGTGTGCCCAATTTTATATGGACACATGACATGTGTTGCAGTCCCGGTCGCTAGACTCGCGACCGGGTCCTTACCTTCCTCTCTCACGCGAGGGAGACTGTTTTAAAGACTCAACTGAAGGAAGTTCTAGCCTGCCTCCTTGATGATGTCAGATGCCGGCAAGGTATTTAAGCCTGGCGTCTGGCTAAGGAGGTTGCCTAGCAGCGAGGTTTTCTCTTTGGAGGCACCAGTTGCTGTGTTTCTAATCCTGGTCCTGCTGTGTTTCTGATCCTGGTCCTGCTGTGTTCCTGATCCTGATCTTGCTGTGTTCCTGATCCTGCTCATCTTCCGGATTCTTCTCAGTTTGTCTCCTTGGTTCCTGATCCCAGTTCACCTCTGATACTCCATGTCTGTCGCCTGTCTCGACTTCTGCTCCGTCCTCGCTTTGGTCTCACTGCTGCCGCCTAAGTCCCAGCGGTCCGGATCCTCAAGGGCTCCTCCCGGTGGGATCTCGGATCTCCAGGGTGAAGATTCCATCTTACCTTCAGGACTTGCTTCTGCCGCCTGTCCCAGTGGTCCGGATCCTCAAGGGCTCCTCCCAGGGGGATCTCGGATCTCCAGGGTGAAGATTCTGTTCCTGCATTTATCTTGGTACTGCCTCCCGGCCTGTCCCATCTCCGCGGAGCTTTCTCTTCCAACCATCTTCCTCCACCAGGTCGGCCCAAGGGTTCACTGTCCAGTCCGCAACAGTTTGCTAGGCCATAGATCCGGCGGATATCTCTGGTCTGCAAGCCATTCTGGGAATGGCCCAATGCTTGCAACAGCAGCAACATTGTCTCGACGTTCTGGCTGCTACCGTCGAGAGGCTGGCAAATCACTTGGATGCCACTCTGCTAGAGCCACCACCATTACCGCCTCCAGCTCCTACTGTGAACATGTATTTATTTATTTATTTATTTATTTATTTGTCGAGTTTTATATACCGTCATTCGGATTCGTCATCATAAAGCCATCATAACGGTTTAAAAAATATAGAAACCTTAAAATATAGGATGCTCCCAAAGCTAGCACATCCGATTTCAAAGCTAGAAAATTCTTCCGTTTGGTCTGTGTTATTTTCGTGAGGTCAGGAAATATTCTGATCCATGACCCCATAAATATTTATAAATATAAATATTACTGCTCTCACTCAATTGCCTGCACCCTCACACTATGCAGGAGAGGCCAAAGCCTGCCGGGGATTTTTGAATCAGTTCTACATCAGGTTCTCTCTACTTCCTGGTCAGTTTCCCTCGGACTCTGTGAAAATAGCCTATATCTTGTCACTTTTGGAAGGGAAGCGGTTAAGCTGGGCATCACCAATGTGGGAGCGCCAGGATCCCTTATTAAGTAATCTGCAGCAGTTCGTTCTTAATTTCATGCAAGCTTTTGATGAACCCGCACGCCTGTCCACTGCTACGTCAGAGCTATTACAGCTGAGACAGAGAGCTCGCTCCCTGTCAGACTATGCAATTGAATTACGCACCCTCGCTATGGAGGTAGGGTGGCGTGAAGACAGTCTCCGGGGAGTTTTTCTGGAGGGTCTGTCACCGCGCATTAAGAACGAGTTGGCGGCTAGGGACATTCCGGACGACCTCAACAGAGTAATTGACCTTGCTGGCCGGATCGACCGTTGACTTCAGCAAAGAGTAAGGGAGGGACGTCTGCCACATCGACCCATATCCTTGGCACCTGCCTTCACTAGACCCTTGACAACCTCGTCAAGTCCTGGGGTGACACACTCCGACTCTTCTACAGAGGAACTTATGCAATTGGGTCGCATGCCTTTAACTACGGAGGAGAGGCGAAGGTGTCGGGCCTTGGACCTATGTTTATACTGTGGCAGCAAGGGTCACGTCCTAGCTCAATGCAAAGATCGTCCGGGAAACGCCAAGGCCTAGGCAAAACTGAGGAGCTACTCCTAGGCTGTGCTAATGCTGCTCCTCAATGTACTGTACCAGTGACACTAGAATATCCTGGAGGGTCTTTCAACACACTCGCCTTTATTGACTCCGGAGTGGGTGGGAATTTTATTCTTTCTGATTTGGTACAGCAACTTCAATTACTAATTCGTCATCGGACTTCTCCTCTTAGGATTACGTCTATCCAAGGGACAGTGTTGCCTGGTAGTATTTCTAACTCCACGGCTCCACTTACTCTCCGGACTGGAGTGCTACATTCTGAGGAAATTTCCTTTTTGATCCTGGAGAAAGCGGTTCACCCAGTAGTATTGGGATTACCATGGCTACAACACCATTCGCCCATGATCTATTGGGACTCGTTACAAATCATCCATTGGAGTCCCTTTTGTTTTGATCACTGTCTCCAGGTTCCGGGTCCACCATCTGTGTCCTTGTTGACTACTTCTGTATTGCCACCTGCACCTTACTCTGAATTTGCAGAAGTCTTCTCCAAGAAGAAAGCAAATATTTTGCCTCAGCATAGCCCCTTTGATTGCGCAATAGACCTTTTACCGGGAACCATTCCACCGCGTGGGAGGGTATACCCTCTATCCTTGCCAGAGACATGCGCTATGTCTGAGTACATCTCTGAGAATCTCCCTAAAGTTTTTATCAGACCCTCCTGATCTCCAGCTGGGGCGGGTTTTTTCTTCATGGGAAAGACGGCTCGCTCAGACCTTGCATTGATTACAGGGGTCTTAACGCCATAACCAAGCGTGATCAGTACCCGCTGCCATTAATCCCAGAACTTCTGGACAGATTGCAAGGGGCCAAGGGTTTTACCAAACTTGATCTACGAGGGGCCTACAACCTAGTTCGAATCCGTCCTGGGGATGAATGGAAGACTGCCTTCAACACGAGAGACGGGCATTACAAATATTTAGTGATGCCCTTTGGCCTATGTAACGCTCCGGCAGTCTTCCAAAACCTCATGAATGAGGTGTTGCATGAAATGCTACACTCCTATGTAATAGTAAATCTTGATGATGTTTTGATTTATTCGGTAACCAGGTACGGTAAATAACACAAGGGCAGTATAATAGTCCTTAACTTAATATAACACTGTACCACCTAAAGGACATCAATATATAATGTTATACACAATTTTGCTCATACATAAATTCAACTATTCGCACCAATTAACAAATAATTTTTTAATTATGGAATTTTATTAGACATGTATTTTATCACAAGAGTAACATGTAACATATATAAATTATATATCAATTTTTTAAAAAGAGGATCTTTTTTAAGACATATATCTTATATCTTTTTACATTGTATGGATACCCAAACTACCCTCAATTTCCCACATGAATACAAACATTAAATATCTCATAAGTTAAAAATATATACAAACCATTCATTCAACCACATTCATACAATCAATTACTTAAAAACCCCCCACCAATATTACATCTTTCCCAAAAGCAAATATATTATACACAAAGATTCAGAATACGGGTATACTGAACTAAATTTTACACAAGCATCATATCTTCAGTCTCAACTATAAAGCATCTCCCTATATTAAACAATTTTTTAAAATGTTTCCATATATTCATTTACTCATTTAGCTGGCAATCCCCGACAAGGACCTTGTTTCGCAAATTAGCTTCTTCAGGGGTTATCCTTCACGATGCTCTAATATATATTCGCCCCTCTCACATGGGAGCCTCAATTCCCCATGTCCTGAACCTTTCAGTTATTACTAGGGATGTGAATCGTTTTTTGACGATTTAAAATATCGTCCGATATATTTTAAATCGTCAAAAATCTTTAGGGCCACAATACCAATTCCCCCGATTTATCGTCAAAAAATCGTAAATCGGGGGAAGGGGGAGGGCAGGAAAACCGGCACACTAAAACCCCCTAAAACCCACCCCCGACCCTTTAAATTAAATCCCCCACCCTCCCGAACCCCCCCCCCAAATGCCTTAAATTACCTGGGGGTCCAGCGGCAGTCCGGAACGGCAGCAGTCCGGAACGGCCTCCTGCAATTGAATTGTGTTGTCTTCAGCCGGCGCCATTTTTCAAAATGGCGGCACAAAATGGCAGCGGCCATAGACCAACATGATTCGACTGCAGGAGGTCGTTCCGGACCCCCGCTGGACTTTTGGCAAGTCTTGTGGGGGTCAGGAGGCCCCCCCAAGCTGGCCAAAAGTCCCTGGGGGTCCAGCGGGGGTCCGGAAAACGATTTCCTGCCGCAAATCGTTTTCCGTATGGAAAATGGTGCCGGCAGGAGATCGACTGCAGGAGGTCATTCAGCGGGGGTTCCAAACCGCCGCTGAACGACCTCCTGCAGTCGATCTCCTGCCGGCGCCATTTTCCATACGGAAAACGATTTGCGGCAGGAAATCGTTTTCCGGACCCCCGCTGGACCCCCAGGGACTTTTGGCCAGCTTGGGGGGGCCTCCTGACCCCCACAAGACTTGCCAAAAGTCCAGCGGGGGTCCGGAACGACCTCCTGCAGTCGAATCGTGTTGGTCTATGGCCGCTGCCATTTTGTGCCGCCATTTTGAAAAATGGCGCCAGCTGAAGACAACACAATTCAATTGCAGGAGGCTGTTCCAGACCGCTGCCATTCCGGACCGCCGCTGGACCCCCAGGTAATTTAAGGCATTTGGGGGGGGGGTTCGGGAGGGTGGGGGATTTAATTTAAAGGGTCGGGGGTGGGTTTTAGGGGGTTTTAGTGTGCCGGCTCACGATTTTCATGATTTTCACGATATTTCAAACACCCAAACGGCAACAATACGATTCCCTCCCCCTCCCAGCCGAAATCGATCGTTAAGACGATCAAGGACACGATTCACATCTCTAGTTATTACACCGGTATCCACACCTACCTATAATATATACACTGTTATTAGTATTATATTAAATTAGCACAAAATATTAGCCGAATCATCAAAATACTTACACTATGACAACTCCTATTTTCATCCACTCATCCCGTGTATTCAGTATACATCTCCAACCATTTCCACGAATTAACTCTAAAAACAGCAGTAATTATATTCACAATCCCAACCAACCAATATCCAACACCATTACCTTGAAATTCACCAAATATCATACTCACATTGTATGAGGTAATTTTACATATGCTCCTTAACTGCATATTTCAACAGACTCCTCCAACGATATTAGTACATGATCTTTAACTCTGTCATTCAAAAGACATCTCCCCTAGCATGTATCTCTATCCTAAAAACAAAGAGATAGTCCAGAAACAACCAACATATACCCTCTATTACATCATATATCTAAACACAAAATTCAAAACACAATTAAACTAGCCAATCCTACTTACATAAAATACATGGAAATCTCAAAACGCCGCAACTCAGCGTCTCCTCATATCGTCGCAACTCAGCGTCTCCTCATACCGCCACGACTCAACGACTCCTCGTACCGGAATCAGACTCATGATTTCCGCTTTTTTAAATCCCCTGCTACAAATATAGGGCTGTCACTCAATCTAGCAAAACCACACCCACAACCAATCCGCTTTCTACTATAGCACATGCCCCTTTGCAATTTCATCCAATAGTTGTCTCGTGTTAGAGAAAACGCAGTTCAGGCAGTCAAAACAAAATTGTGTTAATAACTTCATAAGCTTTGCCTTCTGTTACTAGGGCTTTGTTCTTACCATCTGTGGCAGAAGCAGAGATGGAATCAGCTGGGGTTCGAGATGAGAAACAAACTGCTTTGAATATTATCACATTTTTGGAAAGGTCAACTTGATTTGAGGTGATATCTAGACGAACATTGTTAGTTACTTTTGCCTTTTCTTAAGAAAGAGATTTAATTATAACGTTTTTCTTCAGTCACAGATCTGCATTATTGTATGGACATAAGGCTTGGCTGTTGCCAGATCTTTCGAAGGCCACTCAGGCCTGTAGAAAGACATTTTTTGCACTGTGCCAAGTAGTCGTGGCTCTTGGCACTTTGTTTATGATAAAATTTCCTTGTAAATATTTATGCAGTTAAATAATGTCATGTACTTTTTTTGAGCCTTTGCAATTGCATTTTTTTTTCCTAGCTTCTAAGAAATCTCCTCAGGGAGCCTAATCTGAAAGTTTGAGCCTCACTGCTTTGTTTATGGTGATGTGCCTTTTCTTCCCTCTTTCTTTGTTATTCTAGCTCGGAACCTAACTGGATCACCTTTTTTTGTAGACTTTAGTTATAGATGCTATTTTTTATTTATTTCTTTTTATATTGCTTAATTATGTATTGGCTTAGCAGTATGATATTTCTGTTTTGCAAGTTGTACTTGTGTTAATCTTAAAATCTGAATAAATCTAAAGTAAAATAAAGAAAAGTAGCAGAAGCATTTCTTAATCCAGACAGCATCACCAGATATTCAAAGTGGCTATACTGTGTTTGAAATGCCATTTTCCACTCATCCCCTTCCTTCATCCAAACAAGATTATATTCTTCTCCCACATCAAGTTTAGTAAAAATGTGGGCTACCTAGAGCTGTTCTAGGAGCTTGTTAATGAGGAGAAGGGGATATCAATTACTTATAATTATGGTATTAAGGGCCTGGTAGTGCAAGGCTGTAAGCAGCTGTTTTCCTTTGGTACAAAGAAAATGGGTATCCCTGTTGATGAGGTTGATAGTTATAAAAATACTTTCTGTATGTTTTCTTTTAAGTATGCACAGATGGCCTTTAGTTCAGGCTCTGACAAAGAATAGATTCTCCCAAAAGGGATTACTACCCGTTGCTGAAAGTATATCGGGAAGTCATATGATCTAAGTGGAGGGAGAATAACAGTTCCCTTTTTATCAAGTCATCATGAGGTGCAGCAGTATAGGCAGACTCACCTGCAACATTGGCATGAAAAAACTGGTTCTACCACTGTGAGGGAACAAATTGACTGAGGCATTTTTCATCAGAAGATACTGATGACAGCTCGAGTCAGCTGGCTCAAGTCTATTCCATTGTTGACTCATGTCTAAGTCAGTTGATAAAAATGCCAGAGGCAGAGGAAAACATGAAGAGTAATAAGACCTCTTTCTTCTGGGTTTCTGGATGGATTTTATATATGTAAAAAGTGCTTAAAATAATTCATTGATTCTCTGTATATTGGGAAGGCTTCTGAGAGTGTTTAAGGAAGCCTAAATGAAGACATTAAAGGGCAAATTTGAAAATGGCAACATGCATGAAACTTGGCACTTACGCGCAAGGCCGGGCCCTGTGCGTACCGCATGAATTTTCAAAAGGGCCCGGCCACGCGCGTAAGTACCGATACATGCACAAGTGCTGGGCCCTGAAAAAGGGGCGGGCCAGCGGCATGATCTGGGTGAGGAGGGGTGGGTCGGAGGCTGGCTGGGAAAGCGGCCATTAGCCGCTGTCCTGGGTAAGCGTGCACTAGCAGTCGGCCTGCATGCACAAACTACTTCTGCTCCAGAGGAATAGTAAGTAAAAAAAAAAAAAAGAAGTAAGTTACTGGGAAGGGTTTAGGGGGTGTGGGAGAGAGGGGAAGAGGGAAGGAGTTTAGGTAGGGGGTAGAGAAGTTCCCTCCCAGTCCATTCCTTAATTAGGAGTGGACTGGGAGGGAACTGGGGAAGGCCCGATTGCATCGCCGCATGTAATTTACTAAATTCCCCCCTCCTGCGCGCGCCACTGGCACTTGCATGCGTGAATTTTAAAATCCAGCACATGTGTGCATGTGGCCCACAGATTTTATAACATGAGCACGCCAGCTCGTGCATAATATAAAATCAGTGCGTTCATGCGCATGCACCAGGAACCGTGCGCACATGGACGTGCGCGTGCATGTTTTAAAATCTATCCTTAAGGGACCTTAAGAATAGACTCTCTTTTAAAAATATCCGGTTAAGTAGCACATTACCCAGCCACACAAGGCCTGATAACTTTAGACCAGCTCAGAAGAGAATTAGAAAAATCTATTGTGAAATTACTTTGAAATCTAAAGCACAAAGAAAACAAACAATAAAAACTACAATTTTCTTACCTTTTTAAATAATAATAATAAAAATAGGAAATAAGCTGAAATAAGGGGGTTGAGCTGAGTCAGGGTTACTTATTTTTTTATTATAAATCATTTCACAAAATCACTGTAGGTATCTTGGAATAGATATAGAAAACTTAACCCAGCTCACCATGAACTAGACACAATTCCAACACAAGATCTAAAGGAAAAAGCACAAACCATTGCTCCAATCATCGCAGCAATCATAAATAAATCCCTCGAAGAAGGTGAGCTACCAGACAAACTAAAAACTGCAATGATCAAACCAATAATAAAAAAAAGAACCTCAATCCAGATGATTTGAACAATTACCGTCCAATCTCAAATCTACCTCTCCTAGCTAAAATGACAGAGAAAGCGGCCTTGAAGCAACTCAATGAACATCTCAAAACCAACAACATCTTACAACCCGCTCAACACAGTTTCAGAAAAAATCACAGCACGGAAACCCTACTACTCAACCTAATAAACAACATAATAAGAGGATTCAACAACAATCAAAGATACATCCTCATACTACTAGACCTCTCAGCTGCTTTTGACATGGTGGATCACAAAAGCCTAATCGCCAGACTAGCCAACATCGGTCTCGCAGGCAAAACTCTCAATTGGTTTACATCCTTCCTCCAAAACAGATACTTCAAAGTTAATATCAACAACCACTCCTCAGAATCCATTCCTCTTGAAACCGGAGTACCCCAGGGATCCGCACTTTCGAGCACACTCTTTAATATATACCTACTACCACTCTGTCAACTCCTCTCAAGTCTCGGCATCACATATTACATGTACGCCGATGACATCCAATTAATCATACTAATAACCACCACCATTGAAGATACAATGAAACTCGTGGCCTCCTACCTTGAAACCATAAGAAACATGCTAAACCACATGAAGCTATGCCTAAACATGAACAAGACCAAGTGTATTCTGCTAGAGAGAAAAAACTCAGGATTAAACATGAACCACTCCATACAAATCGGCAACACATGCATCAAACTAAAGGACAACATGAAAGACCTCGGAATATGGATAGAACCTGAACTCAACTACAAAAAGCACATCACTGTGAAAATCAAAGAAGGCTTCCACAAACGATTTCAGAGCCGTTCTACAATCACTTATATTCACCAGCTTCGACTACTGCAACTCCCTTCTGACAGGTCTGCCCAAAATGACCTTATGACCACTACAATTACTACAGAACGCATCAGCCAGAATCCTCACTGGACACAGAAAATTTGACCACATCACCCCAGTGCTAAACAGTCTACACTGGCTACCGGTAGAAAAAAGAATAGAATACAAAACACTAACCATCTTGCATAACACAATATACAAAAATGAAAGCAATTCCCTAAACAACATTATACAGAAACACAGACCCCAACGTAATACAAGAACCACTACCAAATTGCAACTAGTCATACCTTCAATCTCTAACGCCAAACTTTCTAACATAAGAAACAAAGCCATTCCCATAGCAGGACCAAAACTCTGGAACTCACTACCAGAGTACCTAAGAACATAAGAAAATGCCATACTGGGTCAGACCAAGGGTCCATCAAGTCCAGCATCCTGTTTCCAACAGTGGCCAATCCAGGCCATAAGAACCTGGCAAGTACCCAAAAACTAAGTCTATTCCATGTTAACATTGCTAATGGCAGTGGCTATTCTCTAAGTGAAATTAATAGCAGGTAATGGACTTCTCCTCCAAGAACTTATCCAATCCTTTTTTAAACACAGCTATACTAACTGCACTAACCACATCCTCTGGCAACAAATTCCAGAGTTTAATGGTGCGTTGAGTAAAAAAGAACTTTCTCTGATTAGTTTTAAATGTGCCCTATGCTAACTTCATGGAGTGCCCCCTAGTCTTTCTATTATCCGAAAGAGTAAATAACCGATTCACATCTACCCGTTCTAGACCTCTCATAATTTTAAATATCTCTATCATATCCCCCCTCAGCCATCTCTTCTCCAAGCTCAAAAGTCCTAACCTCTTTAGTCTTTCCTCATAGGGGAGCTGTTCCATTCCCCTTATCATTTTGGTAGCCCTTCTCTGTACCTTCTCCATCACAATTATATCTTTTTTGAGATGCGGTGACCAGAATTGTACACAGTATTCAAGGTGCGGTCTTACCATGGAGCGATACAGAGTCATTATGACATTTTCTGTTTTATTCATAGAAACATAGAAACATAGAAATGACGGCAGAAGAAGACCAATAGGCCCATACAGTCTGCCCAGCAAGCTTCACACTTCTTTCCTTTCATACTTATCTGTTTCTCTTGGCTCTTAGTAACCTTTGGTTCTATTTCCCTTTCACCCCCACCATTAATGTAGAGAGCAGTGATGGAGCTGCATCCAAGTGAAATATCAAGCTTGATTAGTTAGGCGAGATTGATTGTTGGAAACTTGATTAGTTAGGAGAGATTGAAGAATCTAAATATGTACACCCTGGAGGAAAGGAGGAGCAGAGGTGATATGATACAGACTTTCAGATACTTGAAAGGTTTTAATGATCCAAAGGCAACGACAAACCTTTACCATAAGAAAAAAATCAGCAGAACCAGGGGTCACGATTTGAAGCTCCAGGGAGGAAGATTCAGAACCAATGTCAGGAAGTATTTCTTCACGGAGAGGGTGGTGGATGCCTGGAATGCCCTTCCGGAGGAAGTGGTGAAGACCAGAACTGTGAAGGACTTCAAAGGGGCGTGGGATAAACACTGTGGATCCATAAAGTCAAGAGGCCGCCAATGAAGAGTAGGTGACTCGCCAGAATGATGGCTTAAATAAAAAAATTAAATAAAAAAATTAAAAAAGCCTTAAATAAAAGCCTTAAATAAATACTGCCTGGAGACAATACCCTTATTCAATAAACATACACATGGTTACTGTGATTCCAACATCACTCTAAGCTTCAACAGCAAGAGGAAATGTGGAAAAAAGGATTTGCACTCACAAAGACGGGAGTAGCTGGCTTGTTACGGCGGTTACTACCCCAAACCAAATAACCTAATTACTACCTCCACCTTCCTCTATTCCTGATGCCTTTCAACTAGCTTGATCACTCCATTCTTATACTTCACTTTCAATGCATATCCAGCATAGTTCTCTGCTTCAACAGCAGGGGAGAAGAAAAACTGTTACTTCACACATCCAGCAGAGCTCTCTGCTTAAACGGCAGGGGAGAAGAAAAAAGGGTTCGCACTCACAAAGCGGGGAGTAGCTGGCTTGTTACGGCGGTTACTACCCCAAACCAAATGTACCTGATACTTCACTCTCGACGCATATCCAGCATGGCTCTCTGCTTCAACGGCATGGGAGAAAGACTGATACATCACAAATTTCCAGCATAGCTCTCTGCTTCAACAGCAGGGGAAAAGAAAATCTGATACTTCACGCATATCCAGCATAACTTCAACGGCAGGGGAGAAGAAAAAAGGATTCACACTCACAAAGCGGGGAGTAGCTGGCTTGTTACGGCAGTTACTACCCCAAACCAAATGTGCCTGATACTTCACTTTCGATGCATATCCAGCATAGCTCTCTGCTTCAACGGCAGGGGAGAAGAAAAAAACTGATACCTCACGCATATCCAGCATAGCTCCCTGCTTCAACGGCAGGGAAGAAGATAAACAACCAATAAGGGCTGTATAACATAATCTGGGTAAAAACAAATAAGAATGGGTGTAGCTTGCTTATTGCGGCGGTTACTACCCCTACTACCTCTAACTAATCAAGCTAGATATTTCACTTGGATGCAGCTCCATCACCGCTCTCTACATTAATGGTGGGGGTGGAAGGGAAATAGAACCAAGAGCTAAGAGAAACAGATAAGTATGAGAGAAAAAATGAGGGAAGCTTGCTGGGCAGACTGGATGGGCCATTTGGTCTTCTTCTGCCGTCATTTCTATGTTTCTATGTTTCTATGTAGGGGTAGTAACCGCCGCAATAAGCAAGCTACACCCATACTTATTTCTTTACCCAGACTATGTTATTCAGCCCTTATTGGTTGTTTTTCTTCTCCCCTGCCGTTGAAGCAGAGAGCTATGCTGGATATGCATGAAGTATTAGTTTTATTTCTCCCCTGCCGTTGAAGCAGAGAGCTATGCTGGATATGCATTGAAAGTGAAGTATGCATTGAAAGCCACATTAACTATCAACAAATATTGAATAAGCCTAATAATTGGTAATACCTATAGCCTTTGAACTCTCCGTTAAATTTACATACTCTTACCCTCCCCTGGGTTTTGTTTTTTTAATTTAATTTGGAGATGGCAGCCCTCCGCTCCGTGAAGGCGGAACACCTACGACTGGCCACTGGCATCCCGCTCCGTGAAAGCCTCTGTGGCTACTGCCGCTTCGTGCAGTGTTTTGCTGCCTCCTCTTTATACATGTCCTCTAGACCTGATGGACCTTATCTGTTACTCTTGGCTCTTAGTAACCTTTTGATTCTATTTCCCTTCTACCCCCACCATTAATGTAGAGAGCAGTGTTAGAACTGCCTCTAAGTGAAATATCTAGCTTAATTAGTTAGGGGTAGTAACCGCCGCAATAAGCAAGCTATACCCATGTTTATTTGTTTACCAAGACTAAATAATTCAGACCTTGTTGGTTTTTTTCTGTATATAGATCTACTTTTCTTCATTCCCCCTGCCATTGAAGCAGAGAGTTATGCTGGATATGCATTGAAAGGGAAGTATCTGACTTTCTCCCCTGCCATTGAAGCAGAGAGTTATGCTGAATATGCATTGAAAGTTAACTATGAGACTTTCTCCCCTGCCGTTGAAGCAGAGAGCTATGCTGGATATGCGTGATGTATCAGTCTTTCTCCCATGCCGTTAAGCAGAGAGCTATGCTGGATTCCCTTTCTAATAATTCCCAACATTCTGTTTGCTTTTTTGACTGCCGCAGCACACTGAACCAACGATTTCAATGTGTTATCCACTATGACGCCTAGATCTCTTTCTTGGGTTGTAGCACCTAATATGGAACCCAGCATTGTGTAATTATAGCATGGGTTATTTTTCCCTATATGCATCACCTTGCACTTATCCACATTAAATTTCATCTGCCATTTGGATGCCCAATTTTCCAGTCTCACAAGGTCTTCCTGCAATTTATCACAATCTGCTTGTGATTTAACTACTCTGAACAATTTTGTGTCATCTGCAAATTTGATTATCTCACTCGTATTTCTTTCCAGATCATTTATAAATATATTGAAAAGTAAGGGTCCCAGTACAGACACCTGAGGCACTCCACTGCCTACTCCCTTCCACTGAGAAAATTGTCCATTTAATCCTACTCTCTGTTTCCTGTCTTTTAGCCAGTTTGCAATCCACAAAAGGACATCGCCACCTATCCCATGACTTTTTATTTTTCCTAGAAGCCTCTCATGAGGAACTTTGTCAAACGCCTTCTGAAAATCCAAGTATACTACATCTACCGGTTCACCTTTATCCACAAGTTTATTAACTCCTTCAAAAAAGTGAAGCAGATTTGTGAGTCAAGACTTGCCCTGGGTAAAGCCATGCTGACTTTGTTCCATTAAATCATGTCTTTCTATATGTTCTGTGATTTTGATGTTTAGAACACTTTCTACTATTTTTCCTGGCACTGAAGTCAGGCTAACTGGTCTGTAGTTTCCCGGATGGCCCCTGGAGCGAACATTTGAAAAATAATTCAAAACATGGCTTTTCAGGCAAGTCTTCAAAGATGGTATCAGCTAAACAATCACACCAATAATAAGCACAGACAAATACATAATTTAATGATAACTATAAGATGGCAGACAGTTAACTCTTTACTGACTAATTAAAATGATGGATATTTATGGTTAGTTATTTACTTTGCTATTTGTTAATTATTTACTTTATTGTTATGCTATTTACTATGCGTCGCTTCATGAAGCCGGCGATAAACATCTTGCTTCCGGTGTTATAACTCGACCATGCATATTACCTTTCCCGTTATACTGTTCTACCTAATGTTACTTAACTTATAATCAGTTGTTCTATAGTTGTATATCAACCTGTAATATGTTGTTCTTACTGTAAACCGGAGTGAAGGCATCTAGCTAAACCTCAGTATATAAAAGCCTATAAATAAATAAATAAATATTCTGATTTAGGAATTCTAAAAGGAATCTGATTTATGTTGAGTATAGTTAGTCTTGATCTGTTAAAGCATAGGATAGTAGTTATTGCACCTGAGGAGGATACAGTAGACCGGACAGTATGTAGACCAGAACATAGGGACCAAATCACACCAACACACCTAAGCTGCAGATCAATGCACCTAATACTTTCACAGCTTTTAAACATCTCTGGCCAGAAGGTTGCATTCAGAACGGTAAACACAGAAGAATTTCCATAGAAAGCTCCCTGTAAACACTAGAGTATAACATTTTCAAATATTTATAACTCACAGTCACAAGCACACAAATAGTTTTACTTACCTGGAAGTGCTCTTGTACATGTTTAATCCTGCAAGACACAATGGGGCAATTATAAGAAAAGAACCTAAACCTTATGAAGAATTGATATTTTCAAAGTCTGAATTTGCAATAGAACTGATCTGATAACTTTTGAATAACTTTTGAAACCTATAAAAAAAAAACAAAACCTAGAAAGTGAACTTCCTAGAAGGAAACCTGTAAAAGAAAACAAAGTTAAAAGTATAAAGATAAGTATTTTTATATTCCTGTAAAGAAAAAGAAATAGGATTTGTTAATTGTTTCCCAAAACTTCATCTTACATTAGATTTAATCTCTAAGATATTTCAACTTTTAAATCTTTAAGAATTTCAAATTATAAACATATATTTTTTTATATATGATTATTCTTTTTAAATTTAAAAACTGCCTAATAATTTATTTAAAAAATAAAATAAGCGGAGGAGTTGGTGAGAGTCACCTCTTGGGAGAAAGGGAAAAGCCACATGACTGCGATGGGGCTCTTTGCCAAGCCCAAGAGGTCGTGGGAACAGCTCTGCAGGCTACGTGACCCCAGTGACATCATCTATTGGGGCCAGGACTGCCCAATAAATTCGGAGGGACTGCCGCAGGAAAGCCGGAGGAGTTAGTGAGAGTCACCTCTCGGGAGAGAGGGAAAAGCTGCGGGACTGCGACAGGGCTCTTTGCCGAGCCCAGGAGGTCGTGGGAACAGCTCTTCAGGCTACGTGACCCCAGTGACGTCATCTATTGGGGCCAGGACTGCCTGATAAATTCGGAGGGACTGTGGTGCGCAACTGAAGCCGTGCACCCCTTCTAAAAGTTTTCTTGTTTTCTTTAGATACCTATTTAAGGGTAGGAAAAGAAAATCTAAGCCATTTACCTAATCGCCAGGTGTTTCTGTGGTTAGAGGCCCTATGGACCTCCACATGGATCGCAGGGTAAGCCATTTCTCTAGGAATATTCCTGAAATTTCATTTTCCTCAGGGTCTCCTGAAAGTCTAGGCTTAGTGCAGATACCTCAATCACAGATGGAATTATTAGATGTAACTCCCCAAACTATAGCACAAAATTCAGAGGGAAAGTTACCTATAACTAATTTGACTGGGAATACGGTTATTGAGGGGGCACAGATTGAATCTGTTTTTCAGGTTTCATCAGAACTCCCTCAAGATATCAATTCAAATTTAGAAAGTTTTGATCCCCAAAAAGTTACCTTAGGGGATGTTTGGAAAGTTTTATTGAATATGCTTTTTATTGAATATCACTTTCATCTACCCTTTTTAACATCTGTCTCCTACCACTCTGCCATCTCCTCGCCAATCTTAAGCTTCCACACTTTTTGTACGCTGATGATGTACAAATTCTTATTCCAGTAACGGAATCCATACCCAAAGCCATTGAAATCTGGGACACTACCCTCGCTTCTATCAATAATCTACTAACTTCCCTACAACTTGCCCTCAACTCCACAAAAACAGAACTCATGATCATTTCTCCTCCCACCCTTCTACATGCTTCTCCCACCTCACCAATAACATCGACGCACATACAATTCTCCCACCAAGTCCGAGACCTAGGAATCATTATTGACGACCAAATGTCCCTCAAAAAATTTATCAGCGCAATCCTTAAAGAGTGTTTTTTCAAATTACATACACTCAAAAAATTGAAACCCTTACTTCACGCATCTGATTTCCGGACAGTTTTACAAGCCATGTTGTTTTCCAAAACAGATTATTGCAATTCACTCCTCCTAGGCCTACCTAAAAATGTCATCCGCCCCTTACAAATCCTGCAAAATACTGCAGCCCGCATCCTTTCTAATACAAACGCAAAGGAACACATTACGCCAGTTTTAAAGGATTTACACTGGCTCCCCATTCAATCTCGCATACACTATAAGACACTCTTATCCATAAAGCCCTCCACAATCCTGAAATGAAATGGTTTAATAATACACTACAATTTCAAAACTCTATTAAACCCACCAGAAATCAATACCTTGCCACATTACAGACCCCCTCGCCCAAACTATATAACTATGCTTCTACCAAAGCGCGAGCGCTTTCTTTTGCTGGCCCTTTGTTATGGAATACCATGCCCACCGAACTGCGCCTTGAGCCATCTCCCAAAACATTCAAGCAAAAACTCAAGACATGGTTATTCACACATGCTTATACTTGAAATAAATATGTCCTCCCCTCCTTTACCTGCCCTGCCTTTCTACCCGACACCCTCTGTCTATATACCATCTCTAACATCCCCTATTTCTGCTCCTACTATAATGATCCTACCATATAATTGCTCCTAATCTAAGATTAGCACAATCGCTCCCCTCTTACCACTTATAATTTAGAACTCCATCACCTTCTAACCCTCTCCCTTAGCTTTTACCTATTCCCCTTGAACCCTTTTTACTCTATAGTGTTGTTTTAATTCAGCTCAGTTAAGTTACAACTAAATGATAGTTCTGTTTTATTTAAAAGATTCTACTTGTTTTATGTTCAAACATTTATATACTTGCCTATTTTAATTGTATAACGCTTATATAACTCTGTTAAATGTAAAACGCTCCGGGGTAAGTTCCTGTTCACTGTACACCGACGTGATATCTTTGATGAGCGGCGGTATATAAAAAACTTTTAAATTAAAAAAAAAAATAAAAAAAAATATGCAAACATTTCTTATAAATTCTACAGCTCAGCTTAATAATATTACTTTAGAAATTAAAAATGTTTTGGGTAAGCATGAAGTGTGTTTGAATCAGTTAGATGAATCTTCTAAGATGGTAAATATGCAATTATAAGCAATACAGACATCAAATACTGCTTTTATTAAGGATAGTTTAATAATTCATAGACAATTAGAAAATCTTGAAAATGAGAATAGAATGAAAAATCTAAGATTGCTGAATTTTCCTGTATCCAGACTGTTGTCTGCTATTGAATTATTTAAAAAATATGTTTCAGAAATACTTTCTATTTCCTCTACAGAGGAAAAGAATACTTCTAAAATATACTATATTCCTAAAATGAAGATTAGGCCTCAAAATGAACTGGAAGAGATGGATATAGTACAAAGGGACTCACCAAATTTGACGTCTTTTCTGGAGGCGTCAATAGATGACATATCAGAAAGAGTGACTGTTTTGGTCTCTTTCTGTAGTGAAAGGGACAAAAACTTGATGCTATAGAAATATTTTAAGAATAAAGACTTTTTATTTTGCAGCCAAAAGATTCAAATCTTTCCAGATGTCTCTCATAACACTGAACTTAGAAGGAAACAATCTACCATATAAATGGGCTTGGACCGACGTGCCGCAAATGCGCAGTAGAGAGCAGCTCTACTGTGCATGCGCGAGAGCACGTCGGTCAGAGGGGAGCCCAGTGGACTTGGAAACGGCGAGGAGGAGCAGCGGCGGCAGCAAAAGAGGTCTCCAGGGGGTCTCTCTCTCTCTCGCGCGGGGAGAAGCAGCGGCGGTGGCACAGACACAGACATGGGAGGTCGCCGGGAGTCTCTCTCTCGCGCGCGCCTCATCACCGAGCGTCGGGTGGGCCAGCAACGAGCCCGGTGGAGAGGCGCGCACGAGAGAGAGACCCCCGGAGACATCCCATGGAGCAGCGGCGGCAGTATCTAAGTGTCAGGCAGATCAGAGAGAAGAAGAAAGAGTGGAGGAGGGCTGAGGGAGAGGGACGGGGTTGTGGAGGAGGTGGGAGGGGAAGGAAGAGGATATAAGTGGGGAGGGTAAAGTTGTGGAATACAGAAAAAGGGAGTGGAGGAGGGTGGGGAAGGAAAGGGAAGATGAGAAGGGATGGAAGGAAGAGGATGTAAGTGGGAAGGGTAAAGTGGAGTAGAGAAAAAGAGGGAGTGGAGGAGGGCTGAGGGAGAGGGGAGTAGAGGAAGGAAAGGGAAGGTGAGAGGGGAAGGGAAAAAGGAAGAGGATATGACTGAACAAGTGGGAAGGGTAAGAAATTATGGAGAAGAGAAAAAAGAGTGGAGGAGGGCTGAGAGAGGGAAGGGGTTGTAGATGAGGTGAGAGAGGATGGAAGGAAAAGGGAAGTTGTGGAGAACAGAGCGGCTCTAACCGTGCTGGTCTGACCGATGGAATCTCGCCTGTTTTAACGGGCTTAACAGCTAGTTTCTAATATTGAAACCAAGGGTATTATCCATTGGTGCTAGTTTCTTTCTTAGATTTCCCTGTAAATGCTCAGTGGTATATCAGAAGAATAAATTTATTTTTCAAGATCCGGTTCATCTTGAGACCTTTATGACAGATAATCTAGTTGAGGTATTGATATGCACAAAAAATATAATACTCTCTATTAATTTGTCATTACAAATAATATTTGGTTTTTTCTTTTTTTCTTTATTAATCCTCCCAAATATGGGGACTTCATTTTTAGATGTACCTATAAATGTGGATAATTTGTGTTGTGGAATATTCTTTGTACACAGAAAAATTTCTTATATTTTTGCAAATGTATAATTTGTGTAAAATGAATAAAATATAAATTTAAAAAAAATAAAAATAAAATACAATTTTATGCACTGGCTTCTCTTCCCTACATCCAGGATAACCACATGGGATAGTCTATAGTAATATCACAGAGATGTAGTGTTATTTTTATTGTGTCTCACTCCTGCTGGATCAGGTATTCTTATTAAATGGTAACAGTAAATATTGGACACTGTGATCCGGAAATTCCTACTATACTTGATTTCATCCAGAAAGGGTGAGTTATACTTGGAATTGGCAGTACTGTAGTCAAGTGGTTTGAATCTGTTTTGCATGGATGATACGAATTGACGTGAAAAGGTAAAGGCTGTTTTTCCTGGAAACCCCTTACTTCTGGGGTTCATCAAAGATCAACCTCAATTTCTGCTATCCTGTTCAATATACAGCTCCAGTCCCTGGGAAAACTCTTGTGCAGTTTTGATGTTCAGTTCAGAACTTAGGGGGCCATTTTCTAACGGGATCACACGCGAAAAGTCCCTTTTTGCGTACACTAGCTAAATCGGGGCGGAGTCGGAGCAGCGTCGGCACCGGAAGAGGAGGAGTTGGGGTGGCACCGGGGCAGACGCGGCAGAAACTTCGCTGGCGGTGAAAAGGTAAGAACCCTTATCGTTGCCAGTAGCGCGCCTAATAGCACCACCATTTACGATGGCGTTATTGGGTGCGAAAGCCGGTAGCGATAACACCGCGGTGGTGCGATCGCTGCCGGATTTCACAGGCCCGCCCCCCATTACTGCTGGATTCTCTATGGTCTGCGACCTTAGAAAATCCATGCCTTAGGCAGGTGGCATACAATTCTTTATGCCAGGTTGTCCGCATCCAACTAACATGATTGATTTACTGACAAAGTTTATAAAAGGAATTAGTTTGTGGATGAAGGGCAAAATGCTGGTGCTCAGCCTTGGAAAAACTGAGGTTCTTTAGATGTACTGACAACCTCTTCCCAACGACTGAGTATTGGTAATTTATTCTTTCCATTCTCTGTGCAGTATGTAAGCTGGGAAAAGAGTTTGATGCCACTCTTTCTTTAAAGAGACAAATCACGGTTGTTGCAAGATCTACTTTCTATAAGTTGCACCTTATGGGATACTTGAGATTTGTTCTGCTGTCCTCTGACTTTAGAACTTTTCTTCAAGATCTCATGATAAACAGTCTAGATTACTATAATTCAGTCTACTTGGGCCTCCTCCAATATTTATTTTGCTGCATGATTAATATCACCAGACACCCCAGTCATGAATATATTTCTCTCTTGCTTCAGGTCATCTGTTGGCTACCAATCATCCAGCGAATTAAATTTAAACTACTTACTCTGGTTCTTAAGGTCATTCATGATCTGGGCCCAGGTTACCCTAAGGAGCATTTTTCCCTTACTCTATTTCTTACCCTCTACCAGGAAATCAATGCTAGCCATTCCCAATTTCAAAACATTCTGCCTAGCTAAGACCTGGAACAGGGCATAGCGGGCCTTATTCTGTGAAATGCTGTTTTATATATCTTCAAATCTAACTAGTAGGGTGCTGATCAGAAATGAGAGGCTGCTACAGAAATACTATGTAATGAGCTCAATACCCATTACCGTGGTATTTGCAAAGGTACATTAAAGTTACCTCAGCTCCTTGCAGAGGTAAATTTAACTACATATTTGGAGGTAAAGTTGAATGGGTTAGCATACTAGTTGTTAAAATGGGGGAGGGAATGGAGTGTTCTGGGACACATCTTAACTCCCCAGTCAATTACCCCTGGTAGAGAAGACCCTTCCCCACCCCAATCTGTGGAAATCACCAATACTCAGATCTCACACTGACTGAAGCACCCTCCCAGCTTCCTCCTACTGTTAATGAAGTCCTGGATCTTTTCCTTAGCAACTTATCTAGCTCCTAACACTTTGCTGACCCTTGACTCAAATGGCATATTTGCTACTTGTAGTTTGACCTGCATGTGCATGGAACACACAAACACACAGGCTCTGGCTCTCACATGCTGTCACACATACACCACACACACACACACACACACAGGCTCTCACGTGCTGTCTCTCCAATCATACAGGCTCTCACTCCCACACACAGTGTTTCAACTCACTCTGCCTCACACACAATCTCTCAACTCACTTTCATACACACACACACACTCTGCAGGGCCTCAGCCTGACTCTCACCTCTTGGCCTCCTCTTTGTGGGTCGCATCAGAATGGGCTCCGCAGCAGCCCTGATCTTCTTGGGCCGCTGTGAGGTGGGATCCACAGCGGCCCTGCTACAATTGCTACTGCTCATCTGCTTGCAGCTGATGCTCCTCCTTCTTCCTGCCCATGCGGCTCTGGCAACGTTTTTCTTCTGGCCATGCAGGCAGGAAGGAGGAGGGGCACCTGGACATGAATTTTTCTTCAGGCCGATGTGGGATGAGCTGCACCACGGTCCCACCAATCTTCCTGCTGTGCACGGCCGGCACACAGCATCAAAGTGACACACCCCCCCCGCCCCGGTACGAAATTGCTTCCTGCTTTGTCTGCTGCCAGTAGACCCGATCCATCGGTGGCAGAAAAAGCGAAAATCTTCTGCCACCAGTGGGATCAAGTCCACTGGCGGCATCATGGGCCTATCCCTGCTCCCGACGCCGCCCCACTGGGTGTGCCACCCAGGCTGTGTAATTGCACAGTTTGCACACCTGGTGGTGCTGGGCCTGCAAAGGAGTTGCCTGACTTGGAGGAAGGGGATGCATGACTATCAGTGATTTTCATAAATGGGTTAGAGAGTCTTCTGTGTCTAGGGCTACTTGACTTGGAACACGGGTGTCTTCTTTTGTAACGCATCACCAACCACAGTAGCATGTACTGTGACCATCCCTCCATATCTCTCTGTCCTGGTCCAGGTGTGGTGTCTTGCACTCCCCTGCAGCCTTCAAACATGGCTCCTGATGTTCTGGCTTGGCCCTGCATCCTGCAGCTGACTAGGGACATGCTCATGAAGTATTGAGCTTTATAGGGCCTGAAAACAGGAAATCCTGTGGTGCAGCTTGATGACAAACACTGTATTAGTATTTAAGGAAGCCCAGTTAATTTACACTTGTCTGAGCAAAAGGTCCTGTTACCCTGAACTAGAGAATTTGCCTCCTTCCAGTCCTGTTTTTGCTTTGACATGGACTGTTCTGACCTTGCCCTGCTTGCCGTCTGCCCCAACCTTAGCTTTGCACTTCTCTCTGCAAATTGAGTTTACTGCGCTGACCCTTGCCTGCCTGACTCCATTGCTTCCTGGATTCTACACACCAAACATCTTTCATCAGCTGCCACTTGTTGGAGCCAGATATGCTTGCAGATCAGGAGGCGTCAATCCAACAGTGGTCCAAAGGGTTCACACCTAAGCCTGTGACAGGCTTGAAAGTACTGGCGGAGTAGCCGGAGGGCTACGTGGTTACTTCTAAGTCCCCTGTGTTGGCGGTGTGCTTGACTCATGGGATCATCTATATTATGTGTTTGTGTGGGTACAGGGCAGGGGGGTAGATGGTATTCAGAGGGTCACTGCAGAAGGGGTTCTTAGAGGGTGAAAATCCCCTGCAGTTCAGACTAACCAGGATCATATTTCTGGCCACTTAGCACAGGATGCAGATGATAAAAAGGATCATGGCCAATTCAAATAGCTGTGTTCAATTTAATATGCTCATTTTAATACAGTTGCAATCTGCATCTCATTAGTGTAGTGGATACTGTGGTTTAATGTGTGCGTTACCTGCTGATTTTAATGTGGCGTAGTAGATAGATCCCTTAGGCAAGGAAGACAGATGAATATTTTTTGTTTCATCTAATTTTGAAAAGTATTTGGGTAAACAATCCGCAGCCTTTATAAAAATACAGTAGAAAGATATTTTGATGTGTTTCATTTCTTATGAGGCCTCTTCCTGTTTACAGTTTCTTAGATGTTTCTCTTTGTAAAACTGAAAATCCTAGCCAGTCTGGTTTCAGTATATCCCTAATGAATACGCATGATATATATTTGCATACATCAATCTGGTCCTTAAAACTCACTGTATGCAAATATTTCCATGCATATTCATTAGGGATACCCTGAAAACAAGGCCAGCTAGGGAATTGCAAAGGAGAATTTTGAGAACCATAGTTTTAGGCCATGGTACATATTCTAAAGAGGACAAACATCTTTGCAGTATAGGTAATATTAAAGTATTAATTCTGATACATTTAAATCAATTAAGGTTACATATAATGACTCTTATGTACTACAATTTCAAATGTACATAGTGATATTCTTAGCTCTTAAATTTTCAAGCAGAAACTGATTATTACACATAATATTTTCAGGTCTATGAATATAATAATGCAATCATAGCCTATGTTAATTAGTCTAGTGCAGTGCTTCTCAACCCAGTACTTGGGGGCACACATAACTAGTCAGATTTTCAGGGTATCCACAAGGAATATGCACGAGATAGGTTTGCATGCACTGCTTCCATCATATGCAAATCTATCTTATACATATTCATTGTAGATATCCTAAAACTCTGACTGACAAGGTGTTCCCCCAGGACTGGGTTGAGAAACACTGGTCTAGTGGGACATTCTTAGTTGATAAACTGAGTTAGAAATTGATTTAGTTGTAGTCAGGAGGTGGTAAATGGAGTTCATGCCAAGAAGAATAATCCCAGTACAAAAGTGATTATGTGTCTGAAAACAGTTCTATTATGTATTTTCATAACTATTATTGTAAAGATACTGGTACTAGTTACTGTCTTTTTGTAGATGCTATTCTGATCTGAAATTGGGTGGACTCTCCAGGTGGAACAGAGAAAATGTGCACTGATATAAGTAAGCTTGAAAAGTGATCAAGACTTTGTAAATTAGGGGGCCAATTTACTACCCTATGGGATTTTCTATAGTTTAGTGACTTTCTCTACTTGCAAGTTTACTACCTATGCTGGTAGCAAACTTATGCATGAAATTTCCTAGTACATAGTCCATAAAAAACATAACTGTACTTCACCTCAACTTTAGCGAAAATTGGCTGGCAAAGACATATTTTGGTATCGCATGCGATACCAAAAAGGGGTGTACCTTATGCTAATAAACATGTGTATCGCAAATTGCGATATCAGCTATGCAAAAGGCTGTTATTGCACTATTAGCCCAATTTGGGCTACATTGTCAGTATATATCACAGTTCATGATGTTTCCAGACAGGCCTGTTTCAGGAGAGAGAGAGAGAGAGAGAGAAAGAGACTGGCCATAATGGCATGGCCCATAGGTAGCCATTTGTACGGCAAAACGATTCGAGTGCAAGGAGGTCATTCCCGGACCCCCGCTGAACTTTTGGCAAGTCTTTTGGGGGTCAGGAGGCCCCCCCAAGCTGGCCAAAAGTCCCTGGGGGTCCAGCGGGGGTCCGGGAGCGATCTCCTACGCTCCTGACATCAGGGGACAAAAATCAAAATGGCACCGGCGCTACCTTTGCCCTGTCATATGACAGGGCAAAGGTAGTGCCGGCGCCATTTCCACAACGCACCGGAGGCCCGAGAGTAAAAGATCACACCGGGACCCCCCCCCACTGGACCCCAGGTAATTTAAGGCATTTTGGGGGGGTTCGGGAGGGTGGGGGATTTATTTTAAAGGGTTGGGGTGGGTTTTAGGGTTGTTTTAGTGTGCCGGTTTTCCCGCCCTCCCCCTCCCCCTTCCCCTCCCCCTTCCCCCGATTTACAATTTTTGACGATAAATCGGGGGAATTCCTATTAAATATCGCCTCTAATGATTTTTGACGATTTAAAATATATTGGACGATATTTTAAATCGTCAAAAAACGATTCACATCCCTAATAAGCAATAGAGAAAAAAGAGGAGACTGGAAGCAGTAATGCCCCCTCCCAGGATACAGGAGGTTGCTGGGAACTTTACACTCAAGAACAGGAAACATGAAGATGTTTGGGGTTGAAGTCTTAGGTTAAAGACAAATAGGAAGAAGGATCTCATAGCACAGGAATGTGATAATAATTGGAGGAGTCAGGTTTGGCTAAATAAGGATTTACTTAATGAAAGCAGAGTGTCTCTTAAAGACAGAGAAGTTGGCCAGGGAGGCAGAGATGACAAAGGGGAGGGAAGTGCCAAAGAAGCACAGCAAAGCCAGAGAGCATGAGTCAATTAGTAGGGATGTGCAGGGGAAAAAATTGTTTTCGTTATTCGATTAGTTTTCAGGAGGTTTTTTTTTTTAACTAATTTTGGATTGTGGATTGCTTGATTTGTTTCATTTGTGTGAAAAAAACAAATCAAGCAATAACCCCACCCCCCCCCCAAAAAAAAGAGCCAAAAAATTAAAGCCAAGCCTCCTTCTCACCCAGTCCAGTGGGGATCCACTGGCAAGGACTAGGCCAAAGCCTCAGACCTGCATAGGCCGAGGCCTAGGCCAGAATTCAGACCCAAGCTCGATGCCATGGTCTGGAGACCAGGACCCAACACTGGGACCTTGGACCCGATCGAGGCTCAACTTTGTGACCCAACCTGAGGCTGGGTCCCAATGCCAGGACCTCGGCTTAAGCACAGGCCCGAAGCCACAACTTGATCAGGAGGCCTAGTCCTGATGCCAGGGCCTCAATCCAGACCCAGGCACGATGCCGTGACTTGACCCACAGGCTGAGTCCTGACGACTTGGCCTCAGCCTAGGCCACAACCCGAGCCTGGGTCTGATGCACATGACCCAACCCAGAGGTCAGGCACTGATGCTGGGGTCTCTGCCTGAGCCCAAGTCTGATACCGTGACCTGACCCAGAATTCAGGTTCCAACACCTGGACCTTGGCGCAGACCCAGGCCAGATGCTGTAAACAAGCCAGAGACCAAGTCCTGATGCCTGGGCCTCAGCTTAGGCCAGAGCCCATGCCCAGACCTGATGCTGTGACCTGACCTGGAGGCAGGGTCCTAATGCTGGGGCCTTGGCCTAGACCCATACCCAATGCTGCAACCCAACTCAGAGACTGGGTCCCGACACCAGGGCTTAGGCCCAGACCACAGCCAGATGACCCAACCCAGAGGTCAGGTCCCAATACCAGGCCCTCGGCCTAAGCTGGACCTTGAGCCTAGGTCTGATGCCATGACCTGACCCAGAGGGCAGGTCCCATTGCCGGGGCCTCAGCCCAGACCCAGGCTCAACACCATGACCCAACCTGGAGGTTGGTCCTGATGCTTGGGCCTCTACCTAGGCCAGAGCCTGAGCTCAGGCCTAATGCTCAGTCTGACACCAGGGCCTCAGCACAGACCCAGGCTCGACACTGAGACTTGACTGGGAGGCCAGGTCCAAATGCCGGGGCCTAGGCCTGGACCCAGGCCAGACCCCAGAGCCTTGACCAGGAGGATGGGTCCTAACACCTGGGCCCTGGCCCAGGATTGAACCCAGGCCTGGGAGCTCCTCTTCTGGTCCTCTTCTTTCTTCGGCTCTTCAATTCCAAATGATGGCATTCACCCCAGCGGATGGCCCCTGCTTTGAGCCTTGGCCTAGAATGGCCGAAGCAACAGAGGATCTGCCAATACCTGAACCTTACACTGGAGAAGACCATTCTAGACTGTCCTGGAAATGTCCTAGTAAAACTGTTTTCGCTGCCTCAACCCTGGTCTTCCTTTATGGGTGCAGCCACTTTCAAGCGATGTCTTTTTGTTTGTGGAAGAGGTTCCTAGCCTGAAGAATTCCCTGCCAAAATCACTGTTGGTAGGTTTATGGGGTGAGTTCCTCTTGCTCTAGAATGGTTTTATTTTATTTTATTTATAAAATGTATGAACCACTTCAAAGATCTTACCATAAGATCTGTCTAAGTGATGTACAACAAAATAATAATATATACATACAATAATATTCTATTAAAACATTAAAAATAATAAAATACAACATAAGCAGTTTTAAACCACGATATTGCTGGTCCAAAAATCATTTCCATAAACCTGTAGTGAACCATAATTTTGCCGGTCTAAGGTAGGCTCAGTCATAGGCCTGTAGTCATCTGCCAGGTTGTCAAGTTCCTTAATAAATCAGATTCTCCCCATTTAGATAATGGGAGTTCATTCCACAACATGGGCATTATCATAGAAAAAGATCTTTTTTGAATTTTTAGAAGCCAAAAAGCTTTTGGTGATGGTATCTGAAGTTGATAGCTGTGCTGTGAACGTGAAGCCCTGGTTGAAGACTTCCAACACAGTTGAGCAGACAGGTGAGGTGGGCCGTGGCCATGTAGATTTTTGAAAGTAAGTACCAATAGCTTAAATTTACATCTAAGTCTAATTGGGAGCCCATGTAATTTCAATAACAAAGGGGCCGCTGACTCTCACCTAGATCTACCCATTACGATCCGTGCAACCTTATTTTGTACCATTTGAAGCTTTCTAATCAGGCAACCTGAGAGGCCCCAGTAAATTGCATTGTAATAGTCTCAAATAGAGATGACAAGTGCATATACCACAGACTTCAAAGCAGAGAGAGACAAACAAGTTTTTAATTGTCTCACCAAATGCAGTCGGCCATAGGCCTTGAGCAGGACAGAGTTAACATGATTTTCCATTGACCACTTCATATCTAAATTGAGAATGATTGCCTTGAATTCCTGGTAGGTGGCTCTCCCTTACGGGTTAACTGTTTAGTAGGCATCTTGACTAGCTCCAGTGAGAGGATTCCCAGATAGGTAGCTCGCCTGTCCTCTGGCCAGCCTACAAATCATGCTGTGCGCTCAAAGTTTTTCAACAACCTGTCTGGGTCTTCTCCATGAGTCATCTTAAGGAGTGTCAGTAGCACTGAGGGTGGAGCAGTTATGGCTATTTGCTCAGCTTGGGAAATCTGTGTTCGACTGTTTGCTACTGTACCACCTGCTCTCACAATGCCTTCTATTGATTTATTTGTGTTTGTAGGGAATTTTGTAATTGTTACTACCCTGTATCAAGAACCTGCATCACTTGCTCCATCTATTTTGCTTAGCGAGCTGTCTCCACACAATGTACCTCTCTGGCAATAGGAGAAAAAACCAAAAAAAAACAAAAACCTGCTGGCCTGTCTGGCCCTTACTGCACAAGCTGGTGAGTGGAATTGGCAGGCCCCAGGAAAAAGAAAAAGAAAAACTATGCAGGGTCTTTTTTTTCTTTTCTCTTGCTGTGGCTGTGGGCTCTTGTCTGTAGGGATGTGAATTGTTTTTTGACGATTTAAAACAATCGTCAGAAATATTTTAAATCGTCAAAAATCGTTAGAGCCGCGATACAATAGCAATTCCCCCGATTTATCGTCAAAAAATCGTAAATCGGGGGAGGGCGGGAAAACCGGCACAACAAAACAACCCTAAAACCCACCCCAACCCTTTAAAACAAATCCCCCACTCTCCCGAACCCCCCCCCCCCAAATGTTTTAAATTACCTGGGGTCCAGTGGGGGGGGGTCCCGGCGCGATCTCCCACTCTCGGGCCACGGCTCCCAGACCCCCGCTGGACTTTTGGCAAGTCTTGTGGGGGTCAGGAGGCCCCCCCAAGCTGGCCAAAAGTCCCTGGGGGTCCAGCGGGGATCCAGGAGCGATCTCCTGCACTCGTGACGTCGGGTGACAGGAACCAAAATGGCACCGGCGCTAACTTTGCCCTGCCATATGGTAAGGGCAAAGGGCCACTGGCGCCATTTCTATTAACGCAGCCGTGGCCCGAGAGCGGGAGATCGTGCCGGGACCCCCCCACTGGACCCCAGGTAATTTAAAACATTTTGGGGGGGTTCGGGAGGGTGGGGGATTTGTTTTAAAGGGTCGGGGTGAGTTTTAGGGTTGTTTTGGTGTGCCGGTTTTCCTGCCCTCCCCCGATTTACGATTTTTTAACAAAAAAACCATGACGATCAGATTTCCCTCCCCCCCCAGCCAAAATCGATCGTTAAGACGATCGATCACACGATTCACATCCCTACTTGTCTGTGCTCCCCGCTTAGGCAAGATGTCCCATTGATGCCACCATATGTAGTAACTAGAGTGGTAGTGGCTTGGGAACAATCAGAGGGGAAAAGGACCATGCTCTGGCTGTTCCTTAATTGTAGTTTATTTATAGTTAAAACAAACAAAAGTGCAATACACAGCAAAGCCAAACAACTTAAGTATTGCGCTCGGGGGTGGACCCTTGTCTTGGGACAGTGAAGGACGCCTCCTGAAAGGGGGAACAGGAGGTAACTGCCCCCAGGGGGCGGAGCACTGGAGGAGACAGAGGCTGTGAAGAGCTTCAGCACTGGAAGACCGAGGTCCCCCCGGGAGAAGCCCTTAGGGACCTGGGCCGCTTGGACTTAGGTGGGCCTTGCAGGGTCTCCTAAGAGAATGAAAGTCCGGCATGCCCATGGACACAGGGGGAGCGCGATCGGGTTTAAAATTGGAGGCTGGTTGGAACAAGGAGAACCAGAACAGAGTTGGTGATGACAAGGCGAGGAACAGAGCCAGAATCTGGAGACAAGGTCAGGCAGGCAAAGGTCAAGATCCAGAGGTCAGTCCGAGGAATGGTCAGCAAAGCAGAGGTCAGGTACCGGAGCTCAAAAGAGGTCACAGGCAGGCTGAGGTCTTGAGACAGGTGGCAGGCAGGCGGGCAGGTGAGGAGCAAGCTGAGGTCTTTGAGGCAGGCAGGCAGGTCAGGAGCAAACTGAGGTCAGTTCCAGTAAGACAGTCCGAGGGTACTACCTGGGTAGACAGACAGACGAACACAGGAACACACAGGATGCAGGAACTAGGAAGCAGGAACGAGTCAGGAACAGAACTGGAACAGAAGGATCTTTCGCCTCCACGGACTCCCCAAGGAGATTGTGTCCAATCAGGGACCACAGTTTTCCGCTAAGTATTGGCATTCCTTGTGTCGAACTTTCGATATTTCCTTGAGTTATACATCGGCCTACTATCCCCAGGCCAATGGGCAGGCCGAAAGGACCAATCGGACCTTGAAGACATTCCTATGCTCCTATGTAAATGATCAGCAAGATAATTGGTCGGATCTTCTTCCCTGGGCTGAGCTGTCGCACAATACCCATGTTGCAGCAGCCACCGATATATCCCCATTTGCAGTAGTCTTCAGACAGCAGCCCCGACTTCCTCTTCCTGTTCCTCTGACAGTTCCATCTCCAGCGGCTCAATCCATGGCTCAAACCATTCACCAAGTGTGGACCCGGGTAAAGGAGCAACTTTCGCAAGCTGCTGAATGTGCTAAGCGCACTTCTGATCTTCATAGACGACCTGCTCCACTCTTTCGACCTGGCCAGAAAGTGTGGCTGAGTGCTCGAAACATCCGACTGAGGCTTCCTTCTCACCATCTGGCTCTGAAATACATAGGACCATTTCCTGTGATCCGAAGAGTGGGAGCTGTCTCATATCAACTCCAGCTACCTCGCTCATTGGGTATCCACAACACGTTTCACATGTCTCTGTTAAAGCCATCGGTCTTCTCCTGGCCCTCAAGCAAAGACCCTCTTGCTCCGCGTATCTCTGCAGAACCTGACACTTCTCTTCAGGTAAGAGAGGTCCTCGACGCCTGCGACGCCGAGGCAAGTGGGAATACCTCTTAGACTGGGAGGGTTATGGGGCCGAAGAGAATTTGTGGGATCCCTCCTAAAACATCCTTGATAAGGATCTCCAGAGGACCTTCCATAGATTGTACCCTGAGAATCCACAACCACAACCACATAGGTGAAGGCCTAGAAGGGGGTTACTGTTATGCGCCCTGCCTGCAGCCATCCTGCACATGGGCCTGCTCACCTTCATGGTTCCACAGCGGGTCTTGGGGCAACCTCTCTCGGAAGCGGTCGCCGAGCCTTCCACTGCACGCCAGGTCTCATGCCAAGGCTCGGCATCCTCTGTTATGTTATCCACGCCACTACGTGCGCACGCGCACGGACCGCCTGGACTCATGTTGGGCCAAGTGCGGGTCTTAGCTTCGCGGCGTGCCCTGATTGATCCCCCAATATAAGGAAGTCCCTGATAGTGCTTCCTTGCCTTGGCAATCGGTTTGGTTTGTTCTAGATTGCCTCTGCGTTTGTTCCTGTTCCTGCTTGTTCCTGGTCTCGTTCCAGGATCCTTCTGTTCCAGTTCTGTTCCTGACTCGTTCCTGCTTCCTAGTTCCTGCATGGTCCTGGCTGGTCCTGGGTTGTGGAACTCCCTTCCGGTTGATATTCGATTGGAGGAGAATATCAATAGTTTTAAAAAGCAGATTAAGACCTGGCTTTTTCAACGAGCTTTTAATGAGGTCAACTGATTCCTTCTTCTCTTACTTTGCTATTGGGATGATAATAGGAGATACTAAGGGTTCACAGGGATAATAAGGCGTAAAACATGACAAGAATTGCCAAGGTTTAGGCCTGGTTAATGATAGAGGGGTAGCTAGAAGGGCTTAAATGGGAAAATTTAGGTTTTAAGACTTTTATTTTGTTTTTATGTTTTAAGTTTTTTAATCTAATGGATTTTATTTATTTTTAGCTTATTACTATATTGGAATTAACTATGTAATTTTTAGTGAGTTTTTAGTGAGTTATCTGTTTTACGAGTTCTTGGTTTTTATGAATTCTGCTACTGCAAATTCTAATCATTGTTAACCGCCTTGATATTATTTTGAAAGTCGGTATATAAAGTTAAATAAATAAATAAATAAATAAATAAATAAATAAATACTTCAGGAAGAGCTTTGCCAGTTCTGGGGCCGAAGGAAGGCCCGGCAAGGGGATAAAGTGACCCATTTTCGAGAAACGATCGATGATGACCCAAATCACTGTGTTATTCTGGGAAGAGGTAGATCAGTAATGAAGTCCGTCGAGATAATGGACCATGACTCGGTAGGTGCTGGGAGAGGCTGAAGCAAGCCCCAAAGCTTCCCTGTTGGTGGTTTGTGCTGGGCGCAAATGGAACATGAGTCCATGTAGTTTCGTGAATCTTGCACCATAGTAGGCCAACAATAGTGCCTTCGTAGCATTTCCAAGGTCCTGGCATGATCAGGGTGGCCTGCCAGTTTGGAGTCGTGGCTCCACTTTCCAACAGGAACTGTGGTAGTTGCAGCAAGTGAAATACAAACAGGGTCGATAATGAAGCTAGGAACTTCCGGGACATCTTCAGGCTCGAATGATCTGGACAGCGCATCAGCGCGCAATTTCTTGGAACCAGGATGAAAGCAAAGGTGAAGTCAAACCTCTCGAAGAATAAGGCCCACCGAGCCTGATGGGGGTTCAAGAGCTGAGCCTCTTTGAGATGTTCGAGGTTCTTGTGGTCAGTGAAGATGGTAAACTTATGTTGTGCCCTTTCCAACCAGGGGCGCCACTCCTGAAGCGCTAGTTTGACCGCAAGGAATTTATGGTCACCCACGGTGTAACTTTGTTCCGTGGGGGAAAACTTATGGGAGTAAAATGAGCAGGGGTTAGCTTGGCCATGGAAGTGTGTTGACTCAGAACGGCTCCAGCGCTGATCGCTGAGGCATCGATCTCTACCTCAAACGGATGTCTGGGATCTGGATGAAAGAGACAGGGACCAGAGCTGAAGGCTTCTTTAATCCTCTGGAAGGCAGCAATTGCTTTAGGCATCCAAACTCGGGTGTTGGCCCCTTTTCTAGTCATAGCAGTGAGTGGGGCAACTATGGAGGAGTAATTCGCAATGAAGCTTCGGTAATAATTGGTGAAGCCTAGAAAGCGTTGCCACGCCCAAAGGCCTACTGGCGTTGCAACGTTTTGTATACAAATGATTCTCTCTCAGACACTGAAGGACGATGTGGACGTGTTCACGATGGGATTCTATGTCCTTAGAGAAGATCAGAATGTCATCGAGGTATACGATTACGAAATTATACAGGAGATCTCGGAAGATTTAATTCATGAGATGTTGAAAGACGGCCGGGGCGTTACATAGCCCAAAAGGCATTACCACGTATTCGTAGTGGCCATCTCTGGTATTAAATGCTGTCTTCCAAATGTCATCAGGTTGGATGCGTACCAAATTGTACGCACCTCTCAGGTCCAGCATGGAAAAGATTTGTGCCCCCTTGAGGCAATCGAACAGTTTGCTAAAGAGGGGTAGCGGATATCGATCCTTACGAGTTATCACATTGAGACCCCTGTAATCAATACAGGTACGTAATCCACCATCCTTTTTCTTCACGAAGAAGAACCCTGCTCCTGTGGGGGAATCGGATGGAGGGGGAATCGGATGGATGGATAAAGCTTTTCTCTAGATTCTCTTTAATATACTCCGACATGGCCTGAGTCTCAGGCTGGGACAACGGATAGGTTCTGCCTTTGGGAGGTGTGGTGCCCAGCAGAAGTTCAATAGGACAGTTGAACTTGCGTAATGGAGGCAGGGTATCCACTTTCTGCTTAGAGAACACATCGCTGAAGTCAGAATACTGCGGAGGTAAACCTGGAATGGTAACTGATTTTAAGACAGGTATCATGGGGTATACCGGGCACAGACAAGTCTTTTGGCATTTAGGGCCCCACTGTACCAACTGCAGGGACTGTCAATTGAACTGGGGTTTGTGGACCTGGAGCCAGGGTAGCCCCAGGATTACCGGATGAGTTGAGCATTTTAGGACGTAGAGGGATGTTTCTTCCTCATGGAAGGTACCTACAGTGAGATGACTAGCCACTGTCTGGTGAGTAATGAGACCTGGAAGATGTTCCCCCTGGATGGAGGCAATACGAAGACTCACCTCTAGGGGTTGGAGAGGTATTTTCAAGCGTTTGATGATGTTGTCCGTAATGACCCTACCGCTTGCTCCGGTATCGATGAGAGCAGTGGTCACAAAGGTGTGGGCTTTGATGCCCAGGGATACAGGAAGCAAGAGTTGAGGGCCAGAAACAGTTGCGCCCAAGCTCAGGATCCCTGCCGGGCTCAGGCGATACAGTTTCCTGGATGGATGGGGCAAAACTGCAGATGATGTCCAGAAGTGCCACAGTAAAGGCAGAGCCCCTCCTTTCACAGACATAGCTTTTCGGTTAGAGACAATCGCCCACGATTCACCTCCTTAGGTTCTACCATGGAGGAAGGAGGTGGTGCAGGAGTCTTTCCTGGAGTGCAGGGTGCACCTGTGGGGCGTACTGGAGGGGGGCGTGGAGCCTTTACTTCTAGGCATCTTTGCCGGAGGCGATGATAAATCCTCCCGGCAAGGGAGATCAAGTCTTCTAGAGACATGGGAGTCTCACAGACAGAGAGCTCATCTGTCAGAGCACAGGAGAGTCCATCTAGGAAGATGGCTTGCAGACAATCTTCTTGCCACCCAAGTTCTGTGGCCAAGGTGTGAAACTTCACTGTGTATTCGGAGAGGATCCTTGACCCTTGACGGAGGTGGAGTAAGCTATGACTAGCAACAGCCATGCGACCTGGGTCTCCGAAGATCTGCTTGAAGAGAGCAATGAAGTCAGATAGCTTGGAGAGGATGGGATCAGAACGTTCCCATAAGGAAGAGGCCCATGCCAGAGACTTTCCTTCCAAACGGGACAGAGAGTTGTAGTGCAAACTGCTTAAAGCATTGATTACGGAAGGCACGACAGGAGCGTGGATCCCCATTATACCTGTGGGGTGCAGGAAGTGACAGAGTTGCTTTGGGAAGCATGGTGGCCG
Organism: Rhinatrema bivittatum; assembly: GCF_901001135.1. NCBI lineage: Eukaryota > Metazoa > Chordata > Amphibia > Gymnophiona > Rhinatrematidae > Rhinatrema > Rhinatrema bivittatum. The sequence continues at coordinate 246,916,860 of NC_042621.1, read as the reverse complement.
AGAGGCCCACTGGGTTGGCCATTGCTGTATCTTGTAATTGAGAGCGCAGTTCTTCAACCTAAGAGGCTAGCGTCTCTAAAGCTTGATGATGTTGTTTCACTGTGGCGGCCAGTCCTGGTAGGGCCCTGGAGGCTGGAGACTCCGCCAACTCCAGGGCCTTGGTAACCTGTTGCACTCGGAGGTGGACCCTTGTCCTGGGACAGTGAAGGACGCCTCCTGAAAGGGAACAAGAGGTAACTTCCCCCAGGGGGCAGAGCACTGGAGGAGACAGAGGCTGTGAAGAGCTTTACCACTGGAAGCCCGAGGTCCCCCTGGGAGGATCCCGTAGGAACCCGGGCCGCTTGGACTTAGGAAGGCCTCACAGGGTCTCCTAAGAGAATGAAAGTCCGGCATGCCCATGGACACAGGGGGAGCGTGATCGGGTTTAAAGTTGGAGGTTGGTTGGAACAAAGAGAACCAGAACAGAGTTGGTGATGACAAGGCGAGGAACAGAGCCAGAATCTGGAGACAAGGTCAGACAGGCAAAGGTCAAGATCCAGAGGTCAGTTCTAGGAATGGTCAGCAAAGAAGAGGTCAGGTACTAGAGGTCAGATGAGGTCACAGGCAGGCTGAGGTCTTGAGGCAGGCGGCAGGCAGGCGGGCAGGTCAGGAGCAAGGTGAGGTCTTTGAGGCAGGTGGCAGGTGGCAGGCAGGTCAGGAGCAAGCTGAGGTCAGTACCAGTAAGACAGTCCGAGGGTACTACCTGGGTAGACAGACAGACGAAGACAGGAACACACAGGATGCAGGAACTAGGAAGCAGGAACGAGTCAGGAACAGAACTGGAACAGAAGGATCCTGGAACAAGAAGGATCCAGGAACAAGCAGGAACAGGAACAAACGCAGAGGCAATCTTAGAACAAACCAAACCGATTGCCAAGGCAAGGAAGCACTATCAGGGACCTCCTTATATCGGGAGATCAATCAGGGCGTTCCGCGGAGTCAAGACCCGCATTTGGCCCTACATGAGTCCAGGCAGTCCGAGCGCGTGCGCACATAGGGGCATGGCTAACATGGCAGAGGACGCCGAACCTCGGCGTGAGGCCTGGTGCGCAGTGGAAGGCCCAGCGACTGCCACCTCGGGACGCCAGGGCCTGGCAGGACTGGCAACTACTGCGAGGGAGGTCATCCCAGGACCCACTGTGGAACCATGAAGGTGAGTAGGCCCATGCGCGGGACAGCCGCGGGTGGGGCGCGTAACATTAAGTAGTTTACCTTGGCTTCAGGTATCTCACAAATCAGAAAGAATAGTGCAGAGCAAAACAATCACTTGAAGGCAGCTCACCTTGACTTCAGGCAAACCCCAAACTTAAACATAGCAGGTCTTCTCATGCAGTAGGACTCTTTCTCTTCCCCGGGACCCACATAACCCTTATAGGCCCTGAGGTCTTATATTCTGGTGAAGGGTCCTCCCTTCATCCAAGATTCCCTGTGGGTCTCAATCTTAAGGAAAGCCAGGTGAGATGGCTGCACTTGGTCCTTTAAGAATATTTGAGGGAGTTTTCTGTACACTCCCTGCCCTCCTTGGTTCCATACAAATCAATGAGAAACCTCTCTATCATCCTTACATATATGAGAAAATGAATATTACAATCAGAAAACAAATTGCCTTAGCAAGCTGCAGGGCATAAGGAACCACAAGCATGCAAGGTCAGAATGTGTCCAAATACATACACAAATACACACACACACACACACACATTTTCCCATTTACAGAATATTCAGAATGTCTTGCTCATAATTGTGCTCTCTATCAGTGGTAATTTTCTAAATAAAAATGGTACCTTGTAGGATCCAGCAGCACCTTCCATCTTCCACTCTTTCTGAATGGGGAAAAGGAAGCAAGTTAAAAACAGGTTCCTGTTTGGTGACCTGGAATGACCTGACAGAAAATCACTGCTGCTCTCCATGAAGGAAGAGAATTCACAGGGCACTAATCACACCACTTTTTCTTACACATACCATGCAATTCTCAATCCCTCTTCATCAACATGAAACAAAGATACTGAAAACATGGAGCTGTATTCAATCCAACATTATTCCATAGATTCATTGTTATCCTGACGTTGACTGGGTGTAATTTTGCACCTAAGCGATTGTATTAAACACACTTATAATGTAATCTGCCACACAGACTCGTCTGCTGAATCAGAAATGGAGGCTGGTCCACCTTGGAAGTTATTCATAAATTCTTTGGCTCTTAAGGAGTTGTGGCATATGCAGAACACTAGACATTCTGCATACATTTGACCTGGTGGCCTCCTGTAGTGAAATGTAAGGAAAATGCACATTAAAAACATAGTTCTACCTATTCATTCTTGTTATTGTGAATTTAAAGACAAGAAATTTTGCGAACTGACATAGTTACCAGAATAATGCCTCTATTTCTTTTGCCTACATTAGAGTTTATCCTTTTATGTCATGTTAGTGTAACAGGGAGACCAATTTGATAAGGCTGCCATATTACTTTAAGAGAAATTAATTATTAATATGATATGAAAGTTCCCAGTATCATGCTGACAAAATGTGCACTAATGAATGTTGCATACAAAGTATTCCATTTTTATGAGGTTGTTCATTATAGTGTTGTACTTGATATACTGTACCTGCTGCACTTTACCTCTTATATTCATTGAACCCCCATTCTATAATATTTTTTTTACTACACACCTTGTCTAATATGCAAAATATGGGAATCACATAGAGTAAGACATTTGAATTTAGTACAGTATGGAGCTGTTTGAAACTATAGTATCTCAACTAACAGCAATTGCTTGGATATGTGGAAGCTTGTGAAGCATTGCCACATTTTTGTCTAATTTTCCTTATGGTCATGCAAGAAGAATTAAGCCAAAATACAGAATGACCATAGTGAAATGCCAATGAACCTGCCAAAATGAGGATGTTCACATGACTATAATAGGAAATTTGTAAGTATTTGTATGGATACACTGTCCCAATCATAAAAACGGATTACAGATTGATTAGCTGAAAAATATGGCTTTTTTTTCCTTGCTAAGGCAGAGAACATGAGAATTAAAAAAAAAAATTTTGATTTGACTTGATTGATTGCAATTTGGATTGTAATTTTAATTGTAATCTGTTGAGACTAATTTAGTGAAACGTGGAATATCAAATGTTTAGAAATAAATAAATACAATTACATTTCCCCCTTTTCACATAATACATGGCAAAGAAACCAATAGTACATGGTTATTTTATCCTACTACCATACCATCATTGATACTCTGCATCACTTGCCATTTCAGACCATTGACAAAACAAGGCAGGGCACATTTATCTTCTGCATATAGGTAATATTTAAATTAACACAAACATAAAGCACTTGAAGCAGGTAAATCTTCACGGCTTAGCAACAACACACAAATAATATAAATATAGAGTAGGGGTAAGAAAAGAAGAGAAAACAGTTGTAGAAAGGTGTACTCATCATTTATATGAAACCAAGTAAACACATTAGGGGATGAACTAGAATCTATTTTCTATTTTTGTCTGTTCTCTGTTTCTTTTCTTAATTCTAATAATGCATTACATAAAGAACATAAGAGTTGCCTTACTGGGTCATACCAAAGGCCCATTAAGCCCAGGATCCTGTTTCCAAAAGTGGCTAATCCAGGTCACAAGTACCTGGCAGGATCCCAGAAGGTCAATAGATTTCCCCAAGTCCACCTTAATTATGGTTTATGGACTTTTCTTCCAGGAACTTGTGTAAACCTTTTTTTTAATCCAGAGTTTAATTATGCAGAGTATAAACATATTTTCTTCTATTTGTCCTAAATGTAGCATTTAGTAACTTCACTGAGTGTTCCCTAGTATTTATATTTTCTGAAAGAGTAAACAAATGATTTCCATTTACTGTACCTGATCCACTCCACTCATTATTTTATAGACCTCTATCATATCTCCCCTCAGTCATTTCTTCTCCAAACTGATGAGCCCTTACCTCTATAGCCTTTGTTCATAGGACAACCATTCCATCCACTGTTTCTTTTTGGTCACAGTCTTTTCTATACCTTTTTTAATTCTGCTACATCTTTTTTTGAGTTACGGTGACCAGAACTGTACACAATACTCAATGGAGTGTTACAGAGGCATTATGATATTCTTTGCTTTGTTTTCCATTCCTTTCCTATTAATTCTTAGCATTCTACTTGCTTTCTTGGCTGCTGCTGCTGCACACTGAGCAGAGATTTTCAACATATTATGCATGATGATGCCTAAATCCTTTTCCTGGGTGGTAACTCCCAATGTGGAACCTTGCTTTGTATAGCTATAATTTGGGTTGCTCTTCCCTACAAGCATGACTTTGCACTTGTCCACATTAAATGTCATCTGTGATTTGGATGCCCAGTCTCCCAAGTTCTTCTTGCAATTTCTCAGAATTGTCTTGTGACCAGAATACACTTTGAATAATTTTGTATCAGCAGACAATTTGATCACCTTACTCATTATTCCCATAGGTCATTATGAATATGTTAAAAAGCAGCAGCCCTACTACAGATCCCTGGGGCATTCCACTGTTCACCATTCTCTACTGAGAAAATTGATCATTTAGCCCTACTCTCTGTTTTTTAACTTTTATCCAGATCTGAATCCATAATAGAACATTCATTGCCTCCTATCCCATGACTTTTTAATTTTCTTGAGTCTTTCAAGAGGAATTTTATAAAATGCTTTCAGAAAAAGCAGATTCACTATATCAACTGTCTCACCTTTAATCAAATGTGTATTCACACCTTCCAAAAATGTAGCAAATTCATGAGCCAAGTCTAGCATGATAACAAAACTCTACTTCATTACTTGGTAGGCATGTGCAGCGGCAAAAATTTTGCTTGGTTCATTTATTCATTTTGTAGGTTCCAGTAATTCATTTATTTTGTTTCAAATAAAAAAAATGTTCTTTATTCATTTTATTTTTTCATTCATTGCACATTATAGTCAATGGGGGTTACAATGCAGCCTATTTTGAGCTTCCAAACTGGATTTTTTAATAATTTATAATGAAAAATCATCAGAAGGGTAAAGGCACACCAACGCATCAATACTATGCTAATGTGGCACCAAAAATGACCTGAAGAACCCAAGGACCTCTAATGTGGAAAATGGTGCCATTAGTTGCAGGAGTTCTCCTAGGAACATCAGAGGAGCAAAGCAGTAACAAAAGTGACCAGAACACACCAATGGGCAGATTTTAAAAAAGTACGCGTGCATGTACTTTTGTTTGCGCCCCTGGCGCAAACAAGAGTACGCCGGATTTTAATAGATATGCACGGCTACGCGCGTATCTTTTAAAATCCAGGGTTGGTGCGCAAGGCTGCGCAAAATCGGCAGCCTGCACGCGCTGAGCCGCGCAGTCTGCCTCCGTTCTCTCCGAGGCTGCTCCGAAATCGGAGCAGCCTCAGAGGGAACTTTCCTTCCGCCTCCCCCCACCTTCCCCTCCCTTTCCCTACCTAACCCACCCCCCCCAGCCCTCTCTAAACCCCCCCACCTTTATTATAAAAGTTACGCCTGCCCGAGGCAGGCGTAACTCGCGTGCGCTGGCCGGCTGACGGCACACGATTCCTCAGCCCGGGAGCAGTTTCAGAGGCGTCGACCACGTCCTCGAATTGCCCCTGGGTTGGACCCATGCCCACGGCCCCACCCCCGGAATGCCCCCAGATGACACGCCGGCTGCGACACGCCCCCCCCCCCCGACATGCCCCCCCCAGGAAAGCCCCAGGACTTGCTCGCATCCCGGGGCTTGCGCGCGCCACTGAGCCTATGCAACATAGGCTTGGCACGTGCAGGGGAAGGAAGGGGCAGCTTTTCGGGGGTTACGTGCGTTGCCCTTTGAAAATCTGCCCCCAAGTCTCCAAAATTATGGCATAAGCCCCCCCAAGGCTGCACAAGAGGGGCAAAGTGGCACCAAGTATGGCATAAACAGCTCAAGGCACCACAAATGGGGAACAAAGCACCAATAGAGGCAAGAAAAGCTGAAAGGCAGTGCTAAAGAATCAAAGAAAAATAAACAGTGGCATCTCATCTCCTCCCCCTTAGACTATTTCAATCTACTCCTCACAGGTCTCCAAGTGAGCTATCTCTCTCTACTACAATCTATCCCAAATTCAGCTGCATGACTTATCTTTCACTTATGTCGCGACACCCATATAACCTCTGTTCTGAAATCACTGCATTGACTCCCCTATCCATTCCATTGTAGATTGCAAGCTACTCTTACTTGCCTACAAGGGATGACACTCTGCAGCTCCTCACTGCCTCTCCTCTTTTATCTCTCTCTAGACCCCTCTTTGTGCACTCTACTCATCAGACAAGTCACTCCTATCTATGTCCGTCTTCTCTATAGCTAATTCCCAAATTCATGCTTTCCATCTGGCTGCACCATGTGCTTGGAATAGACTACCTAAACTGGTACATCATGTTCCCTCTCTCACCTTGTATAAATCCTATCTGAAATCCCAGCTTTCTGAGTCTGCTTTTAAATTTTAGCCCATTTATTTGCCTTCAGCCTCATTAACTAACTAATTTTAACCATTGTCTTAATATATGAAACTTACCAAGTCTCTTGACCTGTATGTTTATCTTGATTAGATTGTAAGCTCTGTTCAGTTCTGATTCTTTTGTGTTGTTTGTACAACACTGTGTACATTGAGCAGCACTATAGTTAAATAGTAGTAGTAGTTGTGGTAAGGAAGATTTCAGAGAGTCATAAAAGGCTCAAAGCAGCCACCCAGTGTGGCAAAAACACCACAGGGTTTCAAATAATGGGCAAAGGGCACCAACCAAATTGGTTGAAAGCCTTAGGCAGGAAGAAGCCAGAGGAAATTCTTGGAGAAGGCCTGATATTTTAATATGGCATCATTAGGTGAAGGAGCTGACTTTTCATACTTGGGGATGGTCTTCCCTAGGGATGTGCAGACAAAAAGTTTGCGTTCATAAGTTGATAAGTTGAAGGTGAGGGTCGATTTCGTTCAATATGGACATATGGAGAATCCCATAAGTTGAGGGTCTGTCCATACGTTCACCGGTTCCCTAAATAAAAGTTTAAACCCCTCACCCTCCTTAATCTCCCCCCAAGACTTACCAAAACTCCCTGGTGGTCCAGCGGGGAGTTAGGAAGCCATCGCTGTTTTCCTTTGCGAGGAGCACGTGACGTCGGCGTCACGTCGGAGTGACGCGGACGTCACGTGTTTCTCCGCGCCTCCTCTCCGGGACCCCCGTTGGACCCAACCGGAACTTTTGGCCAGCTTGGGGGGGCCTCCTGACCCCCCCAAGCTGGCCCGCGTCCCGGAGCGGAGACGCGGAGAAACACGTGACGTCCGCGTCACTCCGACGTGACGCCAACGTCACGTGCTCCTCGCAAAGGAAAACAGCGATGGCTTCCTGACTCCCCGCTGGACCACCAGGGAGTTTTGGTAAGTCTTGGGGGGGTCAGGAGGGTGGGGGTTTAAGTGTTTATTTAGATTCAACGTATTCAACGTAGCTACGTTGAATAAGTTGAAAATGTGATGCGTTGCACATCATCACTTTTTTTAAGTTAAAAAAAAAATAAGTTGCGTTTTACATATGCGTTCAAAACGAATGCACACCCCTAGTCTTCCCCTTTCCTGTGTATAATCTGGCTCTCAGCTTTGTCAGAGTTATCTGTCTCCTCCAACTCATCCTCAGAGACTAAGATGCTACTGATTCTAGGCACCAAATGTTCGTCAGCCACTAGCTAATATCCTGTGATTCAGGGAATCCAGGACGTGCTTCTTCTTCTGAATCAGTTTACCTAAGAAACAATAAAAATGAAGGAACATGGTCCTGATTTTGGGAGCTGCACTTCTTCTGCCTCTGCCTCTGTTGAAGAATAAATACTTGATAAAACCAATAGTCATAAGAACTGTTAGGGAAGGGAGTTTAAAGACAAAATATAAGAGGGCATTAAACCATTAAAGATAATTGGATAAGGCCTGTATAAAGCACTAGATTGCCATGGCAAAACCAAGACTCAGCAAGTACCATAGGGGAGGGGGAGTTGGAAATACCCTTAAAGACAACCGGAGCAAAGGAGGAAGCACCCTCAGGTACTAAGAGCAGTGGTGGTGGTGCTGGTGATTAAAATCAGAAATGATAGGAACAGAGTAATGCTTAAGAAAACTGAGAGCAAGGCCGCAAGATGTGCCATGAATCTGAGACATGAAGAAGAATGGTTTCAAAACCCCAAGGCACCAAGAGGGGCAATGCAGTATCAGGAGTAGCATGAAAGGCCCAATATTCCATTATGGTGCAGTAAGAGCACAAAGCCTCAGATTTCCAGGGCAAGATCAAGGGTCGGCAAGTAGCATAGGGGAAGGGATTTGCAAAGGAACCTCAAAGACAGCTGGATCAGAGGAGGAAGCACTCTAAGGTACCAAGAATGGCTTGGACCGGCAGCAGCAAAATTGGTGCTGGCAATTAAAATCAGAAATCGTAGGTGCAGAGGAACACAGCAAGAAGAGTGGCAGCAAGGCCCCAAGTTGTACTGTGAGGGCTGAGGCAGGAAAACAAATGACCATCAAAAGCTCCGATTTCGGAGCGGCCTCGGAGGGAACTTTCCTTCGCCCTCCCCCCACCTTCCCCTCCCTTCCCCTACCTAACCCACCCCCTCGGACCTATCTAACCCCCCCCTTACCTTTGTTCCACGATTTACGCCTGCTAAAAGCAGACGTAAATCTACGCGCGCCATCGGGCTGCTGGCGCGCGATCACCCGACCCGGGGGCTGGTCCGGAGGCCTCAACCACGTCCCCGGGCCGGCGCCAAGCACCGGCCCTGCCCCGGCCCCCGCAACACCACGCCACGCCCCCAAAACACTGCATCATTTTAGACGCGCCCCCGACACGCCCCTTTTAGAAAGCCCCGGGACTTACGTGCGTCCCGGGGCTCTGTGCGCGCCGGCGGCCTATGCAAAATAGGCGCGCCAGTGCGCAGGGCATTTAAAATCCACCCGTGTGTGGGGAATCACAAACAGCACAAAGGCATCAAAATCCCTAAGAGATATAGCACAAAAACATGCAGGCAGCACAAAAGCATCAACCCCATCCCCCAAGGCATAGCATGCAGGGAATCAAAATCAATACAATGATATCAAATCTCCCAAGAAAACGTGAGAGAGACAAAGGGAACCATCAATAGTTGTATGAACAGGCTAAGGCAGTGAAGGCAACCTCAACAATGGCAAAAATATACTGAAAAGAACCACAAAGCAGAAAAATAATACTTGAAGTGGCAGGTTCTCTTCAAGGCACCATGAGAAAGTCGGAAGCAGGCAGGTAGTGAAAAAGGCAGGCTTAGACAGCAAGGTATAAAACCAGAAAAGAGGTTGGGTGAGATAAGAAGTTTGTACATGTATTTCTTTTTTCACATTTTTATTTTGGGGATAAAACACCCCAGTATAATGATAAAGGAAATTGGGAGGGAGAACTAAACTTGAAACCAAGCAGCAAGCAACATGGAGACATCAAGACTCCCAAGGTGTACATCAGGGCATGACAGCTAGGCAAATTGGCAGCATCAGTGGCATAGCAGCTAGGCATAATGTCAGCAAGACCCACAAAGAGGTTCATCAGGAATATAGCAGGTACCAAAGAGGCAACATGACTCATAGATGCTTTCAGTTGTTTTTCCACTTGCATGGAAATTCTGGAAGGCCCAGCAAAGTCAGATTGATTTTCAAAAAGACCAACATTTTCATCAACTCTGGCACCAGCCTTGAACACTGAGGGTTCACAATGTCCACTGTCAATGAGAAGACATTTTTGCTGGATATACTGGTTGTTGGATAGGAAAGATAATGCTGAACCACCTTGGCAAGATCTAGCCAGACTGCAGACTTGTGGGCTCAATATCCCAATGCATGTGTGTCCACATCCTCAATGGACTCTGTTAGATAGCTTGCCACAGACATTTGTGCTGCGGTCTCCTTTGCTGGGGGTAGGGTGAGGGTCTCTCTTGCCAGCTGCTTTAGTAAGGCCTATGTCAGGAGTGATGGTTCTGTGGGGCAACGTAGCGTTAGTGTATTAAGGTGACGAAGGAAGTGGTAGCTGACAGGGTACTGATCATACTCACACTATGCCTCTCCCTCTGGCACTCCTGTTCATGTATTTTAGCTGCTATTACATGAGATGCTGAGATTGGAGGGCAAGACTCCCTTTCACCCATAGATCACAAAGTATGGCAAGCATGTAAGTATTGCTTTCTGTCAGAGCTTTCTGTCTCAGTCGCACCTGCTGTGGCAAGGAACACACAAACTATAACATCTCTGTTTCAATTCCCTCTTGCTCATGGAACCCCTTTAACTTTTAAGCCAGAATACTTACTATGGGGATGACCCCACCAAGGATGGTGATTCTGGAACTCAGATCCTTCATGGCATTCTCGAAGGGCTTCAGGATTTGTATCAGCTGCCTCATCACAACCAAATTATGATGACATGAGGGAATTCCACAGCTATCTGTATTCTAGAGACAGATCATGAAGGAGTGTCTGCTGCTCCACTACCCTCTGCAGCATCAGATAGCTGAAAATCCAGTGGATGCCAACATCTAGAATCTAATGCTTATGAGGCATCCCAAATTCTTCCTGCTTCTCACAGAGAAGCTTCCCACCCCTCACGCTTTGATGACAATTTCCTGTTATTTTTCTGCATGTTTCTATCAGGTCCTTCAGGACTGAATTGTAAGTAAAGGGAACTCTTGTGCTAGAGTGTGGTTGGTGCATCCTAGAAGGAAAACCCCCTAGGCCCACGCTGCCAACTGGCAGACATGCCCTGGCCTGGGACTGGACTAGAGCTTCACCTATACCAGCCCCGTTCCCTGCAGGTTGAGCTTTTAGGTTTCAGGGGCCAGCAGGACTTAGGCTATAGTCCCACAGGATTAAGACAAGGAGAGAGTCCAGGGCAGGGCTGAGATCAAGACAAGCAGCTACCGGAGAGTCACCAGAAACTGGCCAGTGGTCGAGGCAGGTGGCGAGCAGAGCATGGTCCAAGTCCAAAGCAGGGGTCAATGGTAGGTAGAAAGCAAGAAAGTGGTCAGTGTCTGTAGCAAATGTTCAAGGCAGGCAGCAGACAAGAGAGTGGTCAGTGTCCATAGCAAAGATCCAAGGCAGGCGGCAGCAAAAGAATGGTCAGTATCCAAAGCAGGGTCAAAGGCAGGAATCAGGCCGAGACATAAAAAGACAAGGGACACAGAGAACCAGAGACAGGGAGGACAGACAAGCGGGACCACAAGAGCAGGACAATGGAGGCAAGACAAAAGCAGGGAAAAGGGCAGACAATGACTAAAGCACGGAGGAGGAAGACACTAGAAATCAAGAAGCACTGCTAGTCCTCTGAAGGAGCCTATAATAGCTGGGAGACAGTAATGTCATTAGGAGGCACTGAGTGTCTTTTCCTGCTGCAGGACCTATAATTTACAGGTCATAGGGCATGCAAGCGCCTAGGGAGAGCTGGGGATGGCATGGCATGGCAGCGTCCTATGATGTTCTCAGCCATCGAGAGTTGAGGTGAGTGAGGCGACTCATGGGGCTGTCTTGCAAGCTGCCAAGCGTTACCTTGGGCTCCTGCACTAGGGCATCCCTCACTGCCAGGTGCAGCAAGTGCACAAAGCAATGGATCCACCAAAAGCCCTCATTTTCCATCACTCTTATCATATTTGCCCCACTGTCTGTCATAAAAACCTGCAGGAAGAACCCTGCCTCTCCCGTGGAGCTGCCAACCCTTGAGCATCTTTCTTATGGCTGATAGGATATTGCACAAGGTATGAGGGCTATCCATTACCTGGGTTTGCAGCACAGCCCACCTTCACCCTGATGCTTGGTCCCCTGCCTCATCTATCTCCCACCAGTGTGCCTTAAGGGAAAGGTAAGTATGCATAGTGTTCGCTCTGGTGCAGATGTCACATTGAAATGTATGCTACTCCCCTCTGATTTAGGCAGCTGCGCCTGCATGTGACTATGGCACTAGCTGTACAGGGTAGGGATAACCAGCCTACTAAATGTAGTCCTGAATGGCATTTTGTAATTAGGGCTAACAGGTATAACAGACACTCAAAGCCCAGTTCTCCACTATCTGCATGGGCTGCTCATCCAGGGCAATCATTTCCCCAATGCAACTGGTTACTACTTTCAATGCTTCCTCATGCCTTGAATAGTGAAACACAGAGCTGGTGGAAGCTCTAGGCAGACTAGGCAATCGCCTAGAGTGCCATGGGTCTTGGGGCAGTGATGGCATGGCTTCTCCTTTTTCCTATCCATGTGGCCTATAAGGAAATGCTGAGCCTGCATGGGCTCAAAGATGGAAAGGCCATGCCATCACTGCCAGAGGTAGCAGAAAGAATGGTGGGTCCCCCAGGCTGCCACAGGATGTGGCAGTATCGGCCCCAGCTCGCAAGGTGTTTGAATGCAGAAGCAGAAGCAAAAGCGTAACCCTCCCTGCCCCACAGGTGCAGGAGTCAGTCCTCATGGCCTCAAGAAAGATGACGAGTCCCATCTACTGTGGGGGCTGAAAGAGGAGAAGGAAGGGAGGGAGAAGGAAAGAGGTGAGAGAGAGTGTGTCTATGTCTATGTGTGAGAGAGCATGTCTGTGTCTGTATCTGTCTGTGTGTATCTGTATGTTAGAGCATGTCTGTGTGTGTGTGTGTGTATGTGTATGTCTGTGAGAGAGCAAGTCTGTTTCTTTGTGTGTGTGAGAGCATGTCTGTGTGCATGTTTATATGTGTTTGTGCATGTCAGTGTCTGTGTCTGTGTCTGTGTGTGTGTGTGTGTGTGTGTGTGAGCATGTCTTGTATTTATGAGAGAGCATGTCTCCATGTGTGAGAGCATGTCTTTGTCTCTGTGTGTCTTTGTCTCTGTGTGTGTGTGTGAGAGCATGTTCAGTGATTGAGCATGTGTGTGTGTATGTATGAGAAGGAGAGAAGGGCTGAGAGCAACAACTCCTCTCCTCTCCTCTGCTAATCCATGACAATCTCAGGGCTTTTGGAAATCCAAAGAGCCCTGATATGGACAGCTAGGGATTTTTGTTTTTTAATCCTTTAAAAATTTTAAGTATTGGCTGGTATTTGTGTCTATTGTTTTGAAATAGGAGGTAGGAGTGAGTGTCCCTGGGAAAGACTTGCCTATACTGGTGGGGGGTTACTGAGACATACTAAGCTATACTCGGGGGTAAGAGTGAGTGTTCCTGGGACTGACATGGCTGTTATAAGAGGTGAGATTTTGTAGTCATGAAACCATATCCAAAATGACTCTCATGGGCTTTTGGGTATTCATATCTCAATGGTTGAGGAGGGAGAGAGAACAGAGGAAAAGGACCAAAAACTTCTTACAGAGAGTATGCAGGGAATTGGACACAGGTTTTGCATCTCTCAGAAAAGCAAGTCATGCACAGGTTCAGATTCAACAAGGAAACCATACTGTTGTACATATGCCAGCAGTTAGAGCAAGACCTGCAACCTTCCACCCGCAAGGGCCATGCCTTGCCTGTTCAAGTCAAGGTCACTACTGTACTGGAAGTTTTGGCCTCTGGCACCTTCTAGACAATTCAAGCGGGACACAGCTGGAATAAACCAGTCTGCTCCCTCCATGTGTATTGATCAGTTCCTGGCAACCATTCTTAGGAAAACATACCAATATATCTTTTTACTCCCGAGCAGACAGCAAGAACAGAAAATAATGACTGACTTCTACCAAAATGAACATTTCATATCTGTCTTGGGGGCTATAGATTGCACTCAGGTTCCTATAAGGGTACCAGAAGATGATGAGGCCACCTACTGTAACTGCAAGGACTTCCACTCCCTCAACATGCAGATGGTCTGCAGTGCCAAGGGCATCATCTTGGATGTCATGCTCAGGTTTCCAGGATCCATTCATGATGCCAACATCCCCTTGCAGTCAGGAATTCATGACTGCTTCCAGAAAGGCTGCATCACCGGCGACTGCCTTCTAGGTAGAAATGTGCTTACCACTACCACCACACAAATCTAGGTGGACTTACATTTCTCCAAGAGGAATGTTCCAACTTCGACTTGATAACTAATATATGCCCTGCCTAACACTAAAGGGTAGTTAACTCTGCTTTTTTTCTGTCTTCTCCCCTACAAGTCATAGAGGATATTCACTCAAAATCTGGCTCATGATCCTCTTAGCTAATCCACAAACCCAATATAATTCAGATTTTTGCTACAACAGAGCCCACCATCAGACCCGGGCAGTCATCCAGAGAAATTTTGGCCTAATAAAAATGCATTTCTGTTGTCTGAACAGATCTGGAAGATACCTTCAATACAACCTCCCAAGGTCTGAGATCTTTATAACCTGAGATCTATATGCATGCTTTATAACCTGACCAAAACCAGAAGGCTGCCTTCTCCAGAGGAACTAGAAGATCATCTAGATGAAAAGGAGGAGAAGGAGCCATACAACCTAAGTCAGGAGGAATTGCATGAGATACATCAACAGACTCAGCAGCAAGCTCCACATGAAAGGAACATAATGATAAAAAAGACATTTTAGACAGGGTGTACAATAATTCATTAGAAGGTGAAGATGCATTTATTTACAATGAATGCTCAATGTGATGTTGAATAAATTCAAAGATTTCTGGGCTTCTTTGGTTGGCCTCTTTTTCTGGGGGGGGGGGGGGGTGGAAACTCTATTGCTTTAACCTGCCCAAGTCTTGTGCTCTGCCACAGTGTGGTTCTATTGCAGATTATGTTGCCCTTGAGATCTCATCAAGATAGCTGCTGGTGAAGCTTGGAAGACTCTGAGGAGGGTGTGAGTATGCACAGGCAAAAGTGGTGGGCTTATCCTTCTCTGCCACCTGTGGCATTGGAGAGGAGAGAACATCTCCTTCTGTTGAAGGTGGTCTAGGTGATGGTAGTGGTGGTGGTGTTGCTGCTGGTGCTTTGCTGGCAAATGTGAAGGTTCAACCACTATGGGCAGTAGTGGAGGAATAGATGGAGCAGCTCATGGGGCAAGTGGCACTCTGGGCTGGGGAGATGCCCTCCTGTTTGTAGTGCTGCCTTAGCTGGTGGGGCTGCATCCATGGAGGTAGCCTGAGGTACACAGGGAGGCATTCTCTGAAATGTTTCCCTCCACACAACTGGCTGGGTCTCCCTCTGTTCTGTCTGTACTCCATCTATTTGTGAATGGCCCTTCTCGCCAGCCAAACACCCTGCATCTCCTACCATATTCCCTGTATCTCTTTGTTTACATCATCCATCAGGTCCTGCAGGTCATGTCTGAGGCCATGAATTTCCTCCACTACTCGAGCATTCAGGTCCATTATACACCTTTCTGCTAGAAGACTGGGAGAAAATGAGTGAGGTTGAACAACAATATGAAAAATTAAAGAAGCTGTTACAAAGTCAACAAATCTATATGTTAGAAAAGTAAACAAAAGTAAGAAGATAAAAGAAACGATCTGGTTCTCAAAGGAGGTGGATGAAAAAATAAAGGCAAAAAGAACAGCATTCAAGAAGTATAAAGGAAAAAGGATCCCAAAAAGGTACCGTAGTCCCATGCTCCTTTTACTCGCAGAAACTTTCATCACCAGAATTACATTATAGCATTGGGGACCGCAAATTATTTGCCATAAAGTTGGCCCTAGAAGAGTGGCGTCCCTGGCTCGAGGGTGCACAACATAAGTTCACAGTGTTCATGGACCATAAAAATATAGAGCATTTAAGTCAAGCACAGCGTCTTAATGCCCGCCAGGCCCAGTGGGCCCTTTTTATTTGCCAGTTCGATTTTGAGCTATGTTACCACCCTGCAGAAAAAACCTTCGAGCAGATGCCTTATCCCAGTCCTTCGAACCAGAGAATATTCCTGATGAGCCAACTCATATCATCAACCCAGCTTGTGTCTCCATGTCAGCTACTCATGCAATCCCTATGGGGAAAACCGTGGTGCCTCGACAACACCGAGAAGGGTGCTCCGCTGGGCCCACGATTCCAAGATTGCCGGTTATCCAGGACAAGCGTGAACCGTGGCACTGCTCCAGCGGTTTTTCTGGTGGCCTACCTTGGTCTCCAACGCGAAACCATATGTCGAATCCTGTATCGTTTGGGCACAACAGAAATCCCCGGTCGGGCGACCGTGTGGACTTCTTCAGCTGCTTCCAGCACCTGAAGATCTGTGGACACATTTGTCAACGGATTTCATCGTGGACCTGCCTGCTTCTAGGGTCAATACCGTAATATGGGTTACGATAGACCGTTTCTCAAAAATGGCTCATTTTGTGCCGCTTCTGGGCCTACCATCTGCACCCGAGCTAGCGCGACTGTTTTTCCACCACATATTCAGACTACATTGCTTACCAGTGGATATAGTTTCCAATCGAGGTCCACAATTCATCGCCAGTTACTGGCGCTCTCTTTGCCGGAAATTCGGTATCAACATCAACCTCATGATCGCCTATCATCCCCAGGTCAACGGGCAAGCTGTGTGGATGAACCGCTCTTTGAAAGCATTCTTACAGGCTTACATTAATGACCAACAGGACAACTCTTATCCTGGGCAGAGTTCTCTCATATCTCTCACATTGCCACAGCTACAGAAACATCTCCTTTCGCAATTGTCTATGGGAAACAACCTTGACCACTTTTGCCCATATCTCTCTCCGTGCCGTCCCCTGCGGCACAGGCTACTGCGGATGCCCTTAAGACAATATGGGAACAGACAAATCTCCGCCTGTGTCAGACCGCTTCCCGGGCCAAGAAGACTGCTGACAGTCGCTGCCGCGCAGCTCCTGAATTTCTTCCTGGCCAGAAAGTCTGGTTAAGTATTAAATATATCAGACTTTGAATAACTTCCCAGAGATTTGCTCCTCGGTTCATCGGACCATTCCCAATTACTCGACGCATAGGACATGTGACATATTAGCTCCGACTGCCTCCTTCCTTGGGTATACATAATACCTTCCACATTTCCTTTCTTAAGCCTGTGGTGTTGTCCTGGCCTACCCAAAAGGTTCCCAAGCCACCCGCACTGGTGGCAGAAACCGACACAACATATCAAGTCCACGATGTCCTAGATGTCCGCCGCAGAGGCGGCCGATGGGAGTACCTCCTCTCTTGGGAGGGTTATGGTCCCAAGGAAAACTCTTGGGAACCTGCCCAGAACATTTTAGACAAGATCCTTCTCAGGAATTTCCATCATGCCCATCCGGGCAAACCCCAATCTCCAGGAAAGGGGGCATAAAGGGGGGGTACTGTTACACTTGCCACCCATGGGAGGCCCACAGCATGGCCCTCTCACCTTCCCAGGTGGACCTCAGTGCTCAGTTCTCCGTTGCTGGTGGAAGTCAGCCACCAGCTCCGACCTTGGGCCCCCACCAGTATCCCTGGTCCTGCCATGCTGCCCGGGACCTCCAGCCAGGATTCCTCCTCTAAGCAGGTCTCTCCACTTGCTCCACAGAGAGATGCCACCGATGGCGCCACGCCCCCTCCTAGGCGTGCGCAACTCTGATGCTTTTAAAGGGCCCGCAGCGGGAACCTGGCCGAGGACCCGGATGCTGATGTCACCACTCTCAGTGTGATTAAGCTTGGGCAGTGCTCCTAAGCATTGCCTTTGCAACAAGTCTCTTTGGTTCCCTGTTGATCGAGTGCTCGTTGCTTCTAGAGATTCGTCTCAGCCCTGCGATCCTGATTCTTCGTTGTTCCTGGTTCCTGTCTCTTCGTTCCTACCCTGCTCCTTGCTTCGGATTGACTTCATGGACTTTGACTTTGCTTTGCCTGACTCTGCCTTCTGATTATCTCCAAGCCTGACCTCTGCTACATCTAACCTCACCTGCCTTCTCTAGGCCCGACCTCCGCTATGTCTGACCTTGCCTGCCTTCTCCAAGCCTGACCTCTGCTACATCTGACCTCGCCTGCCTTGTGCAAGCCTGACCTCTGCTACATCTGACCACACCTGCCTTCTCCATGCCTTGACCATTGCTACACATGACCATGCCTGCCTTCTCCATGTCTTGACCATTGCTATGCCTGACCATGCCTGCCTTCTCCGTGCCTTGACCATTGCTACACCTGACCACGCCTGCCTTCTCCGCACCCTATTGCTAAGGATAACCTTGCTATAGACTCTTTCTTGTCCAGAGTTCTACTTTGCTTACCACAGCTTCCATTGGCCACCAGCTTCCATCCAAGCTTGACAGTGACGCCTCTGCCTCTATCCTCTGGACGTAGACTTTCAAGGCTTCGGCCTTTCTTTGCTCAAGCACCTTCAGTCACTCCTTGTTCCCTGGTGCTTAGGTTCCAGTTCCGCAACCTGTCTTGGATAGACTTATGCCATCTGCTGGCTGCTGTCTCTGGGCTGAACTATCTACCTTCATTATCCTATCTCGAGGCCTGCCTAAGTCCTGCCGGCCCCAGTACCCAAATGCTCAACCCGAGGGGAACGTGGGCTGGTATAGGTGAATCTCCAGTGGCCTATAGCTTCAGCCCACTCCACCTGCTCATGGTGGGGACCCGTGGGCCCTTGCCCACAGGTTGCATCAACCCCACCTCAGCCCAAGGATCCACCTCCAGTGCAACAATATGTCCTTAAAAATTTTGGGGTAGTTTTTAATATCCACACGCGGGCGTTCATGTGCACGCGCTACCCAGAGCATACACATGGATGCCCGATTTTATAACATGCGTGCGCAGGTGCACACATTTTATAAAATCATGGGTCGGCACGTGTAAGGGGTGCACACCTTGCGGCCTTCCCCCGTTCCCTCCCAGGCCGCTTCTGATTTCACAGCGGCCTCAGAGGGAACTTCCTAACCCCCTAACCTAACCTCCCTTCCCCGCCCCCTAGCCCTATCCTAAAACCCCCTGACCTTTGTTTTACCTCTTGCGCCTGCACAAGTTGCGCATACCGGCAGCCTGCTGGCATGCGATCCTCCAACACAGCAGAAAATGGCCGCTGTGCAGGAGGCCTCTGGCCTCACCCCGCCCCTGGACCGCCCAGCCCTGCCCCTTCCCTGCCCCTTCCCCGCCCCTTTTTCAAAGCCCCGGGACTTAGACGCATCCCGGGGCTTTACGTGCGTCGCCGGGCCTTTTTAAAATAATCCCAGTGTGCGTAGGGCTTTGAAAATCTGGCCCATTTTTTTCATTTTCTAAATTGTCGATATATTTACTCTCTTGGACGCCCAACTTCCCTGAAAGGAACAAGACACTGGTGGTAATACGATCAGTGTACTGACCTGTTTTTTTGTAGGAATGTGCATTTATTTGAAATGATATAAGAAATATCAATATTTTAATGTTGTGTTGTATCATTTATGAAATGACATAAAACAAATTGAAAATTTGATTTATTTCATTTTAGTGCAACAAAAATGAAACAAAGAAATTCTTATGCCTCCAAGTTTTCAAAAACCCTCTTCCCACCTGTTGTGGCCTCCCATCCCAAACAACTCATGGGCTCTCCACCCCCCCCCCCCCCAGCTGACTTTCCTCCTCGCTTATCCAATTGAAAGGGGGGCCAGAAAAATACCTGCCTTAGCCATACTTCAAAATGCTATTGACTGACCTGACAATCTTTTGCTTTGAAACTTTTCACAGATGCAAAGTATGAGTGGTCACTTAGAACTGTTTTTTTTCTGCAGGTATAGTTCTGCTGGGAAAAATATGTGCAAAGATTTGAAAATGCTTCCTGTGTGTATATTTTTCTGCTGGGAATGCCTCCTACTAAAGCAGCCAGGAGGACACTTATTGTGGGACATTGGGCAAACCTTTAGCCACACTAAGAGATGGTAATGTTCAGACAGCAATTAACACATGGAAAAATGCTTTTTATCTGCATAAATCATTGCCCTCTTACTACATAGGCCTCTAAGGCTTTTCTCCCATTCTGTATCTATGAGAAAAAAAGAAAAGCTTGGTGAATCATGTTCATGATTAATAAGAACTTAAAAATGCTGAATGCTAAGAACAACATGTAAAGTACATTGTGCATGCTGTCAAATCTGAAGTGCGCTTGAAATGCTCTGATAGCTGGGGCATGTTAATGCAACATTTTATCAGACATTTTCCAGGTCTCCTCACATGGCATGAGCCTTCCTTAGTGATGCCTCTACTATGAAAACACATTACTCAGAGCTGTTTCTACTTGAGTGGAGCATCTGACTTTGTTTTACCAAGTAATTTATTAATTAGTTACTTGCAGCGCTTGAGGTGGTTCATACCCATTATCTTCATTTAATAGTTTAGCTGGAGGACATAGATCAAAATAAATTTTATTTCAGGATTCTTGCTCTGCACAGCTCAATGTTTTTCCCCTTTTAACTAACTGATATTGGCCTTGTTTGGTTTGAATTATAGAACCACATCAGAGGTTTCAAGACTGCTTGTTTTAAAGGCAGGATTATAATGATTCACTACAATGACATAGTTTACATTATTGAATATAGAATGTAATGGGGCAGAATAAAGATTTATTTTCATCTATTATAGATAACTGTATTACAAACAGAACTTAATTCCACCCTAACCCGCACCGTATATTCTGTTCATTATATGTGTGTGCATATGTGTATAACTTTTAGGAGTGCTGCTCATTATCAATTTCTGCTTCCAGTAACACTGAGAATTTACATTTTGCTCAGAATCCATAAATGGAGCGGAAAGTAGACTTGCATAATCCAGCAGATCCTTGCGATGCCATCAATTTTACCAGCCTCAGAAAGGTGCTCACTCTGTGCCCCTTTTATTGTAGCACCATCATCAGACACAATCTACACTGCTGGCATTTTGAAACTGCTGTCAATCCACAGTCATGCTGCAAATGTTTGCAGATGTTCACAAAATTTTCCATTGACATTGAGTAGCTGAAAATTCCCCAAAGGTTTGAAGGGCTGGCAATGTATACACAATCACAATACCATTAAAAAATATGAAGTTGTTCCTAAAAATAAAAATGTTCAGCATTTCAAAATGTAATATTTAAAATATCATATATATTTATATATTTAAAGTATACACATATTTTCTGTAAAGTATTCTGAATATATACAGAGAGAAAGAGATATCAAATATTTCCCAAAAGGAAAAAAGCACTGATGCTCACTGTTAACATTAAAATAATACTTTATTCTTAAATTACAAAAATTAAAATAAAGAGCAGTTTCTAATCTAATCATTTCCTTTGTGTCTATATATATATGAATGTTGCTGTATCAATACAATTCTACATACATCATAATATGTTTGACCACTATAAATCATGTGTACAGATATTTTTGCATAGTGAAATGGAAGTACTATAAATATATGATGACCTGTTCCTAAAATCCTCCCTAATCACAAATGAACAAAGAATGATATTTATTAACACTCACTATATCTAAATGAATACACTGAAAACCCTGATTAAGGTATGCACATTCGCACACATACATTCATTCACACAAAGCAGATAGGACTTGTAGAATATTGTGTGTTATTTCCTAGGTATGATGGAAAAGCTCCAACAAGGCCCTCGTTTCGCTGGTGAAGGCTTCCTCAGAGGGTACCCCTGGCACAGGTAACACGGTAAAGTCTAGAAACAAAACAAGACAAATGGAAAACTATATGAGTGAACTAATAAGAGAAAGTTAACACATGGTAACATCTTTTAAAGCTTAATGCTAACATCTTTCTAATAGGTGTAGGCTCCATAATGATGAAAATCTACAAACCTGCTTATAAAAGACTCCTGATAAATGTCATGATGATCTATCATCTTAGAATTTGTGAGGATGAAAGGTATATACCAGAGGAATAACAGCTTAGAAAGAAAAAGAAATTTGAGTTGTTTAATACTTAATACCTACTAGCAAAATAGTCTCCTGGTTCCTGCTCCTTCTGGTTTCATCTTCAGTCTTGCTCAAGCTCTTCAGCCTCATTCCTGCATTCACCTTCAACTCCAGTTCCTGCCTTCAGAGTCAGCTTGCTTTCTGCCTTTGGTACCAGTCTTGTTCCTGCCTTCAGTTTTGATTCTGTCTTCTCAGCCTTCAGTTTTGCTTCAGTCTTTGCCAGTGGCTCAGCTGCAGTCTTCAGTTCTGCTTCTGCCTCAGCCTTGCCTCAAGCTGGCAGCCTTGTCCTTGCCTGGCTTCAGCCACAGCCTGGTCTTTGTATAGACATTTGGACTCATAGTCTGGCCCATGCCAAGGTTCACTCACCTGCCACTGGCGTGAGTCTCAGTACTCTACCTACGAGGCTGCGTCACTGCAAGAGGTGCTCACGCATACATAGTTCCATACAGATGGGAAGCGGAAATCATGGATGTAAGATGTGAAGACACGATTAGTGCAATTGTATGCTAATGTTTGGAGTTATGGGTGGTGAGCATTGATCAGGGAAAACATTGGGACCCTTACTGTTCAATATATTTATAAATGATCTGGAAAGAAATACGACGCGTGAGATAATCAAATCTGCAGATGACACAAAATTGTTCAGAGTAGTTAAATCACAAGCAGATTGTGATAAATTGCAGGAAGACCTTGTGAGACTGGAAAATTGGGCATCCAAATGGCAGATGAAATTTAATGTGGATAAGTGCAAGGTGATGCATATAGGGAAAAATAACCCATGCTATAATTACACAATGTTGGGTTCCATATTAGGTGCTACAACCCAAGAAAGAGATCTAGGTGTCATAGTGGATAACACATTGAAATCGTCGGTGCAGTGTGCTGCGGCAGTCAAAAAAGCAAACAGAATGTTGGGAATTATTAGAAAAGGAATGATGAATAAAACGGAAAATGTCATAATGCCTCTGTATCGCTCCATGGTGAGACCGCACCTTGAATACTGTGTACAATTCTGGTCGCCGCATCTCAAAAAAGATATAATTGCGATGGAGAAGGTACAGAGAAGGGCTACCAAAATGATAAAGGGAATGGAACAACTCCCCTATGAGGAAAGACTAAAGAGGTTAGGACTTTTCAGCTTGGAGAAGAGACGACTGAGGGGGGATATGATAGAGGTGTTTAAAATCATGAGAGGTCTAGAACGGGTAGATGTGAATCGGTTATTTACTCTTTCGGATAGTAGAAAGACTAGGGGGCACTCCATGAAGTTAGCATGGGGCACATTTAAAACTAATCGGAGAAAGTTCTTTTTTACTCAACGCACAATTAAACTCTGGAATTTGTTGCCAGAGAATGTGGTTTGTGCAGTTAGTATAGCTGTGTTTAAAAAAGGATTGGATAAGTTCTTGGAGGAGAAGTCCATTACCTGCTATTAAGTTCACTTAGAGAATAGCCACTGCCATTAGCAATGGTTACATGGAATAGTCTTAGTTTTTGGGTACTTGCCAGGTTCTTATGGCCTGGATTGGCCACTGTTGGAAACAGGATGCTGGGCTTGATGGACCCTTGGTCTGACCCAGTATGGCATTTTCTAAAAAAAAAAAAAAAAAAGAAAGAGAGAGAGAGAGAGAGTGAGAGTCACGTGGTATGATGACATCACCACCTAGGCAGCTGGCCATCCTTCCACCGGCACTGATTTAGAGAGATCTTCAACCAAATATGTTGTTCCATCAGCAGCCATGGCTACTTTTTTGGTGGACTCCAACAGAGAATTTGTATTGAAGCTTTTCTTTTAATGTAGATTAGAATTTGTATTGAAGATTTGTTTTTTTTGAGGTAGGTTAGTTTCCTTTTAAGATTTGAAAATAAATATTTTTCCTGATGTTGCCAAAGCAACATAACTTAAGAAGAAGACATTTCTATTATTGATACCTAGAGCTTTACAATTTTTGGGCTTGATATGATTCTTTCCCTGCAAATGTATTATTAAGCTTAAGGGGGTGAAATGTGTTTTGTTTTGTTTTTTTGATCCATCGCAACTTGCTAACGTTATTACTTTAAGACAAAATCAGTTTGGATTCATCCTTATCTATATCTATACCTTCAAAGATTACATCTTATCTGAGAGAATAACTTAAGCTCATAATAGGGATGTGAATTGTTTATCTGACGATTGAAAATATCGGCTGATATTTTCAATATCATCAGATATCGGGGGTCCCTGATAGCGATAGGAAACCCCACGATTAATTTAGTGGGTTTTCTTATCATTATGGGGGGGGGGGGGGGGGGGAAGAAAGGACACAACCTAAAAACACAACTTGACCCTTTAAAATCAGTTTGTTAGTATCCCCCCCACCCTCCGGACCCCCCCCCAAATTTTTAAATACCTGGTGGTCCAGCAGGGGTCCCGGAAGCATTCTCCCATGCTCGGGCTGTAGGCTGCCACTAATCAAAATGGCGCTGATGGCCCTTTGCTCTTACCATGTGACAGGGGCTATTGGTGCCATTGGTCGGCCCCTGTCACATGGTAGGTGCATGGTAGGTGCACTGGATGGCCCGTGCCATTTTTAAAGATGGCGCCGGCCGTCCATTGCCAGCCGATACCGGTTCTGATTCACATCTCTAGCTCATAATACAGCATTGTCATCCTGGGCTTTTTTAATCATTAAGGCGGTCATTTTCTAAAGGGATCACATGCAAAAAGGGACTTTTTGCACGCAAAAAGTCCCTTTTCGCATGCAATACCTAGATCGGGGCGGGTTCTGGGTGGCGTCAGCACCGGAAGGGGAGAAGTCAGGGTGGCACCGGAGTGGACGCTGTGAAGACATCGCTGACGGCAAAAAGGTAAAGACCCTTATCGCCATCAGTAACGCACCCTATAGCACCACCTTTCACGGTGGCGCTATTGGTTTGTGAAAGCCAGCAGCAAAAGCACCACGGTGGCGCAATCGCTGCCGGCTTTCACAGGCCCACCCCCCACTTTGCCCCTTTGCCCCCAAGTACTGCGCGATTCACAGAGGCCTGCACTGTTAGAAAACCTAGCCCTAAATTATCATGAATTTGATTTTCTTCTCTTTTTGAGTATTTTCTCCCCTGTAGTAGACTAATGGCAGTGTTATTAGGTTACTTTTGGAATTGTATTATATCATTTTCTATATACATTTATTTGTACAAAAATTATTTACTTGGTTGTAATTCTGAAAATTCAATTAATAAAGTTAAATATATAGCAATGTGACAAGCTAACAAGGCGATAACTAAAGCCAGAAGAATGCTGGGCTGTATAGAGAGAGGAATAACTAGTAAGAAAAAGGAGGTGATAATCCTCTTGTACATGTCCTTGATGAAGTCTCACCTGGAGTACTGTGTTCCATTCTGGGGCCCATATCTCAAAAAAGGATAAGAACAGGATGGAGACCGACCAGAGAAGGGCAACCAAAATGGTGTGGGGTCTGTATCGGAAGACTTATGAGAAGAGGCAAACAGAATGTTGGGAATTATTAGAAAGGGAATGGTAAATAAAACGGAAAATGTCATAATGCCTCTGTATCGCTCCATGGTGAGACTGCACCTTGAATACTGTGTACAATTCTAGTCGCCGCATCTCAAAAAAGATATAGCTGCGATGGAGAACGTACAGAGAAGGGTGACCAAAATGATAAAGGGACTGGAACAACTCCCCTATGAGGAAAAACTAAAAAGGTTAGGACTTTTCAGCTTGGAGAAGAGACGGCTGAGGAGGGATATGATAGAGGTGTTTAAAATCATGAGAGGTCTAGAACGGGTTAATGTGAATCAGTTATTTACTCTTTCGGATAATAGAAAGACTAGGGGGCATTCCATGAAGTTAGCATGTGGCACATTTAAAACTAACCAGAGAAAGTTCTTTTTCACTCAATGCACAATTAAACTCTGGAATTTGTTGCCAGAGGATGTGGTTAGTGCAGTTAGTGCAGCTATGTTTAAAAAAGGATTGGATACGTTCTTGTTGACTTAGAAGTTCTTGTTGACTAAGATGACTTAGAAAATAGCCACTGCTATTACTAGCAACAGTAGCATGGAATAGATTTAGCTTTTGGGTACTTGCCAGGTTTTTATGGCCTGGATTTGGCCACTGTTGGAAACAAGATGCTGGGCTTGATGGACCCTTGGTCTGACCCAGTATGGCATGTTTTTATGTTTTTATGATCCAAATATGTATACCCTGGAAGAGAGGAGGAGATATATCCTTTCAGATACACAAAGTCTTATTGATGGATGAACTTTGAACCTTTTCTGTTGGAAAGAAAACTGTAGAACTCGGGGTCATGCTATGAAACTGCAGGGGGGATGAATCAGAACCAACATCAGGAAATATTTCTACATGGAGAGAGTGGTGGATGCCTGGAATGCCCTTCTGGAAGAGGTGGTAAGTGTTATGGATTTGACAGTTGCTTAGTTTTGATTGTAAATATTGCTACCCTTAACATAAAACTTGGGAGTAACTTGCATAGAGAGGCCACTACTACTATAAAAAACTTACTGGGCAGACTGAATGGACCATTTGGTCTTTTTCTGCCATCATTACTATGTTTATATAAATAAAGAATACCATCTATATATTAGCTCTTTTGCTGCCTTATGAGGGAAATTCAAGATTCTTCACTTCATCTGCAAAAGGGAACAATGAAATATATTTTCATACTGTTAGCAGAAGAGTCAGAAACATCCACGAATATATTACCTTTTATTCTGTCATTTATATTTGATTTAGTTTGAGGTGGTGGTACTTATATAGTTATTTATTTAAACACTTTTATCTACCGAAGTTCATATGGACATCACATCGATTTACATAAAATGAAAGGGAAGAAGAGGAATAAACGAGGCTAAGAGTAGAGAAAAGGATAGAGAAGAGCTGATAGATAAAGGGGGTGATGTTAGAGGAACAGGTAACTGGTTTAAGAAAACATAGATTACTGCTATATACTTGGTTGAAGGCAAAACCAATTGAGTTATCTATAATGGGATTCCAATTTAAATCAAATTCAGTGATGTCAATCTCTAATTTTGAAGAACCCTTAATTTTCAAGAAATAAAAATATAATGACTACAGATTCTGAATCACCAATTTTGACAATCATAATAAAATGCTCCCATTTTGGTGGAAAAAATATGAACATTTTGCAGGGGGGGGGGGGGTCCACTTCCCTGCTTGAAGTTATTAATTTTTGGTTTCAAAATATACTCCTGTTAGTATGAATGCTGTATTTAGATTATGAGGAGCTGATCTACCGAAGTGCAATAACAGGGAAATTTTTAATAGCCTACCTAGCAGCGAAATCCATTGGCCAGTACTGTATCCACAAACCTGGTAGGGAATTTTCAAAGGAAACTATGTACTTTATTTTTCTTTTGAAAATGTAATCACGTGTATACACAAGCACATAAGTGCCCATGAACCTTCCATCTTTTTTCCGCAGGCATGTGAAAAAGTATGAGCACAGATTTCAACACGCATTCTGTGCACAGTCCTTACTCCCTCTACCTAAGCATGCCCCCCAGGATTGCTCCATTTTAATGCAGCTTAAAATACACACATTGTGAACTCCGCACATACATTTTTGCAACTCTAAGGAGGGCAATTTTCAGACAAGCCATGTAAATCAATATGTGGCACCCCTCTGGGTTAGTCACTTGATGACCTTAATGTCCCACAAACCAGCCACAAGGAATTCCACATTTCAGCTTCTCCTCCAGAGGCAACCTGAATGGGTGGACCTTGGGTATAACTAGGGGCTGATAGAAGAGTGGGTGTGGTCTTTTAGTTTTGATCTTGAAGAGGAAAGAGCGCAGTCAGTTTCTGTTTCCCTAAATGAGGCCTATAACCCTCCTTTAGGTGGAGTTGTGTTTAAGGGAAATCTCTGCCAGGTTCTGCCTGCCTGTGTGTGACTACCCTGAGTTAAGTAGAGACATTGCTTGAGAGATTTGTCTAAATTGAGGATTTTGAGACTGGAGGTGAGATCCTGGAGTTTATCTGGAGATCAGGGAACTGAAGATCTGTAGATTCCCATCTAAGGAAAAAGGGCTACAGTGACAGTACTCACTCCAGTAGATATTTTTATGCTACTAGAAACTTTTGGACAGGTATTTGTTTTGAGGAGGTTCTTTCTGCCACCCTCCTCAACTGGGACCAGAGCTACCTCAGGCCTTTCCCACTGAGGGGTCATGTATAGTGATAAAAGAAAAGGACCAAGGTTGGAAATCGAAGATCTGAATTGAAGACCCTCAACAGGAGCTTCCCCTGGGACACAGGCGCAGGCTGGGTAGAAGGAAATGGCTGGACTCATGTAGGACTGTTTCAGCTTCTAAGGGGATTCCCCACAGCATAGAATCTCCTCAGAGTCTGGAACACTGAAAATCTCAGTTCCAGAGAGTTAGGAATCACCCAGGAACCTGAGTCACTGGCACATACACAGAGGGAAAGGAGACTATTTCACATGGACATTGATTACCTTTTAAATAAATCAGTAAACCCTTTATTTGAACACCCAATTCTTGTGTCTTCCTTCATCTGTCCCAGCCAAGCACCATCACAGCATCATTTCAGACCATAAGCCACACACTAACAAAGGAAACCATCTCCTGACCTGGGCCAAAAACCAATGGCTTTCCCTCCGCAGAAAGGAATCATCACCGGGGTCACAAGGAGAAGGGGACCAGCGGCAGAGGAATACAACCCCAATTTATAAATTCTTTATGTGTGCCCGGAAGGAAAATGCCCCTTCCAAGAAAAGGATTAGAAATATTTGCCCACAAGAATGGTTTTGAATATTGTCCTCAGTGAGAGCAACTATCAAAGAGATTTCAGCAAGTAAACAAGTGTTTAAAGGGAGGAAAAAGCCCTTTGATCTCCCCTTCCTATGCATTGTTCATAACATGCACACTCTTCCCCACATGGAAAATGGGAGTGCCAGGGGCATGGTTAGGGTGGGTACAGAAAAGTACATACAGGGATTTCATTTTGAAATCCCCCAAGGGTTCCTTACTCCACACATATTTTTTAAAAAGCCTCATGGTACCAGCAGCTGCAAGATTTTGAAAGAGAAAATTCACGGGGAGTTTCTCTTCAAACATTGACTTACACGCCCATGGGTGCAAAGTTTGAAATACCTGCAGGTTTGTAAGCTCTGTGGAAAGTTTGAAAACTGCTCTCAGTTTGTTTTACAAACTGTAAATATTTTGGGGTGAATTTCCAAAGGAATTATGCACCTAAAATTAGCATATACCTGCATAAGTAGCTTGTACTTATTGTACATGATATTTTATAAACATTAAAAATATGGACATATATTCATTTTAATGGGCACATTTACCTGTGCAAAAAAAATGGTCTAATGTGTGTTCTGTGGTAGGACTAAGGGGTATGTACACATTTATGGTAACTAATTTGTGCAAATCTACACCTGATAATTATCTCACAAGATTGGTAACAAATGGTTTGTTGTCAAGTATGGCTTGGGTGGAAAGTCTGGGTGAACTGGGGAGAATTCAGAGTGAAGAACTAAGTGGGTCTTGATGACCTAAAGAAGAACTGGGTGAACTGGTAGAGGAATCTGAAAACTGGTGATTTCAAGTGCACATGCATGTTTTAAAGGAAACTGACGTAAGCACATAAATCAGTATTTTACAGAAGCAAGTTCTATTTTTTTTAGCAAATAAAATATAGGCACACATGTTTATAAAATGGGTAGGAAAAGTATGTGCTTTCAATGCATTGCAGGTATTCGCATGTAAGGTATAGGTATGTGTAACTTTTGTATAACAAATGTGCAAAACATGACAAATACGGCTGATTTGTTTCATTTGGGAGCCCCAAAATGAAACGGGGCCCCCCCCCTGAATGAAACCAACTCTATTCGAAACATTTGTTTTAAACTAATGCATTGGGCTAGGCTGGAGCCTCACCTAGGGCATAGGCCGAGGCCCAAAGTAAGGGCTGTGGCATAGGCCTGAGTGTGACTCCCCAAAAAACCCCAAAAAAACAAAAACAAATAGAAACTTGTCTGCTCCATTAGATATCCAACAAAGGCCGGGTCGTGATGCCTGGGCCTTGGCCTTGTGTAGGCTGATCTATGGTAGGTTGCTGTGACATTGGCATCGACCTAGCGCAAGGACCCCTCATTGGCCTTGACCTGGGCCAGAACCTGAGCCAAGGCCCAACATCACAGCCTGGCCCAGATGCCGGCCCCAATGCTGGGACCTTGATCTGGACCCAGGACTAATTTCGGGGCAGAGTCCGGATATCGGGTCCAGACAAATGGACCTCGGCCTAGACCAGAGACCTTGGCATGGTTTGGAAATCAGGTCTCAATGTGAGGGCCTCGGTCCGGACCCAGGCCTAATGCTGGAAAATGATCAGGGGATTGGGTCCCAACAACTGTGACTTCGCCTAGGCCAGGGACCATGACCTGGTCCAGGGATCAGATCCCTTGTTTGGGCTTCAGCCCAGTGTCAGGTCAAGGCCTCAGAGCCCAGGCCTTAGGGCGCTCCTCTTCCATCTTCTTTCTTCGGAGCTTGAAACCAACTGATGCCATCCTCGGGATTGCACCAGAATTAACCCTGGCTTATTTACCCTAGCATAGGGTGCCATTTTGATGTATGGCAATGCCATACAATACCATAGACAAAAAATGATGCTGTCCACAGGGATGAATGCACCATGATTAATTAACTCTGGCAGAACCCCAGAAGAGTGTGTCAGTTGACTTTAAGAGTTAAAGAAAGAAGACAGAAGAAGAGTGCCCCGAAGCCTGTTTTTCGAGGCCTGGATCTGACTCTGGGCTGAAGCCCAGGCATAAGGACACAAGCTTCCAGGCTGGGCCACCAGTGTTGAGCCTGGGTCTGAGCCTAAGTCCCAGCATCAGGCTTGGGTCCATGCCCAGGCCGCAATGTCGGGACCTAGCCTCTGGAGCAAACCACGATGTTAGGCCTGGGCCCAGGCATTGGGACCTGGCCTCTGGTCAGGCTCCAGCATCAGGCCTGGGTCTAGATTGAGACCCCGATTTCTGGACCGAGCTGCAGCATTAGGCCTGAGCCCATTCTTGGCCCAGGCCAAGGTCCTCTTGCCAGGACCTGGTGTCTAGACTGGGCCCCAGCATCGGGGTTGGGCCTGGGCCCTGGCCCAGCCCCGATTACTGATAATGCCATCTTTTGTTCATTCTATTCTTACCTGTGGAAGAGTGTGAAAGCTAGTGAAGAAATATTTAAGTTAGTCTAATAAAAGGTATCTCCTTCTATATATTTGAGGGGCTCGTCTTTTCAATTTGTTAACCATTATTTCCATGCATTCACATTGATGAACACGGTAACCACACTGCCTCACATCTGTGTCAAAGGATTGAAATAGCAAGTCATAGTATGAAAGCTTCTAGTGGTAGGTTCCCAAAAGCAATTCCATGGCATGTAATCCTGAGAGGTAGAGTCCCTGTCAAGTACCCCAGTGTTGACTCAAGGGTGTGATCTCTTCTCTCCACAAGGATGTCCTCTATGTTCTTCAGATGATCTGATGTTTAGGTGAAGACAGGGTGCACCTCAGACATTAGAGTTGAAATGTTTGATGTCTTTTGAAGATGCTTTGCTTCTCCACACTTTGGTCTACACCCACTTTTAAGGTGCCTAAATGTAGATGTCTTCTGAAAATAGGTGTCCAAATGTAGGTGCTCGATAAAGAAAATTTTCATTAGGCAGATCTAGACACCTATCTCCTTGTTAGGCATCTAAAGCTTTTGACCTTATAGAAGGCCATATTCAAAGAGCCAGTGAGGGGGTAGGTTATCAGGATAAAATTATCCAGATAACTGTAAGCAAGTATTTCAGCAGGACTTATCTGGATATGTCTCCCACTGAATATATACATCCAGATAAACTTTAGGAGAGCCACTCTCCCTGATCAGAGTTTCCTACATAACTTTAAATGGGCAACGCTGACCGGCTAATGTTTTGCCATGACCCAGGAATGCCTTCAGCCCCTTCTTTTTCTATGCAGGTAAACATTTGTCCAGCTAAAATTTACCCACCCCAATAAAAGGGGGTAATTTAAATCCAAGGATTTGTCTTGCTAACTGCCAGGACAAATCTATGGAATATCAACCTCTTAATATCTAATAGCATGCTTTCTCTAGTAAATACTAGCATGTAGCTGCTAAACTGAGCCTTTTTTTCCCCAACGGTGTCTGCAAAGCTTGACTCGCAGCAGGACACCCCTGTTGGGGCACCAATTTCTTCCACCACATACCAGAGCCCCCCACGGAAGCACACAGCCACAAACTGGTTGGAACATGAATCAACAAGGTCCTCCACACAGTTGGGGGTACGTGAGCACCAGAGGGCCTGCAATGGCAGTCCAGATACAGAGGGCAGGGCTATGCTGCCAGCTATCCAACATATATGAACTTTGACAATGCAGCATGGCTTAGAGACCAGTCTGGGGTCCCAGTGAGCCTAGCTCAGCCCCTGGATGGGGCCCAGCAATTAATCCACAAAGTGGAGAAACACAATGAGATTTCTTGTCATACGGTAGTTTGGTCAGTCCATATTCATAACCCCCACCATGGGGGCACTGGCCAGCTCCCACACCCAGAATCTGCACCCCACACAGTCGAGGTCAGACAGCACGAGAGGTCTCATATCCCAGCATGGGCAGCACGGGAGCAGCAGAAGTAGTCACCATGACGGGTATGCAGGAGACTTTTGGGAACATGCCAAGGATGATGGTATTGTAAATCAGACCAGCAATCCAAAATGACCCAGCAACACAGCTTAATCCACAGAATCAGGTTGTGGTCGCAACATCCAGTATCTCAGGACCGGCAGCTCAGAACAGAGAAAGTGTTGAGTATGAGTCATGAGGAGAAGCCAGGATAGTGTGTGTACTGAAGGGGGCACGTGCTTGGATGGGGGCAAGCTGACTGGTGACAAAAAGCGCAAGGCTTAGCGCAAGCATAGGGCCAACTCAAGTTCAAGCAGTAGCTAAGGATGTGCAGAAGGAGAACATTTGTTTTGATTCATTTTTCATTTCGCCGGGACCCAAATTCATTGCATTAGTTTCATAAGGGGAAAAACCAATTCATTAATTAGTTTTATTCATTTTTCGATTTCCCATTAAAGTCAAAGGGGGAAGTATTTGCAGCCTATTTTTGGCTGTAGAATTGGGGGTTTTTTAAATCAATTCTGATGAAACTTCTTCCCAGGAAGATTTGGAAGTGAGTTTAAATTGACATATTTCACATCTTGGAGGGAAGGAATCAGACAAGGAGGAAGACTAAGGAGGAAAGTGCCACAGGGTGCTGAAAGAAGAGTCCCCAGGAATGTCATTGGACCTGTGCATTCCTGCATATGATAAGTGTGCTGGGTCATGAGGATCCCTCCCATTATTGTCCCATGCTGAGCTATGCAGATAATATCCTCAAAACATACAAGGAACATGAAGGCTGGGTGTGGCTGAATTATGGCGAGAAATTCTGAGACAAGACGTGGTACATGTGGGCACCAACGACATAGGAAAATGTGGGAGGAAGGTTCTGGAAGCCAAATTTAGGCTCTTAGGTAGAAAGATTAAATCCAGAACCTCCAGGGTAGCATTCTCTGAAATGCTCCCTGTTCCACGCACAGGTCACCAGAGGCAGGCAGAGCTCCGGAGTCTCAATGCGTGGATGAGACGATGGTGCAAGGAAGAGGGATTCAGTTTTGTTAGGAACTGGGGAACCTTTTGGGGAAGGGGGAATCTCTTCCGAAGGGATGGGCTCCACCTTAACCAGGATGGAACCAGACTGCTGGCGCTAACCTTTAAAAAGGAGATAGAGCAGCTTTTAAACTAGAACAAAGGGGAAAGCCGACAGTCGCTCAGCAGCGCATGGTTCGGAGAGAGGTATCCTTAAAGGATACTAATGATGCATTAGAATTAGGGCATCCCGACAGTGAGGTTCCAATAATTAGAAAAGCAGTCCAAGTGCCTGTAACTAAAAACTCACCTGAGCTAAAAAATTCAAACTTATCCCTATCAATTAAAAAGCAGAATGTCCTCATATGACATAGTGAGGGCAAAGGTAGCGCCGGCACCATTTTGAATATTGGCAATACTGCCCGCGTGCAGGAGGTCGCTCCCGGACCCCCGCTGGACTTTTGGCAAGTCTTGTGGGGGTCAGGAGGCCCCCCCAAGCTGGCCAAAAGTCCCTGGGGGTCCAGCGGGGGTCCGGGAGCGATCTCCTGCATTCGTGACGTCGGGTGACAGGAACCAAAATGGCGCCGGCGCTACCTTTGCCCTGTCATATGGTAAGGGCAAAGGGCCACTGGCGCCATTTCTATTAACGCAGCCGTGGCCAGAGAGCGGGAGATTGCGCCAGGACCCCCCCCCCCCACTGGACCCCAGGTAATTTAAAACATTTTGGGGGGGTTCGGGAGGGTGGGGGATTTGTTTTAAAGGGTCGGGGTGGGTTTTAGGGTTGTTTTGGTGTGCCGGTTTTCCCGCCCTCCCCCGATTTATGAATTTTTAACAAAAAAACCCATGATGATCAGATTTCCCTCCCCCCCCAGCCAAAATCGATCGTTAAGAAGATAGATCACACGATTCACATCCCTAGCATCAATACTACAGTGAGGGCAAGGCAAGTTCTGGGGATTTGTAATGGTATTGCTGATTCCTTATCTCATGCTAAGTGGGATTTGTTTTGCAAGCAGGTATCTACAGAGGATGAACAGGAAACACTAATGCCAGAGCACCTGTGGAGGACTGGTCTTCAACCACTAGGGACTTAGTACGGGGATCTTTGGCCGCAGCCACATGGTTTGCATACTGTCTAAGGAATGACCACATGACAAGATTCTTAGAGCGCATCGGTTGCGGCTCATTTAAAGGGCTTCCATCGAAGTGCACTCGGCCTCTTTGTTCCCGGCCAGCTTCCCCGACCACCCACCCCGCTTGCCCTGTTAAACAGGAATTCCATGTTGATTAATTTTAGAGGTTTTAGGTTAATTATAAGAACATACGGTTAATCTGTATTTGACTGCTTGTATACGTGATAGATGGAACCCAATGTTAGCTAGCAGGGCATGTTTACAGTTGTAATACACAAATGAGGCAGATAGCAGCACGTGTTAGGTAGTTATATGATCATGAAATATGCAATAGTAGGGTTAATGTTGCAGCAGAAGGGAGGCAGTTACCCGGGGTAGTAGGGGCATTTTGGACGTGGTGCAGGCAGGCATCATGGTCTAGGTCAGCAGTCGACTGATGCCTTGGGCAGCGCAGGGCAGGGACATTCCATATTCCAAAGGTCGGAGGCCCCCTTGCTTAGGGACAAGGTGGTGGGCCCGGGTTCGATGCTGCCTTGCTTGGTTACTACAGCAGGCAGAGGAGGTGATGGTGTAGCCCGGTCTATGGAACTTCCATAACAGCTCAGGTACCAGTTTGTCTAGGGGTCTATGTATATATATTAATAAAGCTGCGGCCTTTTAATCCAATATCTGTGTTTGTGGTTATTCCATTGTATTAAAGAATGTATGTATGGTACAGATAAAGGTCAATTAGAGGTGATGGGTGGTAGGAGATTGGGATGGGAGGGACAGAGTCAGGACGACACTACAGTCACATCTGCTAAAGTTATGGGCGTTCCAGGGTGGGACAGGGCCAAGAAATGTGTACACAAGTACCTACGCGCCAGGGTATATGCCCAGGTATATTTGAGTGTAAAGTTACTTCTGCTATGGAGGAGGTGAAAGTCTCAATAAAACTATTTCCAGTCATCTCTGAGGTGTTTGAGGGGTCTGGGTTAACTGTGTGGAGTGCAGGCTAAAGAACTGGGGGAGGGGCTTGGAGGACCTAGCTGAAGACTGGGCAAACTGGTGAATGAACCCGTGAAACTGGTCATGGCATGGACTCACTCCTGTTATAACATTCCCTCACTTGTGTGGCTCAAAGCAGTCATTATGCGGCTGTGTGCGCACATTTGTAAAATTAGGAGCACTCATACACACACCAGGGAGCACTCATACGTGCACCAGGAGAGAAAATTACAGCAGATCTGGCTGCATGCCCAAATACACATGCATATGTGTGCCCGGGTCCATTTGAAAATTGCTGCCAGAGTGTGTATTTTCACTTTCACGCACATATATGCATCTAATAAAACAGTTTAGGGACATTCCAGGGCGGGGCCAACACTTCTGCACATAAGTAGCTACTTTAAAAGACATGGACATACATTTTTCAGTTTATTCATGTATTTTCACACTTGCTAATTATCCGGTGTAAGTGATGTTAAACATGTTTATTATAAAAGATTGACTGAGTGGGAGGTCTAGTGAACTGCAGGAAGTTCAGGCTGAAGAGCTAGGAAGATCTCAATGACCAGGAGAAGGAGTGAGTGAAGTGGTGAACTAATTGTTAAACTGGTTAATTTCATTTACACATGCATGTTTTAAAAATTGGCCGACTAATGCAAGTAAGTTTTACTTTACTTTCGTATGTAAAATATATATGCATATATTTTTAAAACGGATAAGAAAAGTACATGTATTCAATGCATTGATATATGTGGTTTCAATGCATTGCATGTTTACCTGTAAGCATATAAGATGTATGCACACTTTATAAAATGCATATACATCATATGCATGGGTTATAAAATACTTGCGTATGTGCTCACGACCATATATGTACATATATGCTGCCATGCATTTTTGAAAGTTATCATCCTTAAACGCATACTTTTCTTCAAGGCCTGCCCTTCTAAAAATTTGCTACACCCATGAGTATATGCTGATTTTATATGTGACTCCCCTGCATGTCTTGGAAAACTTCCCCTATCATGT
Source organism: Rhinatrema bivittatum (assembly GCF_901001135.1). Classification (NCBI taxonomy): domain Eukaryota; kingdom Metazoa; phylum Chordata; class Amphibia; order Gymnophiona; family Rhinatrematidae; genus Rhinatrema; species Rhinatrema bivittatum. The sequence goes on along the minus strand of NC_042621.1, from coordinate 246,880,153 downwards.
TTCTGCAGTTCTAATGTAACAACCTTCTAAACATATAGCTTGTGTTGCTCTGACCAAGGGAATATAACATAATAGATATTATATTTATTCCTCTTATCTCCAATTTGTAAACTTATGGGACATATATTTCTGAATGACATGAACAGCAGTGTGTAACAGGTTTGTGACCATATTCCTGAATTGGTGCAGACTCCCATGTTCTGATCCAAGTACAGTGATTCCCTCCTGCAAAAAGTTGCTTACCATATGCAAGCTGTTGCTGAGATTTTCATGTTGCAAAAGCACTAACTATTTATTTCACTTTTAGAAACTTTTTTTTATCATATTTCTGAACTACATTTTATAAGAAAAGAACATTTGAGGCAGAAAACATTTGTGTAAAGACAGCTAAGCCATTCCAGTGTGTCTTATGGTACAACCGTAAGCAGGCCTCAGCTGCATCTACTGCAAAATTTTGCAACACAAAATTACACTTCTTAAGGGTCAAAGAATTGCCAATGCCATCTCTTTTCCCAGACTTCCTGTTTGACTTTACTTCCTAAAGATTGGTAGATGTAAGTTTGTCCTTTACATTATTCATCCTCATGATGTGATGCAAGGAAAAAATATTTTAATCACTTAAACATACACCCCACAAATCAGATTACTTAGATTCCCAATGTTTTTTAAATTTAGATGGATGAAGATTGCCTCTAACACTCACTTTCCTCATGAAAGGGAAATATCTGGGCACTGTATTATCATCGACTGTGTTTGGTGTACATCTTTAAAGCAGCTTGAGACAGTGACCTTTTCTCTCGATACTCAAAACGGTACTCTGCGTTTTGTCACTCTTAAGCAGCTTCTATTTCTTCCCTTCCCCCTCCCCCTCAAGTTTGAAGGATATGTTCGTCACTCACATAAATCAGCACTGCAAATACTGTTATTTCAGCCCATTTCTTGATACAATATTTCAACAGCCTCACTTACTGTATTTCCAACTTAGCCAGATCCACAAGGTGAAAGCAGACTTATTTCATTGCCCAATTCCCAGATGTCCTTGGGGCAACATACTGCAAACACGTGCCCATTACTCAATCCTGCATTCCGGAGGAAAATGCTAATTAGCTCTATCATTAGACTTATTTTCATTTTATTGTAAACTAACATGTATCATTAAGAATTTGATTGGAAGCAAACTCATAGAAGACCAATGCATCAGCACTTTCAACGCCCCTGAGTTTCTTTATTTTTCAAATAATGAAAAATAAAAAAAAAAGTATGTACATACCACTAAACAAAACATACCAAGGTACAGTAAAAAGAAACTGTAAAACTACAGTAAAAATACAAAATCCCATATGCTATCAAATGTCTCTCACAATGCAGTTTGAAAAAAAAGATGTTTTAGTCATTTACAGGCTAAAGGGGCTTTTAGGCACAGCCCCCAGTTTCCTGCAGCAGATTCATTTCAAGATTCTGTGACAAGAGTTAGCAACATCTGTGGCAAATTTCCATATTTTGGATAAAGTTAGTAAAATATCACATTTTTTTAAATCAAAAACCTTTCAGCATTGAAAATATATACAAATGGCAAATTTTCCCAAGAATAAAAATGTACTATTTATCAAGTAGACATAAGGAAGGTAATTTTCAAAGGGATTTCTGCAGGCAAAATGGTGCTTGACCCAGAGAAATAACTTTTAAAAATTATACCTGCACCACCTGAATGTAATCGTTTTGACGTGATTGTTGGCAGAATATAAACCATAAAATTATACACATACATGCATACAGGTGAAAGACATTTCAGAGGATTGGACTCATGTGCATACTTTTTGATTTTAAAAAGTAGGTATATAATTATCTTGGTAACTAAAGCAGTTGTAATTGTGTATGTATAGTTGTGTTGGGATAATTTTCAAAGTTATATGCGTAAATTTGCTTTACAAATTGGCATTATTTGGATGCATAACAGTCTGCAAATGCATGCAGTCCGTTATAAAATGACTCCCATAGAGGGTAATGTTCAAAAGTATTTATGCAGGTAAAACAGTGCTTTACCTGCATAAATAGCCTCAGGTAAAATTGCCTGCTCAGTTTGCAGCTAAAAATATGTGTACATTCTGGGACTGGAGCCAATAGGCACAGCATTTCCAAGAAATATAAAATATAATAGTAAAAGCTTTCTAAACAAAAGAACAAATTCTCAAAAATAGCAGATGAATAGAATATCCAATAAGTAAAATCTCACATTTTTTTTTTATAAAATTAACTGTTTTGAAAATGTTTTTGCTGTTTGGCAGACACATAAAAAACACCCAATAATTAAATCTAATACAGGTTTTAAAATATCCCCTGGGAAGGTTTAATATCCAGTCATTCTAAGATTGACATGGATTAGCTGGAGAGAGGAGCATACACAAATTATCTCCTTCCTGTTACGCGCACCGGCTGCAGCAGACCCGCGGCTCGGCCCCCTCACCTCTTTAAAAGTGATCCAGCACCTGGTCCCTCAACTCTGGCGGCTGTGGGCCACCGGTTCCGTACTCGGGCCACCCCTGGGGCCTCTGGCGCTGCTACAGTTCCTGATGCTCCATGTCGGGCCTCTCCATGTGGCCCTCGGAGAGATGCTGTCCAGACCAATGCCACGCCCCTCCCTAGATGCGCAGATGCGCACAGCTGATCCTTTAATAGGGCCCGCGGCGGGAACCTGGCCGCGGCCCCGGATGATGATGTCAGGTAAGCTCCAGTATATAAGGCTCTCTGAAATTGCCTTTGCAACAGGTCCCCTTGCTAGTTGAGTACTCGTTGCTTCTTTAATTCCTGGTTCCCGATCCTGATTGCCTTCGTTCCTGTTTCCTTGTTCCGGTGTTCCTGTCCCTTCATCTCTCCTACGGATTGCTAACCTGGTTTGACCCTGCATTGCCTGATGACGCCGTTGCCTCTCTCCAGCCCCGGGCCTCTTCATTGCCTGACTACTCTGTTGTCTCTCTGCATCGCCTGACTACTCCGTTGCCTCTCTCCAGCCTCAGACCTCTGCATTGCCTGACCATGCCGTTGCTTCTCTCCAGCCCTGGACTTCTGCTTCGTCTGACCATCCTTTGACTCTCTCCTCGTCTAGACCTCAGCCTTGCTTGTTACTGCTTCCAGCCTACCGCCAGCCCAGAACCCAGTTTGCTTAAAGACGCCTCTTCAGTCTTTGTCCTGGATGTGGTTCATTCAGGCTTTGGCCTGCTCTTGCTCGGGTGCCCTTTGTCAGACTGTGTTCCTATTGGCGCCCGGGTCTCCGGGACTCTGCCTCGTCCAGTACAGATTGATACCTGCAGCAGTTGCTGCCTCTGGGCTGACCTCGATCCACCCATCGACAACCACTGACAGAGGCCACCTAATTCCAGCCGGCCCCGGCACCCAAAGGCTCAACCCACGGAGAATGAGGGCTGGTATTGGTGAAGCGCCAGCTGACCTCTGTCTGTCAGCCCTCTCTACCTGCTGATGTATTTATTTATTTATTTATTTATTTATTTATTTAAAGCTTTTTATATATTGGCATTCGTAGGACATATCATGTCGGTTTACAGGTAACTGTGAAAGGAAATTACAATGAACGATGATAAAAGGTTAGCTAGATAACACACGAAAGTACATTTTTATAGAAGGTCAACGAGCATAACAAAACTTGGTTGAACTATTTGGATTTTTAGACAATCAAAAGTAATTAAACATATGAACTTATGTACAGTTAAAGGCAAATGGGGGCTGAGAGGGAGGGAGTAGGGGAGGGAACTAGAGCGGAGGTGGGGTGGGGAGGGAGCTAGAGTGGTTCAGAGGAAATGCTGATGGTGGGGACCTGTAGGATCCCTCCTACGGTTAGCGACAACCCCACCTCAGTCCAAGGGTCCACCTCCAGCGCAAACGTTCTTCCTATCTCACTGGCATACACAGACTCCTTCTATCTCTCACACACAAAAGCAGCCTGTCTCTCACCGTTAGATGATCGAGGAGCTAAAGAGGCACTTAGGTAAGATAAGGCCATCCCACAAAAACTAAACAAAATAATTTCTCTGGTGTTTGAGGATGTTAGGGAGATACCCATTCCGGAAATGGTTTTCAAGGGTGATGATTCACATGAATTGAACCAAATCGCCTTGAATCTGGAAGATATAGTAGGCTAGATTGACAAACTGAAGAGTAGGAAATCACCTGAATCAAATGGTATACACCCCAGGGTTCTGAAAGAACTAAAAAATGAAATTTCAGATCTAGTACTAGTAATTTGTAACCTCATCCATTTGTAAAATCATCCATTGTACCTGAAGACTGAAGGGTGGCAAATATAACCCCAGTATTTAAAAAAGGCTCCAGGGGTGATCCAGGAAACTAAAGACCAGTTAGGCTGACTTAAGTGCTGGGAAAAATCATTGAAAATATTCTAAAGAACAAAATCACTGACATATAGTTAGACAATTAATGGGACACAGCTAGCAGGAATTTACCCATAAATTTGCCTCACAAATCTGCTACTTTTTTTTTTTTTGGAAAGGGTTAATAAACATGTGGATAAAGGTGAGTCATCAGATTTAGAATATTTGGATTTTCAGAAGGTGTTTGACAAGTTCTCCATGAGAGACTCCTAAGAAAATTAAAAAGTCATAGGATAGGAGGCAATCTCCTTTTGTGAATTACAAATTAGCTAAAAGATCAGAAACAGAGTAGGATGAAATAGTCATTTTTCTCAGTGGAGAAAGGTAAACAGAGAAGTGCCTCAGGGATCTCTATTTGGATTGGTGATGTGTAATATATTTATAAATGATCTGGAAAGGGAAATGATGAGTGAAGTGATCGAATTTGCAGATGAGACAAAATTATTTAGAGTTGCTAAATCACAAGTAGATTGTTATAAATTGCAGAGGACCTTGCAAACTGGAAGATTGGCACCCAAATGGTAGATGAAATTTAATGTGGACAAATGAAACTGTTTTTAATAATCTGGTTGTTTTTTTTTCATTATTAGTTTGTTTTACTCATTTTCTTTTTTCTAATTTGATGGGGTTTTTTTTTTTTATAATACTTAGCACCAGACATGATGGGACTGTATTTTTTGTAAATAAATGAATATGTAAAGAATTGTATCTGTTTTGTTTGGGGGAGGGGGGGGGGGGTGGACACACTCCAGCAGAGTCAAGTTAGGCATTTCTCGAATGTTTGACATGCCAAGCTTAAAAGGTTCACCATCACTGGCTTATCCCCTCCCGTTTTCACAGCTGCCATATTTCTCATGAGGGCTATCCTAAAACCATCCCATTTTCCCATTGTTTCTTAAAAATCCTCTTATGCTGTATTTCAGTTCCCGATCAAGTATCCCTGTTTAGAGTTTTTAGATACTAGAGCATACACAGAGTAGTAATATCTTAAATGTTTCCAAGGATGTCATTCTCATACAGGATGAGAATTAGTAGTTTTTTGGCTGCAGTCAGCAAAAGAGGACCTTCAGGTTTCTTTCCTTTTACTTTTAAGCAGAGGTAGGCAACTGGTACTTGAGTGCCTCAAACAGTCTGATTTTCAGGACATCCACAATGAATATGTATGAGATATATTTGCAGACAATAGAAGCTCATTACACATTTATCTTCTCTAACAAGTGCTTGAGCCTAAACACACAAACTCAGAAACTCCATTCTGCACTTTGCCACTTTCACATAGTCAGGAAATGTTTTAACACGTAGTAGGTGCAAAGAAGCACCTCAGGAGTGGGAATGTAAATACACAATTCTATGTTATTATGAGGTAGTGTGCTGAAGTTGGAATTGGAACTAGAGGCTTCCTAGTTTAAAGGCAGCAGCTTTAATGACCAGTAGGAAGGAATCTTAAGGTCAACTAGTAGAGGGTCATGTTTTTGGCATGTTATATTTTTCTTTTTAAGAAATACATATGTGTGTGTTATTATTTAGGAGACTTGTGGGTGGATCCTTGGGCCAGTGGCAGATGACCATGCCCCCGGGGAAGATCCCGAGAGGGACTACCGGTCAGGCTCAGAGTTAGGAGACAGACACACACTAGTTCTTTTATTAGACAGTATACTGAACCACCAGAGGTGGCAGTAGTGAGCTGGAATGCCCGGCTGGGCTGTAGTCCCTCAGATACTGGAACAGCGATCCCTGGAGGCTGAGCTGTAGAGAAACTAAAATATAGTGAGTAGGCAGGGTAAGCAGAGTTCACGGACAGAATCTTATGGTAACACTCATACAATGTCTCAAAGAAGCCCAGGAGCTGGAATGAAGTAGGCCCTCGAGGAGCGAGTACCTGGTTCCAGGGAAAGCTCTGATAGAGCAATGGTAACTCACAGATGTAGTAGGCAGTGATGACTTCCAGGCAGAAGTGAATTCCAAAGAAGTCCGGGAACAAGGGCCCTCGAGGAGCGAGTACCGGTTCCAGACTGCAACCTATAAAGTAAGCGAGAACGAGGTCCCCGAGGAGCGGGTACCCTTGGTTAGTCCGATGAGGCAGAGTAGCGTAAATAGAATGAATCCTTATCCTTGCTAACTCGAGTTCTTAGCAATTCAGAGACCTTTAAATATCTGAAGCGGATGATGTCATCTCAGGGGGACGCCCCTGAGGTTCGAGCCACTTCTGGTACTTGAGGTGGGGCCGTGCCGTGCGCGTGCCCCTAGGCATCATGTCAACATGGCGGATTGCAGCGTCGGGCCTGTCCAGGGACACCGAATGAGGACAGCCGAAAGACGCCATGGCAGCCAGCCTTCCATCAACCCCAGAGGGAGTCGCCAATGTGGTAAGGTGGGAGGAGTGGAGACGTCGGGCAGCGATGGTCGCAACAGTGTGAGCCCCTCTTGCCGTGACATAACCTCATATGTAGAGTCCTGAGATCAATGCCAGCGGCGGGTGAGTCTTGGCACAGGCCAAACTATGAATGTGTCCAAAAGTCTATTTAAAGACCAGGCTGTGGCTGAAGCCAGGCAAGGACAAGACTAATGGCTTGAGAAGGTTGATGGCTTGCGACAAGGCTGATGGCTTGAAACAAGATAGAGGAGGAAGCAGAGCTGAAGACTGCAGAGGAGCCCAAGGCAAAGACTGACGCAAAGCTGAAGGCTGAGAATACGGAACCAGGCAGAAGTTGAAGGCATGAACCAAGTTGATGGGCTAGAGCAAGACAGAAGACTGGAACCAGGAGGAGGGACCAGAAGATCTTCTTGCTGAGGCTACAAATCCAAGTCCAGGCAGGCTAAGTAGTCTTGAGCATGTGACATCATCATCAGGGTGGTTACCTGACTCTCCCACCAAAGTGTGCCGAATCGTGTGCACAGATGTGCATGCATGGCCTAAGCATCTCTTCAGTAGGTCCTAGTAGCACATGTATCAAAGTGTCCAGTGGTGGCTCCCTGCCGCACGGTTAACGTCCACTGATGAAGAGTCTGGGAAGGTGGCTAGAGTCTAACAATTTTACAGGCCTTTTATATTCTATCACTAGTTGGAAACAACTCTCAACTTCATGCAGAATTAGAAAGAGGTTCTACTGTAGAACAGGGGTAGGCAACTTTGGTCTTCAGTCTATTTTGAAAATTTGCAGATATGCATGTACCAGTGCGGACATACATGCACAAAGTTATATCTGCTTGGGCACATGCTTTGGAAAATTGAATGTATGATGTAAATTCTGTGCCCATCCCAACTCCGTGCCCCAGAATGCCTCTTTGTAGTGCATGTAAAAATATGTTCAAAATTGCTTTTGAACATAACATAAGAATAGCCATTCTAGGTGAGACCAAGGTTCATCTAGCCCAGCATCCTGTCTCTGCCAGTGGCCAATATAGGCCGCAAGTACCTGGCAGATCCCATAAAGTAGATCTAATTCCTCTTATTCACTTTCAAGGATAGCGATAGCTATCTTTAGTATACCTAACCTGGCTAATAATATGCTATGGACTTTCCCTCCAGAATCTTGTCCAAACCTCTTTTAATCCTCTCTTTGCCAGTCACCTGATCATATCCTCTAGCAACAGGTTCTATATCTTGACAGTGCTCCGAGTGAAGGAGCACTTTCTACAAGCAGTTTTGAATCTGCTGGTTGTTATTTTCAGGGCACGTCCTCTTGTTTTAGTATTATCCGAAAGAGTAAAAATCCCTTCTTTGTTTTCCTGTTCCATTCCATTCATGATTTCATAAACTTCTATCATGTCCCCTCTCAGCCGTCTCTGTTCCAAGCTCATGCTTTTATCTGTATAACATCTTGGACAATTTTCAAAAGATTATTAATGCGCATAAAGCTTTTAGGAGTAAATTTTCCAAATGATGTTTGCATAAGTTTTATGCAAACATCATTTTGAAAATTTACTCCTAAAAGAGAAGGGTGAATAAAGTTCCCTTATGTTGCACATCTTTCCAATGAGGGTAACTGTGGAGTCCTAGGAAATGGGTTGGCATAGTTTGCAGGGTGGTGCTTTGCAGAATGATGTGCCATTTTCTTCTTTCTGAGTTTGTTTTGGAAGCATAACACTAACTTTTGTTTCAGGTTAGGTGGTTATCAGAGGGCTAGTTTAGGAGGATTAGGGAGTATTTATTTCAGTGATTCCTCCTTCAAGAGCAGCAGCGGTGCAGCTCGTGGTTTTTCCAGCTTTGAGCTGTATGTTACTACAAAGGGCACCGGCTCTGTATTTTTCCTTTCCTAGCATTGCAGAAAGTTTGTTATTGCCCCTGTGCATCTATAATAATCAACACTGAAGTACATTGAATAAATCTCTCTTCTTAATCCCAAGCATGGTGATTAGCAATTTTCTCTACAGTTTAATTATATCACCAAATTCATCACTATAATTGTCTTCCTGAAAATCATCCAGTTCTCTTTCAGAATTATTTTGCATTATAGCTATAACTGTCACCGCTGGCAAAAGGTGCCACAATTTTCCTATTCTTTGATTGTAGAACCCTTTTCGGAAGGTGGTGAGCTGAATCCCTGGGCCTGAGAGGATGGCCCCCTTTTTCTACTTGTGCTTCAGGGACAAAAACATGTCTTAAATATCCCCATGGGGTCCACTAAGGAAAACAGACCAAGTTTAGGCAGTTCTTCAGTATACCTTTATCATGTCCCGTCTTTTAGCCTCGTGTCATTTTTCATTCTTTTTTTTTTAACAGTTGTATATCCTTTTTGAGAAGGTATGACAAAGTTCTTATACAAAATATAATCAGATGCATCATTTTTCTGGCCAATAACTGTCACAGGTGAATAATACATTGGCTGAGAATAGTGTAAATTTGATCTTTTCCCCAAATTCTTACTGTTAGTAGAGCATAGTGCCACATCAGGAAACATACATGACACCATTGCTTCTAAATTACATTCATCAACCGAAATTAAGCATGAGGTTGTGGTGGGGCTCTTCAGTCATGAGAGAACAATTTCTGGTCTGATGTCTTTGAATGTACAGAGAAATCAAGCCTGAATTTCTTTTCCTCTGGAGAATAGACTTTTATGATGGATTATTATGCATAAATGTGAGCTGAATAAAGTATATTTGAATAAATATTATAGTCATGCATTCTCATGATTGTTCTAAAGACAGGGGGGCACATTTTCAAATTCCCTGCCTAGGAGCAAAGTCTATAGATACTTTGCATCTGCTGATCTCGTAGCCAATGTTCCAAGGGAAAATACATGCACACTTTCCCTTGGAAATTTATCCATGGGAACAAGAAATCCGTAGACTTTGTACCTGCTTTTTGTGAAATTTCAATGGAAAATGGCATGCATAGATTTGAAAACAAAAACCATTCTCATTTTTATCCCCCTAAACAGAATGAAACACGTCCTGGAATGTCTCCTCACACTCTGGGTTACACATTCTATGGGTTACAGGAATTTTGACAGTCGACTTACCTAGAAAAATGTCAGAAAATTTCCCACAGGTATAATTTTGAAAGAATCTTCTGTATGTATGTGCTAGATACCCCAAGGAGATCAGCGCAGCCAAAACGCTTGCCCTAACAAATGTGAACCCGGTAGCGCCCGTCAGATGATAATTGCATGCAGATGAGGACATTAGCTATTATCCAGATATAGTAAAGCGCTGGGCGCCTAACGCATACTTTTTAACTCCAGCCTCGGAGGTGGAGTAAAGTCAGCTTGCGGTCAAGGGTTCATGAAAAACATTTAAAAAAATAGGTTCCCTGTGTTGTGATAAGCGGTCCTCCCCCCTTAGTATCATTGTGACACTTTAATTTATTGCTTTTGGTGGAGAAAAACAATTGTATAGTTTCACTTCATTAAAAAAAAACCCACCTTTCTTATTGCCACACAATGTGGATGCCCATAACAAGAGGCATCTAATAGTTTGCTGAGGTTGTTGAATTGAATTATAGCAAAAAAAGAAATGGGATCAAAACGGATGCTCGTTTTAAGTGCCTGTTGCAATTGGATGCCCAACGCAATAAACTATTGAGTGCTACGGATGCTCAATTCTCTGTTAGCGCGCCCTATTTAACGTTGCCTCTCATTTAAATTGCATTGGGAGCCTAAGGTACGTGGCTGCGTATGCATTAGGAAAAAGGGTGCTCAATATGAGCACCCATTTTCAGTGAACATCTTATTGTATGGGTTCCTATGTGTGGCTGGATGGGGTGGGGATATCGGCAGATACCTGCAAGGATGTAGCCTCAAGGCAGGAAAGCTGTGGTCATAGTAATGGTGGCCATGGAAAGGGGGGAGCAACCTTTATGAGGTTGTAGCCTCAGGAAAGTGAACCGGCAAATTGGCTCTTGGCTGTGTTCATATGGGAGAGCACATATATTGCATGGCTGGTGTTGGGTTTATTGCCCGGATTTGTTTTGCTTAGATGAGGTAACTTGTTTGATGTTGGAAAGGATTAGTTTAACATCTCCCTTCAGGAGGCCCTGAAAGGTATCATACTGCAAGGATCAAGGCACACCTGTTTTGTTTTGTTTTTTTGGGGGGGAGGTCATATACAGCTACTTGACCTGTGTATGCTTGTGATGGCCTTTTCAGTCATGGGGAATGGTTCTTTCCTTAGAGTTGAAAGGGTGGTTTTCAGGTTGACTGGGTTCAGTCATCCAAGGAGTAGGCTCCTTGCTGGTCATGGCAGGTGCCCTGAAATTGAAATGTTTATGCCTACAGGTCAAGCAACTTGGGGGTAGGATATCCTGCTGGGATGTGGCAGATGGATTACTGGGGCAGATCTTGCTTAGGAGAAAGAGTTTGAAGAAATGAAAGCTTGAGACCCAAGATGGCGCTGACTGAAGACTTGTGAGATCGCTCCTGAGTAATCCTTTTATTTCCTTCCTTCTTTCTTGTTTGCCTATGGTTAATTGGAAGGGAAGGCTGACGGGAATTCCCCTCACTCACCCTAAGATCCCCTCCAAGAGGTAATTGATGCTAATGGAGCATTTTCAGTCTTTCTCCATGCTGGGATCAGTTTTTGTTGCCGTAGCAGAAGGGGGGGCATTGCTGATGATAGAACTCTTCCCTCCCCCACATGATTTAAACTGGCATCACTGTCTGATGATGTGAATCAGGATGGAGATAGCCCAGATGCAGGCAGGAGGGCAACTGGGGGAGGTAGTGCAGGGCTTTTGTTTGCTACCAGAAGAGGCTAGGAAGTTCTAGGTAAGGTTGGGTTTCCTTTTTGCTCAGTGGTGTACTCTGTTTACCAGAAGTTGTTCTTCCTAGTGTCTCTTTTGATTAATCTAAAACAGTCCCTGCTTCAGGCCAAATCTCAGGTCTTCTCACCTTTAAATCTTCTTCAGTAACTCTGGATAGCATTTGGAATGTTCTATCCTCAGTGGAGCAGTCCTTAATTTCCCTTACCACCACAGTGAATACTTTTATGCCTTGGATACACACACAACATACAATAGTATCAGCTCATGAGGAACAGCTTGAAAAACTGGAATCAAGTATTGGGAAATGAACAGAAGTACAAAATATCTTGGTTCAGGTTTGAACCATGATTCATCTCAGACTTGAGAACTTAGAAAATTCTGTAAAATCTCTTAACCTCAGAGTGATTAACTTTCCAGTGATTTCTATGATCTCCCCTTCTGAACTATGTAAGATTTATATGTGGGAGATTCTGGGGTTGAATCTGTTTACTTTGCCTTCAATTCACAAGGCTTGCTATTTGTTTGGGCCTACTCAGCCTGAAGGTAGTGACTCTGGTGGCTTTTCTTTAAGTTTGGATGTTTCTGCTATCTTTGAGTCAACTATCACTCAGAGCCACACTTTTAGTGATATTTGCTTCATGTCACGATCATGATTTAATTCTTTGTTTATATTTTTGCTGTATGCATATTTCTTTTATGGCATATTTCTATTTTTCTTGATTTTGCAGAGCTACACAGTTGCGTAGGAAGGCATTTTTAAGCATGTGTCAGGAAGTTTCTGATCTGGGTGCTTGTTTCTTTCAAGGATTTCCCTGCAAATATTTGGTTGCTTTTCCTACTGAAAAGTTTGTATTTTTTAATCCTGCACATCTTCATACCTTTTTTAATTCTAGGATCCCTGATATTGGATGCGCTTTAGGAATGAAGGGATAAATATTGGCCTGGCTCTGGTTCTAAATTGTATTATAGGGAAAACCTAGTCCTCAAAGAAAATATTTCCTTCATGTTTTTTCTTTTCTTTCATTTGGCTCCCTACTTTGTCAGGTTGTATTTCTTTTATTTTTGGGACTCATACTGCAATTGATTATTTTTTTCTATTTTCTTTATAATTGTTTTCTTTTGTCAATTACTTATTTCTATTGCAAGTTATACATGTAAATACATAACAATTCAATTAAAAAATATAACAAAAAAAAAAAAAAAAGAATATTTTGTCTTCATTTTATTTTGTGGACTTGTCTTCCACAAGTTGTTTTTGTAATTTCATTCCTTGTGTCATTGTGTGAGTTATTTGAGAGAATGGGTGTAGAGAGAGGCTGATGGTCTGAGACACTAGTGTTATTAAAAGTCAGTGTGAGCTGTGTCTCAAAGATGGCTAACATAATATCAGTTCCTGGCCCAGGCTATCCTAGCCTCTCTTGAGAGAGAGGAAGGGGAGGTGGGTGAAAGGAGGGATGGGCACATGTGGGTCTGGGATCCAGTGTTCATCCTCTTGCCCACTTTAAACTACTCAACTAGGCTAGCTCCCACTGGTTGGTTTATTGGGCTCAGGGGCTGCCCCTTTTTTTGTGCTCCAGCTTTTTTTCCCTCACACCCTCCCTCTCTTTGTTTATCTGTTTTTGTCTCTGTGATTTGTTGCTGTTGCTCTTGGTGGGGTTGTTCTTGTCACAGCTTCTGTGATGTGGGGTTCCCAAGATTTGGGCCTTTTGAGACGTGGGGAATGGTTCTTACCTTTTAGTTGAAAAGGGGGTTTTCAGGCAGACATGGGTTCAGTCATCCTAGGAGTGGGATTTGGTGATGGTGGGTGCTTTGACGAGATGAGATGCTTATGCCTACGTATCAAGCATCTTGGGGTAGGATATCCTGCTAGGATGTGGCAGATGGATTACTGGGGCAGATATTACTTGGGGAAGAATTCGAAGAGATATATATGATGTTGTTTTGCTTGGGTACAGTATTTATTAACAAAGCTGTGGCCTTGGCCTCTATAAGTTGTTTTGCTAATTTGTTTTCTTGTGCTGTGGTGTGGGTTGTTTGAGAGGATGGGTGCAGAGAGATGCTGATGAGCCAGGATTCTAGTGTTATGTTTTTTTTAATTTTTTTAAAAAAGCACTTTTACAAATTGCTGTGCAATTCTTTTCTTATTAGCTTTCAAATGGTTGTGAATCTTTTTATCTGTTTCTAAAAAAACATTTTTAGGGAGCTTTAAGTCTGATTACAACAATACTAACAAGTTTCATTTAGTTAAAAGAATAAAATATAGTCATTTGGTCATTACTGTCTGCTCTTCTGGAACCAGTAGCTTCCTAGTCACATATATCACAGATGCCCTGTCAGGGTTCATGTACATTGAGTGAAGTATTTGCATCCCCCTGTCTGTTGATAGAGCGAGCATGTTTGTCTACAAAGGGCTTTTAAATGAACTAATGCATGATTTATGTGGACTACTTTGAAAAAAAAACCCCAATCTGTCTGGACGTGTAGACTTGTCATTAAATGCATTTGTCTGGGTAAAGAAGGTAAAGTGCAACCAAATGCAGGAAATACTAGGGGATAAAATACAATGACATAACTAGTTCGGTATGGAGAAAATGGATTGTGTATTAGAGTGCTTGGAAGCAATGGATGAGCAAGATAAATTTCCATGTTTAACCTGATCTTGCTAGACAGCTTTCAATATTGTGTTTTTATTCTTTACTGACAAAATAGGAAGGAGCACACATAGGACCAGTAACTTTCAAATGGGCATGCGGCCAGAAAGATGGAAATTTTATATGCTGTGCACAGTGCACACATATGCGTGCATGTTATAAAATAGCCCTGTTGCATTTATGTGTGCTCCTAATTTTACAAGCAAGCATGCACAGCTGTGTAATATCTGCTTTGAGCTGTACAAGTGAGGGAATTTTATAACAGGCGCACGTCTATGCCATGACCAGTTTCACCAGTTCTTCCACCAGTTTGCCCATTCTACAGCTATGTCCTCCAAACCCCCCTGGTTCTTTAGCCTGCCCCTCCCCCACCCAAGTTAACCCAGACCCCTCAAACATTTCAGTGATGCCTGGAAATAGTTTTATAAAGACTTACACCTCCTCCACAGCAGAAGGAAATTTATGCTCAACTATACCTGGGCACATGCCCACGCATGTAGCTACTTGCACTAGGGATGTGCAGAAGGAAAAAATTCATTTCGATTCATTTTTCGTTTCGCCGGCACCCAAATTCATTGCATTAGTTTCATAGAGAGGAAAACCAATTCATTGATTAGTTTTATTCGTTTTCTGTTTTCCCATTAAAGTCAATGAGATAAGTATTTGCAGCCTATTTTTGGCTGCAGAATTGGGGTTTTCTTATCAATTCTGATGAAACTTCTGGGGAGCAATCATCAGAACGAGAAAAGAGCTCCAAGGTACTTAGACTGTGGCAAAGTGGCACCAAAGTGGCACGAATAGCCTAAGGCACTGTAAAGGGGCAAAGAGGTACCAGGAGTGGCAAGAGTGCTTTAACAGAGGTGCAAAGCAGCAGCGAGAGTGTCAAAAACACACCACAGCTTCAAAAGAGAGCACCGATAACAGATGCATGAACCCTCGAAGGCAGCACGACAGGCAAAGTGGCAAGACAAGTGGCATCAGCATCCTACAGCACAATGAAGGGGGAACATAGCAAGCAGAAAGACTAGCACCATCACAATGAGGAACCATGAGAGTGGCAAGAGCACCACAAAGAGTAGAGTAAGTCTTCTGGTGTATGGCAGCAAGGCAGAGTGGCAGCAAGTTGATAGGGAAAAGACAGGTTGGCAGAGCGGAGGTTGTCTGGTCCCTGTGGTTTTGATAGGGGCAAGACAGGCTGGCCCTGGGGAGAGTTCCCTTTTTTTTGTGCAGGAAAGGGCTCTTTAGAATGGGTTCGCCCCTAGAGTGGGGTGCTTCCGTTGGCATGTAGTGAACTATCGCTGGTCTTTTAAAATATGGTGGGCGTAGCAGATATACAAATGAGAATTTTGAAGGCCAAGGCAGAGGGGTTTCCATGTGAACAGCAGTTCAACATGGGTCAGCAGGTGTTAAGAGATAGGCTGGCTACACCCGGGGAGAGTTCCCCTTCCTTTGCGCAGGAAAGGGCTCCCTGGAATGGGTTGGCCCCTAGAGTGGGGCACGAGCCTTCAAAGTGTGGCAATGTGGAGGAGGTTTCCATGTGAACAGTGGTTCAACATGGGTCAGAGGGTGCTAAGAGATAGGCTGGCTACACCCGGGGAGAGTTCCCTTTCCTTTGTGCAGGAAAGGGCTCCCTGGAATGGATTGGCCCCAAAAGTGTGGTGGTTCCGTTGGCGTCTAGTGAATACCCAGAAGCTTTAATTGTACTTATCAGCTGATGACAAAGGAACTTGAAGAGCTCTCAGAAATAAGAAAACTGATACTCAAGTGAAATCTACAATATCAACCTATGTTAACTTTGTACCCTACAGTACCTCTGTAAACTATGGGAACACAGACGATGAACTACAGTACAACTACCACCAGTTTTCTATAGTACTAGAAACATTAATGTTGGCACCTAAGAAAGATTTAGGGAAAATGGCGCATATTATGAAGGTCATGAAAACTATTGAGCATATGAAATATCCAAGCTCCAAGCTGGACAGACAGGCACAGCATTTGAAGTCAAGCCCTTGTAGGGATGTACGGCCTGGACAGTGGACAGACTGGCACAGCGTTTTAAGTCAGGCCCTTGTAGGGACATAAGGCCTGGATGGACAGGCACAGCATTTGAGGTCAGGCCCTTGCAGGGATGTAAGGCCTGGATGGACAGGCACAGTGTTTGAGGTCAAGCCCTTGTATGGACGTAAGGCCTGAATGGGCAGGCACAGCATTAGAGATCAAGCCCTTGTAGGGACGTAATATATGTGAGTCTACAAAACTGCCCACAGACGCATGATACAGTGCCTTGATGTACACTACAACTGGGACCGCTGTATGTGCACACACAAAACTTGTAACTACAAAAAAGGCCTACTGGGGATTTGGCTTAAAAGAGCACCGCTGTCCCAAAATATGTGAGTCTGCAAAACTGTCCACAGACGCACAATGCAGTGCCTTGATGTTGTACACTACAACTGGGACCGCTGTATGTGCACACACAAAACTTGTAACTACAAAAAAGGCCTACTGGGGATTTGGCTTAAAAGAGCACCGCTGTCCCAAAATATGTGAGTCTGCAAAACTGTCCACAGACGCACAATGCAGTGCCTTGATGTTGTACACTACAACTGAGACTGCTGTATGTGCACACACAAAACTTGTAACTACAAAAGAGGCCTACTGGGGATTTGGCTTCAAAGAGCACTGCTGTCCCAATATATGTGAGTCTGCAAAACTGCCCACAGATGCATGATGCGGTGCCTTGATGTACACTACAACTGAGACCGCTGTATGTGCACACACCAAACTTGTAACTCTAAAAGATGCCTAATATGATATGTTTTATGCGTGGGGGATCGCCATGCATTTCCCGAACCCATGAATCAAACAAACAGGGACTTATGCGTTACAGATTGCACATTCATTGAAAATGAATGCACATCTCTAACTTGTACACACATTTCTTGGCCTTGCCTTGGACATCCTTGCCCTGCTCACATTCCACCCCTTTTTTCCCCAGTTCGAGAAATTTGTGCATGCATGTGGGTGGCTAATAAAATCAGGTAGACACGTGCATGTGCTACATGTGTGCCCATCTCCTGATTCTGGCACACACCCGGCTTTTAAAATTCACCTTTTATTTTGTCATTCATATGAAGATGCAAAGATGTTTCCTCGCAGATATAAAGCTCTCATAGTGCAAGAAAAGTGAGAAAAATGGCTTTATAATTCTTTTCTTATCTAACTTAACGAGCTGTAGTGATCATTTTGAAATGAAATGGAAGTCATGAAATATGTATTTTAATCCTAGATTCTCTATCCATTTGCCAAAATCTGCATTTGGAACATTTTACAGATGTGTCCTTTCTTCATAATTCTGTCTACAAGGTTGTACTGCTATAATGAAATTTTTAGCTAATGCCATCTTCTTCCTATAGTTCAGCATGCTCAGAGATCCTGCATCATAATGCCTCTGTATGCTCCATGGTGAGACCGTACCTTGAATTTTGTGTGCAATTCTGGATTCCACCTCTCAAAAAAGATATAGTTGCGATGGAGAAGGTACAGAGAAGGGCAACCAAAATGATAAAAAGGATGGAACAACTCCCCTATGAGGAAAGGCTGAAGAGGTTAGGGCTGTTCAGCTTGGAGAAGAGACAGCTGAGGGGGGATATGATAGAGGTCTTTAAGATCATGAGAGGTCTTGAACGAGTAAATGTGAATCAGATATTTACACTTTCGGATAATAGAAGGACTAGGGGGCATTCCATGAAGTTAGCAAGTAGCACATTTAAGACTAATCGGAGAAAATTCTTTTTCACTCAATGCACAATTATGCTCTGGAATTTGTTGCCAGAGGATGTGGTTAGTGCAGTTAGTATAGCTGAGTTCAAAAAAGGTTTGGATAAGTTCTTGGAGGAGAAGTCCATTAACTGTTATTAATCAAGTTGACTTAGGGAATAGTCACTGCTTTTAATCGCATCAGTAGCATGGAATTTTCTTGGTGTTTTGGTACTTGCCAGGTTCTTGTGGCCTGGTTTGGCCTCTGTTGGAAACAGGATGCTGGGCTTGATGGACCCTTGGTCTGACCCAGCATGGCAATTTCTTATGTTCTTATGGTCCTGACATAGTGCACACAGAACCCTGATGCTACGGGATAGTGTGGATTCAAATAGCTCAGTAGGGCAAGAAATGATCTCGGAGCCGGCAGGGCACAACATGATCACTAAATTCATTTAAAGAATAGCAGATTTAGAGAAAATAAGGCTCAATGAATTTTGTGATCACATCCTACCAAATAGCTTGACTGAATATCCTTGTTTCAGTAGCCTTAGGGGGTTCTATAGTCCCCTGATATATTGCAATTGTGATGGGGGATCTCAGGGCATTTTAGGAACTGTAGGAGAATTGTTATCACTAGGGAATTTGAATCTAACAGCAACATACAACTTTCTGGATGAAGTTATGCAGAAGAGATACTTTTTTTTTTTTTAAATGCTGCTTCAGGCAAATCAGAGATTTTTAAATTCCTATGACTAAGACTGCAGTTCTGTAACCTCCTGTTTAAAGATAAGTGAAACAAAAATTAAGAAAAAGCTTAAAAAATGGATGTATAAGTAGCTTGCTTAAGGCATAGAGGAGTGGAGATGGTATTGTTAACCTATATCAGCTGGCTTCAGAGCTTTCTTCCTTCACCATTATGCAATTCCATCAGTTCTAACTTACTGTATTATTGCAAACCTTAGTAAAAATCATTTTAAATAAATTAAAAGGATTTTCACTAAGCACACAAATCTCTAAGTTCCTGGCACAAAAAGAGTGTAATAAGTAATGCTGTGCTTGCATATAAAGTATGTATTTTGACGGTTTCTGATTTTCAGCTATCTCGAGTTTCTATAAATACTATTGCATATAAAGTATGGCATCATTAGAAAATCACTAATTTAAACTATTGATACAGAAAGCTGTACATTAAATCCTCTTTGTAATGCTACTTGGTGTGCCTGTGATATGTGATGTGATTACTTCATTTTGCCTTTTACCCATGCTGAACTCCATTTTAAATTTGCTAATTATTATGACATATATAGTATATGGTTCCCAAAATTCAAAAAGGCCTAGAATTATCATTTTGTAATAAATATAGCAGAAATAGCACTCATGATAAAAAAAAACAAAAATGGGTGAGGTTAGGCAAATTGTAGAGTAACCACATTGCAAAGATAAATATTATGAGAGAGGGAGAGAGAACTTTAATAGGGTGAACAGGACTGTTTATATAAGTCGCACTGTAGATGGGAACATTCAACTCAGGGTGGGTTTGGGGGTGGTGTTAAACACAGTCAGAGGAATTAATTGCAAATTTGTTGTACTTTTCATTGATTCAAATGAAGTAAATTAATCAGTCATATCAAATTTGCAGTTAATTTCTCTGACTGTGCATGTAATACCACCCCTCCAAAAACACCCAATCCCCCAAACCCACCCTGAGTTGAATTTTCCTATCTACAGTGCTGCTTATAGAGAGAGTCCTATTCACCCTATTAAAGATCTCTCTCTCTCGCCCCCTCCCCCTCCCCCATGCAATAAAAACATTTTCGCCCAGTAATGCAAGGACAATGCAAAGAAAAAAGGTGAAGCTATTTCTAACATTAAATCTTGCGTTACTCTTCCGCATTCTATGCTAGCAGACCCTCATTTTCATTAACTCCTCCCCAACTCCTCCCACTTGTTTACTAAATGTAAAATTTCCATACTAATGTGTGTTGCAATATTTATCGCATGCGTTAGGGCTCTAATACGAATTGAAAATTGACCCTGTTAATAAGGTACATCTGAACGTACATTGCAAAAACTGTGACTCAATAGGGATTGGTCATGTGCCACAAATTTGTTCAGTGATAAGAACTGGCTTTATTCACTTGTGTCTAATCTGCCCACATTATCCTATGCTAGAGAAGAAGATTGTATAAGTGCTTGTCATCAGCAGCTTACTGTGTTGCCCAATATGCAGTTTTAACGTAAAAAATATAGCTGCTCGCATTGTGACAGGGGTTGATCTAAAAGAAAAATGACTCCCCTCTTGACCAAGCTCCACTAGTTACCATTAGAGGGGTGGATTTATCAAAATGTGGTAGGTACCGTATGCGATAGCAAAAGGAGCGTGTTTTCTGCTAATATAGCATTTATCGCAATTTGCGCTAATTACCTGTGCGAAGAGCTAAGTTAGCACAAATTGCGATACCATTTTCAGATTCTGCGATAAGTGCCAGACCTGTTGTATTTCCTTCATTCAACCACCAGGGAACCATTGTTAATGGTGAGAGAGAGAGAGAGAGAGAGAGAGAGAGAGAGAGAGAGAGAGGAGAGAGAGAGAGAGAGAGAGAGAGAGAGAGAGAGAGAGAGAGAGAGAGAGAGAGAGAGAGAGAGAGAGAGAGAGAGAGAGAGAGAGAGAGAGAGAGAGAGACCTGGCCATAATGTCATGGCCCATAGGTAGGTAGGCCCACCTAGTAACTCGAGGTGGGGTTTAGGTAAGAGTGTAGGGGGTTAGGGGCCACTTTGACATTCTATGTGACACCTACGAACAGAACAGTGGTCTCTTGTGAAGATTTGCTGGCCTTCGGAGTGAGGAAACTCACTCTAAGATGAGGTTTGGGCAATGTTCTCTCAACCTAGCTTGATGTTACCCAGGTAGAGAGTCCCTCAAGCTAGGTTGAGAGAACATTGCATAAATCTACCCTGAAGGTCATCAAATCTTCACAAAAGTACACTGTCCTATTCGTATGTCACATTCTGAATGCCAAAGTGGCCCCTAACCACTACACTACACTCTCCGCCCCTAACTCCTCCTATTATCTGAATTTGCATCGCACCATACGATATGGTGCGATCGCATGCGTTAAACACGTTTCCGCATGCGTTAACGGGGCTTTTCGCATGCGATAAGCCCCTAATGCATGCGAAAACGCCTTATCACATTTTGATAAATGACCCCCAGAGTTTGCTATTCATTTCAAGCTATGTTTAGCTTACAAAGCCTTAAAGGATGTGGGAGCAGCTAAATGAATGCCTAGAATGGTATGCCCTGGCAAGGACCTTGAATTTGTCTCAAGCTGCTTTGCTTATTGTGCCTTTGTTAAAGGCTCTTAGACTTCCTGCTGCTCATTCTAGACCATTTCATGGAGTAGTACCTAAATTATGGAACAGGGATGAACAGGACCAAATTTTTCATTTTGTTTCATGTTTTCATTTCAAGAGGTTCATTTTTTGATTTGTTTATTTATTTATTTTTTGGATTCAGATTGTTTCCCAAACCAAAAAACAAAACTTCAAAACATTTAAAAAAACCCAACTTCCTCAAAACAAAAACAAACAAACGCAGCAGCCATTTTTAAATCTCTGGCAAGCATGGCAGGAGTGGGTAGTCATCACACCTGCTCTTTTCACCTTGCTGTTCTCATGAAAGGGGGTAAGTGGGGTTCCAAGAAAAGAATACCCTAGCCCCAGCAAATGTTTCTGGGGGCAAAAGAGGCCGAGGAAGGCCCCAGCTGCACCTGACAGCTCAGCCAGATAAGCCTCACACCAGTGATTTTCTTCCTGGTAAGCTGTGCCATATGGAAGATTATGTCCTTCTAGTATATTTTGAAATCTGTTGTGTTTCATGTGGCCATTGATTTTTATCTCTTGGTTATTGGGAATGTTTAATTTATAGCTGTTCATATTTTAATATTTTCTGTTAGTGTGGTCGTTCTTTTTGGGGTTGCTTTTGCTATTATGTTTATTATTTTTTTTCAGATTTTTTTATATTTATGATCAGGAACATTTGTTTGGTATGTAATGTTTATCTATTTATTTATTTAAAAATTTTTTATATACCTCTTATTCAATTTGGGTAGACCTAAGAGGTTTACAAGTTAAATGTACATAATAAAATTAGCTTGCATAATAAAAATACAATACAATACAAATTAAAATGGAACAAAATAAACAAACAGATATGAGGCCAGCCAGGATCCAAAAGGCTACATATAGGGTTAATTTTCAAAAGGATTTACATGCTTAAAACTGGGACTTAACACATAAATACACTTTATGGGCTGGATTTTAAAAGCTCTGCGTGTGTAAATCCAGTGGATTTATGTGCATAGAGTGGGTTACGCACACTGGGCCTATTTTATGAAGGCCCGGCGACGCGCGTAAAGCCCCGGGATGCGTCTAAGTCCTGGGGCTTTAAAAAAGGGGAGGTGAGGGGCAGTGTGGGGTGATCCAGGGGTGGGATGTGGGCAGGGCCAGAGGCCTCTGGCACAACGGCCATTTGCTGCTGAGCTGGGGGATCGCGTGCCGGTAGGCTGCCGGCGTGTGCAAACTGTACCTGCAGGCACAGAAGGTAAAATATAATTTTGGGGGGGTTTAGGATAGGGCTGGGGGGGATAGGTTAGGGGAAGGGTTGGGAAGGATAGTTTAGGGGGAATGGGGGAAGGCCGCGGGCATCGGCACGTGCAAGATGCACTAATGTGCACCCCCTTGTGTGCGCCGACCCCCGACATATGAACAGAACAGTGCACTCTTGTTAAGATTTGATGACCTTCGGAGTGAGAAAACTCACCCAAAGATGAGATTTGTGCAATTTGCTCTCAACCTAGCTTGATGTTACCCAGGTAGAGAGTCCATCAAGTTAGGTTGAGAGAACATTGCATAAATCTACTCTGAAGGTCATCAAATCTTCACAAGAGTGCACTGTCCTGTTCGTATGTCACATTCTGAATGCCAAAGTGGCCCCTAACCACTACACTAATACCTAAACCTCACTTCGAGTAGCTAGGTGGGCCTCATATAGAGGTATAAATACCTACCTAGTATGAGGGCCTTATAGCTAGGTGCTCTCTCTCTCTCCCCCCTAGCAGCTTAAAATACTGATAATGCTATTTGTGAAAACATCGCAAAGTGCAATAAAGCCATATTGGTGTAGTTAAAGCTGTGTGATATGGCTTCACAAATTGAAAAGCCAGCCCACTTGGCCAGAAAATCCTGCCCCAAACTCCTCCCCTTTTCCTAATTTGCATCGCACCATGTGTTATGGTGTAGTGTTTCCACATACGATAAAGGCGTTTTCGCTTGCGAAAACGCCTTAATGCATGCGAAAATGCCATATAGCACTTTGATAAATGACCCCCTATGTTTCACCTGCATTGAAGCTACTGCAAAGTTATGCACTTGGAAGTACACACGCAATTTCAATATGAAATCCCCTTCATGTATTTTCCTGTTGCTCAGTTTCAGTGCAGCTAAAAGTATGTGTGTTGTCAATCCAGTGTGCATACTCTTATCCATATTCATAGAGGAAATGTTTGTATTAGAAATGTACCATGTATAGAAGCCAAAATCTAGTGATTTTAACAAAACTTTTGGAAAGGCTGATGACGTCAGATGTTCTGAAAATATTAATTCTTCTAAACCATTACAGTGTAGAAACTCAAAGCAATGCAGATTTTATATTTTACCAAACAGTAAAGCACAACTGCAGTAACCATATAAGTTGCACATAGCAATAGTCTGATACTATATAGCTTCCATTTTCAAATGGATTTTGGTTTTGTAATAGAATGGTAGAATCTTTAAAAAGAAAATATAAAGGCATTTTTGAAATACTAATAGGTTGACACAAAGTTCAGTGAAACAGGTCATTAATATTGTTTTTTTTTTTGTTAATACATCAGAACAACCAAAAGGGCATACGACTAAAGAAATAATGTATGCAGATATGAGTTTAACAATATATTGTAATTTCTCTACTTTTGTTCCAAGAGATCATTTTGGATTTTTAATATATTTCAAAAATGGCAAAGCATCCAGGAAAACAAATACCATGCAAAATGCATGAATGAAAAATGCAAGGATTTTCTTTGTTCTTCTGCAAGTCATAGAAATTTGCATACAACCAGGATAAATAATGCTAAATCCAAGCTAATCACATCTTAATGAAATTTGATTTAACCCAGCAGCACTTTCGCTGGTATAAGAAATAATGTATTAATAACAATGCATAATAAGTGCCATGGGTGACAGAAGTGCCATGGCTCTTTAGTTAACAGTTTCTGGTTAGGTTGTGTAGATCATATTGGTACATATTATATTGTACAAAATGCCTCTTTGATCTTTAGATTCTAATATTTTCTTCTGCACAAACATTTGGGATCATTTAATGAAACACTTATGGTAATATGGGTTTTACATTTCAATCTCTTGTTTTCAGATAAAATTCAGCATACCTAACTTCTGTCATATACATATAGAAACACATGGAAACCATATGCACTGTATTTCATCAAAGGCCTTAGTCTGAAGAAATAGCAAAGAATATTATTTTAGTGTAAACAGATTTGGCATATTTGTTAATTCTGAATACATGGTAGGTAGAAATATACACAGAAATAAATAGTGCAATGGGCTTAAAATTAAAGGGAAAATGCCCTACTTCAGCTATAGAGATGGGGTGCAAATATAAAGTTGACTAAAAGGGTAGGTAGAGGTCTTCATTCCAGAGCTTTGCTTACTATCAAATTTGTCATATTTTAAGAAGTTAAAGCTATTTGAGGAAGAGGGGATCAGCTTTCTCATTTATCCCACAGGATATAGAGTAGATGCAGTCCAAGGAATGGTGAGTAAAAGGATGCTGAAACGGCACCAAAAGTTCTATGACATGATATTTAAAGACCTAAATATTGTATGTATCCCCTTAGGGAAGAAGAAAGAAGAGGGGCATGATAGAGATATTCAAATATCTCAAAGGCATAAATAATATAGAAGAAATAAAACCATTTTCTGTACAGAGAAAGTTTTAGAGCAAGCGGTCATAATAGTTGTCCTGTTCATTTATTTATTCATTTATTTATTTATTTGTGTATTTGCTTATTTATTTATTTATTTATGCTACTTTATTTAGCTCGCACCATTTCATTGTCTGTCTTGACTAGATTGTAAGCTCCGTATGTCTAGTAGCACTATAGAAATGGTATGTAGCAGTAGTATGTTATATAGGTGGAGATTATTTATTTCCCACTTCAAATCTAAAAGATTTGTATTCCTGGAAAAAAGCCCTCCCATCTTTATCTAGAATCTATAATTCTACAAGTGCTGTACTATAGGATGTCATTATCTGATGCTGTATTTCTCATAATAAAGTGCAATTGAATTATAACTGTGATATATAGAATAAAATGTATGAAACTATATCTGTATGATAAAATGTGTCATGACTCAGCAATACTTATTGCAATGACAATGAACTAGAAAGATTTTTACATGGATAAACAATTTTCAGAGGTATTACTAGCCTCAGTAGCATGGGATCTACTTAGTGTTTGGTTACTTGCCAGGTACTTGTAGCCTGGATTGGCCACTATTGGAAACAGGATGCTGGGCTTGATGGACCCTTGGTCTGACCCAGTATGGCAATTTCTTATGTTCTTATGTTCTTACCAACATAAAAAATCCTTCTGGAAAATCTTCCTCACCACACATTTTCACTACAGGTAAACTGTTTGCAATGTATCAAAGAAAGAGTGGGGTTAAATTGGCGGAAAGAAAATATGTGCATCACTTTCATTTTGAAAGCCACATTAATATTTTACGCATGCATTTTTGCACCTGTTTCAAAGCAGGAGCAAATGTACATGGGTATGAAATACCTGCTGTGTGATATCGGAGGATCAGGCATCCCCCAGTGGGCTGGTCGCACTGGTCACATGGTCTAATTCTCAGCTCCTGCTGAGAGAGGTTGCTACGGAACAAGGCCTTTGCAGGGGCCATGACAGAACTCAGCCTGTTGCGGCCTGAGGGAGATCTCAGCATATCTGCGATGGAGCCCAATCCACCACACCCAGAAGAAAGGCCTATAGCCCGGGGTTGGCAGAAGGACACATCTGGCAGTAGCAGGGCCGTCTCCTCCCACCTCCCCTCTGGCACTAAATAAGGAGCATCGTGGGTGTGGCCAAGGCCCAGAAGAAAGGCGGACGCCTAAGAAGGGGGTGGGGGTGTGTGTTTGTTTAAGAGAGAAGCTTGCATGTGTGCATGACAGAGAGTACCAGCATGTGTATGAGAGCAACTGTATGTGTGTATGAGGGAGAGAGAGAGCACCTGCATGTGTGCATGAGGGAGGGAGCCTGCATATGTGCATGAGAGTGCCTATGTGGTATGTTAGATAGCGACTCTGTATGTATGAAAGCATACCTGCATGTGGATGAGAGCTGCATGTGGATGAGAGAGAGAGTATGCCTACATGTGTGCATGAGAGTCTTCAGATGTGTATGAGAGAGGCTGAAGGTGTGAGCCTGGCATGTATGTATGTTAATGGTTCCATGTACCGCCTACAGGCAAGTTCTTTGTTCAATGTAAACCGGTTTGATTTGTATCTAATGCAAGAAGATCGGTATATAAAAACTAAAAATAAATAAATAAAATAAATAAATGTATGAGAAATAAAGTCTGAATGTGTGTGTTAGAGCCTGCATGTGTATGAGAGACAGAGCGCCTATGTGTCTGAAGGAGAAAGACAGGGTAATGATTACGTGGCCTCCTTCACACAAATCCACTACAATCTCTGGGAAATCAAAAGATACCAGTATTTATTTATTTAATGGTATGGAAAGCTAGAGAATTTTTAAATATTTAATTTTGTATTATTTTAAATTAGGGGGTGTTATTTCATGTGTCCTCTGTTTTAAAATATTTTATTGGTGTTTGGGAAATATTAGAACAAATATATGTGACTTTTAAATCGTTAGGGGCTCAATATTGAAAGTTGGCCGTTTAAGTAACTTGGCCGGATATAACTTATCCGGCTAAATTTAAATTACACGGTACATTCAGCAGCATGGCTATGTTGCTGAATGTACTCGTGTATATATTTGTACTTAGTCATAACCATCTAACGTGACTGGTTAACTTATGCAGCCAAGACTGAATATTGCTCCTTAGCTGCATAAGTTATACGGCTAAGTCGCTCTACCCATAACTTATGCAGCTAACCTTTTAGCCATATAAGGGTTTTATGTGGCTAAGTTGTAGCTGCTAAATGTAAGCGCATATTGAGGTGAATTTTAATGCACGTGCACATGGGCGCACCAATTTTATAACATGCACGCATTTATGTGCACGTGTTATAAAATTGGCTATTTCCATGTACATGCGCGCACAATTTTATATCGACGTGTGCATGTGGGGATAATTTTAGCCAGTACATGCAGCGACGCATTAGGCCTATTTCCCAGTTCCCTCCCAGTTCAATCAGTAAAGGAGCGGACTTCCTAAACCTCCTACCTAACTTGCCTCCCTTTTACCCTACTAGCTCTGACTCCTAAAATCCTGCTGACTACCCTAATTTGTTTTATTGCTGTACTTAAATGCAGTCCATAGCAGAAGCTAGTTACATGGTTGTGGGATCCTGGTGAGTGCTTGTGCATGACACTGTCTTCATACCACTGTCCCGGCTCGCCCATTCCCCGCCCTTATCCTGGCCACATCTCGCCCCTTTTGCTCAAAACCTTTGTAATGTGCGTACAGGGAGGCTTGCATGTGGCCATGGGCCTTTTAAAATCTGCATGGCTCACGCACTTCCGAGTCACATGTGCATCTCCCAGCTTGGCCACACATAGGTTTTTTAAAATCTTCTTGATTCCGCAGCCACTACTTAACCAACAAAGTCATGCTTATACGGCTAAGTATCCCTGAACACACTTTAAATATCAGGCCCCATATGTTTGTTGGCTATTTTTAAATATTTATTCTTTTCATGGTTTTAATATTATGATGTCTTATATCTCTTGATTTTATTGCTTGATGTTTTGTGAGGAGTGATTATGTTTCTGTTTTTCCATTGTTGTACTGCAGTAGGGCTTCTTGTGGTTACCAGAGCATGTTTGTGAGCAAGAGAGAATCAGTGAGCTAATGAACATATTTGAGCAATAGGACTGTTTAAGCCAGTGGGCTTGTGTGTGAATGTAAAAGAGAGAGACTGAGCCAGTGAGCATATGTGTGAACAAGAGCATCAGTGTGGGACACAGTGAGCATGTCTGTGAGAGAGAACATGTGATCTAGACAGAAAGTATGTGAGAGAGAATATAAGGGAGATTGTATGAGAATAAACATGTCTGTTAGACAAAGAAGAAAGTTTGTGCATATCTCCCACCCATTACTAATACATGACTATCTCAGGGTGACTGGAATATAGAGTTCTCAGGTATGGAGAGGAAGGGACTTATTTTATACTATTGGATGTTGTTTGCTGTGTCTGCTAGTTTGAAATATTTTATTGATGTTTGGGAAATTTAAAAAAATCATTGGATGTTCTTTTCATCAGCTGTTTTAAGAACATAAGAACATAAGAAATTGCCATGCTGGGTCAGACCAAGGGTCCATCAAGCCCAGCATCCTGTTTCCAACAGAGGCCAAAACCAGGCCACAAGAACCTGGCAATTACCCAAACATTAAGAAGATCCCATGCTACTGATGCAATTAATAGCAGTGGCTATTCCCTAAGTAAACTTGATTAACAGCCATTAATGGACTTCTCCTCCAAGAACCTATCCAAACCTTTTTTGAACCCAGCTACACTAACTGCACTAACCATATCCTCTGGCAAGAAATTCCAGAGCTTCATTGTGCGTTGAGTGAAATAGAATTTTCTCCGATTAGTCTTAAATGTGCTACTTGCTAACTTCATGGAATGCCCCCTAGTCCTTCTATTATTTGAAAGTGTAAATAACCGAGTCACATCTACTTGTTCAAGACCTCTCATGATCTTAAAGACCTCTATCATATCCCACCTCAGCCGTCTCTTCTCCAAGCTGAACAGCCCTAACCTCTTCAGCCTTTCCTCATACGGGAGCTGTTCCATCCCCTTTATCATTTTGGTTGCCCTTTTCTGTACCTTCTCCATCGCAACTATATCTTTTTTGAGATGTGGCGACCAGAATTGTACACAGTATTCAAGGTGTGGTCTCACCATGGAGCAATATAGAGGCATTATGACATTTTCCGTTTTATTAACCATTCCCTTCCTAATAATTCCTAACATTCTGTTTGCTTTTTTGACTGCTGCAGCACACTGAGCCGACGATTTTAAAGTATTATCCACTATGATGCCTAGATCTTTTTCCTGGGTGGTAGCTCCTAATATAGAACCTAACATCGTGTAACTACAGCAAGGGTTATTTTTCCCTATATGCAACACCTTGCACTTGTCCACATTAAATTTCATCTGCCATTTGGATGCCCAATCTTCTAGTCTTGCAAGGTCCTCCTGTAATGTATCACATTCTGCTTGTGATTTAACTACTCTGAATAATTTTGTATCATCCGCAAATTTAATAACCTCACTCCTTTCCAGATCATTTATATATATATATTGAAAAGCACCAGTCCAAGTACAGATCCCTGAGGCACTCCACTGTTTACCCTTTTCCACTGAGAAAATTGACCATTTAATCCTACTCTCTGTTTCCTGACTTTTAACCAGTTTGTAATCCACGAAAGGACATCACCTCCTATCCCATGACTTTTTAGCTTTTGTAGAAGCCTCTCATGAGGGACTTTGTCAAATGCCTTCTGAAAATCCAAATACACTATATCTACCGGTTCACCTTTATCCACATGTTTATTAACCCCTTCAAAAAAATGAAGCACATTTGTTAGGCAATACTTCCCTTGGGTAAATCCGTGTTGACTGTGTTCCATTAAATCATGTCTTTCTATATGCTCTATGATTTTGATCTTGAGAATAGTTTCCACTATTTTTCCCGGCACTGAAGTTAGGCTCACTGGTCTATAGTTACCTGGATCGCCCCTGGAGCCTTTTTTTAAATATTGGGATTACATTGGCCACCCTCCAGTCTTCAGGTACAATGGATGATTTTAATGATAGGTTACAAATTTTAACTAATAGATCAGAAATTTCATTTTTGAGTTCCTTCAGAACCCTAGGATGCATACCATCCGGTCCAGGTGATTTGCTACTCTTTAGTTTGTCAATCTGGTCTACTACATCTTCCAGGTTCACAGTGATTTCATTCAGTTCATCTGACTCATCACCCCTGAAACCATCTCCGGAACGAAATTAAAAACTGAGGCACCCACAGGACTGAATGATCTGATTGACTGGTCATCCCTCCTATGAGTTTTTAATTTAAAAATCCAAAACTGTTCTCTTCGATCCAGTTTTGGATTTTTAAATTAAAAACTGAGGCACCCACAGGACTGAACGATCTGATTGACTGGTCATCCCTCCTATGAGTGAGTTTCCGGAAGGAGGAGACCTTTTGACATCTAGCCATGAGTATAGTCACGTGATGGTCTTTCCCTTTAAACCGGGGATGCTGACAAGGAAAGAATGGGTTCGCCATCTTTTTGGAGATGGAAACGGAGTGAGCAGCGCCTAGGTGAGCTTGTCATTGATTTAAAAAAGGCTATAACATTATACCACTTTGGACGCAATTCGAGTGGCTTCTCCTGAAGAAGATTCGTCGAAACTGGGCCTTGTTGGGGCAAGTGCCACTGTAAAGACTGATTCCAAGGACTTTGAGTGCAATATTATCATAAGCTAAGTAATGTTCTATTTTTCAAACGATTGGCGACCTGAATTCCTTGTTGCACATCCAGTGTTTCAAACATATGTTTTTGCCAACTTTTTTCGAAGAATTATTAAGATTGATTAGGTTAACAATAAGATATAACACGAAAATAGGTTAGGTGAAATTCATTTTAAAATAAAAAGTGTTTTCTAATAAATTATTTAAAAGGATTGAAGCGGTGGAGGGTGGTGCTCATGATTATATTACAAAATTGAGCCAGACACCAAGGTTTGGTGTTCTGGTTATTATATGAAGCATCACCTAACACTTGCAAAATATTTAAAAAAACATTTAAGAATTTTTTAAGTTTTGGGACACGCAGGTGTGTTTTAATAAAATTTATAAAAAAAGTTTTTTCAAAAATATTCAAAAAGATTTCTTAATTAAGGATAATAAGATTGTATTTGTGTGGGTTGTTTGATTGATGATATATGGGTTACCCCCACATTTTGTGGATAGATAGTGGTAGTCTGTCATATGACAGGGCAAAGGTAGCACCGGCGCCATTTCTATCAACGCACCCGTGGCCCGAGAGTGGAAGATCACACCGGGACCCCCCCCACTGGACCCCAGGTAATTTAAGACATTTTGGGGGGGTTCGGGAGGGTGGGGGATTTATTTTAAAGGGTCGGGTGGGTTTTAGGGTTGTTTTAGTGTGCCGGTTTTCCCGCCCTCCCCCTTCCCTTCCCCCTTCCCCTGATTTACGATTTTTGACGATAAATCGGGGGAATTCCTATTATATATCGCCTCTAACGATTTTTGACGATTTAAAATATATCGGACGATATTTTAAATCGTCAAAAAATGATTCACATCCCTAATATTTTCTAGGAGTATGCACACAAAAGATTTTCAGTTAGTTTCACCATTTTTTGGTACTATTTCTGGTTGTTTCATTCATTTCAGCAGTATGTGCATAAAGCTGTTAAAAAAAATGTATGCACATAAACTACAAACATGAAAAAAAATGTATGCACATCCCTAATATCTCAAGTATCCTTTGCAGCTTTCTTTCCAGAGCTTAATATCATGATTCCTTCTCGAATTTTCTTTCTATGAAAGATTTCATCTTCTCACAACTTAGTTAAGCCTGTCAAGTATTTGAAAGTTTCTATATTTCTCCCCATTCCTTCTTTTCTTAAACAAGTAGAGGTCCATATTCGGTCACTGTCTGGATAGAAAATTCAGCTAGATAAACTTAGCTGGCTAAGTTTGGAGGTATATATTCAAAAGAGCAGCCATACTAGTGAATATACCAAAAACAAAGAATCCGTCAAGGTGAAAAAAATCATATAAAATGCACAAACATTCACCATTGGGCAAGCCTACACTTCAATCAATAAGAATTATTGTTCAAATATCAAAGACCCCATCATACATTATGATATAGCTGAATCACACTCATCAGTAGAGTGTTATTATACCCTTATATAGGCTGTGACCAAAGGTATAGTTATTGATCTGTAAACAAGTGTATATATATATATGTTTTAGAAAGTCTTTTTTGTATTATAATTAAAACTTAGCAGTAATTATGAGTCTTCAATTATTGTGCTGTCTAACACCAACACTGTTTAGTGTTTCAACAATTTGATGTATAGCCACATCATGATTTTCAGCGACCAAAATGAGACGCTGAATATCATGATGCATTCATACATAAAACTGACAAAACACTGAAAGATGCCGATATTGGTGATGGGTGGCAAAACAATTGAAGATTCACAATTACTGCCAAGCTAAGTGTGTTTTAATTTCAATACAAAAAGTTTCTAAAAATATATATATACACTTGTTTACAGACCAATGACTATACCTTTGGATGCAGTCTATGTAAGACTATAATAACACTGTACTGATGAGCATGATTCAGCGTCTCATAATGTATGTGTTATGACCGTCAGTCACAGATGGCTGCGACCGCTATTATTCACTTCGTGTGCTGCCGCCCTCTCTCCCTTGGGGAAACTTGCGGCTGTGGCTAACCGCTTCTGACACACATTGCTTCGTCCCAGGAATTCCCAGAGTGGCAAGGACATCGCCGACCGCCATGTCTCCTCCGGGCCTTCCTAAGCATGTGCGCTACATGGCCCGGAGGAGGGCGGGAACCTCAAGGGGCGTCGCCTCTTGATGAAATCACTAGCTCTGGACTCTTAAGCATCACCGGGGCCTGACTCTAATCGACTTGGCAACAAGTTCCTTCCTTGCTGAATCCTGCTGATCTCTCCTTGGACGCTGGTTCCTGTTCCTGCACCTCCTGGCATAAGACACTCTTGAGTACCCGTTCCTCGTGGGCCTTGTTCCTGTCTCTGGCTATCTGCTCCTTGGAGGGCCCTGCACCTCAGACGCTGCTTGTCAGCTCCCCCGCTCCTCAGGGTTGCTTCTTGTACTACACTACTTGTGGAGGCTCAACGTAGGTGTACCCCGCCCTGCGGGCCATTGCCTTACGTATGTGACTGTGCCGCATTCCCCGCCCCTCGGGCAGCGCGTTGTGTACCTCAGTGACTGTGCCGCGCTTCCCCACTCCTCGGGATAGCGCCTTGAGTATTTCAGTGACTACGCCACACTCCCCACTCCTCGGGGTAGTGTCCTGCTTTTACCTCAGAGACTTTACCCGCACTCCCCCGCTCCTCGGGGTAGTGTCTAAGTGCATTGCCAGAGACCCCTGGGGCTTCCCCGCTCCTCAGGTAAGTCTATGTCATTCCTCCCGTGCTGACTCTCTCCATGGCTCTGCCCCCTGGGTCGCTCTCTCAGCACTCCTCCATACCCTGCCTTGCATTCCCCAATCCTCGGGGCCTGCTCCACACTTCACCACTAGGGGGACCTATTCTGGCTATTGTACTCACACCCAGTCTCCTGATCGCTCTGTACTCCCTGGGCTGTGTCACCTATTGCTGCAGACCTCGCCTCCCGATGGTGAGGCCTAGTGGGGCTCCTCCCTGTGGGCAGTACCACCTCTCACCTTGGGCCAAGGGTCCACTAACTCACGAATCCTAACAGTATGATGGTCTTTGATATTTAGACAGTAATTCTTACTGATTGAAATGTATGATTGCACTATTGAATATAGCTGACTATCTTAAAGTTAGCTAGCTCACTTTATCCGACTAACTTTAGGAAGCTCTGTGGCCTGACTAGACTTAGCTATGTTATCCAGCTAACTCTGAATATTGGAAGTAACCTGTTAACTTAGCCGGCTAACTCAACTCCTCCCAGGTATGCCTTCATAAAGCACCTAACTTATTCGGCTATAATTTAGCTGGCTAACTTATTAGCCACTTAGAATTTAGCTGGATAAGTGCCCACATCTTCATTTAGCCGAATAACTTCTGAGTAATCCAGCTAAATGCTTTTCAATATGGGCCTTGTCTATTTTATGCTATTTATTTATTTATTTTATTTATTTAAGAGTTTTTATATACTGTCATTAAGTTATTCACCATCATAACGGTTTACAATAGGGCACCAGTAAAAAATATATTGGTCGTACATTACATAGGTGGTGCCAGTAGTATTCGGTAACAATAAGGCGTTTATTAGGTATGAATTTTTAACAAGTTTACACACCCCCCACCTCCCCGGTCACAGACTCCTTCCTCTCGGTCTTTTGGGACGTGAATGACAGTGGCAAAGGTGAGTGGAGATTCAAATCTCCACTCCTCTTTGACGACGACGATGCTCATGGCCCCACATGGCTCAAGTCCTCTAATGGTCGGCACCCTATGCCTACGCCTAGCTCGCCTAGTGCTTTTGCTGGCCCTGTTTCTAGGTACACAAACAAGTATTTTCTTAAGTGTATTGCACAAGTATTTTACAAATTACCTGCTTCCGTGTATAAGTGACAGTTAATACATGCATTTGTTACAAATATTAAATGTGTAGAATATGTGCATGTACTTTTTTGAACTAGGTGGGGAAAGTGTACCATTCCATGTCATACAAGCATGTGCATGTATCTAAACCTATGTGCAGGCTTTTGGTGCAGTGATTTGCATGATTTTATAAACCGTGCAGTTCCCACCTCACAGTTTAGAAAATACCACTGTAACTTTACTTGTGTATGTGCTGACTTACGCAGGCCATTGAAAACTGAGGTCCCTGTGTCCTAATCCTTCCCTTGAAGGTCTTGTGTTGCAGGCCTTGTATCACTTTAGTGGTTGTTTTCTGAACTGCCTCCATCCTCTCAATGTCCCTGTGAAGGGATGGCCTCTGGATCTGGACTATGTTCAAAGTGAGCTCTTACAAATTATCTCTAAAGAACCCTGGGAAACCCCACTGACCACTTTGTCTTCAGTAGAGTGGACTCCATTAACTAGCACCATCTGCATTCTTTTCTTAACCAGTTTCTCACCCAATTTAGAGCCCATCGATCCACTCCCATACTGTCCAGCTTGCTCATCAGTCTTTTATGCAGAACAGTGTCAAAAGCACTACTGAAGTCCAGAGAGGTATCATCCATTATACCCCCTTCATTTCATTTCATTGATTAAACTTGTTATACTGCTTTACTCCAAGCAAGTAATCACATGGCAGTTTCCAATATTCAGCTAATAAAATGAAATTTCTTTTACAGTGTCCTTGATCAACCCATTTGTCACTCATTAGGCTGCTCAATCAAGTTTGTTAAGATCTTTTACTTGTGAAATCATGCTGTCTGGTCAGCTGTACACTGCTTGTTTCAAGATGCTATCTTATCTTCCTAATAAGTACCATTTTTGTAGTTTAATGTCAACAGTAAGCAAAATTAACTGGTCTGTTGTTGTCAGTCTTCTTTCTGCTCCCATCTTTGTGTATCAGGACTATACTCATTCTCTTTCAGTTCCTCAGAATCTTCCCTGTCTTTCAGGACAAGTTAAATAGTGCTGCATTAGAATACATAGAAATTAATGTTTAACCAACAAATTGTAGATGATTCCTTTCTTAATGCATTTCTGATTAGTTTTCACCAGGTTAGTGCAGTATGAGAGATTGATGCTGTTAGATCATTATGTACTTACTTGATATAAGAAGCATAGATTTCAAAAGCTAGGTAAGCACATTAAGTCTGTCTAATGAAAGCCATCACCTATTACTTGTTTGACTTTTATTTCTCTGCATGTAAAAATAAAACCAGATAACATTTATTAGAAAGTGTTGAGGCTTCTGAGCATGTGATGATGGAAGGATTTATTTATTTAGATTTTGCTTAAGTTTTTTTCATTGGTAGCTCAAGGCGAGACACGTTCAGGTACAGTGTCCCCAAAAGGCTTATAATATAAGGGGATCACTTACTAAGCTATGGTATTTTCCCCGTAAAAGAAAACTTGCATGGAATTCACAAAGCTGTAATACCAAGTACCGCAGCTTTGTTAATCTCATGCTATTTTCCCCAGTGGTAAAATACCACAGCTTAGCTGCCCCCTGAAAATTACACACAATGTTGGCCTCATATCTTGGGGCTTCCATTTTTTAAATAGGCTGATCAGGCCTAAAATTCTCTTTTCCCCATTTGCATGCTAATCAGCTCATTATGATACTCATAGTGCCAGGGGAAATAACTAAGGGATGGAAGAAGTACAAATTTGGTGTAGTTTTTCATTTCATTTTTGGGATGGTGGGTTTCCCCATGAATTTCATTTCATTTAATATTAATTTTGCTTATTGTATTTAAAAAAATGAAATAAACATTAAAAAAACAAACAGAAAAACAGAATAAAAAACCAAAACAAAATAAAAAACAGGGCCTTCTGAGGCCTCCAGACCCTACCACCCATCTGTCCTATCTGAAAAAAATGCCAGGGCTAGGATCCTTCCCAGTACTTACCCAGTCTGGGAGGGATCCAACGATGAGGCCCAGGCCATGGTAGGTTGCCTCGACATTGGCTCAGGCCCTACACAAGAACGAGACTTGGAGGCCTCCAGCCAGAATGCCTCCATCCGTTGGGCCTCTCCACGGGGTTCGCGGAGAGACGCCGCCAGCAGCACCGCACCCCTCCCTAGACACGCGCACTCGCACCAGTGAAACCATTGAAGGGCCCGCGGCGGGAACCTGGCCGCAGACCCGGATGTTGACATCAGTTCCCTCAACATATAAAAGCTCAGGCAGCGCTCCTCAGCATTGCCATTGCAACAGGTCGCTTTGGTCTCCTGTTCCAGTTTCCAAGTTCTAGTTGCTTTGCGCTTGTCTTGTTCCTGTGATTCCTGGTTCCTGTTCCTTGTGTTCATCTCGTCTGTCTACTGGATCGTCTACATGGTTCTGACCTCCGCTATGCCTAACTTCGCCTGCCTTCTCCAAGCCTGACCTCTGCTATGCCTGACTTCGCTTGCCTTCTCCAAGCCTGACCTCTGCTATGCCTGACTTCGCTTGCCTTCTCCAAGCCTGACCTCTGCTATGCTTGACTTCGCTTGCCTTCTCCAAGCCTGATCTCTGCTACGTCTGACCTCACCTGCCTTCTCCAAGCCTGACCTCTGCTACGCCTGACCTCGTCTGCCTTCTCCATGCCTTGACCTTTGCTATGTCTGACCATGCCTGCCTTCTCCGTGCCTTGACCATTGCTATGATGGACCATGCCTGCGTTCTCCGTGCCTTGATCATTGCTACGTATGACTTTGCCTCAGACATTCTTGAGTCCAGAGTTCCACGTTGCTTTCCACACCTTCCAAGTGGCACCAGCTTCCATTCAAGCTTGACAGTGACGCCTCTGTCCCTATCCTCTGGACACAGACTATTAAGGCTTCAGCCTTACTTTGCTCAGGCATCTTCAGTTCCTTCTTGTCCTTTGGTGCTTGAGTTCCTGTTCCACATCCTGTCCAGGATAGGACTATGCCACCTGCTGGCTGCTGTCTCTGGGCTGAACCATCTCCTACCTGTACTCAATCTTGAGGCCCGCCTAGGTCCTGCCGGCCCAGGCACCCGAAGGCTGTACCCGAGGGGAACATGGGCTGGTATAGGTGAAGCTCCAGTGGCCTCCAGCTTCAGCCCACTCCACCTGCTGACAGTGGGGACTTGTAGGCCCTCGCCTATGTGTTGCGTCTACCCCACCTCAGCCTAAGAATCCACCTCCTACGCAACAGGTTGCAAAGGCCATGGATCTGTTGGAGCCACGTGCCCTCCAGGCCATCCCAAGCCTGGCTTCCAAGGTGCAAGAACAGCAGCAGTTCCTCGAGGCATTGGCCTATTCCATGAATCGTCTTCATGCCTGGGTCGATGACTTCGTCAATGATTCGGCTTCTCCTCCTCCACAGCCACCTCCATTGTCACCACGTGCCTTGTTGGCACTTCCACCACCTCCATGTTTTAATGGTGATGCCAAGCTCTGCTGAGGGTTCATAAACCAGTGCTATATGCAATTTGCTCTGCAGCCTTCTGTCTTCCAGGACGACTTGACCAAGGTCACTTTTATCCTGTCTCGCCTCGAAGGGAAGGCCCTGGCCTGGGCTTCCCCCCTGTGGGAGCGCTCAGACTCCTTGCTAAGAGAACTGGTTCAATTTGTGGCTGTATTCAAATGGACCTTGGATGATACAGGGCGGCATGCTATAGCAAGCACCAGTCTACTACATCTTCATCAAGGACAACAAAATCTTTTTGATTATACAAAAGAGTTTCAGACTTTGGCTACTGAGCCTGCTTGGCAGGAGGAGTGCCTTCAAACTATTTACTTGGATGGTCTCTCCTCGCAGCTAAAGGATGAGCTGGCTGCTCGGGAGCTACCTCCTTCCTTGGAAGACCTTATAGATTTAACAGGCTAAATTGACCACCGTCTTCAAGAGCATCACCGGGAGAGTCGGATGCCTAAGAAGGCCGTGCAGGTTTGCTCCTGCTCACCACCCATTACTAGGGATGTGAATCGGGTGATCGATCGTCTTAACGATCGATTTTGGCTGGGGGGGGAGGGAAATCTGATCGTCATGGTTTTTGTTTTTTTTAAATCGTAAAAAATCATAAATCGGGGGAGGGTGGGAAAACCGGCACCCTAAAACCCACCCCGTCCCTTTAAAATAAATCCCCCACCCTCCCGAAGCCCCCCAAAATGATTTAAATTACCTGGGGTCCAGTGGGGGGGGAAGTCCCGGCGCGATATCCCACTCTCGGGCCACGGCTGCGTTAAAAGAAATGGCGCCGGTGGCCCTTTGCCCTTACCATATGACAGGGCAAAGGTAGCGCTGGTGCCATTTTGGTTCCTGTCACCAGATGTCACGAGTGCAGGAGATCGCTCCCAGACCCCCGCTGGACCCCCAGGGACTTTTGGCCAGCTTGGGGGGACCTCCTGACCCCCACAAGACTTGCCAAAAGTCCAGCAGGGGTCCGGGAGCGACCTCCTGCACGCGGGCCGTATTGCCAATATTCAAAATGGCGCCGGCGCTACTTTTGCCCTCACTATGAGTTTTCATCGTGCCCATGTGGGCAAACCCCAACCTCCAGATGGGGGGGGGGGGCATAAAGGGGGGGGGGGTACTGTTATGCTTGCTGCCCACAGCAGCCCCGCGGTGCGGCCCTCTCACCTCTCTACATAAGCTCCAGCTCGTCGTTGGTGGCGGTGGGCCGCCAGTCCTGACCTCAGACTTCCACCAGCTCCTCCGGCCCTTCTCTGCTTCCCGGGACCTCCAGCCAGGATGCCTCCATCTGTCGGACCTGGATGTTGACGTCAGTTCCCTCAACATATAAAAGCTCAGGCAGCGCTCCTCAGCGTTGCCTTTGCAACAGGTTGCCTTGGTCTCCTGTTCCGGTTTCCAAGTTCTAATTGCCTTGCGCTTGTCTTGTTCCTGTGATTTCTGGTTCCTGTTCCTTGTGTTTCTCTCATCTGTCTACTGGATCGTCTACCTGGTTCTGACCTCTGCTATGCCTGACTTCACCTGCCTTCTCCAAGCCTGATCTCTGCTACGCCTGACTTCACCTGCCTTCTCCAAGCCTCACCTCTGCTATGCCTGACTTCGTTTGCCTTCTCCAAGCCTGACTTCTGCTATGCCTGACTTCGCTTGCCTTCTCCAAGTCTGACCTCTGCCAAGCCTGACCTTGCCTGCCTTCTCCAAGCCTTGACAATTTCTACATCTTACCTATCCTCTGGACACGGTCTATTAAGGCTTCAGCCTTCCTTTCCTCAGGCATCTTCAGTTCCTTCTTGTCCTTTGGTGCTTGAGTTCCTGTTCCACATCCCGTCCAGGATAGGACTATGCCACCTGCTGGCTGCTGTCTCTGGGCTGAACCATCTCCTACCTGTACTCAACCTTGAGGCCCGCCTAAGTCCTGTCGGCCCTGGCACCCGAAGGCTCAACCCAAAGGGAATG
The DNA here is from genome assembly GCF_901001135.1 of Rhinatrema bivittatum. Classification (NCBI taxonomy): domain Eukaryota; kingdom Metazoa; phylum Chordata; class Amphibia; order Gymnophiona; family Rhinatrematidae; genus Rhinatrema; species Rhinatrema bivittatum. The sequence continues at coordinate 246,840,024 of NC_042621.1, read as the reverse complement.
TGGGCTGGTATAGGTGAAGCTCCAGTGGTCTCCAGCTTCAGCCCACTCTGCCTGCTGACGGTGCAGACCCATAGGCCCTCGCCTATGGGTTGCGTCAACCCCACTTCAGCCCAAGGATCCACCTCCTACGCAACACTCTTGATCACAAACTTCCCTTCCAGTGAGAAATGCTTTCTTCTTGTGTATTATTTATATCTTTGAGATATTTGACTGTCTTTATCAAATCCTTCTTCCTCCTCTTGAGTATATATATTTATTTATTTATTTATTTATGTATTTATCTATTTATTTATTTATGTATTTACATTTTTTATATACCGGCATTCATGACAACTGTCATATCATGCTGGTTCACAGTGAAACAGGGGTGCATAATAAACTTCAAACTGGAGCTATAGTGCGGAAGAAAGCAGTTACATATAACAAGGGTGGAAAGAACTGGGCGAGGAGAGAAAAAAGGACAGGTTAACAATGGCTAACGATAATTACAAATGAGAAGCTTTGAAGCGGTTGATATTTATGTATTGATGGCGAGATGTTGAAATTAATTGGTGTCCGGAAATGCTTGTTTGAACAGCCAAGTCTTGAGTCTTTTCTTGAAAATTGATAGGCTGGGTTCCAGCCTAAGGTCGGGGGGGATGGAGTTCCATAGAGGAGGACCGGCAGTGGAGAAGGCCCAATCTCTTAAGGTGATGTGTCTGGTAGTTTTGGAGGGAGGTACCTGTAATGATCCTCTGTATGCTTCTCTTGTCGGTCTTGAAGAGGTATATAATTTGAGAGGGTTATGTAGGTCAATAGGAGCCAGATGATGGATGCATCATCATTTACATGATCATCATTTACATGGATGCGCCAACACATTCATGTTATAAAATCAGCACATCTTTTAAAATCGGTCCCTTAGTCAGTAATTTTCAAAGTAGTTATGCATGTAAATGTAATATACTATCATAGCAATTTTTAAAAGACCATTTACACGCATAAAGTGCACTAATGTATTGACAATTCCATATATATTGTAGCAATTTTTGAAATCCCACCTGCATACATAAAGTAAAATTACAAGTGCATTTGAAAATTGTTACAATATATGCTATTGAGTTTTCAATAAGTTTTACATGCGTAAGTACAATTTATACATGTAAATGAGCTCTTAAAAATTGCTTTAATAGTTGGTTACATTTACATGCATAACTCTTTTGAAAATTACCTTCTCAGGTTTTTAGTAGTACTGACTGTTGCACTGAAGGTGGACCCTTGGCCTCGTGCAGGATTGGTATGGCCCCCTGGTCGGACCCAGAGAGCGCCTGCCACCAGGAGGCAGAGCACACAAGGAGACAGAGGCTAGCTGGAGCTTCACCAATAACAGTCCGGGGTTTCCACAGGTTGAGCCCTTGGGTTCCCGGACTGCCTGGACTCCCAGTGGTCTCAAGGAGAGGTATCGGAGAGGTGTGCCCACCATGAGCATGGGTACATGGCTGATGCAGAGTGGAGAAGCTAGACCTGAACTGGAAGCTCCGGAGACCTCGGAAAGGCAACAGTTCAGAGAGGTCCTCCAAATGAGACAGGCAGCGCCTGCAGGTCTAGCCATATGGAAACCACGGTTGTTATCCAAGTACTTTGGCCCGAAGTTCACCGGAGGCCAGAAGAGAGTGTCCAAGTAACGCGCAAGGATCAGAGCCAGAGTACCAGTCCAAGAGAGGACAGACAAAGCGAGGGTCAATACCAGTATCAGTCCGTGCATAGTCAAGACAAGTGTGGTTCAGTTCCAGGCGGCAGACAGAAGAATGGTCAGGCAGGCAGTTGTCAGTTCCAGGCGGCAGACAGTAGAATGGTCAGGCAGTGTTGTGTCCATCGGTGCCCAATGCCCTCTCTCCGCTCTCCATACCTCTTTGGCGCCTCCCTCTTCGTCCGCAGGAAGAATGGCTGCCGTGGCGTCTTCTTGCCGAGGTCCTCCGGCATCCCCAAATCGGCATCCCCAGATTGGCTCCACACTGCAAACCGCCATGTTCCTGAGAGGCCTAGGGGCGCGCGCGTGGCACGGCCCCAACAGAAGTACCGGCAATGGCACGAACCTCGGGGGCGTCCCCCAAAGATGACTTCACCCGCGACGGATATTTAAGGTCTCAGTATTTGCTAACACATCGTGTTAGCAAATACTGAGACCTTAGCAAGGATAAGGACCTTGTCCTTATCCTTGCTAACACATCGTGTTAGCAAGGATAAGGACAAGGACAGGGATAAGGATTCATTCTATCTGAGCTACTCTGCCTCCTCGGACTTACCAGGGGTACCCGCTCCTCGGGGGCCTCGCTCTCTTCTTGTTTTTCAGGTCAGTCAGGAACCTGTACTCGCTCCTCGAGGGCCTATGTTCCCCGACTTGTTTCTGAATTCCCTTCTGCCTGGAAGTCTTTACTGCCAAACTACTTCAGTGAGTTACCATCGCTCTCTCAGAGCTTTCCCTGGAACAGGTACTCACTCCTCGAGGGCCTATACCTTCCAGCTCCTGGACTTCTCAGAGACAGTGTGTGAGTGTTACCATCTGGTTCGGTACATGAACTTTGCATACCCTGCCTACTCACTATATTTCAGTTTCTCTCCAGTATCTGAGGGACTGCAGCCCAGCCGGGCATTCCAGCTCAATACTGCCACCTCTGGTGGTTTGGTATACTGTTTAATAAAAGAATTAGTGTGTGTCTGCCTCCATACTCTAAGCCTGACCAGTGGTTCCTCTCAGGATCTTCACTCGAGGGCGTGGTCATCTGCTACTGGTCCAAGGATCCACCTATAATACCTACAGACTGCTGTCTCCCAAGCTACCAAAGACAACCAAAGACACACCAAAGACACACCAAAGACAACAGATTGCTAACTCCTGCAATCCGTAGATAACAGATTGATAACTCCTGCAATCCGTAGACAACAGGCAGGCAGAGGTCAGTACCAAGAAGTCAGTCCGGATAGGTACTACCTGGGAAGGATATAGGAACAAGGAGATGCTGGAACAGGAGACACTGGAACAGGAGACACTTGGAACAGAGGCAAACTAGCACACCAACGGTGTTGACCTGATTGCCAAGGCAAAGAGCAGTAGTCTGAGCCCTGCTATATACAGGGCTCAGGTGACATCAGTGGGGTGCGCCGCGAATGGTTTTCCCGTGCTTGGCCCTATAAATGTCCGTGAGTTCTGCGCACGTGCGCTAGGGGGCAGGGCCAATGCCGTGGAGGACATCGAGCCCCGTCGCGAGGAGCGCTGTGAGAGGGAAGGCCCCAATGGGCCTGGAGACAGCTGGGGACTTTGCGGACGCGCAGCACTGGCGGAGGTCGCAAGTGAGGAGCTGGTAGACGGGCACGCCAGGTAAGCAGGCCCGGCCGCGGCACCAATGGGGCCGGGAAGTGCAATACTGACTTCCAGTGTATTTTTATCGTGCTTTTGGTGCAGATTCTATTAAAAGGAAAATGGTTGTGAGAGAAATAATTTTATGAGAACAAATTGTAAGGTATGGATTCCTATGCCATTTGTTCCTACGAGCTTCTGGGTTGCTATAGGGAGGTACCTCTTGTGCTATTAGTTTATATCACTTTTGAGGGATGTTCGCCATTAGCATCTTTGCAGCCATAGCTGACACAAAGTCTACAACTGTATGCCATTAATAAAGTATCCTAGGGCCCTGTGTGTGTACTAAGTGTTTTTCCTATTGACACAAAATTGGAGAAAACCTTTAGTTTGTTAGGTCCTGAGTATAGTTAAAACCATTGAAATGAAATGTTGATGACTAGTTGGGATACTTTATCACAAAGAGATCTCATGCTGCTATCACGAGGGATATCCGGATTACGGAAACATTTTCTCTTCCTCCAAAGAGGGTCTAGAAACAGGCTTCAATTGAGTTTGTCCTTTTTCTGCTTCGTATTAAGTTCTCCTAGTCTAATGTCTAACCTGCAGTTCTATAAGATTACGAAATGGTAGAAGTTCACTTTCACTTGGTATAGTAAAGCAACAATTGCTCAAATAAATTGCAAAATAAGGTAAAGTTGGAAAGTTTTTTGAACTTGTCAAGTTTTCATATCTATTTTCTGAAGTCTCAAAAAAAAAAAAACTTACTGTAAAACAAAAGGTGGCAGATTTACTCAGCTCAATTCTGGAAGTTTTTCTTGCTGGATTTATAGATATGGTCATTAAAGATCTTTCTAAAGAAGAAGTTCTGACAACTGACACTTAGAAGTCTATTAGCCGGGGAAAAATAATGAACTGTGCTTTTTTTGAGTCCCCTGTAATGATTTTTGAAAAGTTGTACTGTGGCTTTTACTCATTTTTACTTGCCTGACACATTTTGAATGTGGAATGCAAAGGAGAGAAATCCAAATTGGGCACTCGGAAACTGATCTGAGAGAAAGTTATTACAAAAGAGCATACCTAGCTTCTAATGAGATAACATTATAGCCATAATGTAGATTTCAAGTAATCAGCCACCTTAAGGTTTATCAATACAAAGTAATTTGCATTGCAGTCCACAGCACAGGTAAATTATAGCAACTTCAGCTTAGCAGCGAAAGGCAGCTCCAATGTTATTTATCTATTTATATTTAGTTATGCTTTTTTTTTTTTTTTTTTATCACAGCTCAAGGCAAACTGCATTCAGGTACGTAGTACAGAGACCTCCTAGTCTCCAATAGTGGCTCTAGATCTGTACCCTGGGTTTTCCAATTTAGTGGGAGAAACCATTTCTTCACAGCGCTTTCCTTAAAGGCTTGCTGCATAGGCGGAGGTGGTGTGTGTGTGTGTGTGTGTGTGTGTGTGTGTGGCTAGGAATCTAGAGACTGTGGTCATTTTGGTTTGGCTTCTGGAATGTGATGAGCCGTTTAAGTTAATTCTGGATTGCGTTAAGGCCTGCCGGCCTAACTTGGTGTTTCAAGAGGGGAGCCCTGCAGTGCACCCCTTGACTGTGTCAGGAGCTGCTCCTAGTTTGTAGCCCAGAGACTTTTGTTACAGTTGCGCATTTTTTGGATTTTTACCTCTGGTGAAACCCTGGTTCAGTTGGTAAGGAAAAGCCCCAGATGCAGAGTAGAGCTGGGTGCCTTTCTTCCTGTAGACGAGGGGTTGAATGACTTTTCACCACAAAGGAAGATTGGACTTTCAAGGTGTTTTCCCCTCTTTGGATTGTGAGGAGGTTTAGTATCAACCCTCCTCATGTTGAAGATGGGCTATAATAGTTTTTCCAGCAGCAGACTTTTTCTCACAAGAGGTCAGACCAGGAAGAGTCCGGAGCAAGAAGGACAGAGAGAAGAAGTAATATATTTGAAGACCCTTCCCTGGGACCTCCACCCTTTCGGGACACAAGACACAGGCTGGGATCTGACAGACTTCAATTCTCATATAAGGATTTCCCTACCCAGCTGGCATATCTTATTCTCTCAATCCCTGAGTGAGAAGCTGTAGCCCAGGACTTTGTACCAGGAGCACATGCACAGAGGAAAAGAAGGTGATTCTACCCTGTACAGATATAAAGGAAACAGTTGCCTATTTGAGTTGACATTTATTTGCTCTGGAAGAATCGTAGTAAAGTTAATTGGAAGACCCAAACTGTGTCCTGCCTGTTCCTGCAGCACCATCACATTTACAGTAACAGTAGCCCAGCAAAAGAGGGATTTCACCACACCGCCTGGGTCTTGAAGGTTATCCTCCCCCCCAACAGAAAAGAACGCACTCCTTGGGACCCAAAGATTGGGGAAATGGCAGAAAAGTTAGCCTTAGCAATAAATTCCTTTATGGATCCTCAGAATACAGTACAATTCTTTAAAAAACATATTACAGTATGTATTTCCATCTCCAGGAACCCTGATCCATAGTTTGTGATCTGGAAACCTAGAGATTGGGATTTCTTTTAATTTTTTTCAAGCTGTCATATCATTTTTTTACATTTTTAAATGTTTTATTTAAAAATCATGACATTTCATACTGATACTGTAGGTTTTGGCAAAGCCTTCTGCCAGCAGCTGCAGAGCTGAGTCAGAGATGGGGGCTAGGACCGCAGGGATCACGCGGTGCCTCGAGGCTCTGACCCTGTTGGGGTGGGGAGGGGGGCAGTGGGAAGGCTGTAGGCTGTGACCCACGTGCTCGCCTCAAGCTTCCGCCCCACCTCATCCCCAGCTCACTTGGCCCTTTGTGCTACCAGCACCTTAAAAGCTGGGGAAAGCTAAGCCAGCATTCCAGAGTGAGAGGCTTATTTGCAAATTGCAAATGAGGATTTGGGAGGAGCAGCAGCAGCACAAGAGTCCAAGAGTCTCAGCAGTTGCTGGCAGGGGGCCCTACACTCCATCCTCTGACAGCAGTCTGAACCCCTCCAGCACACAGTAACCCAATCCTTAGAAAAAACATTGGATAGAGCTGGTGTTCCCACTAAGCTGCACACATTTGTTAGCATGCACAATTGTTTATGATTCAGTGAACAATTTTGATGTTCTATCAGCAGTTGTACTTTTTTTTCATTGATAGAATGGCTGCTGTTTGAATCTTAGGAGTTAGTGCTTTTATGATATGGTGTGCTTACTACCCAGGTTCCAAGGGTCTTTCTGTAGGGTTTTGTGTTATGTCACAGAGTATCTAGAGGTGGAGGGGGATTTGTGCTGCTCTTACCAACAAGAGCCCTGAACGTGGTGGTCGGTGAAACAGATAAGTATGGAAAAATAAGTGTGGGAGCTTGCTGGGCAGACTGGATAGGCCGACTGCTCTTTTTCTGCCGTCATTTCTATGTTACTGAGGTGACACCAGAACTTGAATATCATTTTATGTTTGCTGAGGGATGGTATCTCCAAATGGGTTTGTTTTGCGCACAGCATGTCAGGAATGAACCTCACTCATACGTCCTAGAGTATGTTGGATACTAACTCGATCTCACTTGTTCAATGATAACCTACGTTGTGAATGAACTTTGGTCACTCGATCAGGAATATCTCAGCCAGTTCTCTCTCGCTCAGTGGTAACCTGCATCAGTCTTTGTATATTCTCTCAGTTGTAACTATCTTTCTTTTTTTTTTTCAATTTAAGATTTTTATTAGAAACATCATGAACAATAAAAGATAACAGCATTGGATTCAAAACGTATACAGAAATAAATGAACAATAAACACTGATCAAAATGAGTTTCTATGGTGTTATTGAGTATATTATACCCCCTTCCCCTCCCCCCCTACTTGCAGGAGCCATGTTAGCACCCCATCCAATACAAAATGCGCACACAAGGTGACTAAGAAATAACAGTATCTACCATAGTCGGGGCATCCATAGAAACCCACGGAGAGCGCTCACCAACGTTCATTCGGAGAGTAAGGACTCCCGCCATACACGGTAAGCCTGCCACACCTTGTGAAATGAGGGCATCCTATGTTGTTTGTGAGCTGTGATCTGACACAGATGACATACCTTATCCACCCTCGCTTTAATAGCCGCAAGAGTGGGCGTCGTGGGACCCTTCCAGTGGCGTGCTATTTCACACCGAGTTGCTGCTACGACAAACTTAACAAACCGGGAATGATGTATATCCCCGGACGAAAGGTCCCCATTTAGAAGGGCCTGCTGCGGTGAAAGAGCAACGGTCTCCCCTAGAATGCCCGAGAGCCAATCTGAGACGGCATCCCATAGCCGAGAAATCATTGTGCACTCCCACCATAAATGAAAAAAGGTACCCGTTGCCCCACATCCCTTCCAACATTTATCCGCCACCTGGGGATAGAGGCGGTGAAGCCTCTCCGGAGTATAGTGCCATCGGTATAGCAATTTAAATTCGTTTTCAATAAGAGTAGCCGAGATTATGCCCTTTCCCATCTTAGAATAAATAGCATCCCAGGCCTCTTCATCCAGAGTGACCCCTAGATCGCGCTCCCACGCAGCAACATAAGCCGGTGGGGTGCGCAAATCTTGATTGAGCAAGTTGTATACTTTAGATAATAAACCGGGGATCTTGTCTACCGCCCTGCAATAAGATTTGAATAAAGATACCGGTGACTGAAGGTCCCTCCTCAAGCCTGTATGTGTGCTATAGGACTGGAGTTGACGGTAGCGGTACCAATCCCATGGGTCCAACCCAAATTTAGTCTGAAGAGTCGCAAAGGGCAGCCACCCAGTATTATCCCAAAGTTGGCCACAGGTGGTTATCCCCTTATCTAGCCACCCTTTAAATGCCTTATACGCCTTCCCATGAAGGAAATCCTCATGATAAAAGGGAGATGAGTTGATGGAGCCGATACGTTTACCCATAAAAACCTTCCGCCAAGCATTGTAACTATCTTTCTAATGGATTCTCAGCTGTAAGGTAAGGTCAGCAGCTTTTTCTGACTCTTGGATTTAGCCCGTCAGATCAAGCTGCTGGTGACTGTGGAACACTGCATTGTTATGCTGCCACCTGCTCTTCCACTGAAAATAGAAAATGTTCTGAAACTAGTACATTTTTCATTGAATGAAAATGCTTACAAAAACATTTTATAAATTATTTTAATAAGTATTTAAAATTTGCACTGTACATTATTAAAATGTTTGTATTTTCTATATTTATTTCTATATATCTATTTTTATTCTATTACTTTATTTTAATTAAGTGGTCAAAAAACTTACTAAAATATAGAAATAATCATCTATGTCAAATCAGAGTATATATTGAGCACTAGTATACCAAACATTAAAAGCAACTTTTATTATTGCATAAGATATGCCATACTGGGTCAGACCAAGGATTCATCAAGCCCAGTATCCTGTGTCCAACAGTGACCAATCCAAATCACAAGTACCTGGCAAGTACCCAAACATTAATGGCCCGATTTTAAAATGTGTGCGCGTGTAAATTTCAGGGGTTATGCGCATGGCTGGGCGTGGTCTGGGTGGAGCAGGTGCAATAAGGGTCAGCTTCTGTCCCGGGTATGCATGTGCAGGCACCCGGCCGGCGTGTGGAGTCTACTGCTACTCTAAAGGAGCAGCATGATAAAAAATACATTTATTATAGCATTAGCTAAGAAAGGGTTAGGGGTTGGGGAAGAGAGGGGAAAAGGAAAGTTCCCTCCCAGTCCTCTCCTGGGGAAGTCCTACTCACGTAGTTGTGTGTATCTTTCTAAAATCCCCCCCCCCCCCAACGCGTGGAACAGGCCACCCATATTTTATAACGTGCGCTTGCCGACGCGCACATGCTATAAATTAGCCGCATCCATATGCGCGCGCCGGTAACTGCACACACATGAACATGCTCGCATGGGTCTTAAAATCAGCCCCTAAATGAATAGATCCCAAGCTACTAATCCTTACTGATTAACAGTAGTTTATGGACTTCTGCTCTAGGAACTTATCCAAATCTTTTTTAAACCCAGTTACACTAACTGCCGTAACCACATCCTCTGGCAATTAATTCCAGAATATAATTGTGCATTGAGTGAAAAAGAATTTTCTCTGTTTTGTTTGAAATGAGCTACTTGCCAACTTCATGGAGTGCCCCCTAGTCCTTATATTATCCAAAAGAGTAAACTGATTCACATTTACCCATTCATACATATCAAAATTTTCAAAAAATAAATTAAATAAATAGAGAGAAGACATATACCTAAACCATTTCTAAATAACGAATCACCAAATGAAAAATAAATGGAGCTGATCAAGAGTCCTTGAAAATCCTTTTCTAGGCCAGTTTGTGGGAGAGGAAAACTGTCACATTGTTTTACCAAACTGGTTTATATTCTGGAAGTTTCAAGAGGATAAATTCCACAAACTTTTAGGAGCTTTATTTGAAAGCTTTATTTTCTTTTGAAGGATTCTTGATCATCCACTTTTTATAAATACTATCTATCCCCACTGTGGCCAGTGCCCTTCTAGTAGTGGTGTTATAACCATGACCATATAGGCCACAGGCTAGCTATGGCACTGGTAGAGCTGATAAGGAGAGAAGAGGTCCTCTGGACTAAATCTAAAGGAAGCTGTTTCTAGAAATATTGGAAAATGAGATTAAAAAACACTTTTCAAAAGTGAAAAGTATTATGTTCATATGAACCTGACACATATTTCATACCCAGAAATACTTCTAATATTTTAGAGACAGTTTATTTTATAAAGGTACATTTATAAAGTGATTCAAAATGACCTTTTCTTTAAAATGCATATATAAAATGCACTTAAATTGCAGTTACATTGCACAATAGTGCCATCTGAAGAGAGTGGCTTCTTGGCATAAAGATAGTGCCTAGAACTGGGCATCAATTTGTGGCTCAGAAAATGGCGGCTAGAGAGATTATCAGCATTTCAGGGCGCTGACCTAAAGAATGTTTTGCCAGCAAGGGTTACTTCAGGGAGACAAAACTGATATTGAATTAAGCTCCAGGTCATCTAAGATTTCTCATGAAGGTATATCAAATACAGTTACAAATCTCAAATAGCAGGCACCTGAGAGCTTCCAAACAGCTTTGGGTTCAAAGTAGAGGTGAACCTGGAATCACTGCTAGGGGACAATCTCTTTCTTTCACTTTTTCTGTTCTGTGTTGTTTGCAGGGTAGTGCTGAGGACAACTGTTATTATTCTGGGTCAGAGTTAAACAAAGAGATTTTTATATTGCAGTAGCTCTCTTTTCCCAACAAGATTATTTGCATAATATAATGGTCAGGAAAGATATGGAAATACTAAAGAATGACAAGAGCAATAGTAAAATATCACTGCCTGGGTACTGCCTGGGAAGCACCCTCGTGTTAGGAATTTGGGACTTCCAAAATGCATTGATGTTGATGACAGCAACTCAGCAACTGCACATTCCAGGTGGTTAACTGTAAAATCCTAAGAGAACATGGAAAGAAATTCTTTGAAGAGCAGCACCTGGGAGCAGCAGTGCCTGCCACTAATGCCCGCTTGCAAGCAGAACCAGTGCCCATCCGATTGCTCAGTGCCAGGACTTCTCTAAGAGAGGATCCCCTCTGCTTCCATTTTTTAAATCCAAGATCACAGGAAACAATAATTTCTTTTATGTGAGCTCGTCTTTCCAAATGATGCTCAAGGTGGCTTACAGCATTATAAGAATTCAAATGTAATAAGGTCCTGCCCCAAATATCTTGCAATCTATGGGGGTAATTTTCAAAAGGGTTTAGGGCCTGATTTTAAAAAGCATTTACTCGAGTAAAAACCAGGTTTACTGGAGTAAATTCACTTTACTTGAGTAAGTGGGTTTTTGAAAATTGCTACAATTTATGCCATTGACTTGTCTATAGGATTTATTCACATAAGTGCAATTTACTTGAGTAAATGGCTTTTGAAAATTGCTACAATAGTAGCTACATTTACGCATGTAACTCCTTTTGAAAATTACCCCCTTTATGTATGTAATTGCATTTTACAGGCTGAGTGGGCCTTTGAATTGTCAATAGGCTATATGCTCATAAGTGCACAAATTGGCTTTTGAAAATTGCTATGATATATGCTACTTTTACGTGCAGAAATCCTTTAGAAAATTACCCCCTAAGCGGATAACTGAGACAATGAGACTTTCTCTAGAACACAAGGGGGCGGATTTTCAGAGCCTTGCTCGCCTAAATCCGCCTAAATCCGGGCGGATTTAGGCGAGCAGGGCCCTGCGCGCCGGTGCGCTTATGTTCAATAGGCCTACCGGCGCGCGCAGACCCCGGGACTCGCGTAAGTCCCGGGGTTTGGCGAGGGGGGCGTTCGGGGGGCGGGCCCGGTCGGCGCGGCGTTTTGGGGGCGTGCCGGCAGCGTTTTGGGGGCGGGCTCGGGGGCGTGGTTACAGCCCGGGGCGGTCCGGGGGCGTGGCCGCGCCCTCCGTACCCGCCCCCAGGTTGCGTCCCGGCGCGCTAGCGGCCCGCTGGCGCGCAGGGATTTACGTCTTCCTCCGGGAGGCGTAAATCCCCCGACAAAGGTAAGGGGGGGGTTTAGACAGGGCCGGGCGGGTGGGTTAGGTAGGGGAAGGGAGGGGAAGGTGAGGGGAGGGCAAAAGAAAGTTCCCTCCGAGGCCGCTCCGATTTCGGAGCGGCCTCGGAGAGAACGGGGGTAGGCTGCGCGGCTCGGCGCGCGCCGGCTATACAGAATCGATAGCCTTGCGCGCGCCGATCCAGGATTTTAGCGGATACGCGCGGCTACGCACGCATCTACTAAAATCCCACGTACTTTTGCTTGCGCCTGATGCGCCAGCAAAAGTACGCCAATTTGCGCGGTTTGAAAATCTACCCCAAGGATTGTCAGAAGAATTGGGATTTGAGTTCTGGTTTCCCTGGTTCTCAATCTATTACTTTTACCACCAATCCATGCTTCTCTACTAGATCACTCCTCCTCTCTGAGGAAAGTGGGGTCCATAATACTGAATACTTAATAACTGCAGAATATATTAACCAACAAAATCAATTGCATATCCATTTGGATGACCTGTACAGTAGGTATGATGAATTCAGTGGGCATCTGCTGAATAAAATGCTTTGTGACCCATGGCCCCAACACCTGATACTGAAAATCCTGAATGGCAGAGGGAATCCTTTACCCTAAAACTGAGTCCTAATACTTAATTTTTGCAATTCCTGAAAAAGCCATGAAAAGCTGGAGAGTCATGAGGAGCCATTCTTTAAGCACTAATATTGGGGAATTTCATGTGATTAAAGTCTCTTTAAGTGAGCAAACTTTTGTGTACAACAAAGACCATTTGAATCCCGTGGCAGCTATTTGAAATCTACTGAGAAATTCTTTGGTACTGGATACCTATGGCAACTGTCCAAACTAAGGGGTGAATTTTTTCAGAACAATATGCACATAAAAGTTAGTATATACTTGCATATATACTAACCTTTGAATGCTATAAGATGAATTTTCAAAGGAGTAATGCATATAAATGTAACATTTTCAAAAACCATTTATCCGTGTTAAGTGCACTTAACATAGATAAAACCTATTAATAATTCAATGAATATATATTAGAGCAATTTTCAAAAGCCCACTTACTCGGGTAAAGTGCATTTACACATCTAAAATCTAGTTTTAAGCATGTAATTGTTTTTGAAAATCATACCAAATGCACATAAGTAGTACTTACCTGCACATTCCATGTTTTATAAAAGCCAAACATACATGCTTATTTTTACTTTCACGCATACATATATGTGCATAAAAAATGGGCAGTCTAGGGGCATTACTGAGGGAGGAACAACACTTACATGAGTAAGTTGCTATTTTAAAAGAGTTGTAAAACGCTAGAGTAAGAACATACATCTCTTTAAAAGAGATTTGCCCCTGATAGGATAGACCCATGAAAAATAGCAAGAAAACATTTCAGCAGAAACAAAAACCCTGTGAAACTTTGATCCAGTTTTCAAATTTAGAACTTTGGGGAAAAAAAATCTTACAATTTTGTGCACATTCTTTTTTTCTGTATAAACTGTTCTTTTCCAGATGCTGGAAGAAATTAAATTAAATCATTGAAAGACATTTGTGTGTGTTAGAGAGAGAAGAGAGTGGCACCAGGGGTGAGGGTGTATTTGAAAGGGTACCTGGAGTGGAGAGGTGAAACTGGGCACCAGACATGGAGCTTGGGACGGAGAAAAAGAGATCTAGGTATAGAGAAGGGGATGCTGGACTGGAGCAGAGGAAGAGATACCTCTCAACTCCCCCCCCACAACCTAAAATTTAGTAGAGATGTGAATCGTGTGCCCGATCGTTTTAACGATCAGGTTCTGATGGCAGGAGAAAAAAATTGGATCGTTAGAGATGTGAATTGGAATCGGTTCCGATTCCAATTCACATCGTTAATTTTTTAGTGAGGCCTGAGCAGATAAAAAAAACCCCACCCGACCCTTTACAAATGACCCCTTTGCTCTCCCACCCTCCCGAACCCCCCCAAAATGTTAAATTACGTGGTGGTCCAGTGTGGGGGGGGGGGGGGTCCCGGTGCGATCTCTCGCTTTCGGGCCATTGGCACCATTTTGGCTACCACTGATAAAAATGGCGCCGATGGCCCGATAAAAAAAAACCCACCCCGACCCTTTACATATTACCTCTTTGCTTCTCCCACCCTCCCGACCCCCCAAAAACCTTTTACATGTACCTGGTGGTCTAGCGGAGGGTCCGGGAGCCATCCCTTCAATCATACCCTCGGTGCCGGTGCTGCTGGACTGGTTTCAAAATGGCGCCGATCGCCTTTGCTCTCACTATGTCACAGGGAGCGACGGTCGCTCCCTGTGACATAGTGAGGGCAAAGGCGATCGACGCCATACTGGCACAAGATGGCACCGGCCATCCAGTGCTCCTATCATGTGGCAGGATCAGGCCAATGGCACGGATACCCTGTCACATGGTAAGGGCAAAGTGCCATCGGCGCCATTTTGATTAGTGGCAGCTGATGGCCTGGGAGCCGGAGGACGGCCTGGAGCGGGAGATTGCTTCCGGGACCCCCACTGGACCACCAGGTACCTGTAAAAAGGTTTTAGGGGGGTCGGGAGGGTGGGGTAAGCTAAGGGGTTACTTTCAAAGGGTCGGGGTGGGTTTAGGGGTTATTTTTGTGTGCCGTTTTTCCCGCCCTCCCCCAAATCGATAAGGGAACCCCCATGATCAATATCATGGGGTTTTCCTATCGTTTTGAGGAAGCCCCCGATTTCTGATGATTTTGAAAATATTGACGATATTTTCAATCGTCCGAAGTCCGATTCACACCCCTATTAGGCAAAGCACAGCCTGGGAACTATAAAAGCAGCAGACTGTGTAGCCTGCAGTCAATGTGAATGCACTAGAGTGGTGGGAGGGTTGCGTAGAAGTGGAGACAAGCTACCGGCACAGGTCAGAAGATAGTAAGCCAGGAGGAAGTGCCTATACAGTGTTTGGGAGGCTTCTTTCTGAGGTGACTGTACTGAGCTCTGAGAGAAGCATTTGGCTCTGGAACCAGCTAGTCTCTTAGATAATGAGATTGGGAAAGGGAGAGGGCTTTTATAGAATAGGGAAGGGCCTGGCAACAAGCAAGAACTTTACACCATGATGCAGTAGTGCTAGAGTTGGGGTATTCACTGTGTGAGCTCATAAGCAGAAGTACTAGAGTAGCATGTCAGAGAGAGTGTTTGTGTCTCTGTGTCAGAGTGAGAGACACATACACACTTTGTGAGAGAGATTGTGTGAATGGGTATCTTTTTCTCTGACACAGACACACACACTCAGTGTGTGGGTGTGCCTTTGTGTCTAAGAAAGAGTATGTGTCTTTGTGGGTGTTAGTGTGTATGTGCCAATAAAGTTTCTGCAATATAAAAAATCTGTTTGCAGCTATATAATGAATACCCTCCCTGCGTTTAACTGGAGGGCAAGGAGACTTGGGGGCTAGGACAAGTTTTTCTGCAGTCTTACTTTGCCCAAATTAACTCCTTCCCAATTAGAAGCTCTGAATGCGCCTATAACACCTATGGAGGTCCAAGTCCAGATTGAGCAGGCCGCTTAATTTAAGGCACCTGCACTGGATGGCTATGGAGAGAATTTTATAAATTTTTGAAGGAGTGAGTTGCTACACCCCTACAGGCCCTGTTCACTAATAAACCTTGATTAAGGTATTGTCAAAGAAGGAGAAAGACTTGATGCTTCCAGAATCATATCGGCCAATTTCTTTTAGTTTTGACAGTAAAGTATTGGTAAAAATATTTGCTGATCGTTTGGCCATTCAACTACATTCTTTGATAGCGGAGCATCAAGTGGGGTTTGTAAGAGGGAGACATGCTGCTTTTAACGTCTGTAAGGTAATGCTTTCTATCTCCCAAAGTATGAAGGCTTCTTCAGATTGAGAATATTTGTTGTTTGTCCTAGATAAGTTTGGAGTTTCTGGGGCTTTTTCTGATTTAGTGTGATTATTATATTTTTCTCCCACGGCACGAGTTTGGGTCAATGGACAAATGATAGAAGAATTTGAGATCCAGAGAGGAATGCGTCCGGCCTTCCCCCTTTCTCCATTGCTCTTTCTATATACCTTAGAGCCTTTACTCCGGTCGGTGCAAGCAGATGACAGGGTAGCAGGAATTCCCATTGGTTCACAAGTTTTTTAAATTGTGGCTTTTGCTGATGATCTGTTAGTTCATCTATCCTGGCCATTGGAGTCCTTGCATGTGGTGCTTGGGGTGATGTCTACCTATGCCTCCTTTTCAGGCTTTAAACTTAACATGGAGGCTTTGGCTTCTGATCCTCAGGCGCAATCCCTTTAATGGGAAATGTGCTCCCATTAAAGTGGGCTACTGACTCCTTTCTGTATTTATGGATTTTTCTCACTTTGAATTTAGATCACATCTATAATCTGAATATGATACCTCTGTTGAAAAACAAGTTTATACAGTGGCATTCTCTACCACTGTTGGTGTCTGGTTGTGTTAATCATTTTAAAATGATGCTTTGGCTTCATGGCTTTATGTGTTATAAGTTTTTCTAGTTTATGTACAGAAGCAAGATTTATGGTTATATTATGCTATGATTTCTAGATTCCTATGGCGTAGCAAGTGCGCAATAATTTCTTTCCATCATTTTTTGAGTAGGTAGGGTGAAGCGGGGTTGGGTATTCCTAATATTGAGATATATAACGTGGCTAGTATTCAGTGATATTTACGGGATTGGTTATTTGATACTTCTCTCTATATACCCAGGTCCTGGGAAGCAGAGTGGGTGGCACCACTAGCATTGCATTTTATTCTACATGCAGAGATATCATCCATACCGACCCTTATACGTACATATTGGATTGTGCGATCACTTAGACAGGTTTGACGGTTCCTGTTTACTGGATTTCACCATAGTTATCAGGAATCTATTTTTTGCCTTTACGAGGTAATGGAGAATTCCTGCCTGGGTTACATACTAAATCATTTGTAGAATAGGAATGCTAAAGGATGACTCGTGTACTGCAGATAGAATACTTCCATCATCATGTACTTTCTTTTCAAGATTTAGAAATTCATTTTGGAATAAAATGGGACAACGCTTTGCGTACAATCAGCTTCACCATTATTGTAGTAATCTTAGGAAGGCGTTTAAGGCACAAATTGAAGATTTCTTTCAAATTGGTGAGAGGTGGAAAATGGGTGTTTCTCGATTTTATAAGGCTCTATTGGTATTCCGAGCTCCACAGCACTTGGACCTTTATTGGTTAAATGGAGAGCTTAGTTACCATTGCAAATAACGGAGAAGCAGTTGCTCTCTGCATTTGTTAGGATCCCTGATCTAATTGGGAATGCAAGTCTGCGGGAATTACAGTATAAGGTTTTTTTTTGGTGGGCATACTTACCACCTATTAGGTTGTTTAAAGCAGGGCGATTACTGACTGATATCTGTCCCAAATGTACTATAGAAAGGGGAACCTTGGGGCACTATTTTTGGTCTTGCCCTGTTGTGCAAGATTTTGGGGGCAAATTGAAGAGGGACTTGCAACGTATTTTGCAGGGCTCTATATCTTTTTCCCCTGAGGAAGTGTTATTATTTGACTGTCCGATAGTGAAGACTGTAGTGGGTAAAGGAGATCGCCTTTTTCTTCGTAAGGCATGGTTACTGGGGAAAAAAGCTGCCTGGTATACTCCAGATGCCCCTGCATATTGGTCATGGCAGAATAATTTACATGTATTGATGCAAATGGAAAATTTAGATACTACCAGCTTCAAGGGTAAACTGTGCTTTGTATCTATTTGGAATAAGTATATTCAATCTTTGTCTCCCAAGGCTGGGAGGATGGTCCTTAATTATCCCTGAAGTATAATGGTTGGGTTGTCCTAGGCTGGGGAACACCCCCCCCCCCTTTTTATTTTTCTTCTTACTTTTTGTGTATCCTTTGTTTCATAATCTCATTCTGTACTTGTCAATTGGTGGGTGGGGGGAGGGAAATCTGTTGGCTCATGAGGGATAAAATGTGTAAGCTGTCATTCCTTTTCTTACTATTGGTCCTGGTGCACATAAGTGTCACATGTGTACCAGATATTTTATTTGTATTTCTTTGATTGGCTTACAGTAAACTGTTTCAAACTAAAATCTGTATGTGACTGAGCATGTGTGTGTGTCTGACACTGGCTGGCAATGCCATTACTTGCAACAGGTTCAAGAGCCAGACCGGGAATCCAGAATATATCTCTATAAGAGGTATAAACAGATGTGTAGGGGGCCCAACCAATTTGCATAGATGAAATGGGGTCTGCAGTCTGCTCACCCATGGTCTCTACAATGTTTTTAACTTCTTATATATTTTGGAAAGATAAAGTTTATTTTGGAGATATTTTGGCTCGGTTCTGCTGAGTTTCAGGATTCACTTGGCGTGCTTTTGGGAGATATTGATACATGTGCTACAGGGAAAGTGCATGAGGGTGTCTGATACTAAGAAATTGCCATAAGAACATAAGAAATTGCCATGCTGGGTCAGACCAAGGGTCCATCAAGCCCAGCATCCTGTATCCAACAGAGGCCAAACCAGGCCACAAGAACCTGGCAATTATACAAACACTAAGAAGATCCCATGTTACTGATGCAATTAATAGCAGTGGCTATTCCCTAAGTAAACTTGATTAATAGCCGTTAATGGACTTCTCCTCCAAGAACTTATCCAAACCTTTTTTGAAACCAGCTACACTAACTGCACTAACCACATCCTCTGGCAACAAATTCCAGAGCTTTATTGTGTGTTGAGTGAAAAAGAATTTTCTCCGATTAGTCTTAAATGTGCTACTTGTTAACTTCATGGAATGCCCCCTAGTCCTTCTATTATTCGAAAGTATAAATAACCAAGTCACATCTACTCGTTCAAGACCTCTCATGATCTTAAAGACCTCTATCATATCCCCCCTCAGCCATCTCTTCTCCAAGCTGAACAGCCCTAATCTCTTCAGCCTTTCCTCATAGGGGAGCTGTTCCATCCCCTTTATCATTTTGGTTGCCCTTCTCTGTACCTTTTCCATCGCAACTATATCTTTTTTGAGATGCGGCGACCAGAATTGTACACAGTATTCAAAGTGTGGTCTCACCATGGAGCAATATAGAGGCATTATGACATTTTCCGTTTTATTAACCATTCCCTTCCTAATAATTCCTAACATTCTGTTTGCTTTTCTGACTGCTGCAGCACACTGAGCCGACAATTTTAAATTATTATCCACTATGATGCCTAGATCCTTTTCCTGGGTGCTAGCTCCTAATATGGAACCTAACATCGTGTAACTACAGCAAGGGTTATTTTTCCCTATATGCAACACCTTGCACTTGTCCACATCAAATTTCATCTGCAATTTGGATGCCCAATCTTCCAGTCTTGCAAGGTCCTCCTGTAATGTATCACAGTCTGCTTGTGATTTAACTACTCTGAATAATTTTGTGTCATCTGCAAATTTGATAACGTCACTCGTCGTATTCCTTTCCAGATCATTTATATATATATTAGGGATGTGAATCGTGTCCTCGATCGTCTTAACGATCGATTTCGGCTGGGAGGGGGAGGGAATCGTATTGTTGCCGTTTGGGGGGGTAAAATATCGTGAAAAATCGTGAAAAATCGTTAAAAATCGAAAAATCGAAAAATCGAAAAACCGGCACATTAAAACCCCCTAAAACCCACCCCCGACCCTTTAAATTAAATCCCCCACCCTCCCGAACCCCATCCCTCGCCGGAACATCGTGAAAAATCGAAAAATCGAAAAACCGGCACACTAAAACCCCCTAAAACCCACCCCCGACCCTTTAAATTAAATCCCCCACCCTCCCGAACCCCCCCCCCAAATAACTTAAATAACCTGCGGGTCCAGCGGCGGTCCGGAACGGGCTCCTGCTCCTCAATCTTGTCGTCTTCAGCCGGCGCCATTTTCCAAAATGGCGCCGAAAAATGGCGGCGGCCATAGACGAAAAAGATTGGACGGCAGGAGGTCCTTCCGGACCCCCGCTGGACTTTTGGCAAGTCTCGTGGGGGTCAGGAGGCCCCCCACAAGCTGGCCAAAAGTTCCTGGAGGTCCAGCGGGGGTCAGGGAGCGATTTCCCGCCGCGAATCGTTTTCGTACGGAAAATGGCGCCGGCAGGAGATCGACTGCAGGAGGTCGTTCAGCGAGGCGCCGGAACCCTCGCTGAACGACCTCCTGCAGTCGATCTCCTGCCGGCGCCATTTTCCGTACGAAAACGATTCACGGCGGGAAATCGCTCCCTGACCCCCGCTGGACCTCCAGGAACTTTTGGCCAGCTTGTGGGGGGCCTCCTGACCCCCATGAGACTTGCCAAAAGTCCAGCGGGGGTCCGGAAGGACCTCCTGCCGTCCAATCTTTTTCGTCTATGGCCGCCGCCATTTTTCGGCGCCATTTTGGAAAATGGCGCCGGCTGAAGACGACAAGATTCAGGAGCAGGAGCCCGTTCCGGACCGCTGCCGTTCCGGACCGCCGCTGGACCCGCAGGTTATTTAAGTTATTTGGGGGGGGGTTCGGGAGGGTGGGGGATTTAATTTAAAGGGTCGGGGGTGGGTTTTAGGGGGTTTTAGTGTGCCGGCTCACGATTCTAACGATTTATAACGATAAATTGTTAGAATCTGTATTGTATTGTGTTCCATAACGGTTTAAGACGATATTAAAATTATCGGACGATAATTTTAATCGTCCTAAAACGATTCACATCCCTAATATATATTGAAAAGCAGCGGTCCAAGTACAGATCCCTGAGGTACTCCACTGTTTACCCTTTTCCACTGAGAAAATTGACCGTTTAGTCCTACTCTCTGTTTCCTGTCTTTTAACCAGTTTGTAATCCACGAAAGGACATCGCCTCCTATCCCATGACTTTTTAGTTTTCGTAGAAGCCTCTCATGAGGGACTTTGTCAAACGCCTTCTGAAAATCCAAATACACTACATCTACCGGTTCACCTATATCCACATGTTTATTAACCCCTTCAAAAAAGTGAAGCAGATTCGTTAGGCAAGACTTCCCTTGGGTAAATCCGTGTTGACTGTGTTCCATTAAATCATGTCTTTCTATATGTTCTATGATTTTGATCTTGAGAATAGTTTCCACTATTTTTCCTGGCACTGAAGTTAGGCTTACTGGTCTATAGTTACCCGGATCGCCCCTGGAGCCTTTTTTAAATATTGGGGTTACATTGGCCACCCTCCAGTCTTCAGGTACAACATGATTTTAATGATAGGTTACAAATTTTAACTAATAGATCAGAAATTTCATTTTTTAGTTCCTTTAGTACCCTAGGATGCATACCATCCGGTCCAGGTGATTTGCTACTCTACATGGGCCAGTTTTGAAAAAAAGCCCCCATGGTCGATATTTTCTTGCAGTCGGCCCATGATTTTACATGTATTATAAAAGTAATAGAATGATTAAAATATAGTTATTTGTTCATTTAAATACATTTTTATGTTCTGCTATCTCCATAAGGTGTTCGATGTGGATTATAAATTGACACCCATAAAAATCATTTAAAAATACAACAGACTGGTCAGGTGAGCAAGATGGCCGCTGCGTGAGGTCGATCGGAGGAATGCTCTCAGTGCTGGGGAAAACTTTCTTCTAAGATGCCTGCAAAAAGGAAGGGCAGGGTGCGCCTGTACCCCTCTGAAGCCGCCATGCCCTCAAATCAGACACTGATAACTGCCTACCGATCGACTCCGAGTCAAGAGGAGAGCAAAATCCCCGCTGTTACTTCCCTCGAGGGAGCGAGGGAATTACCTGGGGAGGTTACTCTAAGCCCTCCGTGCCTTCAACCACACCAGGCCCCGGGATTGACTAGCTCCTCTCCCTTGCCAGGGACGCCGAAAGATGACGTCGGACGTGCGATCCCGGATGGTGGGGGCCAGAGAGAGGACTTGCCCGGGTCAAGCAGCGTGCAGCCGTGCTCGGAGGAGCTGAACGGGGAAGGAGCAGGGGCTGCTTTCCTGACTTCGACACCAGACGGCGACCGTGGAGCGCAGGCTGGGGCTGCCGGAACCCCAGGAACAGCAACGGAGAGAGAAGACTCGGCCCAAATGGAATTGGGTGAGTCTTGCCATATACCTTCAAAACCTGATGTGGTAACGCTCGACGCGTTGTGGGACTTAATGGTGGACCTTGGTCAATGCCATAAGAAACAGGGGGCAGAGTTAAAAAGCCTAAAAGAAAAAGTTAATCTTCTGGAGGAAAAGGTGGAAAGTCAACCTATCGAAATGAAACAACAGATTGAGAAAGTGGAAACTACGGTGGCTAAGAACTCGGACTGTGTTTTGAAAATTATTAAGGATTATAATTACATGAATAGGAGGATAGAATATCTTGAAAATTATAATAGGAGACTGAATTTACGAATGCTTAATTTCCCCAATGTCTTAGGACAGGATTTCCTTGTGACTTTAAGAAAGTATATGATGGAAGTTTTAAAATTTGACGAACGAAATATTCCTGTAGTAAATAAGTTGAATTTCCTACCAGTAATGATTAATTCCAGAAATAATCAAATTCAGTCCGAGGCCTTAGAAAACTTAACACAGTTTCTTGAAAATTCAACTGAAGAGATCCTCGAACGTGGAACCTTAGTAGTAACTTACTTTAAGGAGGCTGATTTAAGCCAGATTATGCAGAGATATTTTAAAAATATCTCAGGTAGTTTCCTATCCCAACAAGTCAGGATTTATCCTGACTTTACCCGAGTTACTCAGGAGAGACGGAGAGAATTTTTGAAGTTGAAAGCACAAGTAATATCACTGGGTTATGT
This sequence comes from Rhinatrema bivittatum, assembly GCF_901001135.1. Classification (NCBI taxonomy): domain Eukaryota; kingdom Metazoa; phylum Chordata; class Amphibia; order Gymnophiona; family Rhinatrematidae; genus Rhinatrema; species Rhinatrema bivittatum. Next base: position 246,817,350 of record NC_042621.1, on the reverse strand, counting down.
CTTTCAATTAAGATATCCATGCAAGTGCACGGTTAAATCGAAGGATGAATCTTTCATCTTTTTCATTCCTGAGCAGTTAAAATCCTTTATCAATGCTAGGAATATAACCATACCCTCTGTAATTAACATCCAATCCTGAAGGTGCATAGTTTAGTAAAGCTCGGACACGCAGTAAATTGCTCCCATTTGTTTTCCTTTGTCTCACCTTATTTTTAATTACCTTTATAGAGGGGACACATAGTTTAAGAATTCATATGGAATAATGAAAATTTGAGTTAATCTATGATATTAATATTTACTTTCTTTTTCTTTCTGTAATTTGTTTAAAAGATATATACTATGTGAATCCCAGTTTTTTCTGGAAGTAAGAATGTTTACTTAAATGTAGTTGAAAATGCATAAAAATTAAAAAATAAATAAATAAAAATACAACAGAAAATAAAATCACAGTTACTGTTGTTAGGAAACTAGATCCCTTATTTGAAAATTGCCTTATGCAGAATGAGTAAATATATTCAGATCCATATTCTAAAGGTTTGTCTAAGTTCAAGATTCAGCCAGACAAACTTGGGGTCTTAAATATTACTCTTGCTGACTGGATAAATTTTAACCAAGGAATTCATTACCTAGCTAAAACTTACTGGTTAAAAAAGAGACATTCTGGGGACAGATTTAAACTTAGCTGGACAGTGTCGATATTCATTGCTACCCAGGTAAGTCTTCTCATGATCCAGAGAAGGTTTAAAGTTGCCTGGATAACTTTAGACCTTACTGAAGAAATTCAAATATAGGGGGTCATTTTTCAAAATACAATAAGGCGTTTTCGCATGTGTTAAGGGCTTATCGCATGCGAAAAGCCCTGTTAACGCAAATTCAGAAAATAGGAGGAGTGTGGGCTGGGTTAGCCTGTCTGTGAAGAGCTATTGCACAGCCATAATGCTGATTTTAACTACACCTCTTTCAAATGCATTAGGCTGTGTGTTTCATTGCCATGTCTCCCGAGAGAGAGAGAGAGAGAGAGAGAGAGAGAGAGAGAGAGAGAGAGAGAGAGAGAGAGAGAGAGAGAGAGAGAGAGAGAGAGAGAGAGAGACTGGCCATAATATCATTGCCCATAGGCAGGTATTTGTATCCCTATGGTAGGCCCACCTAGTAACTCGAGGTGGGGATTAGATAAGAGTGTAGGGGGTTAGGGGCCACTTTGACATTCTACGTGACACCTACAGACAGAACAGTGGTCTCTTGTGAAGATTTGCTGGCCTTCGGAATGAGGAAACTCACTCCAAGATGAGATTTGGGCAAGGTTCTCTCAACCTAGCTTGATGTTACCCAGGTAGAGAGTCCATCAAGCTAGGTTGAGAGAACCTTGCCCAAATCTCATCTTGGAGTGAGTTTCCTCACTCTGAAGCCCAGCAAATCTTCACAAGAGACCACTGTTCTGTTCGTAGGTGTCACTTAGAATGTCAAAATGGCCCCTAACCCCCTGCCTATGGGCCATGATATTATAGTCTCTCTCTCTCTCTCTCTCTCTCATCCCCCAGTGGTTGAATGCAGGAAATACAACAGGTCTGGCACTTATTGCAGAATCTGAAATGGCATTGCAATTTGCACTAACTTAGCTCTTCACACAGGTAATTGCAATAAAACATGCCCCTTTTGCTATCACATGCAGTACTTACCACATTTTGATAAATCCACCCCATAGTTAGTTAAATCACAAAATAATTCACAAAAATATCAGCATCCAGTACTCAACCACCCCAACTCCCAAAATAACACCAATTTCACTACCATAGCGGCCTAAAGCCCTTCCTGCTAGATAAGAAAATTAATGTAATCAGCTTCAACTCCTCCTGATTGAGCTAGAAACCCCAAATCATAAACACCCAAGGCTTAGATGGGAAGTGATAAAATCTTGCCACTCTCAGTCACATCCAGCATTGCTCTGACAACAATCCTGGTAGCATCCATTTCGGAAGGAGCCTTGCTTTAACAATTTCTAAAAACTTTTGAAAACATTTCAAGGGATAGGAGGCGATGTCCCATTGTGATTACAAACTGTTTAAAAGACAGGAAACAGAGTAGGATTAAATGGTCTGTTTTCACAGTGGAAAAAGGTAAACAGTGGGGTGCCTCAGGGATCTGTACTTGGACCAGTGTTTTTCAAAATACTTATTAATGATCTGGAGAGGGGTACAACAAGTGAGGTGATCAAATTTGTGGATGACACAAAATTATGCAGAGTAGTTAAATCTCAAGTAGATTGTGATAAACTGCAAGAGGACCTTGTGAGATTGGAAGACTGGGCATCCAAATGGCAGAAGAAATTTAATGTGGACAAGTGCATAGTGATGCATATAGGGAAAAATAATTCTTGCTGCAGTTACACAATGTTAGGTTCTATCTTAGGAGTTACCACCCAAGACAGAGATGTAGGCATCATGGTAGATAATACATTGAAATCATAAATCAGTATGCTGTAGTGGTCAAAAAAGCAAACAGAATATTAGGAATTATTAGGGAGGGAATGGTGAATAAAATGATGGATGTCATAATGCCTCTCTCTCACTGCATGGTGAGACAGCACCTTGTAGGGGTGTGCATTCGGATTGACCGCATTAGTAAAACGCAACTCATATTTTTTTTTTACTTAAAAAATTGATTCGACATAAACGATCGGATTTCCCACATATCGAACATAGATATGTTCGATATGTGGGAAATCGCGATTGTTGAGCCAAAATAAAAATATAAACCCCCTCACCCTCCTTAATCCCCCCCCGACTTACCACAAACTCCCTGGTGATGGAGCGAGGAGTGAGGACGCCATTTCTGCAATCCTTGGCGAGAAGCATGTGACGTCGGCGGCACGTCGAGTGACGCCGGCGTCACGTGATTCCCGGCTCGTTCGCGCCGGACGGCTCGTTCGGCCCAAAAAGAACTTTTGGCCAGCTTGGGGGGGTCAGGAGGCCCCCCCAAGCTGGCCAAAAGTTCTTTTTGGGCCGAACGAGCCGGGAATCACGTGACGCCGACGTCACGTGATTCCCGGCAAGTTCGCGCCGGACGGCTCGTTCGGCCCAAAAAGAACTTTTGGCCAGCTTGGGGGGGCCTCCTGACCCCCTCAAGCTGGCCAAAAGTTCTTTTTGGGCCGAACGAGCCGTCCGGCGCGAACTTGCCGGGAATCACGTGACGTCGCGTCTGAGTGACGCGGCGCCACGTGATTCCCGGCGAGTTCGCGCCGGACGGCTCGTTCGGCCCAAAAAGAACTTTTGGCCAGCTTGGGGGGGTCAGGAGGCCCCCCCAAGCTGGCCAAAAGTTCTTTTTGGGCCGAACGAGCCGTCCGGCGCGAACGAGCCGTCCGGCGCGAACGAGCCGGGAATCACGTGACGCCGCGTCACTCGACGTGCCACCGACGTCACATGCTTCTCGCCAAGGATTGCAGAAATGACGTCCTCACTCCTCGCTCGATCACCAGGGAGTTGTGGTAAGTCTGGGGGGGGGATTAAGGAGGGTGAGGGGTTTTTAAATTTTTTTTTTGCACATATGTACATATACCCAACTCATTGGATTTTTTTTATGTCCATATTGGCCGCAAGTGGGACCCCCTTTCGGACATAAAAAATATGAACATAAAATTTTGCTCTGCACATCCCTAGCACCTTGAATACTGTGTGCAGTTCTGGTCGCTGTACCTCCAAAAGGATATAGTTGCACTGGAGAAAGTACAAAGAAGGGTGACCAAAATGATAAAGGGGATGGAATGGCTCCCCTGTGAGGAAAAGCTAAAAAGGTTAGGGCTGGTCAGCTTGGAGATGAGATGGCTGAGGGGGGGGATATGATAGAGGTCTACAAAATCATGAAAGGACTTGAACAGGTAAATGTAAATCGGTTATTTACTCTCTCAGACAATAAAAGGACTAGGAGGCACTCCATGAAGTTAAAATTTTCTCCAATTTCTTTGAAATTAGCTACTGGCTTTTTCACTCAATGTATAATTAAGCTCTGGAATTCCTTGCCAGAGGATGTGGTTATAGTAGTTAGTGTAACTGGGTTTAAAAAAGGTTTAGATAAGTTCCTAGAGGAGAAGTCAATAAACTATTAATGAATAAGGAATAGTAGTCTGGGTTCCTGAACATACCCAGATCAGTCCAGACCCATGGGGTTTGCATCCCTACCAGCAGATGGCGGCAGAGAACAAAACTTTGAGGCTGTGCCCTATAAACGAGAGTGCCACCTGCAGCCCTTCAATATTTCTCTGCCGCCAGCAGATGATAGCAGTGCAAACCTGCAGTCCTGACTGATTTGGTGTTCAGAGGTTGACTTCTGCTCCTCAAGGTTGCTAGATCTTGATTTCTCAGACCAACTCTTGGGTTGAGCCAGGTGAATGGGGGGGGGGGGGGGGGGTTTGGATACGCTGGCAGTGCTAGCCCGCTGCTTCTTGGGCCATTGAAAGCCAGGGGACTGGCTCCCTCTGTGGCCTCAAGGTCCCCTTCTTGCAACAGCTGACAGCTCAGGGAAGTATCCCTTTAATGTTTTTTTTTTTTAATTTGTTTTTAATTTGTTTTTCTAGTTTTTAATTTAAGTTAAAAAAAAATACTTCCTGGCTAATTTTCCTTTGAGAATTTGCTATAAATACATAGCTACCCTCAGTACCCAAGAACTTTGCCTCTATATAGTTTTGTGAAAATTGCCCTCTAACTCTGTATGGCTGTTGGTGATTGGCTTAAGCCAGTGTAGAGCTCCCCCCCCCCCAAAAAAAAAAAAAAAGAAGCAATACTGAACAAGACATGCTTGGCACCAAGGAAGCAAATGATTTACATGTTCATTTCAATCTCATTAATTTCTTCTACTGAAATAAAGAAGGAAATGTTTCCCTTGTCAAAATATTTTTGCCCAGTGGAGTTCCGGTAATAAAGTGTAAAAATGCACAAGATAATTGTTAGCAGTTTGCAGAAATGCCCCTTTAGCGCGTGCAGTTGAACTCATCTGCTTTTGGCCTGAGGGTTTGGGGGAAACGGGAGTGGATGTTCTTTGCTGCATTATTCATTTCACAAAGAAAGCGAACTACACAATTCAGCTGCAAAGATTCTATCTGTGTATGAAGCCAAAGAACAATTACTGTACAGTCCCTTCAGAATGGCAAACATTAGATAGGGCATATCATGCTGTTTCTTGGTTTCTCTTACCCCTGACATAAAACCAACTGGTGGAGTGTTTTTTTTAATTTTTATTTTTTATTGCTGTTCTGGTCACCGCAAAAAGAAAAAAATATTTAAAATTTGTATTTTTACTGCCAACTGTAGGGAAGACAATTGGCGTTATCTTTAATATATTGCAATCCAGATGTCCTCTAGATTCAGAACTGTGAACAGATATATAGTTAGTTTTCTTCTGAAGCATGCAGGCCACCAAATCAGTTATGTAAAATCTCCAGTGCGTCTCAGGCTAAACAATAATTGATCCCACACCTTATGAAATGTCTTGCATTTTATTATTGCCTAATACATTTCATTTTTGATGACTGCTCTGTGGGAAGTTGTTTAAAATAATTCAGGTGGCTTGATTCGGAATAATTTGGGATTATGCGGCCTAAAAGGTGTTTTAAAGTAAATAAGTAAATTATTTTGAAACCAGGCAAAATGAGGTATTAAAATTTGTTCAATGGAGGCAAATTTTTTGAAAGTTTCCATGTTTTGTGAAAGCAGTATGACAGGAGAGTGCAGAAATGAGATTTGAGGGGAAAAAGAGAGAATGATTTTTGGAGGCAATTTTCAAAATTTCCACATTGGGACAGTGTTTGTGGATGCTTTTCACCAGTAGATTGTGCACTCATTTTCAAAGCGAACATATGCACACACTTTCACTCAGAAATTTGCCAGGAGTATCTAGTACCTGCAGGCATTTGTATCTGCTTTGTTTGTGCAGGTACTGTTTTTATGACAAATAATGTACATAGATTGGAAAATCAAACAGTAAACTTCTTCCCCAACTGAAACATGTTCCTAGGAATGTTCTTCTCAACGGGAGTAACCTGCACAGAGCTGTAGTTACTACCCGTAACAGATGAGGGGGAATATGATAGGTCTATAAAATCATGAGAAAACTAAAATGGCTAAATGTGAATTGGTTATTTATTTACTCTTTCAGATAATAGAGGGACTAGGAGGCACTCCATGAAGTTAGCAAGTAGCACATTTAAAACAAATTGAAGAAAATTATTTTTCATTCAATGCAAAATTAAGCTTGAATTCATTGCTGGAGGATGTGGTTAGGGAAGTTAGTGAGATGGGTAAAAAGGGTTTGGATAAGTTCCTGGAAGAGAAGTCTATAACTGCTATTAATCAAGTTGATTTAGGGAATAGCCACTGCTATTTCTAGTATAAGTTGCATGGGATCTGTTTAATGTTTGGGTACTTGCCAGGTACTTGTAACCTGGATTGGTCACTGTTGGAAATGGATGCTGGACTTGATGGACATTGATGACTCAATATGGCAACTTGTTATGTTCTTATAGCAGTCAGAATAAAATCTCCAACCATACTTGTTTGTGGAATATAGGGAGTACATCTATTCGTCTTTCAGTTTTTAAAATCTCAACACATTAGGCCGAATTTTAAATTGGCCACTGTTGCGTCCGTCGGTTGCAGACAGCTGCGACCGCTCTGCCTTACCTCTTTTCTACCCTTTTCCTCCTCTGTGGGCAAGATGGCTGCCTCTGGTGCCGAGTGCCGAAACCCTCGGCATCTCCAATGCGGCATGGGCATTCCAGTCTGCCATGCTCCTTCCTGTGGTCTCCTAGGGCGTGCGGGCGCACGTTGCCTACGCCTAAATACACGTCATTGCGGGAACCTCGGGGATGTCCCCACCACATGATGCCAATATCTCCGGGTATTTAAGCCTCCACTACGCTACCTACGTTGAGTTAGCAAGGACTTCGGTTTAGCTACTCTGGCTGCTCTAAGCTGCCCGCTTAGACACCTCTCTACCCTACGGGGAATCTCGCTCTGATGAAGCTCTAGGCACCCGCCCCTCGGGGGCCTCTCGCTTCCTACAACCCCTCAGGGTCTCTACTAACTAGACAACTGCTCCTTGGGAGTCTTTTCTCTATTTCATTTCAGGATCTTCTGCACTATTTTGGTACTCGCTCCTCGAGGGCCTATCAGTCCAGTTTATCCTGCACCACGGACCTTCGATCCCACCATCTCCTTTGCCAGGAAGACGTCCACACTACCCTCCTGTGAGTACCTCTGCAATCCAGTTCTCCAACTCCACCCACCAGGCTGGCTATTCCCGCTCTGCGGGCCCCTACCTACCTTGAACATCTGGGTGAGACTTCTACATCTGAGACTGTCTGAGCGTATTGGCACTTTGCTGGATTTCAGTGCCTTTCCTTCCTGCCTCATACCAACTATCCACAGCAGTACAATAAAGCTTTCCACCTACAAGTGTCTGCCCTCTGAGTTTAGCCTATCGCTGTTGTTCCCCACGGGGCCCCTCCACTGCGACTAAGGATCCAGAAGATGCCCCAAGCACAACAGCCACGCGCGTAAAAAAAATCGCCACTTAAGTGCGTGGCTGGGCCCTGTGCAAGCTGCAAGCATTTTCAAAAGGGCTCGGCTACGAGTGTAAGTGGTGATACACGCACATGTGCCAGGCCTGGAGAAAGGGGCAGGCTGGGAGATGTGTTCTGGGTGGGGAGGGATGGGACAGAGACCTGCCAGGACAGTGACCATTAGCCTTTGTCCCAGGGAAGCGCGTGCCGACAGCTGGCCAGTGCACATAAATTAATTCTGCTCCCAAGGAGCAGTAAGTAATAAAATAGAAAAATTGAGGCAAGGTAGGTTAGGTTTAGGGGGTGGGGAGGAGAGGGGAAAGGGAAGGGGAAGGAACATTGGGCAGAGGGTTAGGGAAGTTCCTTCCCCAGTTCCCACCTTAATTCCAGCGAACTGGGAGGGAACTGGAGAAGGCCTGATTGCTGTGCGGACTTTGCAAAAATTCACCCCCCCTTGTGCACGCCGCCTGCACATGCGCGTGTGGATTATAAAATCAGGCGCACATGTGCGTGCAGCCACCTGATTTTCTAACATGCGCGCGCTACGCACATATCTATTAAAATCCGGCATACTTTTGTTTGCGCCGGTCGTGCGAACAAAAGTACGCGCGGGCGTACTTTTTAAAAATCTGCGCCATAGGATTGCACATTACTCCCAGATTTCTCATCCTTTTAAACGTCAACTTAAGTGTAGGACTATAGGGTTACATCCCCTTCATATCCCATACTGTTATTCATGTCTTCTCAGACCTCTCGAACTTCCCATTGGTCCTCCCCTCTCCATGCTTCCAGCAGCATGCAGTGCCACCCAGTCACCTCCACTTTCTGGAACTCACTGCGGCATTCCTCATTTTGGATCATTCCTTCTCCTTCTCAAATAGATGTTTCTATCACATGGAGGAAACTTTTCAATTCCTTGTCGCATTTTTCTCAGGAGGAGGAAATGCTTCCTTTACACTAATGCCTTGGGCCTTTTCTCTTGAGGAGAAAAATCTCTGCAGGGCCCCATTCCAAACTGGTTTGATCCCTAGGCCCACCAGCCCCTGGGCTGGCTACTCTAGGTTAACAATATCCTGAAGGTCTCTCTCTGCCAGCTCCATTGCAGAAATGGCAAACTCCCATCAAATACTCCAGAAATTAATCCTCCCGGGGCAAATCTTCCATCAGTCACCTAAACCCATACTGTTAAGGGGGATGAACACACCACCCTGTATTCACAACATTAAGACATATAGATCTCCCCCCTCCACACACACACACACAAGAAAGGCTATCCTGTGGTCATTCATTGGTACTACATAAATTATAACCGATGAGATTCCTGGGGTCTCCCACACTCAAAATATCTTTTATAACTAGAATGGAAAAGGAGCACAAATTTCTGAGTCTCCCCACATAAGTGACTTAAACATTTTTACTTATTGAGTACAAGAGTGGCTATGCTTACAAGTGAAAAAGTGTGACTGTGAGACAGAGACAGTCAAGTAGAAGAGTTTTAACAAGCCTTTGGTTGCAGGGAAATATATAGGAGGCTTTGGAAGAGGTGAAGACCTGGCAACCTGAGGGGAGTGGAAAACAAAGAAAGCTGTGAAAATAACAATTTTTCTTTAAATCTGTCACTAAGAGGCAGATGCACTATCCTCTGGGGTTTCCAGTGGCCTAGCAGACTCGTTAGTTGGCAAGTTGTCTACCCATGTAAATGAGCTGGGAAAGAAAGGGACTATAAAGCTGAGCAGGAGATGTGGATGGGCTGCATGGGCTTTATCTGCCACGATGTGCTGTGTTTCTGTGAACATGAATTCCTGGGATGGCCAAAAAAAGCTTATGTAAATGTATCTTAATTTTTCATATTTGTATGTTTTTGATGTTGGTTTGTATGTATGTTTTTCAGGCTATAAGCCACACATATCAACAGCATTTGGATGAAGCAGATTATAAATGTAATAAATAAGTAAATAGCTCACGAAGACTCTTTTTTGTATGCCAGTTAACAGTGAATTCTGAGTTAATGCACTGCTTTTGCATCGTATTGCATCACAGCAGCTCTTTTACTCAGAATTGTACAAAATGTTCATGTCTAGCAGAATATACATGAAAGTTTACTTCTTGCGAAGGGTCAATTTTGTGAATTTTTTCTGCAAAGGGCAGTGTTAAAAATGAGCAAAAGCCTGAAGTGCCAGGATTTTTGCATGTTTCCTGCTGTTTTGTGTGTTTTTCTGCACATTGCCCATTTTGTGAAAAAATTTCACATTTTAGTAAATTGGCCTTCAAGGGATCTGTATCTAGGTGACTTGGTGCTACTCATAGGATCTCCAAAGTCTGAATCATTGAGGTTAGCTTTAGAGGGTGGGGAGTAGAGGGGAAGGCTATAAAATATATAGTAATCACTTTACTTAGATATTTAGAAATGCAATTTGGTTGCTTTTGTGTATGCTCAGAAAATAAGACTTTCAGGTACAAGATTGTATATGCAAAATGAGAAAGAGTGAAATCAACATACACACATATATACATGCAGATAAAAATAAACATTAAGAGCCGAATTTTAAAAGCCCTATGCGCGCCGGGCCTATTTTAAAAAGGCCTGGCGACACGTGTAAAGCCCGGGACTTTAAAAAAGGGGCGGGGTGGGGGTGGGGCAGAGGGGTTAGAATAGGGCTGGGGGGTGGGAAGGATAGAGTAGGGGGGAAGGGAACTTTCGAAGCGGTCTGGGAGCAACAGGGCAATTGTCTCCCCCTTGCTCGTGCCAACCCCTGATTTTATAACATGCACGCTCCTGCGCACACATGTTATAAAATCGGGTGTCCATGTGTGCGTGCTGGATAGCGCGCTCACATGTATACCCGCGTTCTTCTTTGAAAATGTACTCCATAAGGTTTACATTTATTTTTTATGCTATAAATATATGTGCCTATAGATAGTCTGCATTTACCTAAATTTTATGCAACTGTAAAGGCACAAAATGTACCCTTGAAGAACAAGAAACATATTAGAATAGTATAAAATGTCCTTTGCTTATCATGTTATTGAAACTTTCTCCTCCAATGTATGATGTTTACTTAAAAAAAAATATAGTGAACCTAGCAGAACAAATTCAATCTGCAAAGGAAATCAGCAGTACTTAAAATAGCGGGCTTTCTCCTCAATTGATCCCAATGCATCTATTTCATGATCAAAGCTATTTTTTGTTAGTATCTGATAAGGTTGTGTTAAAAATGTTTTTTTGAATTCTTGTTATCAATAAAATACTTGTACCTTGGATTGTCCATTGCTTGGCTAAAGATTTGTACAGCCAACTTATTTTCAGATTAATTTATATTAAAAATAATCTAGTGCCACTTAATTTAGATAATAGATATTTTCTATATTTTTACTGACATATTGGCTGGCAAAATATTGAAATCAAATGGGCTCTGGACTGATTTTTTTTTTTAGGTCAGTTTGCTTATCTTTTATCTCCTCAAGATGTGATTATGCATCCAAGACCTTTCAGGTTTACAGACTAGACAAAGGTTACTGGTGAAATGAGATGAATATTCTCAACTCACCCCTCTGCAGAAATGTACACAACAGTATACTTTCTCTTCTCATTCATCATTCTGAGCTTTGAGAGGTGGCAGGGGGTTCATGGACTAGAAGTGGATTGATGAAACCCTAGAGGTATGCTATCCCCGGGTGGAAATCAAAAGCTACCAAAGGAGCAGTTAGATTAAGTCTTCTGTTGTCCCAGGCCTAGTTCTAGTTCATATGTGATGTGCAGTACTTTGTGAGCATTGAGTCCTTTTCTTTATTTGGTCTCTGGTTTTGATCTTGTCCAAAGAGTATGATGTGCTGTCAAGTATTAAATCATATTATATTAGTCTCCTCTTACTTTTTCCTTATATATTTAACCAAGGACCTTGCCCAGAGACATAGAATGGGAGAAATGTTGCAATGTATCAGGCCCTTAGCGGCTTTGAAAGTCTTTACGTTTTCATTTTCATATAGTTGTTCATCCTAGTTTGGTTTGCCCTTTTATAAGCCCTTTTGATGACCTTGCTAGGATATCCTCTGGTCTTAAACTTTGCCTTGCCTTGCTCCATTATTTCCAGCTCAGTTTCCCATTGATTTTGTTCCCTTCCAATATACTTTATGATATACGTAGGGCCGGATTTTCAAAGTCCTACGTGCACCGGGCCTAAAGCCCTGGGATGCGTCTAAGGTCTGGGGCTTTACTAAAGGGGCGGTCCTGGGGCGGGGCCCGAGGCCTCCGGCACAGCGGCCATTTGCTGCAGTGTCGGAGGATCGTGTGCCAGCAGGCTGCTGGCGCACGCAACTTGCGCCTGCCTTGAGGCTGGCGCAAAAAGTATAATAAGAATTTGGGGGGGGGGGGTTAGAGTAGGGCTGGGGGAGAAGGTTAGGGGAAGGGGTGGGAAGTTAGTGGGAAGGGAATGGGGGAAGCCCGCGGGCATCGGCACGTGCAAGGTGCACTAGTGTGCACCTCTTGCGCGCGCTGACCCCCGATTTTATAACACGGCGTGCATGTTATAAAATCAGGTATACATGTCCGCGCGCTGAGTAGCACGCGCACATGTACGCCCGCGCATACTTTTGAAAATCTTCCCCTTATAGTTTTATTTATTTATTTATTTGAAATGTTTTCTATACCGTCGTTAAGTTATATACCATCACAACGGTTTACATATAGGCACGTATAGTAATGTTAAAATTGTATAGGGTAATACTTTCTATCAAAGTGCCAGTAAGGTTCCGGTTACAATGTTTCAACAATAAAGAATGTTTGATGAATGTCATAAATCTTGTCCAATTTTACGTGTAGAAGGTTTACATTGCATGTATAATACTTTGTACTGTATTTTTTTTTATCTAAAATTAGCGGTGAGATAATAAAATATCAAAATATGCACATATTTAACTACATGTTCTGCTGCCTGCTTTATTTATTTTCCTGTTCTCCATTCTCTCTGTAAAACGCTTGTTTGAATAGCCAGGTTTTTAAACTTTTTTAAAAAGTTTGAAATGTTTCTGCAATCTGATCTCAAGGTGCATGGTGTTCCATAGTGTCGGTCCTGCTAATGATAGTGCCCGCTCTCTAACTTGGGTCAGTCTTGCTGTCCTAACTGAAGGGATGGTTAGGAGGGCTTTGTTGACCGATCTGAGATTTCTCTGTGGGTCATGCACACGCAGTGCAGTGTTCAGCCACTCAGCTTTCTCGTCATTAATTAATTTGTGTATTGTGCAAAGTGTTTTGTATTGAACTCTTTGAAACATTAACATTAACATATTAAACTATATATATATATATATATATATATATATATATATATATCTCAGAACTGGAACACCTTAGGTATTGGCACAAAAATAACAAAAAATCTATTAATTTTTTACAATTATATAAAATGATACAATATAAAAAAGGATTGGCAAGTAGAGATATGCATCGGGTGCCCGATCGTTTCCGCTTTCGGTTTCGTGTAGCTGCGGGAAAAGTTCGTATTCCCGCAGATTGGCAATTCTTTTTCGTATAGAATCGTTTTTGGTTTAGCACGCACTAACGAGAGTTAGGGCACACTAACTCCTGTTAGTGCATGCAGGCCATCCATTGCTCCTACCATGTGACAGGGGCCAGCCAATGGCACCGATAGCCTCTGTCACATGGTAAGGGCAAAGGGCCATCGGTGCCATTTTGATTTGCGGCAGCCAATGGCCCGAGAGGGGGGAAATTGCTCCTGGGACCCCCGCTGGACCACCAGGGACTTTAGGCAAATTTTTGGGGGGTCGGGAGGGTGGGGGATTGTAAATAATTAGATCTGAAGGGTTGGGGTGGGTTTTGGGGTTTTTTTCTTTGTGCCCTTCCCCCCAAAAAAAATGATAAGAAAACTTCATGACATTTCGTGGGGTTTTCTTATTATTTTCGGGGACCCCCAATACATGACGAATTATGAAATATCATATAATATTTTAATTCGTCATAAAAACGATGCACATCCCTATTAGCAAGCACCAGATGTTGAAAAGGGTAAAAGTCAAAAAAATGCCTTTATGCAGAGATGTTGGTGATACAAAGTCTTTATAAATCCTGTGGGGGCAGGGATCTGCTCCAAATTGTAGGAGAAACTAATGTTTGAAAATACATGCAGCACAAATGTTGCTTAAGGAAGCTGTTCAATTATAAACCCATGTGAAATCAACTGTTCACTGCGTAGGTTATCTAATTAAAGAGAGTGCAGAGTATTTACACATGCACTGGAAGTTCACCACTGAACATACCTCGACAAACCAGCATTCAGATGTTTCGCCAATGCTGGCTTCCTCAGGGGGGGAATGCTGTCACATAAACACTGTACCGGCATCCTGTATTGAACAGCCTGAGCGGTGCTAGCTCAGCATCATTCAGTTTATCAAAGGGAAAGTATCGGTAGCGTTTAATCTGCTAATTTATGGTCACGGCATTGAAACCTTCAGCGAGTGTCAAAGAAGGGCTGTCAAAACCGGTTTGTGTGTGAATGCGGTACGTGCTGATGTGTCTAACTCCCCAGTATGAGGTAAAATATGCAATAATCGATTTCTTAAATTTTGACCATAGGTATATGCCGAAATAGGTTCCTGCACCAATTTATCATATCTTGTAAGGATATTCCAGTGATGTTTTATGATTTCTCAGACTGAAGAGATTTGAGACATATATGCAAAGTGCTCACCATCCCATCTAGAGGTGTGCACTCCTGTATAATAAGTAACTGCTCTCTGTTAGCAAACAATGCCCTGTTATAAGCCCTTTTGATGACCTTGCTAGGATATCCTCTGGTCTTAAACTTTTCAGTCATCTATAAATCTGAGCCAACATCTAATAATTGTCCAACTCCCTTCTCTCTCTCTCTCTCTCTCTCTCTCCATCTCTCTCAGTGGCAAAATGAGCAGGTAGGAAAATGCAATTATGTAGGTATTACCACAAAGTATGAAAAGTTAATGCACTTTGCGGTAATACCTATGCAAAGTGCAAAGATAACACACATTGTGATAAATAGGCTATTACCATAAAACATGCCAGGTGTAGATGGGAACAGGTTTCCCATAGATACTTTTATTTATTTATTTATATTTTACCATTTTCAAATATAATACAAACAAAACACTTTGTTGCAGAAATAGAAATATTACAAGTATTACATAATAGGCATTCCAAAATTCCATGAATATCCTTAGTAAATCTCTAACTTTTTTTGCAAGAAATATAGGGGAGGAGTCAACAGAAAAGGAGTTATCATTTTCAAAAGCTTCATCAGTATAAAAAGAAATAGACACTTAGGAGCAGATCACACCCTTAATACTATATAACCCACTTAAAGATGTCCATCTTGGAAAGATCTTTATTGTACAGGTTCAAAGAACACATAATTCTCATTTTGGTATCTTATTGAACATTTACAAGGGTATTTTAGCAAAACTTTTGCACCACAATTTATAGACTTTGTTCTCATTTCCAGGAATTTTTTCCTACATTCTTGAGTTTCTTTAATAATATCTGGAAATACCCAGACTTTATACCCATGAATGTGAATTAACCTGTTCCTGAAAACAAATTTCAAAACTAGATTACGGTATTGTTCAAAAGCGAATGAGACTAACAATATGCCTCTAGCAACTATCTCAGTTTCAAGAGATAATTCCAGAATCTCTGATATATTCAATATATGTTGGTCTTGTAATTCCATTTCACTAGAATTTACTGGCTTCCTCAGCATATAAAAGGCCTTAGTTACCATAGGCATAATTTCTTTAGGAATTTTAAGACAATCTGTTAAATAGGATTTAACAAGATCCAGCACATAAGGTTTGGGTACAGTAGAAAAATGTAACCTTCTCAAGTTCAAGAATCTTAAAGAATTCTCAGTTTTTTCAAACTTCTTCATAGATGTAGCTTCAAATTGAATTAAATTTGAAAATCTGCTGCTATGGAGAA
Source organism: Rhinatrema bivittatum (assembly GCF_901001135.1). Taxonomy (NCBI): domain Eukaryota; kingdom Metazoa; phylum Chordata; class Amphibia; order Gymnophiona; family Rhinatrematidae; genus Rhinatrema; species Rhinatrema bivittatum. The sequence continues at coordinate 246,801,835 of NC_042621.1, read as the reverse complement.
GATTGATTCTCAATAAGATCCATTCTTTCTTGTTGCAATTTCACCCTTTTTTCAATGTCCAAACTCAGTTTATTAGAATCCACAACCACTTGAGTAAGTGCATTTATTGCTGATTCTATAGAAGCTAGAGCTCCCCACACAGCATCCAAAGTAACAATAGCAGGTTTCTTCAAAGAAAAAACTTTTACTGGACTCAATGTGATGGCATCTTCTAGGTTTATACCATTGATGTTATCTCCTACTGGTACCATAAATTTCAGGATCACTGACTTCGATGTTCCGGGCCCTTTCAGGGCCTCCGTAGACAATTCCACAGCCAACCCTGGTCCCCTTTCCACTCCTACGCATAGTGAAACCAGCTTTTCCACCTCTAAATCTGATGGTTTAGGGCTAGCACTGGATACCTCCAGGTTAATCGGCAATTCAGCTACACCTTCGGCCCACAGGCCTCGCAGGAGGGAGGGCATCTCCAGCACTCCAGGACTAAGCAAATTCTCCTTGGACAATGAGTGGAATCTTAGCTCCTGATCCCCATTTGCAGCGGCCCTCGCTTCCAATGTCAATGGTGTGGAGACATGAGAACTGTCTATCTTCCATTGAGTCATCTCCATGGAATCCATAGAAAAGGTATTTTCTCTTAATTTTGCCTTTTGTTTCGTGTGGGGCATTTTAAAGCAATTTTACTTAGAAATAATTGTAGACAGGTATTGAGGTCGGCAGAGCAGTTTTTCCTTGCTACCTACACGTTGGCCGTCTTGACTCCCCTCCAGGTTCCCATAGATACTTGAGGGCAGGTTTCCCATAGATACCTGAGGGCAGGTGCCTCAAAGTTCCTCATCCTAACCTCCTCATTTAACCTCAAACCATGCTGTACTGCTTCCATTTATTATTTCCACTGCCTTGACTGTCTTTCTTTCAACTTCACTCAGTCTTTTTTACCTCTGTTCTTCCCCTCTTTCATTATCTGATAATTTTCACACTTAACCATCCTCCCCCACAGTCTTGACCAATGACCACCAACACCTTTAGTATTATTCAGGTGACTGACTCCAGTGTTCTCTCAGGTACTGTCACATCTCTTCTCTCCTCTGCAACCTTGTCCAATTCTGTTGATGAGACAGCTTCGTCATATAACATATACTTTCTTCTATTTAGGACACTTTCTCCATTCCTTATCCAACCTATACGGTGTGCAACTCCCCTACGTTTCTTCTGCATCAGACTTCAATTTCTTCGTTCATTCACATGCTCTACAGAGTGTCTCTGGCTGAAATCCCATTCCCATGCTGATTTCATATATTTCATATTCATTCTTACCTCTTTCTGGTCTTTCCTTGCTATTATGTCCATTTGACAAACACCATTGCCTCCAGCCACTGCATCTTTTTGCCATGAACACTTCCCTGTTCAAACTGCCTCTGCCTCCCATATTTCCTATAGACTCTGCCCACACTATGACTGACTTCTTCCATTAAAAGTTTGACAAGATTAATTGTGAATTTTCCACCAGTCCAATGCTTCTACCCCCACTTCATTCATCTCCTCATCTTTTGCCCCTCTCACAGTTTCTTCCTTTTCTGAAATCACAGAGGAGGAAACCACTTATCTTTTCTCCTACTTCTGTTCTCTTTTCCACGGAGCTTCTCCGTTCTTTTCCATGTAATCATCCCCTTTAATTATCACATTCTCAATTGATCACTTGACAGTATGCTTGTCCTATCTTCCTTCAAACATGCTGTTATCAAACCATTTTTAATAAAAATCTCATTGGACCCTACCTGCCCTGCTATCATACCATCTCCTTCCTCCTCCCTTTTGTATCCTAACTGCCTGAATATGCTGTTCATCTCTGCTATCTTGATTTTCTTTCATCTCAAACCACTCTGGATCTGCTCCAGTGTGTCTTTTTACTTCTACATTCTACTGAAACTGCTCTTGCCAAAGTCTTCGGTGATTTCTTTGTGGTCAAGGCAAAAACCCATTACTCAGTCCTCATCCTTTTCAACTTATCTGCTGCTTTTGACATCTTTGATTACAGTAGACTCCTTGGTACATTGTATGCTGACAATATTCAGTTTTTTCCTAGCAACATTGTCATCCTGGCCTGCAACGCTTGACTTTCTTTCCATCTGTTTAACTGTTATTAAGCACAAGGTGTCATACAACACGTTTTCTCCCAGTGTCAACTGAATTTAGGGACCTCATATTTTAAACATATATAAGTATTGTAATATACAGCATCATAAATTGATAAATTTTCCTGCACCACGTGTTCTAGCTATAGACTTCATTTACCCCAATATTGACTGGGTAAATGTATCATCGGTACATGCTAGAGAGATAAAGTTCCTGGATGGAATAAATTACATTTTTATGGAGCAATTGGTTCAGGAACCAACAAGAGAGGGAGCAATTTTAGATCTAATTCTCAGTGGAGCACAGGATTTGGTGAGAGAGGTAATGGTGGTGGGGCCGCTTGGCAATAGTGATCATAATATGATCAAATTTGAATTAATGACTGGAAGGGGGACAGTAAGCAAATCCAAGGCTTTTGTGCTAAACTTTCAAAAGGGAAATTTTGATAAAATGAGAAAAATTGTTAGAAAAAAACTGAAAGGAGCAGCAACAAAGGTAAAAAGTATGCAAGAGGCATGGTCATTGTTAAAAAAATACCATCCTAGAAGCACAGTCCAGATGTATTCCACACATTAAGAAAGATGGAAAGAAGGCAAAGCGATTACCGGCATGGTTAAAAAGGGAGGTAAAAGAAGCTATTTTATCCAAAAGATCTTCATTCAAAAATTGGAAGAAGGATCCAACAGAAGAAAATAGGATAATGCATAAGCGTTGGCAAGTTAAATGTAAGATATTGATAAGACAGGCTAAGAGAGAATTTGAAAAGAAGTTGGCCGTAGCGGCAAAACTCACAGTAAAAACTTTTTAAAATATATCCGTAGCAGAAAGCCTGTGAGGGAGTCAGTTGGACGATTAGATGATCGAGGGGTTAAAGGGGCACTTAGAGAAGATAAGGCCATTATGGAAAGATTGAATGATTTCTTTGCTTTGGTGTTTACTGAAGAGGATGTTGGGGAGATACCCATACTGGAGAAGGTTTTCATGGGTAATGATTCAGATGGACTGAACCAAATCACGGTGAACCTAGAAGATGTGGTAGACCTGATTGACAAACTGAAGAGTAGTAAATCACCTGGACTGGATGGTATACACCCCAGAGTTCTGAAGGAACTCAAAAGTGAAATTTCAGACCTATTAGTAAAATTTGTAACCTATCATTAAAATCATCCATTGTACCTGAAGGCTGGAGGATAGCTAATGTAACCCAATATTTAAAAAGGGCTCAAGGGGCGATCTGGGAAACTACAGACCAGTTAGCCTGATTTTAGTGCCAGGAAAAATAGTGGAAAGTGTTCTTAACATCAAAAATCACAGAAAATATAGAAAGACATGGTTTAATGGAACAAAGCATGGCTTTACCCAAGGCAAGTCTTGCCTCACAAATCTACTTCACTTTTTTGAAGGAGTAATGAACATGTGGATAAAGGTGAACCGGTAGATGTAGTGTACTTGGATTTTCAGAAGGCGTTTGACAAAGTACCTCATGAGAGGCTTCTAGGAAAAGTAAAAAGTCATGGGATAGGTGATGTCCTTTCGTGGATTACAAGCTGGCTAAAAGACAGGAAACAGAGAGTAGGATTAAATGGACAATTTTTACAGTGGAAAAGGGTAAACAGTGGAGTGCCTCAGGGATCTATACTTGGACCGGTGCTTTTCAATATATATATATATATATATATATATAATCTGGAAAGGAATACAATGAGTGAGGTTATCAAATTTGCGGATGATACAAAATTATTCAGAGTAGTTAAATCACAATCAGATTGTGATAAATTGCAGGAAAACCTTGTAAGACTGGAAAATTGGGCATCAATGTGGCATATGAAATTTAATGTGGATAAGTGCAAGGTGATGCATATAGGGAAAAATAACCCATGCTATAGTTACACAATGTTAGGTTCCATATTAGGTGCTACCACCCAAGAAAGAGATTTAGGCATCATAGTGGATAACACATTGAAATCATCGGTTCAGTGTGCTGCGGCAGTCAAAAAAACAAACAGAATGTTGGAAATTATTAGAAAGGGAATGATGAATAAAACGGAAAATGACATAATGCCTCTGTATCGCTCCAGGATGAGACCGCACCTTGAATACTGTATACAATTCTAGGTGCCGCATCTCAAAAAAGATATAATTGCGATGGAGAAGGTACAGAGAAGGGTAACCAAAATGATAAGGGGAAAGGAAAGCTCCCCTATAAGGAAAGACTAAAGAGATTAGTAGAGGTGTGCATCCGTTTTCCACGTATTTGTAATCTGCAACTTATTTTGTCCTATCTGTTAAATACGTGGGGAGGCGAAACGCATCGCGACTCCCCACGATTTTAACAGATTTCTGTTTTATTCGGCCTCCTAAATAAAAATTTAAACCCCCCACCCTCCTGACCCCCCCAAGACTTACCAAAACTCCCTGGTGGTCCAGCGGGGAATCCAGAAGCCATCCCTGCATTCTCACACCCTCGTTTGCCGGTTTCATCACGGCGCCGAAAGCCTGTGTCACAGGGGCTACCGGTGCCATTGGTCAGCCCCTGTCACATGGTCACCGGCGCCATCTTGTGCTCCTACCATGTGACTGGGGCTGACCAATGGCACCGGTAGCCCCTGTGACATAGTATGGGCAAAGGCTATCGGCGCCATTTTGAGTCCTGGCATCAGACGGCCGGCGTGAAGGAGGTCACAAAGTGATCGCATCTCAAAATGGCGCCGATCGCCTTTGCCCTCACTATGTGTGACATAGTGAGGGCAAAGGCGATCGGCGCCATTTTGAGTACTGGCATCGGACGGCCGGCGTGCAGGAGGTTGCTCCCGGACCCCTGCTGGACTTTTGGAAAGTCTTGTGGGGGTCAGGAGGCCCCCCCCCAAGCTGGCCAAAAGTCCCTGTGTGTCCAACGGGGGTCCCAGAGTGACCTCCTGCACACCGGCCGTCCGATGCCAGGACTCAAAATGGCGCTGATAGCCTTTGCCCATACTATGTCAGAGGGGCTACCGGTGCCATTGGTCAGCCCCTGTCACATGGTAGGAGCACAAGATGGCGCCGGTGACCATGTGACAGGGGCTGACCAATGGCACCAGTAGCGCATGTGACACAGGCTATCAGCGCCGTTATGAAACCGGCAAATGACGGCGTGAGAATGCAAGGATGGCTTCTGGATTCCCCGCTGGACCCCCAGGGAGTTTTGGTTAGGGATGTGAATCATTTTTTGACGATTTAAAATATCGTCCGATATATTTTAAATCGTCAAAAATCGTTAGGGCCACGATACAATACCAATTCCCCCGATTTATCGTCAAAAAATCGTAAATCGGGGGAAGGGGGAAGGGGGAGGGCAGGAAAACCGGCACACTAAAACCCCCTAAAACCCACCCCCGAACCCTCACTGAACGACCTCCTGCAGTCGATCTCCTGCCGGCTCCATTTTCCGTACGGAAAACGATTTGCGGCAGGAAATCGCTCCTTGACCCCCGCTGGACCCCCAGGAACTTTTGGCCAGCTTGGGGGGGGGGCCTCCTGACCCCCACAAGACTTGCCAAAAGTCCAGCGGGGGTCCAGAACGACCTCCTGCGTCGAATCGTTTTGGTCTATGGCCGCCGCCATTTTGCAAAATGGCACCGGCTGAAGACTACACAATTTAGTGTGCCGGTTTTCCTACTCTCCCCCTTCCCCCGATTTAGCTACGGACCGCTGCTACGGAGGTAATTTAAGCTATGGACCACCGCTACGGACCCCCAGGTAATTTAAGGCATTTGGGGGGGGGGTTCGGGAGGGGGGGATTTAATTTAAAGGGTCGGGGTGGGTTTTAGGGGGTTTTAGTGTGCCGTGTTTTAGTGTGCCGCTGGACCCCCAGGTAAGTTAAGGCATTTGGGGGGGGGGGGGGTTCGGGAGGGTGGGGGGATTTAATTTAAACTGTCGGGGTGGGTTTTAGGGTGTTTTAGTGTGCCGGCTCATGATTTTAATGATTTTCACGATACTTTACACACCCAAACGGCAACAATACGATTTCCTCCCCCTCCCAGCCGAAATCGATCGTTAAGACGATCGAGGACACGATTCACATTTCTAGTTTTGGTAAGTCTTGGGGGGGTCAGGAGGGTGGGGGGTTGTTGTTAATTTTAATTTTAGCTGGGACACGTATGGCGCCCCGTATTAACTCATCGGGGCGCCATACGGCCGAATGTAACGCATTTGCACCCCGACAAATCCGAATCACGAATGCAACGAAAACGTTTTGGCTGCACATCCCTAGAGGTTAGGACTTTTCAGCTTGGGGAAGAGATGGCTGAGGGAGGATATGATAGAGGTGTTTAAAATCATGAGAGGTCTAGAATGGGTAGATGTGAATCGGTTATTTACGCTTTCGGATAATAGAAAGACTAGGGTGCACTCCATGAAGTTAGCATGTGGCACATTTAAAACTAATCGGAGAAAGTTCTTTTTCACTCAACGCACAATTAAACTCTGGAATTTGTTGCCATAGGATGTGGTTAGTGCAGTTAGTATAGCTGTGTTTAAAAAAGGATTGGATAAGTTCTTGGAGGAGAAGTCCATTAACTGCTATTAAGTAAGTTGACTTAGAAAATAGCCACTGCTATTACTTGCAACAGTAACATGGAATAGACTTAGTTTTTGGGTACTTGCCAGGTTCTTATGGACTGGATTGGCCACTGTTGGAAACAGGATGCTGGGCTTGATGGACCCTTGGTCTGACCCAGCATGGCATGTTCTTATGTTTCAAAAAAGTACTAAAAATATTTTGATTTAAGCAAGTTTTTGAACTTGCTCCTTAAGATACCTCAAACTGTGTTTATTATCATTTTCCAGCTGGTTGGTAGTTTATCATCTGCAGAATATTTGAGCTATCATTCCCCAGACTGTGTGGCTATCCTAGAGCAATATGTATTTTACAGATACAGTTTGAAATATTCATAGGTTATTTTGTTTTCAATTTTTATTTGTAATTATGTTTGTTTACTGTTTTTTCTAATACTGTGTATGTTATATTGTACCCCCACTGCAAACAGTTCCTGAATGTGTGTGGGCTTCAAATATTTAAAATAATAAACTACTTGATTGGATTTCAGGGCTGTACTCTATCCTGGTATTCTTCTGACCCCTCTCATTGTACTTTTACTGAATTCTCTGGTAGTTCTTCCTCCAACTCTATTCAACTATCGTCAATGTACCTCAAGGCTCTGTCCTAGACTCTCATCTCTTTTCTCTCTACACTTCTTTCCTTTGTGCTCTGATCTCCTCCCATGACTTTCAGTGCCACTTTTATACTAATGACTCCCAGGTTTACCTCTCTACACCAGAAATTTCAGCAAGAAGCCAGTCCCAAATCTCAGCTGCTTATCTGATATTGCTTCTTGGATATCCTGTAACCACCTTAATCTTAACATGGTTAAGCTAGAGCTTCTTGTCTTAACCCCCTCCCCACCCCGAACCCACTTCTTCTCTTCCCTCTTTTTCGGTCTCTGTGAATGGTACTCTTATCTTCCTGGTTTCCTCAGCTCGTGAAATTTGCATCATCTTTGATGCCTTTTTTCTTTCTCTATGCACATCCAAAACACTGTTAAAGTGTGTCATTTCTTCTTCTCTAACATTGCTAAAATCCTTTCCTTTCAGAAAGTGCTACCAAAACATTCACCATTCTCTTATCACTTGATCTTTACCATCCTCTCATTGAATCATCCTTCTCCACTGCTATCTAGTCAAAATTCTGCTCCATAATTTATTTCTTTGCAACATCACAATAACCATATAATCCCTCTTCTCAAATTACTATGGCCTGGATTTATCAAAATGCGGTAAGTACCGCATGCGATAGCAAAAGGGGCGTGGTTTATGCTAATGTAGTAGTTGCTGTGAGGAACACATCGCAAATGGAGATAAACCCTTTCCGCAGGGTCCCGGCCGCTATCGCACCGCCTAACGCATTTGAAAAAGGTGTAGCTAAATATCTGCGTTATGGCTGTGCGATACTCTTCGCAGGGAGCCTAACCCAGCCCACTCTCCACCCCTACTCCTCCCATTTTTGGAATTTGCATCGCACCATACGATATGGTGCGATTGCATGCGGTAAACACGTTTTCGCATGCGTTAAAGGCCTATCGCATGCGAAAATGGGGCTTTATGCATGCGATAAGCCCTTAACGCATGCGAAAACGCCTTACCGCATTTTGAAAAATGACCCCCTCTATTGGCTTCCTGTCCATTTCCACTTACAGTTCAAGCTTTTCTTATTCGCCTACAAAAATATTCACTCTGCAGCTCTTTATTACCTATCTTGTCTCTCCTTATACCCTTCCTCATGAACTCTGGTCAGTGGGTAAGTTGCTTTTGCCTGTGTCCTTCTCCTCCACTGCCAACCCAAAACTCCACGAATCCTACCTTGCTGCACCATATGCATGGAATAGACTTCTTGATATTAATGTGTCATGCTCCTTTTCTGGCCATATTCAAGTCCAGTGTAAACACTTACTTTGCTGCTTTTAAATCCTAAATACTTCTCTTCAATAAATACACTTCCCATAGACTCTTATTTGACATGTTTGTTTGTCTTGACTACATTTAAGCTGCATGGAGAAGAGAATGTATTTTATATTGTGTTTGTATACCTCTGCATATGTCTAGGAGTTCCTTAAAAATTATTAACATTATTATTATTTGTGGTACTTCTATTACTAAACATTCCTACAGCACTGCACAACATACACAGTGCTGTACAAACATACAAAAAGACACTCCCTTCTCAATAGAGCTTACAAGCTAATAAGACAAACATACAGGAGAAGAGGCTTGGGGTAATTCATAAAGCAAGATAATGGTTAAAAAGAAAAGAAAGTTAGTTAACAAGAGTAAAAGCAGGCAATCAGGCATAAGATTTAAAAGTGGTTTCAAAAAAATGTATCTTTAGATGGGATTTAAACATGACAAGAGAGGGAGCATGACACATCAGTTCAGGAAGACTATTCCAAGCACATAGCACAGTCAGATGGAAAGCATGGAGTCTAGAATTGGCAGTAGAGGAGAAGGGTACAGATAGGAATGACTTACCTGGCGAGCAGAGTGCACAAGGAAAGGTGTAGAGAGATAAGAAAGGAGATGTAGTGAGGTGCTGCAGAGTGAAGGCATTTGTAGGTGATAAAGAGGAGCCTGAACTGTATGTGGGAGCGAATAGGGAGCTAATGCAGTCACTTCAGAAGAGGGGTTATGTGATCATAGCGACTTTGATGAAAGATAAGTCGTGCAGCTGAATTTAGGACATACTACATTGCAAAGAGATGGGTTGGTGGGAGACCTCTGAGGAGCAGGTTGCAATAGTCTAAGCGGGAGGAGATGAGAGAGTGGATAAAGGTTCTGGTACTGTGTTCAGAAAGGACAGCTCATATTTTGGCAATGTTATAAACAAAGCAATGACACATTTTAGCAGTGTTTTGGATATGCGATGAGAAGGAGAGAGCAACCTTAACTTAACTAGGAACTCAACAAAATTAAGATGAAGGCTACATTCCAGCAGCAAGAAGGGGGCTTTCCAGTCTTTTGCATTGAGTGTCACATGTATGATTTTTTACCTGCTAGTGAGAGATTGTATGTGTGCACCCGGTGCAAAGAGTTCTTGGCTCTTAGAGAACGAGTCCAATCTCTGGAGGCTAGAGTGGCAGACCTGGAGGAGATGAGGCAGACAGAGAAGTACATTGATGAGACCATCAGGGACATAGCAGCCAAGTCCCAAATCCAGTCTGGCAGCCCCAGTGCTACCTTGGATCAGAAAGGTTCTCAGTTGGAGAGCATCACCCTGGTGTAGCAGGAAGTAATCATGTAGCAGATCTGTTCTCCAGGTGATGCATTGTCCTCTTGCACCAAGGACAAGTCTTCTAGGACTACTGCCCAGGAGGGAAGGGTTAGGTCGGCCATCATAGTTGGTGATTTGATTATTAGAAATGAAGATAGCTGGTGGTTAGTGGATGTGAGGACTTCCTGATAACTTGCCTGCCTGGTGCGAAGGTGGTGGACCTCATGTGTCACTTAGATAGGATTATAGACAATGCTGGTTAGGAGCCGGCTGTCATGGCATATATAGGCACCAACAACATAGGAAAATGTGGGAGGGAGGTTCTGGAAGCCAAATTTAGGATTTTAGGTAGAAAGCTGAAATCCAGATCTTCAGGGTGACATTCTCTGAAATGCTCTCTGTTCCATGTGCAGGTCCCCAGAGGCAGGCAGAGCTCCAGAGTCTCAATGCTTGGATTAGACGATGGTACAGGGAAGAGGGATTCAATTTTGTAAGGAATTGGATAATCTTTCGGGGAAGGGGGAGACTATATTCCAAAAGGACCGGCTCCACCTTAACCAGAATGGAACCAGGATACTGGTGCTAACTTTTAAAAAGGAGATAGAGCAGCTTTTAAACTAAAACAAGGGGGAAAGCTGACAGTCACTCAGCAGTGCATTGTTCAGAGGAATGTATCTTTGAAGGATACTAATGAAACAGGAGAGTTTGGGCATCCCAACAGAGGTTCCAATAAAAGCAAAAGTAGTCTATGTGCCTATAATAATTCCAAATTATCCATATAAACTGAAAAGCAGGTTGTTCCTATAAACAACACACTTGAAATGTCTGTATGCCAATGCCAAAGTCTAAGAAGTAAGATGGGAGAGTTAGAGTGTATAGCAGTGAATGATGAGATAGTCATAATTGGCATCTCAGAGACCTGGTGGAAAGAGGATAACCAATGGGACAGTGCTATATCAGGGTACAAATTATATTGCAATAATAGGGAGGATCGACTGGGTGGGGGTGTAGCACTTTGTGTCTGGGAGGGTATAGAGTCCAACAGGATAAAGATCATACAAGGGACTAAATGCTTAGTAGAATCTATATGGTAGAAATCCCATGTGTGCTGGGTAAGAGTATAGTGGCAGGAGTATACTACCATCCACCTGGCCAAAATGATCAGACAGATGATGAAATGCTAAGAGAAATCAGGGAAGCTAACCAATTTAGCAGTGCAGTAATAATGGGAAATTTCAGTTACCCTAATACTGACTACCGTATTTTTCGCTCCATAAGACGCACCTGACCATAAGACGCACCTAGGATTCAGAGGGGGAAAATAAAAAAAAAAAAATTGTGCTAAACCGGCTCTGCGTCTGGGCATCTTATGGAGCAAATTAGGGGAGTGCATAGCTTTTTTTTTTCTCCCCATTTTGTTTTCGGGTCTGGGGAGGGCCATTTCGGTCCACTCCCCAGATCAGAAAACGTTTCTTTCTCTGGGAACCCCTCCCCCCCAAAGAAAAAACCATCCCAACCCTTTAAATTAACAGCCCCCACCCTCCTGACCCCCCCAAGACCTGCCGACTTAATTTACTGCAACCCCCCACCCTCCTGACCCCCCCCAAAGACCTGCCAAATGTCCCTGGTGGTCCAGGAGCAGTCCGGGAACGATCTCCTGGGCGTGGGCCGTCGGCTGCCAGTAATCAAAATGGCGCCGACGGCCCTTTGCCCTCACTATGTCACTGGGACCGACCGCTGCTATTGGTCGGTCTCAGTGACATAGTGAGGGCAAAGGGCCGTCGGCGCCATTTTGTTTACTGGCAGCCGACGGCCGAAGCCCAGGAGATCATTCCCGGACCGCTCCTGGACCCCCGCTGGACTACCAGGGACGTTTGGCAGATCTTTGGGGGGGGTCAGGAAGGTGGGGGGTTGCAGTAAATTAAGTCGGCAGGTCTTGGGGGGGTCAGGAGGGTGGGGGGTTGCAGTAAATTAAGTCGGCAGGTCTTGGGGGAGTCAGGAGGGGGGGGGGGTTTGTTAGATTTTTGTTTTGTTTTTTTTAATATTCGCTCCATAAGACGCACATACATTTTCCCCCCACTTTTGGGGGGAAAAAAGTGCGTCTTATGGAGCGAAAAATACGGTAGGTAAATAAAACATCAGGACAAGCTAGAAACACAAAATTCCTGGATGGAATAAATGACTGCTTCATGGAGCATTTGGTTCAGGAACCAACGAGAGAGGGAGCTATTTTAGATTTAATTCTTAGTGGAACGCAGGATTTGGTGAAAGAGGTAGTGGTGGTGGGGCCACTTGGCAATAGTGTTCATAAAATGATCAGATGTGAACTGATGAGTGGAAGGGGAACAATATGTAAATCTACAGCTTTAACACTAAATTTTCAAAAGGAAAACTTTGATAAAATGAGGAAAATATTTTGGAAAAAACTGAAAGGTGCAGCTGCAAAGGTTAATTGTGTACAACAGGCGTGGACATTGTTTAAAAATGCAATCTTAGAAGTGCAGTCCAGACGTAATCCACACATTAAGAAAGGTGGGAGGAAAGCAAATCTATTACCGGCATGGTTAAAAGGTGAGGTGAAATAGGATATTTCAACCAAAAATTGGAAGAAGGCTCCATCTGAAGAAAATAGGAAAAAGCTAGGGATGTGAATCGTTTTAGGACGATTAAAATTATCGTCCGATAATTTTAATATCGTCTTAAACCGTTATGGAACACAATACAATAGAGATTCTAACGATTTATCATTATAAATCGTTAGAATCGTGAGCCGGCACACTAAAACCCCCTAAAACCCACCCCTGACCCTTTAAATTAAATCCCCCACCCTCCCGAACCCCCCCCAAATGACTTAAATAACCTGCGGGTCCAGCGGCGGTCCGGAACGGCAGCGGTCCGGAACGGGCTCCTGCTCCTGAATCTTGTTGTCTTCAGCCGGCGCCATTTTCCAAAATGGCGCCGAAAAATGGCGGCGGCCATAGACGAACACGATTGGACAGCAGGAGGTCCTTCCGGACCCTCGCTGGACTTTTGGCAAGTCTCGTGGGGGTCAGGAGGCCCCCCACAAGCTGGCCAAAAGTTCCTGGAGGTCCAGCGGGGGTCAGGGAGCGATTTCCCGCCGCGAATCGTTTTCGTACGGAAAATGGCGCCGGCCATACGCGTATGGCCGGCGCCATTTTCCGTACGGAAAATGGCGCCGGCAGGAGATCGACTGCAGGAGGTTGTTCAGCGAGGCGCCGGAACCCTCGCTGAACGACCTCCTGCAGTCGATCTCCTGCCGGCGCCATTTTCCGTACGAAAAGGATTTGCGGCGGGAAATCGCTCCCTGACCCCCGCTGGACCTCCAGGAACTTTTGGCCAGCTTGTGGGGGGCCTCCTGACCCCCACGAGACTTGCCAAAAGTCCAGCGGGGGTCCGGAAGGACCTCCTGCCGTCCAATCGTGTTCGTCTATGGCCGCCGCCATTTTTCGGCGCCATTTTGGAAAATGGCGCCGGCTGAAGACAACAAGATTCAGGAGCAGGAGCCCGTTCCGGACCACTGCCGTTCCAGACCGCCGCTGGACCCGCAGGTTATTTAAGTCATTTGGGGGGGGTTCGGGAGGGTGGGGGATTTAATTTAAAGGGTCGGGGGTGGGTTTTAGGGGGTTTTAATGTGCCGGTTTTGCGATTTTTAGATTTTTAGATTTTTCACGATTTTTCACGATATTTTACCCCCCCAAACGGCAACAATACGATTCCCTCCCCCTCCCAGCCGAAATCGATCGTTAAGACGATCGAGGACACGATTCACATCCCTAGAAAAAGCATAGGCATTGTCAAGTTAAGTGTAAAACATTGATAAGGCGGGCTAAGATAATTTTTTATTTATACATTTTCAAAATATACAAGATAGTGAAGATACAAATCTTGACAGTAAATGACATTGAGATATGAAAGAAAACAAATCACCACCACAAATATCTCATACTCAATCCCCTATTTACCAGTAAGTCCTCAAAAAGGGGAGATCCAATTCACAACCCAAGGAATTGTATTAAAAGAAAACAATGATCGATTAATTAAACAACATTTCTATACTTATGGGGAACTGTTTACGAGTTATTATGGCTAGGGATTGTCAGAAGAGCTAGCAAAAGGTGTTTTATCAATCAAGAATTAGGTCAGCTTGGGGGGGATCAAGAAAAATATATGAATTATTCTGATATTTAACCATGCATTTGCAAGGAAATTTAAGGAAAAAAATGCCACCATATTTTCTGAACCTGAGAACGCATTAGAAGAAATTGCTTGCACTTTTTTTGGGTCTGACTAGAGACATCTGGGAAAACTTTTACTTTGAACTGCATGAAAAGTTCTAATCTGTGTTGAAAGAAAAGTCTCAACAGCCAGTCTTTATTGGGTTCAAGAGCAAACGATACAATAAGCATTGCTGGAACTGCCAACTCAGTATCTGAAGTTTCAAGCATAGTGGAAACATCCACAATGGGACCTTCAGCAGGAACCAAAAACTCCATTCCTTCTCCCTGTGCTGCATTCATAGCCCTTTTAAATGGTGGTAAATAATAGATCTTAGAAATGGGGGGTATTGCATTCTCAGGAACCTGTAAAATTTCAGTTAAATATCTCTTGAACATCTCTCTAGGAGATATTAAAGGCACTTTGGGAAAATTGATGAATCTAAGATTTTTATTCCTCACAGTGCTCTCTAAATTTTCAATTTTTGAAGCCATTTTAGATTATTCCTTAACCAGTGCAAGCTGGGTTTGTTGGACTGAATTCACTTGAACACGTATAGCAGTAAGTTATTGTCCCAAATCCATAGAAGTGTTGGCCAAAACAGAAACTTTCTGGTCTATTTCTTTACATTTCTGAACAACAGGGAAAAGCTGTTGAAAAATAGAACTCTGAAGCTCCACTATAGCATCCCAAATAGCCTCCAAAGAAAACACAGTATGTCTCTGTACAGGAGGCAACAAAGGATGTAGCAAACGTTCGTTAAAGATGTCTTTGTTAGCTTTCTCAACTCTACCCCATATGCTGTCTCGAAAAACATCCTTACCCAGCTGTCCAAGATTAATTGGAGGATTAGCGGCTGCAGAGATTACCTGTCACTCCCCACTGAGATCGCCATGCCTGCAATCAAATCCGATGGCATCTCAGTTGACACCTGGGGGATTCTCGCAGATGCAGGGTTACCGGGTGGTGTTCCCTCTACTGAGCTCAGAGGTTAAAGACAGCCAGGGAGAGAGGGGAGCTCAGATTCCCCTCCAATACTCTCCAGTGGCTGGATCCCCAGCAATGGGCATGACGTGGGTGTCCATCGGGCCCGGCAAAGAGAACATTGAAGGGACCGCAGGGAAAGGTGCCGTCTTCTGTTTCCTCTTCCTGCCCATCAGAGGGAAAAGAAAGGACCAAAGGTAATGAAATAAGGATAACCACCTGAGAGAAATCCGCATGCCGCTGCCTATCAGTCAGCCATCTTGGATCACCAGGCTAAGATAAAATTTGAAATGAATTTGGCCATAGAGGCAAAAACTCATAATTAAAACTTTTTAAAAATATATCGGAAGCAGGAAATCTGTGAGGAAGTTGGTTGGACCATTAAATGACCTAGGGGTTAAAGGGGCACTTAGGGAAGATAAAGCCATTGCAGAAAGACTAAATTAATTCTTTGCTTCTGTGTTTACTAATGAGGATTTTGGGGAGATACCGGTTCTGGAGATGGTTTTCAAGGGTGATGCTTCAGATGAACTGAACCAAATCACTGTGAACCTGGAAGATGTAGTAGGCCAGATTGACAGTCTAAAGAGTAGCAAATTACCTGGACCAGATGGTATGCACCCCAGGGTTCTGAAGGAACTAAAAAATGAAATTTCATATCTTCTAGTTAAAATTTGAAACCTTTCATTAAAATCATCCATTGTACCTGAAGACTGGAGGGTGGCCAATGTAACCCCAATATTTAAAAAGGGCTCCAGGGGTGATCTGGAAAACTATAGACCAGTGAGCTTGACTTCAGTGCCAGGAAAAATAGTGGATACTATTCTAAAGATCAAAATCACAGAGCATATAGAAAGACATGGTTTAATGGAACACAGCATGGATTTACCCAAGGCAAGTCTTGCCTCAGAAATCTGCTTCATTGTTTGAAGGGGTTAATAAACGTGGATAAAGGTGAACCAGTAGATGTAGTATATTTGGATTTTCAGAAGGTGTTTGACAAAGTCCCTCATAAGAGGCTTCTAAGAAATCTAAAAAGTCATGGGATAGGAGGTGGTGTCCTTTCATGCTTTACAAACTGTTTAAAAGACAGGAAACAGAGAGTAGGATTAAATGGTCAATTTTCTCAGCGGAGTGCCTAGGGATCTGTACTTGGACTGGTGCTTTTCAATACATTTATAAGTGATCTGGAAAGGAATATGATGAGGGAGGTATCAAATTTGCAGATGATACAAAATTATTCAGCGTAGTTAAATTACAGGCAGATTGTGATAAATTGCAGGAGGACCTTGCAAGACTGGAAGATTGGTCATCCAAATGGCAGATGAAATTTAATGTGGACAAGTGCAAGGTGATGTATTTAGGGAAAAATAATCCATGCTCTAGTTACACAATGTTAGTTTCCATATTAGGAGCTACCACTCAGGAAAGATCTAGGCATCATAGTGGATAATACATTGAAATCGTAGGCTCAGTGTGTCGTGGCAGTCAAAAAAGCAAACAGAATGCTAGGAATTATTAGGAAGGGATAGTGAATAAAACGTAAAATGTCATAGTGCCTCTGTATCACTCCATGCTGATATCACACCTTGAGTATTGTGTACAATTCTGATCACCGCATCACAAAAACTACAAAGTTGTGATGGAGAAAGTACAAAGATGGGCGACCAAAATGATAAAGGGGATGGAACAGCTCCTCTATCTGGCCTTTTAAAAAAAATTGTATTTATGCAATTTCAGTTACATTATTCAAGAATATAGTTGATTATAGAAACAAACATACGAGAAAACAGAATCATTACACAAATCACAAAATCCACTACACTTTTAGAAACCTCGTATATTTGAAAGATCCACTAATCTGTGGGATCCAATTACACAATTCCAGGAAACAAAATAAGTAAATATCAGCACTGTTTTTACAGGGTTCACATATACATTTGAGAATCTACCTCAGCTTAACTCGGAATCAGATGGAAGCTACAAGTAAGATACTTCCACTATGTCACTGAATATCCACAGTCAAGGTGCTACTTAACCAGATAAGTTAAATTTGGCTAAGTTAGATCAACTCTGTGACTCATCTAACTTATCTAATTAATTTAACCAGATAAGAATGAATATCACTACTTATCCAGTTAATGGGGTCATTTTTCAAAGTGATCCCTCGCGAAAAGGGACTTTTCACACGCAAAAAGTTCCTTTTCGCATGCAATTGCTAAAAAGGGGAAGCATCAAGACCGGAACAGGAGGAGTCGGGGCAGCACTGGAGCAGACACCGCGAAGGCAGCATGGACAGCGAAAAGGTAAGGAGCCTTTTCGCTGCCTATTTTGCGCCCAATAGCACCACCTTTTATGATGGCACTATTGGGTGCGAAAGCTGGCAGCGATCACACTGCAGAGGTGCGATCGCTGCTGGCTATTGCAGGCCCGCCCCCCGCTTCGCCCCCCCCCCCGCCCCCCTGCACCGTGCAATTCACGACGCCACAATAGGTTAGAAAATCGAGGCCTAAGATAATTGAATAAGTAGCACCACCCAGATCCATCCACTGCCCGCCCACAAATTGGCCAGCTAAAAGATAGTCAGATAAGTGACTTATCCAGCTGATTAGTGGCACCATTTTTTAAGATGGCGCCGGCAGTCCATTGCTCCTACCATGTGACAGAGGCCGGACAATGGCACCGATAGCCCCTGTCACACAGTAAAGGCAAAGGAACATCGGCGCCATTTTGATTACTAGCAGTAGACGGCCCGAGAGCAGGAGATTGCTCCTGGGACCCCCGCTGGACCACCAGAGAATTTCGGCTAGTTTTTGGGGGGTTGGGAGGGTGGGGGGGGGGGTTGCAATTAATTAAATTTGAAGGGTTGGGGTGGGTTTGGGGTTTGTTTGTTTTTTACAACCTCGTTATAAATAATTAAATTGGAAGGGCTGGGGCGGGTTTCAGATATCGTTTTGGAGTCAGCGGAAATAAAATCGGCCTGAATCTTTAAAAATGGCACGGGCCATCTAGTGCTCCTACTATGTGACAGGGGCCGACCAATGGTACAGACACCCTGTCACATGCAAAGGGCCATCGGTGCCATTTTGTTTACTGGCAGCTGATGACCCGAGAGTGGGAGAATGCTCCTGGGACCCCCACTAGACCACCAGGTACTTAAACATTTTTTGGGGGGTTGGAGGGGTCCAGAGGGTGGGGGGATACTAAAGAACTAATTTTAAAGGGTCGGGCTGTGTTTTTGTGTTACTTTTAAATGCCCTTTCTTCCCGCACCCCCCCATAACGATAAGAGAACCCACGAAATTAATCGTGGGGTTTCCTATCGCTATTGGGGACCCCCTGATATCTGGTGAGATTGAAAATATTGTCCGATATTTTCAATCGTCAGACAACCGATTCACATCCCTACTACATAATAAGATTGCACTTAAACAATGGGTACGATTGGAACAAGCAATAATAGGTGTCATGCCATTACAGGCCATTCCGTGGCAACCCAGAGAGACATGGAGGCCAGTGAGACATTTGCCTTTTGCATCGGCAAACAATCTTAAAGTATGGACCCAATGGAAACCTAAATTGGTAGGCTCTTTTAAATATTTCCATCTTACCCATTTGTTCCACAACACCATCTTTCCTGCAGGCCTAGAATCCAAGTCCTTCTCACTATGGGCTGACCATGACGTTATACACACTGGTCAGCTTTTGAAAGAGGGCAGGGTGATATCGCATACAGAATTTGAGACTCAGCATCAACAATGTGCAACTAATTTTCTAGGATATGCTCAAGCCAACATTTCTTAAAAACACTACTGGACACTAATAAGCTTTGTTCAACCAAATCTTTATTTGAAAATCTCTGTGAACATGCTAGTAAAATAAAAGGCATAACATAAAAAATGTATTCTTTACTAAATGTACAGTCACCAAATTCTTTTTCACACATTAGAGCATGGACATAAGATTTGGGTGAAGTGTTAAGTGAAGAGGAATGGGACATTGTGTTCTACAGGACAGCAAAATGTTCTATCTCGGCGCTATATAGGAGCATTGCTACAAATCTTATATAGATGGCATTTAACCCCGGTGAGACTCCATGCCATGTTCCCCAATGTTTCTGATAAATGCTGGAGGAATTGTGGACAGACGGGCTCCTATCTACATATTTGGTGGACCTGCCCCAAGGTAGTACTTTTTTGGGACAAGATCAGGGGTTGGTAAGTTGACTTAGGGTTGGGAGATGAGCCCTTAACCATTAAACACGATCTGTTAAACATACCTGTGGAGAAGCTTAGTAAAGCTCAAGAAACATTTAGCTTACAGGTCTATATCGCTGTACGTTGTGAATTAGCGAGGGCATGGAAGCAACATGAACCTCCTTCCCTAGCAGCTGTAATACATAGGCACTTTTCACACTATCGCATTGCATATCTCACGGCTGTGAAATGTTCCAGGGTAGCAGGTTTCCATGACATATGGAACCCACTGAAAGAGTGGTTAAAATGTTATGGATCAGAGGGATTACTGGAGTGTTACCTTAACTCTAGAATAATACCCCTAAAATTACAGTTACTGGGCAGCAGTTATGCTCAATCTGCTAAATATGACATCATCACTTAATAGTGCTATCACCTACGTGTCTGTTTTGTTTTCTTTTGTAAAGATACATTGGTAATGAGTGGAGAGTCGGGGAGGGAGGGAGGGATGGGAATTCCGGGGGAAGTTGTACATGTTTCTTACAAAATGTTTGACCAACATTGTTCATGCTATATTGTTTGTTTTCACAAAACTATCTTACTTTGATATATGTTCAATAAAACTTTAAAAATTAAAAAAAAAAAAAAACAGAAACAAAAATGGGGCATTGTTGCTCTGTAAATCTCATCTTCATGACAGTTGGAACCAGCATCACACATAGAAAGGGGTCAGCCTGGAGGGCATCTACCAGGCTGGACAGGACTCTCTGCTCCATTCCACATTCCTGACTCAGGCTTTCCATGAGCTATAGTCTCTATCTGAAGCAGATATGAATATTTCAGTTCTGTAGGCTTTGGAATGGCACAAATTGCATGTACCTAATTTTATAAAACAGTTCTGGGAGGCAGGTCTGTAGGCGGAGTTGAAGTTATTAGTGGAATATTTATGACAGCTCCTCCTCCTGTTCAGTACTGATATTAATTTAGAATCTTTTTGGAAATTTTTTTTTTAGTCTCATTATATTTTCTCTAACAATTGAAATTCAAAGAAAAGCAAGTCTCTCCTAATATAGCTGGAGAACAGATAGGGTTTGTTCTGTTAAAACAAGAATTGAAAATAGGAATATTGGATGGGCCTTGAAGTTGTTACCTCTCATCACATTTTATGTTTCATTGATATTTACCCCCTGTCGGGCAAAATTATTTTTGGTGAATCATGGCCTCTGCGACTTGTTGAAAACAGAATTTTGTAACAGCCCACTTAAGTTTGAAGGCAATTACCTGTATAACAATTTTTCAAAGGGAAAATACATTTATACTTTCGCTTTAAAAATTATCCCACCAGGTGGCATGGGTGAGGGCTTTTAAGGCTGTTGCTTGCTTTTCTTTCTTCCTTGATTATTTTCTTATGATGCCATCTAAAAGAAAGGGAAAGGTGAGGTGTTTCCCTCAATATCTACTCACCTTGATGGCCAGCAGCTAATTTTTACTTACATGTCCTTCAGATCTACCCTTTCTGGGGAGGATTGCCCCATTGTGAGCAGCAGCAAGGGAGCGCCATGCTCACTAAGGGAGGAGGCTTCTCTCAGCCCCATGGACCTGTGCCCACTGTCAGCTTATAGGGATAGTCAGTCCTGTGACTTGTCTATGTTGCAGCTGGGTGAGGTCATCATTGCAATGGAGGTGGAGGGGACTTGCAAAACCTTGCCATCAGAGCAGAGAGAAATGTCAGCATTTCTGGAGATGGAATGGTTTGAAGGCTTTGACCATGGCCACCTTCATCAGAGGTGGCTGCTGAGGGTAGTGTTAATGCCAAAAGGTTTTCTCCTTTGTCATCTTCTTGATTGAATCAACTTCCTTCTCCCGGTGAGTTACATCTCTCACCTGTTCAATCAGGAGAATTGATTTTCGATTCATTGTGGGATTTGGCTGCGAGTTTTGGCCAAGCCATTAAGGACTGTACAGTAGACTGAATCTTTACCTCATAAGTTTGAACTGGCTGTGAAGAGACATGAAAACTTGATTGTGGGAGTTCAAACAAAGTTAAATCCTTAGAATCTGATATTAAGAATATACATAGTTTTAATAACTCAATAATAAAGGATAGGAACTCTCTTTCTTGAAGAACTGAAATTTTAGAGAACTGGAATAAACATCTTAATCTCAGATTGGTGAATTTTCCCAAAATAATATGGGTCAGATTTCAAAACAATACGCGAGTGCATACTTTTGTTCGCGCACCAGGCGCAAACAAGAGTACGCTGGATTTTAATAGATACGCACGTAGCCGCGCATATCTTTTAAAATCCAGGGTCGGCGCGTGCAAGGCTGTGCAAAATCGGCAGCCTGCGCGTGCCGAGCCGCACAGCCTGCCTCCATTCCCTCTACCCCCCCGCACCTTCCCCTCCCTTCCCCTACCTAACCCACCCCCCCAGCCCTATCTAACGCCCCCTACCTTTGTTTGAAAAGTTATGCCTGCCCAAGGCAGGCGTAACTCACGTGCACCGGCTGTGTGATTCCCTGGCCCGGGAGCAGTTTCGGAGGCCTCAGCCATGCCCCCGAAATGCCCCCGGGCTGTAACCATGCCCGTGGCCCCGCCCCCAGATGACCCGCCGCCCCGAGACATGCCCCCCTGACACATTCCCGGCACGCCCCCCCCAGGAAAGCCCCAGGACTTACGCACGTCCCGGGGCTTGCTTGCGCCTCCGAGCCTATTTAACATAGGCTTGGCGCATGCAGGGGGAACTTGGGGCAGGTTTTCGGGGGGTACGTGCGTATCCCTTTGAAAATCTGCCCCTATGGGAATTTCCATATATTACCTTGAAGAAATACTTTTTCATATTGTGCTTATTCCTGAAGATTAAATTACCCTCAAATAAGGTTGTTTGTTTTTTTTTGCCAACTCCAGTTCATTCAAATATACAACAATCTGGTCAGGGCAAGGCTTCCGCTGATTTATTAAATTTGACAAATTTTTTGGAAAACTCGGGTCCTAAACTGATCAAGCATTGTACTTTATTAGTTCCCTTTGTTAATGAACAATATATCAGCAGGATAATGAGGTTATACAGTATTTTAGGCATAAGAATTCCTTGTTGCATGGCCAGGTCATAAGAATTTTTCCTGATATTTCTAAACTAATTTGAGAAAGAAGAGGTTTCCTTAGTATAAGGAAGGAAACTATTGTCATAGAGGCTTCTTTCACATTATGATACCCATGAAAATATATTGTTAATTTCAATAATTGTTAGATTTTCTTTATTCCAGTGCTCTTGAGGACTTTTCTGGACTCTAAAAAAACCCAAAAATCAACCCTCCCAATTAACTCTAACTTCCAATTAATCTTGCCCAAATATAATTAGTTGGTAGTTCCTTATGTTAAGCTTTTTTCCTTTATTATGTTCTTTGATTTCTCCTGTAATTTTGCCTCCCTCTGATTTGTTGATTATGAGATAGCGACAGGTATTCACATATGACTATATTTTCCTCTTTGTTGTATATAAGTTCTTTTGCATATATAATCCTAATCGAATGCAAATAGTTGTAACACTGCTTGTTGACTCTCCTCTCCTATACTTGTGTATATCATCCAGTTAACCCCTCCCCTGTTCATTGTAATTTCCTTTTCTTCTCAGTTTTTTGTAAACCGACATGATGTGTCCCATGAATGCCGGTATAAAAAAGTTTTTAAATAAATAAATAAATAAATAAATAAATAATCAATGTATATTTTTCACTGTGATATGTAGATGTTACCACGTACAAGGTGTGTTTTGCTTTGTATATTTTGAAAAATTCATAAAATGTTTTAAAAACATTATCCCACTGAAACTACTCATAGACATCTACTACATTTTTTCAGATTTTTGGGAGTAAAATTTACACACACTCATATTTCAAAATGCAAAACTATGTGCACAAGTGTAAAGTTCTCCCCAGCTCCACCCGTGGTACGCCTCTGCTCACTGCGGGTAAATTTACACACCTACAGACTACACAAGCATATGTTTACACGCATATAGGGCAGGCAGTTTTACAGCAGGCTGTTTACATAGGAAAAGCACACTTTTACCTGTGGAAATGCTTCTAATATTACCCTTATAGAAGAGAATTTGTGTAAGAGCCTGCATTAACTTTAATTCAAGTACATGCATAATTTATTCCAGTTCTCAAAGGGAAAGTGTGCAGATACGTTCCCCTTGGAAAATTACTCCACTAAAACCACTCACACGCAAATACACCTGCTAATTTGTGCAGGAAAATTAACTTTTTGAAATGTGAAAGTTTGCACGTAAGTCCAAACCTCTCTCCAGCTCTGTCCTGGAAACTTGTCTGCTCACTGTGGGTACACATAGGTACACTCAGGCCATACGTGCATAAGTTTACCGCATACTGGGCAGGCGATTTGGAAACAGGTCATTTCTGCGAATAAACCACTGTTTTACTCAGAGGCATGCATTTGAAAACCATCCTCCCTAGAATTATCTTTATTTGGTAGGTTTGTTTTCAGAGACCTAACTATTGCATTCTATGATGTCATGCATTTTTACACACGGTCAGAAAGTTAGAAATGAAAATGTTTGATTTGGAAATTGTATTTCTGTATTTGGAATTATGCAGAGGTGCAAAATCTTTTAGGTTTTTTTTCATTTGAACTTTGGGTGACCAGCAAGAAATATTAGTGTAGTATTACTACAATATGAAATTACGAAAGCTATGTAGCTGCTTCACGTTAATTTGTTGTTATATTTGCTAGCTTATTTCACTGCATTATTAAAGCATTTAGCACCGTATGTGTCATTAATATTCCAAAATGTAATTAGCATATTTAATCAAAAACAATTAGGAGCATACACTGTTTCCCTTTTTAAGTAATAAAATATTTACAACTGGAATAAACAAATGGAAAACCAAAAAGCACTTTGAGGTGTTGATTTCTCTCTCTCCCAATCTCTTTCTCTTATTATTATTATTTTTTAAGAGAAGACTTCCAGACTTTAAGCTCCCTCTGGTGGATTCTTCACCTAGATTTTCTCTAGGGAGCTTCAATTGTGGTATGTCAATTCTGAAGGAATAAAATTTCATTGCAATTTCTCCATACTGTAATAAAAGAAGATGCATGCACTAAGCAATGTTATTTAAATTCCACCTCAGAATTAGCCTTGACTGCTGAAATCATATTTGAGGGCAATAAAGAATGTAAAATGTTGAATTAGGTCTTGAAATTCAAATAATAAAACAGGATATTGCAACTTGAAGTCCAGTAAAATTACACAATAACTCATTTCAGGTGAGCAAAACTGTACTGCACAGGTTTGAATATGATATGAAAATTGGACAAACTATGCACCTTAGCCCTATATGTTATTTTCTTCAGTGCCTGAAGAATGGTCCAGTGTGGGCTTGAAAATTCATAAATTATAATTTCTTTGGATTAAATGTACCCTGGTCCAGCAAATATCACAACCTACTTAGATTCCTATAACAATACAGCAAATGGAACTTTGGAATTAAAGATCTGAAGAAGGTGAGCAAAAAGAAAAAAAAATGTAGGTGTTGTCCAGTTTGTTGGCCGTGTTGTAAAGTGTGTGTACAAGAGTGAAGAGTTAGGTTCTACTCTCTGGTGTATGGATAAGAGTGGGTGCAAGATGTGGCTAAATGAACTAATGGCTAGAAATAGAGTTGTACGATTCTAAGTAAGTGTATGCAAATGCACGCTGTGCGACGGGGGCATGTTCCATCTTTCTTAAATCTCATAGTCTTTGGTTGGACGGAGCAATGAAAGACGCTAAGGAACAGACTACTGATTCTTAAACCTGGAGCAAAAACATATTTACACTATTTGCAAAACTATGACTATGAAGGTATTAAGACTCGGTGAGATACTTTCTACGTTTTGAAAGAAAATATGAATTTGAAAACAAAACCCCAACTCAAGCGAAATGAAACATCAATTCAGATAGTCACTAACACCCTTTGGTCACATTGGGGCAGATTTTAAAAGGGTTAGGTGCGTAAATCCAGGAGAATTTACGTGCATAGGGGAGTTACGCGCGTAAATACAGGAGGATTTATGTGTGTAGGGGGTTTACGCAGGCCGGGCCTATTTTCAAAAGGCCCGGCAGTGCGCGTAAAGCCCCGGGATGTGTGTTTGGACCGTGGCTTGAAAAAATGGGTGGTCCGGGGATGGGGGTGGGGCGGGGGCATGGCCAGAGGCCTCCGTAAGGCCGCTGGGCCTGGGGATCGCGCACATGTTATAAAATCAGGCGTACATTTTAAAATCTGCCCAATAAAGTATTGCTCCAAGCAAAGCAAGCATACATACACTCTTTCCAGATCAAGACAAACTGTGACTCCTGTTATATTCCGAAAATATTCTGAATATTCTAGCTTCTGTTAGAGATTTATGAGCATTTTCCAAATAGGTTTGCTTAACAATTTAACAAACCTGGAAAACGTTGAAGGTTAGTTGATCCTATTAAAGATGTCCAAAGCACATTTTAAAAAATCTGATGTGTAAACATTTTATTATGCCTACTTTCCTTCTTTGGAACATACATTTGCACATGGTTATGATAATGTTTTGTATGAGGGTCATCTTAAAAACATTTTCATGGACAAAACAGTGCTTTATTCGCAGAAACTGGCTTTTTAAAAACTGCCCTTCCTATTTGTAGGTAAAAGTATGTACATAGGGTCTGTATGCACATAAAAAGTGCCGTGTTAAGAAGGGGTTTGAATTGCGCACACCCACACACCCCCCACACACTTGCACTCTGTGTGGTACAAAGTTGAATGAAATTGGATAAATGGTTGAAAGTTTATTAGGAGGAAACAGATACAATGTGCATATAAGGCCTAGGGATGTGCTTTTGCTGAAATACATTTCCCATTTCATTTCACTCATACTTTCATGCATTTGCCAGGGAGTTAATGTGCATGCCAAGGAACAGCACAGCCATAATATTGTTCCCATTTACAGTCCGTCTCTCTTTACATAGCCTGCTCTGCTTTATCCTGGCATCCTACTTTGAGTTGGGGAGTGGAGGGAGCCAAGGGAAGCCAAAGAACGGGGCCCAGCCACTTTTTGGAGGCAGCTTTTCTCTGATTATCCCACTCACATAAAAAGTGGTCAGAAAATATAAGAAATGTAATTTATTCTATAGGACACAAAAGCTAACCAAAGATTTTGCTGTGGGTGCATAGCACAATGAAGTTTGCAATGTTAAAAAAAATTAACTTATTTTTAGGCTATTTTATTTCACATAAGTACAGTCTGCTGAAGGACACTGCCCCTGGGACCCTGATTGCAGGCACAGGTCCAGCCTCATAAATTTGAAGCAGAGAAATTGATAACAAGCCCATTTCTGTTGAAATAGGTTTATTACTACTTATGCTGACTCTTAAACAATTCATGAAATAGAAGGGAGGGGGCACAGACTCTGAGGTTCTGCTTGCATAAAAGGTCTTGCTCAATGACTGGTTTTGTAGCTTATGTGGTTAAATCATATTAAAACTCAAACCTAATTCAGCACTGTAATTTCTTCAATGCATGCTACCTCTTATTCTTCACAAAAAGGGTGGTGGATGAATCCCTGTGGTGGTGGTGGTGTTAGAGTATATCTCAGTATATCTGATGAGGGGGTGGAATATAAATTTTAGTAAATGCAATAAATAAGAGGGGTAGGCAGCCCCTAGTCCTCTTGGACACCAATGTGCTTGGGTTTGAAGTTATCGCTAATGAACTGCACAGGAGAGGTTTGCTTATTACTGAAGCAGTAAGCATACAAATCTCCATCATGCATATTCCTGAAAACCCAAGCGGATTGGTATCCATGAGGACTGAAGAAGGCCTACCTCAGGTGGTGTCGGAGGTTAGAAGAGTAAACAAATTTAAGAAAGCATGAGATAAACACGGTGGATCCTTATTTAAGGAGAAATGATGGTAAAACCAGAGTTCAAGTAGGATCGCAACAGTGTTTCTCAAGCTGTAGTTCTCGAGTGACACAAGTCAGTCGAATTCTCAGGATATCCACAATGAGTATGCATGGGATAAATTTGAATGCAGCGGAGGCAGTGGATTCAAATGCATCTGATATGTATTCAGTGTGGATATCCTGAAAACTCAACTGACATATGGCACTTGAGGGCCAGATTTGCCTAACTCTGCCTTAGTCAGTCTGGTTTACAGGATATCCACAAAGAATATGCTGACATTGTGGATATCTTGAAATCAGAACAATAGAAAACTACTTTTCTTGGGGGGGGGGGGGGGGGGGGGGCTCGTATTTATTTATTTATATTTAGCGCACATGTTTTTATTGGTAGCTCAAGGCGAGAGTTATATTCAGGCACAAAATATATTCCCCTGGCCTCAGAGAGCTTATGGTCTAAGGGCCTCATTTACTAAGTATTGTTCCCCATAGACACAGAATGGGAGAAAAGCTTTAGTAAATCAGGCCCTAAGTTTGTACCTGGGGCAATGGAGGGTGAAGTAGCATTCCCAAGGTCAGAGGGAT
This sequence comes from Rhinatrema bivittatum, assembly GCF_901001135.1. NCBI lineage: Eukaryota > Metazoa > Chordata > Amphibia > Gymnophiona > Rhinatrematidae > Rhinatrema > Rhinatrema bivittatum. The sequence goes on along the minus strand of NC_042621.1, from coordinate 246,773,967 downwards.
TTGAACTCTGGTTCTCATCTCACTTTCTATCAAAGGCATTAAGTTGGAGGCAAATTTAGAATTAAACAAAAGTGTAAAATTCCTACTTGTACCTTCAGCTAGCAAAAATACAAGCCAGACTATTTGTATTATCGGAGAAGAAAGAACGGTTTATGATATAGATCTTGTAGTCAATTTGGGGACCAAGTGCCTGGTAATATATGATGTCAGTAAAGTATAATGAAAATTCTAGAATTTAGGGGATGGGCTTAGCCATCTGGCAAGAACTGTAGTGTTTTAGTGGTATTGCCCATGCATGGTCATAATGCCAAGATTTTGTACAAGGAGCACTGATGGTTTGCAAAGGTATATGGAGTGGGATAGATTCAGATGAGAGTGTTTAGGTGGAACTAGCAAAACTGAAAGTAAACAAAGCAATGAGAATAGATGGTATGCATCCTAGGGTACTAAGATCACAGAGGTTCTGGTAGATCCACTAAAAGACCAGTTCAATAGATCTTTGGAGAAAGGTGTGGTTCTGTGGGAATGGAAAAAGGCAGATATGGTTCCTCTTCATAAAGGTGGTTATAGAGAAGAAGTTGGAAACTACAAGGTTAATCTTACTTCAGTGGTGAGAAAATTGATGGAGACTCTACTGAAGAAACCAAGTACAGTAAGTGGTTTGCAAGACCTGAGGTAGCCTCATTTATCACAGGCAGATCATATGAAACAAATATGAATCACTTTTTTGATTGGATGACTAGTGAATTAGAGCAAAAGTGAGTGCTGGATATGTGTACAATTTCAGAAAAGCTTTTGATTCTTAATCACATAAGAATGTCATTAATATGCTGAGCAGCCTGCGTGTAGGTCCCAAAGTGGTGGACTGGGTTAGAAACTGGTTGAGTGATAGACTGAGAATAATGGTCAATTGATTCACTGAAGAGTGAGTTCCCCAAGGATCAGTCCTGGGACAATTCTTTTCAATATCTTTGTGAGCAATATTGCAGAAGAGTTAGAAAGAAATGTTTACCTTTTTTGTGAATGACAAAAATATCTGCAACAGAGTGGACATCCCTGAGGGAGTAGACAGAATGAAAACATAAGAACATAAGAACATGCCATACTGGGTCAGACCAAGGGTCCAACAAGCCCAGAATTCTGTTTCCAACCGTGGCCAATCCAGGCCATAAAAACCTGGCAAGCACCCAAAAACTAAGTATATTCCATGTTACAGTTGCTAGTAATAGCAAAGGCTAATTTCTAACCCTCACTATGTCACAGGTACCGACGGTCGGCCCCTGTGACATAGTGAGGGCAAAGGTGATCGGCGCCATTTTGAATACTGGCATCGGATGGACGGCATGCAGGAGGTCGCTCCTGGACCCCCGCTGGACTTTTGGAAAGTCTTGTAGGGGTCAGGAGGCCCCCCAAGCTGGACAAAAGTCCCTGGGGGTCCAACGGGGGTCCCGGAGTGACCTCCTGCACTCCGGCCGTCCAATGCCAGTACTCAAAATGGCGCCGATAGCCTTTGCCCATATTATGTCACAGGGGCTACCGGTGCCATTGGTAAGCCCCTGTCACATGGTAGGAGCACAAGATGGCGCCGATGACCATGTGACAGGGGCTGACAAATGGCACCAGTAGCTCCTGTGACAAAGGCTATCGGCGCCATGATGAAACCGGCACCAAGGGTGTGAGAGTGCAGGGGATGGTTCCCGGACCCCGTTGGACCACCAGGGAGTTTTGGTAAGTCTTGGGGGGGTCAGGAGGGTGGGGAGTTGTAGTTAATTTTAATTTTAGCTGGGACACAAATAGAAATCGCCGCATTAAAGCATTGGGGCTCCATATGGCCGAATGCAACGTATCTGCTCCCCGATGGACCCGAATCATGAATGCAACGTATGGCGTCCCTCTGCACATCCCTAGCTGATGGTATGACCTAGTTGTTTATCATCCCAAAGCATCATTTATCCTTGTGGATTTTTAGTTTGAAACTTGAATTAGCAGGTTGTGGATTTTAGTTTGGATTTTGTTGAAGCAGGAAAACTCTGTCTCCTGTCTTACAATTTTCTTTTACTAAGTTATGGGAAAGTAGTAAGGATGTCTTCCCATTTAGAGGTCAGCCTCCCATTGACTAAGTCTATCCAGCCTTTAAGCTTGCTTTGGATTCTTTTAAACCAATTTTTGAGAATCCTCATGTAAGAGCCAGTCTCCCTTTTTACAGTGGATTGGGTAATCTCTATATTCAAGGCTGAATTTGGGGTAAGGAAGACATCCAGTGAGCTATCTCTCCTTCAGAAGACAGACCTGACAGTGACCTGATGCAGAGGAATTATATTTTTGAATAAATGTCTTTTGTACTTTCTCATCTGTTTGGAGGCAAGAAAGTTTTATTCCACCCATCCTACTTATTGCTTGATTTTTCCCCTTTTGAGTTCAAAGACTATTTTTGTTCCACTTGGAGCTGATGGTCCTTCATACAAGAGACTCAGTAACCAAACCATTGAGAGAGTGGAGTCTTTTATTCTGAAAGAAACAGAAGAGTGGACAAGTTCATCTGAGGGAAGGAAACTAAAAGATACAAAGTAAAGGTAACAAGAACTTTGTTGCTGCTATTAGCTAAAGGAAGAGTAAGGTGCCCACCAGGCATTGCCTAAGGAGTTAACTGATTCTAGAGGATTTAGGAAGAGCATAAAATCCTGGACTAAGTTCTGATAAAGTATTGGAACTGTATTCTGACCACCTTCAGTGGGAATAGCTGGGACAATAAATTGGGAGTTAAATGAAGAGTAAGCAAACTTCAGTCTGATAAATCTGAGCTCATTGGAGTAATTGGAAAGAAAAAGGACTTCTGTGTATATAAACGTGCTTCTGGAGACAAGCACAAACTTTACTAAAGAAGAGATGTCACAAGTTTATTCAATGTTTTTGCTGTTTTATTTATTGTCTTGAACCAAGAAACAAATTAAAACTGTAAATATTATTCAGTCATGTAGTCAACTATCAGTAAAAATGTTAGAAATCATCATTCTTCTCATGTGTGTTTACTGGATGCAGAAACAGTGAGGATGGAGAAAGGGCTAGTCTTGCAAAGAGCAGGGTATAAGAACTATTTTTAATCCCCATATTGGAATCCTAGGACTCCGAAATTAAAAAAAAAGCTACCTGGTGGGGTGAAGCAGAGAGTGAGAGACATTGAAGGAGTATTGTCCAAAAAGATGCCATCTCTTGTCTTTTTCTGTGTGCTCCTGAGAGCAGGTAAAAGGATCCATCCCACCCAGGGGTTACATAAACTTTCATTCAACCCTCCTATATTTACAAAGGGATGTATGGTTTGGTGCACCGCTCTCACACACTTAAAAATTGGCAGGGTGTATTGACTTGCTCATCTCTTTGTCACACACAAGACCTGCTTATCCCTTTCGTCTTACTGCATCATTTGTAATGGCACGAAAGAGACCACTCACCTTTCCATCTATACTGCTGCCCAGTAAGTGACTGCTATCCTTCTTGTGTTTCATGATCTGAGATCTCACTCTTAGAAGTCTGACATACTAAAACAGACTGTGCATGCGAGCACCCCAGGAAAATATGTTGGGCTGAGTGTTTATCAGGAGACTTCTTTGCTGTATGCAAGCCCCCCTCCCCCCCCCCCCCCCAAAATAAATACATTTGGAGCTATTTTCCTATTCTAGCCTAGTATGGAATTTATTTACAATTTGTCAGCTCATGTTGAAATGCTGGAAACATAGGAATGTTAATTGGAAAGGCTTTGTCTTCTGGCAACATTTAAAATTAGGCTTGCTGCTGTTAGCTGTAAGAGAATCCCAAAAAGGATCTCTTGGGAAGGATGAGATACCCTTGTGGGGGGAAAGATCAGGAAATCATCACTCGGCCATATTATCATGTTTTGTTTTCCACCTCATGAAATGTTGCTCTATGAGTTTCATGTTGTTTTGCAAATTAGAATGTTTTCTTCAACAGAGTCAAAAGACAAAATGCATTTGTACTGTAACTCTTCTTTACACACATGAATCATTGGGAAAGAACTTCTGAAGTGTAGAAAACATTTGTTCAGTTCTCCAAGGAAAAGGAAATCTAACCAAACAAGCATATAATAAAGACGCATTCCTCATGGGTAAAGTTATCCCTAAGCCCATATGCTTTAACAAATTAAGAGGTAAATAATTTGCTGAAGTTACAGTTCACTCACATCAGAGCACCTCTGGAAATGAGATACCTGCATCTCAATTGCTGTTTCCTAAAGGGAGAGAGATTTTTTTTTTTTTTTTAAAGAAATACTCCTTACAGTTAAATGATCATTAACCCTTCTGGACCTCAGTGAGCACTCTGGCTATTTGACATAGGTTCTGCCTGCTGTTCTTAAATCTAGCAAGTGACTGAGCGAGATTGATAAAAGTGAGCATTTTCAATAGGAAAAGCCCACCAGGGACTTTTCACTGCATAAAAAAGAAATACAAAAAGGTTACTACATATATTCTATTATTCAGGGAATAATTCTACCATTATAATTTTAATTTATGGGGAGAGAAGCCTAGAATAGCCCCAAAATGGTTAAATTCCACTCCTCAACTTATCGTTTTAGTTAGCCAGGAAATGAATATATCTAACTTTGAGAGGCCATCAAAATCGGGCCACTGGAGACTATAAAGTCTACTTACAGAGGGTTCCAGGGATTTTTCATGTTCTTATGGAAAATATCTCTTTGAAATCCCTGAGCTGAAAATTTTAATCTCATTTGTGGATGTGAGCAGTGCTGAGAAAGGGTTGAAGAGTAAAGCGAACACTTTTTTTTTTCTTTTTGCATAATTTCATTTGTCAGGAGAGTCTTGCTGCTGACATTGGAAGAGTGATTTAATTGATTTTAATCATACACCTGAGATTGGGAAATTGAGCCCTCTATCCTGAAAAATAATTCTAAATGGTCATGAGAATATCTAATTTGCAGTTAATAGGTTCCTTTTTATTAATTTTTTTTTTTTTATTTTGTTGTGAAGTTTAGACTATGAGATCAAAGCCCAGTGCTTTGTTCTGTTTTCAGGAAATGTTAAAGCTGGGATGCCCTCTTCAGATATTCCAAAGTTTTCAATGGTTTTATTCGAACTACAACTGCCACTAGACACATTGAGGATGACTTTGAAACAACTCAGATTAGCCTCATGTACATGTATAAATGGCTGCACAGAGTACTACTACAGTATTTTATAACCTTTGCACATCAGGTACACATAGTTTATAAAATAAGCTTATGTGTGCCCCCGCAACATACATGCATAAGTATGCTTATGCGCAAACATATGCAATGCATTGAAAGCATGTATTTCAATATACTGAATGCTCTTACTTTTCTTATTCATTTTAGAAGCATGCACATGTATATTTTACGTGCAAAAAATACAACTTGCTCACTTAAAACCATGATTTATGTGCATTAATTGGTATATTTTAAAACATATGCATGTAACTATCACCAGTATTCCGATTCCTCTACCATTTCACCCAGTCCTTCTCCAGGTCATTGAGACTGTCCTGGTTCTTTAGCATGAACTCCCTCCAATTCACCAAGACCTCCCACCCAACCAATTCTTGACAAAAGATGAGTCAGATATCAGTAGCGCAAGATAATTAGCAAGTGTAAAACTGCCCAAATAAGTTACAACACATGCTCATATAAGTTGCTTATAAAATAGCAACATTCGTGTATACCTCTTAGGCCCATCCTGGAATGCCCCTGGATTGCTCATTTTTTATGCCTGTAGATGTATGCACAAAAGTGAAAATACATGCATATGTTTGATGTTTATAAAATGGCATGTACGAGAGTTCAGACTGCTTACACTTGTATATGCTAGTTTTACTTGAGTAACTCCTTTGAAAATTCACCCCCTTTTGTATACATGCAAAGTACTTTCTGATCTTGGAGTTAAAGAAGACTTTTTGATAAATCTGTAGCAATAGATAATTGGAAGGGTATTAATGAAAATATGCACTCTCCAAGCCTTTGCTGCCCAAATGTTGCTAAAGACTGACCAACCCTTGGCATGATATGGCATGTTCTGTTGTCCCACAAAGCTTCCACATGATGGAACAGCATGAGTCAAGCAATAGCAAGAGGATTAGCAGGGTATTCATGATTAGCTATCCTTAAGGATACCTGGAGAAACCCAAAAATTTCTAACAAAAAGAAGCAGGGAGCTGGCTGGGTTGGAGACAGGTACAATGGTTTGGCAGGGAGCTAAGGCTTCTCAAGCCTTTTCTGTTAATCATGACATTCTAGTTTAGGCAAAAAGGCTCATAAGAATATAAGAACTTACAATTTGCTATACTAAGTCAGACCAAAGATTCATCAAGCCCAGTATCCTGTTTCTAACAGTGGCCAATCCAGGTCACAAGTGTTGCAATTGGCGGTCTGGACTTCACAGCGCATACAGCAGGACGCCGATGCTGACTTCTGCTGAGCTGACCACCATTCTGTAACCAGGTAAGATGCCACTGATGTTTTTTGTGCAGCACACTCTCCCCAAGCATGTGATTGCCTGCTTCTCCCCCTTTAAAGGGACCATGGTGGGAAAGATCCCTGCCACCCCTAGAGATGACATTGTTGATGCTGCCCTATGAAACGGCAGACTCCCAACTTGTCAATAGTGCGAGTAGCTCCAGCGTTCTTCATCTTCAGTTCCTGTAATCCAGTGTCTTCATTCTTCAGGCCCAGTGTCTTCAGTTCTTCAGCTCTTTGTCTCCTGGTTACTTGTCTGTTCTTCTCCTCATCATCCTGCCCTGCCTATCAGTCCCTCCTTCCCTTTGGATGAGTTTCCAGTGTTGACCTTGGCCTGTCTTCTGGATTCTTTTGACCACCACCTGCCACTGACTACTGCCCATCCTGGGATACTTCTGACCACTACCTGCAAATGACCACTGTCTGTCCCTGGCTACCTCTGACCACTGCCTGCCACTGACCACTGCGTGCTACCAGACTCTTGACCTATGTCCACTCTAACCCAGTGATCTTGATTGATCTTTCCTCCATCAATAGGAGGACCCTACCTAAAACCTGCCAGCCCTGGCAACCAAAAGCTCAATCTGAGGGGAATGTTGGCTGTTTAAGGTGAAGCTGCAGTTGGACTTCTGCCTCATCTGGGTCTGCCTGTAGATGGTGGAGACCTTCAGGGTTCCTCCCTGCAGGTTGTCACCTCCACCTTGTCCTAATAGTCCATGAATCCAACAAGTATCTGGCAGGATCATAAAAGATTGATAGATTCCATGCTGCTTATCCAAGGGAAAACCAGTACATTTTCCCAAGTCTATCTTAATAATGGTTTATGGACTTTTCTTCCAGAAAATTGTCTAAACCTTTTTTAAACCCAGCTACACTAACAACTTTCACCACATCCTCCAGCAACAAATTCCAGAGTTTAATTATGCATTAAGTAAAAAGATATTCCTTCCTATTTGTCTTAAATGTATCACATAATAACTTCATTGAATGTTCACTAGTCTTTGTACTTATGGAAAGAGTAAACTGATTCACATTTACCCATTCCACTCCACTCATTATTATAAAGACCTCTAAAATATCTCCCCTTAGCCATCACTTCTCCAGACTGAAGAACCCTAACCTCTTTAGCCTGTCCCTATAGGGGATTAGTTCCATCCTCACTATAATTTTGGTTGCCCTTGCATTTCCTAATTATTCTATATCTTTTTGAGTTGTGTGCAGTTACAGTCACAGCAATACTGAAGATGAGGTCTCACCATGAAGCGGTACAGAGACATTATGATATTTTGTTGTATTCTCCCTTCCTTTCCTAATAATTAGTCATTCAAGCAGGTTTATTTATACATCCTAAAGTCAGAAAGGACAAATAGGTCAACATTCAAAAGCCATTTAGATGAATAATGTGTTATCCATCTAAATGGCAATGTTTGGAATATTTAACCCCTTATCTGGCTAGATTTTAGCTGGATAAATCATTACCCGACTAAAATCAAGTCAGATACAAAAGAGGTGTTCTGGGAGTGTTTCAGGAAGGAGTTAAGTTATCCAGCTAACTTTTTAACTCTAATCGGATTAGTTACTTGGATAACTTTGGACTTGCTTCAGAGCAGGCCTAAAGTTATCTGGCCCTGTGTGGCCAGATAACTTGCTACATAGCCGGATATCTTTAAATTGATATCTGGGTAAGTAGTGATGTTTTTTAAATACAAAATACAGATTTAAAAAGTCCTGTGGCCCAATCCCTTCCTTACCACACCAAATTTCATATGGTTTTGTTGGGCTGTGCATCCTCCACCCTCAAACCCCCTCCCCCCGCCTAAATTTTCCACAAAGGTCTTGGGGCTCGCAGTTTGTTTTTGACAGAACAGTGCTGGAAGTGCCAGGAGCAGGGACATATGCACCTTGCTCCCAGCAGAAGCTGCTGAGGTATTGAGGAGGGGAGGGCAGCATAGAGGGGCTGCGGACGGGTGGATCATCAGTGTGGGCAGTCAGATTTCTATTTTTGAAAAGAATTGGGGAACTGCAAGCCCCGGGACCTTTGTTAAACATTTGGGGGGTGGGGGGGAGATGCACGGCCCAACAAAGCCAAATGAAATTTTTGTGTGGTAAGGAGGGGATTGGGCCACAGGCCTTTTTAAATCTGTGTTTTTATTTGAGAACCTCACTATTTTTCCCTCCTGGCTTTATGGTGTTATAAATAAACCTTCTTAAAGGACTAACGGAGCCATAGAAAACTTTGTGGAATAAGCAGGGGATCGAGCCTCGGGCCCTTTTGCATTTTTATTGTTTTTATTTAAAAGACAACTGTGTAAATAGCAGCACCAGTGATACGGGCACCTTCAACAGATATCCGGATAAGTATCTTCAAACATAGCCGGTTAAGTTTTTAAGTTATCCAGTTATGTAGCTTGATAACATTAAGCAAGTCTATTCAGCTGAATGCATGGGACAGATTATTTTGCTAACTTCAACCGGATAACTTGTCAACTAAGCGGCTTACTGAACATGGACATCTGCAGGGATACGACGCCAAAAGAATCCACGTCAAAAGGCCTAGCTCTATCTGAGCTCTGAGCAAACATAACAGAAAATAACACATATATCAATATCCAGAGCCAAACTAGGCCTATTAGCCATTCGAGCAAAATACAAACACTTAATAGTTTAAATGTTTTCTGAGGATTTTTACCTACTGGCTTTTCCTTTTGGTCTCCTTCCTCCATGACTTCATGCTACTAGATTCTAATGCAGTAAGACCTGAGCCAAATAAATAAATAATAAAACCTAGAGGGAAAGGAGGCACTCTTTATGGGTCAGTAATCTTTTTTGCTTGGGCTTTAATAATATAGTAACATAGTAAATGATGGCAAAAATATACCCAAGTGATCCATCCAGTTTGCCCAGCAAGCTTTATGTATTCTTTTAAATAATTTATTGTTATTCTGTTTATTTTCATTTCATTTCATTTATTAAAATGTATTCATCGCCTAACACAAATAGGCCTAGGCGATGTGTATATCTGACACACAATCTTTAGTTTCGCAGAAACTAAAATAAACAATACCATATAATGGGACTAAATATACATTGACACTAGACCAAAAATTATAACCCTCGTCATTTAATATAGACAGAATTCACCTTAACTGCTGCTCTGTGCAGGTTACCCTTTATCTTCATTTCCTTCCATTAGGGATCCTCTGTGTTTATTCCAAGCTGTTTTGGATTCCATTCCATCCTTTGAAATGAGTTGTTCAGTATCCCTGGGTCTATATACTCCCTTACAACTGGGGTAAAAGGATTGGAGTTGCCACAATCAAGAAACATGCAGTATGCAAATTTTAGTTAATTCTCTACTGATAATGGTTAGCTAGACACAGAAGTGATCTTTTCCTAGTTGCTCGGTTAAACATAGAGAAGCAACATCTCCAATGGGAAGATTTTCCAGAGTAAATTGTGTCCCTTTACTAAGCACCCTAATAATTATTTTGATTTTCAAAATAATCTGAACCCCTTCTGGGCCCACTTCAAAGCCCCATACATTGCTTTCACATTGCAAAAAGGGCTATACCTAGGCTACCTCAAACACTACTTATCCCCCTGCAAACCCACCTGGAGACTGAGATCCAAAACAGGGACTCTCCTATAACTCCGTGCTCCCAAAGATGCCAGGTTAGCCCAAATCTGCAAGCACATCTTATCCATATTCTTTCCCAGGCTCTGAAACTCTCCCAATGGAGGCCAGAATAGTCACCTCATTATCATTCTGTCACAATGTGGCTCTTTCACTAATCCTTCCTCTCTGATCTACTCCAGCACCAGCACTGACTTCTACCTTTCAGGTTCGTGTGGCCACATGGGAAAATCTCGTTTTCCCACGGATTGACATTTTTTTTTTTCATCAAAAATCATTACGATTTTTGAACAAAAATTCGGGGGAAATGCGATCGTTTATCGATTTTACCGATATATGACGAGTTAAGAAATATCTTACGATATTTTAATTCATCATAAAAACGATTCACATCCCTAGTGCATATGAATATCAGGCCCAGCCTACTATTTAATGTCATCTGGTATAACTATAGTGCATCCAGTGTATGATGTATTGTACATTGTACTGTGCCCATATGTTATTTATTTATTTATTTGAAAATGTTTATATACTGACAATAGTAGGGGGACATCACATCGGTTTACATAAAACTGTAAATTTAGCAAACAGGCTTTACATCAAACTCTGAACTGAATAATGAACAGCTTAAAATATAATGAACAACTTAAATAGGCTAAAGAAAGGGGCAGGAGGGATGACAGGAAGAACATTGGTAGTAAACAACTGATTATGCTATACTATAACATTGGTAGAAATCAACTGATAATACTATAACAACAGCAAGAAAATGCGATAAAACAGGAGGATGGGAATAAGAACAGAAGGAAGAGAATATGAACAGGGGAATAATCTCTAGTAGTTGTTATTGAGGGATAAAGAGGCTATCAAAAGATCTAGTGAGAGAGGAGTGGATCAAGTATAGGCCTGTTTGCTTAAATTTCTTCAGGCGTATCTCCTGGCGTAAGTGAGAGGGCGCAGTATTCCATATTTTGGGGCCAGCAATGGAGAGCGCACGGCTTTTGGTTGCGGAAAGGTTGGTAAGTTTTGGTGATGGGGTGTGTAGGGTTGCCAAGCATTGGTTTCTGATGGGTTTAGCAGAGGTGTGAAATAGGAGAGAGTCATTGAACCAAAGCATGTTTTGATGGTGCAGGGATTTATGGTGAGTGTAAAGGTCTTGTAAAGGATCCGTGATTTGATGGGGAGCCAGTGTTCTGTAACATTTGCATTATCCCATCTGCCCTTCCACTCTATAAAACCTGTGCCACTTGTGTCACATTCTACTATACTTTGCATTATACCTTATGTGCTTTAAATTATGCACTACTCTTCTGCCCCTACTTGCTCCCGCTTGCTATTACAATTTCTCTTATCTTTCTTGCACTATGTGATTCTTACCTTCTTGCCCAATTCCCAATCCATTACTCTATCTCTCCAGCATACTGAACCTCAGTCTGAGTACAGTGATAAGATAGAGAGAAATTAAGCCTTATAATAAATAAATAAATCATAAATAACATCTCCAAATAAATAGTATTAGACTAGAAATCTTCCGGTATAGCTTATATTTAAATGGAATAGCAGTAATACACTAACCGGATCATTCATCAAATCGCGATAGAGCCTTATTGCAAATAGAATATTTAAATTTCAAATTTAAAGAAATGAGGGAGGAGTTTGAGTGGGATTTGGAATAATGAGGTGCCATTAGCGCTGCGGGCGATAATGTTTCACACATTATTGTTGGCAGTAGCGCCGGAAATGCCTACAGCTCTTCTACTGGCGCCACGGGGGCGATCTTGTGCAGCACGGCCGCAAGCGCGGCAAATGAAATCGCACTGCCGCGTTGCAGCCGCCTGCCCACTATCGCCCCCTGCCCCTTTTTCCCCCGCAGGCGATCATTCCACTATGTTTATAGCGGAATGATGAATCCAGGCCTAAGTGAGGGTGTCTCAGCTTTTATGCATTTATCTGTACTCCTCTCATTACATCTTTCATAGGCCTGGATTCATCATTCCGCTATAAACATAGCGGAATGATCGCCTGCGGGGGAAAAAGAGGCAGGGGACGATAGTGGGCAGGCGGCCGCATCGCGATGGTGCATTGTCGCACGCTGCGGTTGCGGCCGTGCTGCACACTATCGCCCCCGTGGCGCCAATGAAATAGCTACCACGGGTGGATTAATGTGCAATACATTATCGCCCACAGCACTACAGGTCCCTAATTTCCCTAAACCCCACGCAAACTCCTCCCCTTTCCCTAATTTAAATGTTCAAATTGTGCTGCGGCAGTTATCGCGTGCAGCGTGGCGGGCAGCAAAGTTTTCCACGTTATCGCCGCTGGCAGCACCGCAGGAAATAAGTACCCCTTTTCCCGTGGTGCTATGGGCGCCATAGTGTACGGTGTGGCTGCACAGCGGCGGGAGAAACCACACTGCTGTAATGCGACTGGCTGACCCTATTGCCCCCCACCCCTTTTGTTTTGTGAAACATCCTGCTATAAATATAGCAGAATAATGAATCTAGGGGTTAGTATGGCAACTGAGACTCCCAGCATCTTTGACAATTCTCAGAAACACTGATTTTTTTCCCAATGAAACTATGAATGAAAATTGGGATTTAACAAGGAAGTGCCATGAAACCCATAAGTATGGCAGCATTACTTAACGGCAGTTTAAAAGGGATGTGCTTTCATTGTAAACAAAAGAGGAAATTTAAATATGATTTCCTGTTGCGTTTCATTTCATTTTTAAAACAAAAGAAAATATGAAAGAAACTTGTCCATTTTTATTTTTATTTGTTTATTTAGATTTTTCTATTCCGCTTTTCGGCACTTCAAAGTGTGCATCAAAGCGGATTACTTTCAGGTACTATAGGTATTCCCCTATCCTCAATGGGCTTACAAGCTAACCCCTGGATTTATCATTTTGCTATAATTAAAGTGAAATGATCGCCCGCAAAAAAAAAAAGGGGGGTTGGGGGGTGATAATGAGTGGAAAGTCGCATCACGGTGGTGCCTTGGTTGCAGGTGTGCTGTACACTACCGTCTCCGTAGCACCAACGAAATAGGTGTAGGTATTTCCAGCGCTACTGCCGGTGTTAATGTGTGAAACATTATCGCCCGCAGCGCTACTGGCCCCTCATTTAACTAAACCCCGCCCAAACTCCTCCCCTTTCCCTCATTTAAATTTTAACATCGTCATGCGGTAGTTATCGCGTGCGTTAGGGCGTTATCGCGTGCGTTAGGGCATTACCGCGTTTTGAAAAAATGACCCTATAATTTCGTACCTGAGGCAACAGAGGGTAAAGTGACTTGCCCAAGGTGACATCTTCACTTCATTTCATTTTAAAATAAACCCTAGCATCACAGCAAAACAAAAAGTATGAGGCCCTCTTCCAGTCCCTAAAGCTTCCCCTTAGCCTCTTGCCCCATGTCTGCCATCTTCTGCATTTGCTCCTGCTCTCTTGGTGACCTGAGGCTGGTGCTATTTTGAAATGCTATCAAAGAACAAAATGGCACCTGCTGACCTGAGGCCAGCGTTATTTTGTTGTACAGTAGGTTTTCAGGTTGGCACCAGCTTCAGGTTAGCTGATGCCATTGTCTGCTATTGCGCCACCAAGGCGAGAGTTATAGAGAATTGCTCCTGCCCTGTGAAGATGACAGACATGGAGTAAGAGGCTGGGGGGGGTGGGGGGTTAGAGGTTAGAGGTTTGGGGGGATTGAGAGAAAAACCAGGAGGGGTTTTTTTTTTGGGGGGGGGGGGTTTGCAGGAGAATTTAACCCATTTTTTCATGTCTTTTTTTTTTAAGTGCTATTTTTTGTTTCAAATAAAGGAAATGAAATAAAATGAAAAAAAAACCAAACCTTCAAACAGAACGAAAACCAATGCATTACACTGGAAAGTTATATCTACAAACATGAAATTCAGTGTTTTAGTAGGTCACAGAGCATCATGTTGCGTGTCATAGGTACCTTTCCACCTCAGAGTCACCCATGTTTCTTCTTTATAGTCACTAGCCAGCATGCCTGGGTGATAATAACATTCTCTGGCTGCCTGGAAGGAGGGATGTCTCTTTCAAGACAAACTCCTCAATGCTCCATTTTGCCAGCAGGGCTTGCTGCAGCTGTGACTGTCATCTTCCATTACTTGGACTCAAGAATGCCACCTCTGTGGCATCTCATTTTAATATGGAAGAGGAATATTTCATTGCTTTTTTTCCCCCTGGATCAGAGTCTTATCTGTAGCACTTGACTGCCATGGTAAAAACCACTATTGAAAACCCCCAAATTAGCTGAAAATTAGAAATAAATCACAACAAGAAAAGATTCAGCTATATAAGGAACTCAATGGAAAAATGTGTAAGCAACCATCATATCTTGCCACATATGCTTTATGGCTTATATTGTCAAGCCCGTAGAGCACTGGGCTTGTCTAGTTCTCTAGACAAGCCCAGTGCTCTACGGGCTTGTCTAGTGCTGAGACAAGCCCAGTGTTAAGCAACCGACATATCTTGCCACATGTGCTTTATGGCATATGCTTTATGGCTTGCCACATATGCTTTATGGCTTATATTGTCAAGCCCGTAGAGCACTGGGCTTGTCTAGTGCTCTAGACAAGCCCAGTGCTCTACGGGCTTGTCTAGTGCTGAGACAAGCCCAGTGCTCTACGGGCTTGTCTAGTGCTGAGACAAGCCCAGTGCTCTACGGGCTTGCCTAGTGCTGAGACAAGCCCAGTGCTCTACGGGCTTGTCTAGTGCTGAGACAAGCCCAGTGCTCTACGGGCTTGTCTAGTGCTGAGACAAGCCCAGTGCTCTACGGGCTTGACAATATAAGCCATAAAGCATATGTGGCAAGATATGACGGTTGCTTGACACATTTTTCCATTGAGTTCCTTATATAGCTGAATCTTTTCTTGTTATGGTAAAAACCACAGCATATCAAAAGTACATCAATATGGCACTAAAGTCACAAAAATGCTTTGTGTATATAATCTTTGCTGTGATCTTTCAAAATACACTCTGGGGCGGATTTTCAGAGCCCTGCTCGCCTAAATCCGCCCAAAACCGGGCGGATTTAGGCGAGCAGGGCCCTCCGCACCGGTGAGCCTATTTTACATAGGCCTACCGGCGCGCGCAGAGCCCCGGGACTCGCGTAAGTCCTGGGGTTCTCCGAGGGGGCGTGTCGGGGGCGGGCCGGTCGTCGCGGCATTTAGGGGGCGTGCCGGCAGCGTTTTGGGGGCGGGTACGGGGGCATGGCTATGGCCCAGGGCGGTCCGGGGGCGTGGCCGTGCCCTCCGTACCCACCCCCAGGTCGCGTCCCGGCGCGCAACAGGTCCGCTGGCGCGCGGGGATTTACTTCTCCCTCTGGGAGGCGTAAATCCCCGGAGAAAGGTAAGGGGGGGGGGGGTGTAGACAGGGCTGGGCGGGTGGGTTAGGTAGAGGAAGGGAGGGGAAGGTGAGGGGAGGGCGTTAGAGGATTCCCTCCAAGGCCGCTCCGATTTCGGAGCGGCCTTGGAGGGAACGGGGGTAGGCTGCGCGGCTCGGCGTGCGCCGGCTATACAGAATTCATAGCCTTGCGCGCGCCGATCCAGGATTTTAGTGGATACGCGCGGCTCCGCGCGTATCTACTAAAATCCAGCGTACTTTTGCTGGCGCCTGATGCGCCAGCAAAAGTACGCCTATTCGCGTTTTTTGAAAATCTACCCCTTTGTGGGCAATAGTCAAAAGTTTTTACATTGGTAAACATGAGTTTACCTGCATAAAAATTAGTTTTGAATATTCCCCTCCTCCCATACACGCATACCAGCATGTGCTCTTTTTCACAACATGCATATTTTTACATGTTCCACAAAATGGGCAGATTTATGGTGTGGGGAGAAAAAGTACAGGTGGAGATTCCATTTTCAAATCTCCGTGTATACTTTAACGTATATACTTCTCTCCTGTTTCCATGCAGGGGCAAAGTAGATGAGTATATGTATACTGTATTTATGGTTGATTTTAAATCACATTTTTTGTTCCATGCACACTAAATAGTAGAAATGCTTTCTAATGCACCAGAATTTCCACTGACAAAATTCAGACTCTGCAGCATTGCACATTATAGTCTCTCCTAGAAGTAACTGAACAAGGACAGATATTTGTACAATTGAAATCAAACTGGAAACGTTATTTTAAGAGTTTATTAACAGACAATTTTTCTATTATATCTTATCAGCACTATAGTATGCTGTTTAATCCTAATGCTATATTACAACAATCCTGAAATATCAATTGCAGTTTCTTTGTTGCTTCATATTAATGCAAAACATTTATACTTTTTATTTTTATTGTTATAATGTTGCATGAGGGATTTTGTAAATGCAATAGGCACAAAAAGACTTTTGGCTTTAGCAATAGATGATTTTAATATGGTTGTGTGCTATTATGGTTTGTGGAAAAGATGCCCAAAACCAGAACACTTAAGTTTTATTGTAGCATTTTCATGGTGACAGAATATTGTTTAGTGCAGGGTATAGTATATAGAGATAGTCAACCAAATTCATAAGTATTTTGTTGCTATACATGCTATATCCCTGCATTACAACAATTCCCATTGCCTTAGGCACCCACTTCAAACTGTAAACTCTTTGGATCAGGGACTGATTGCAACTGGAAAAAATATAAATTGCTTGAGCTAAAATTGGAAAGTGGTGTAGAAATACAAAATATTATTATAATTGTATAAAATTCATTTTAATTTATCATATAACAAAATTAAATTAAATATTACTCCTCTATTCGGCTAAACCTTCCCCTAGATTCCACATCAAAAACACTGACAGACAAAGACTTCCCCCAATTTTTTTATTTGCTCTTGTGAGGTGGAGGTGGTAATGGGGGTGTCGGGATCTTATTTTTGACTTGGAGTGGGGGATGGGTATAGGAAGGGGGCTGGGGACTGATTACTTGATGTTTGGTCTTTGAGGAGGGGAAGGGGGAGGGGGACCAGGCACTTTATTTATGATCTTTGGGTGTAAGGTGGGCCGGAAGACTGGGCAAGCTATTTATGGTTATTGGGGGGGGGGGGGGGGGGCCGGAGGACTGGGCACTTTCTTATGGTCTTTGGGGGGACGGGGGGCTGTCGCTAAGTGACTACATTTAGACCATTTCTTTTTATCTGAGCGAGTCTCAAGGCAGCCCCTGATTGAGATAGAGTTCAGCCCTGACCCTGGCTGAACCTCCTCATTTTCCAACAATTTTTTTATTTTACGGCTGGCACTTTAAATGTGAAACAAGGAGCCTCAGAACCCACATTAGGGAACCGGGCCTCCTGCCTCACATTTAACAGTTTTCAAAGAGCTGTTTCCATTTTTTCGTGGCTGACCTCCTTCTTGGTCGGCAGTGATAAAATATTTGTATGGGGTTGCTTATGCATGAGCTTATTTACATGAATTTGCATTATTCATGCTTGCAAATTGCAATCAAAGAAGGTCATTGTAATAGAGGAGGTAACCTGGGTGAAAAGATGCAAAATATTGCTTATATCACACAATATTACTTTGCTAGTGCTATATCATGGCAATATTGTGCAATATAATACATGTTAGAGCACTACCACAGCTTCATGCATCTCCTTGTAGGTTTGCTAACAAGACAGTGACAGAATAATGACCTCTAAAAGCAATGTTTAATTGTTGGAGGAAACAATTATTTTATTTATTTATTTATTTGTTTTTGTATACCGACATTCAACAATAGTCATCACATCAGTTATCATATAATAAAATAGTAGGAAATACATTGTACAGGATAAGAGAGAAAATTAACAGATGTAGAAGGAAAATAGTGAAAGAGAAATAATTAAATTGAATTTAGGAAATAACTCTTGTTAACATGTTGCAAAAGCTTTTAAAAAGAGAAAAGTTTTTAATTCTTTTTTAAAAGTTTGTAAAGAAGATTCAAGTCTTAAGTCATTTGGAAGAGAGTTCCATAAAAACGGGCCAGCTATTGAAAAAGCACATTGTATTGTTGAAGTGAGATGAGATAATTTAGGAGACGGGGTTTCAAGGAGTCCAGTGTTTGTGGATCGCAAGGTTCTTCTTGATTTTTGAAAATGAAGTGTAGAAGTCCTCCAGTCGGTCTTATTGTTATATAGCACTTTATGAATTAGAGATAGAGTCTTGAATTGTATTCTGTAAAATATTGGTGACCAATGAAGATCTTTAAGCACTGGAGTAATATGATCCGATCTTTTAAGGTTACTAAGTAGACGTACTGCAGCATTTTGTAAAAGTTGAAGAGGAGTAATGGTTGAAGCAGGCAGTCCAAGTAGAATTGAATTACAATAGTCTAATTTTGTGACTAGGAGGGCTTGTAAGGCTATACGGAAATCATGATAGTGAAGGAGTGGTTTAATTCTTTTTAGTATTTGAAGTTTATAAAAACCTTCTTTAATGATGTTATTAATGTAATTATATGAAACAAAGCTAGAATTTTCATGCTTTTATTATATTTTTAACTCTATATCAGAAAATATGATATTGGTTTCCTATTTCTTGCAGTATTTGCATTTGGCGCTAATTACTATACACTTACATTTGTAATTAAAGGATATGCTAACTACTCAGGTTTGAATTGGAACCAGCCTGCTTTTACCTGGTTCAAGTTTGATGGATAACATGGATAACCAGGACTGTCTGGCACTACTCTCACACTCCAACACTTAACCTAAGACAACAAAGAAGGTCAGCAAAGAGCTAGAAACACACATTTTGGATAACAAGGGCTGCATCCTTATTAGTGTAACAAACTCCTGGCAGGATACTACATCAACTAAACAACCCATGCCACTCCTTTACCCCATACCGCTGGCATTTAGGCGGCCTATTTTTTGCTGTATACCAGCAGGCTGAGCATCTTCAGCCTTACTAAGGTTTTGAGTATCATCCAGCAGAGTGCCACCTCAAACCAGGCTCCCCACCCCATCCCAGCTGAGGCCCCCATCACATGTGACTACATCAATAACTCCCACGCCATTGTCATTTGGTGCAACGGCCCCAAATTACTCCAATGGTTTATCAAAGCCTACTAATTGATTTTATAGTCTGTGTATGAAGTTTTAGTTATTGATGATGATTTTGTCTGTATATGATATTTATTTGTATTATTTTATGGGGATTTTTTTTGTAACAAGCCTAAGAATGTTGATAGAGTGGGATGAGAAATACAGAAATAAATAAATAGTGTTGTTTACTGCCAGACAGACAAGACAGATCTATATTGATCTTAATGTGTCTGTTAACCCACCCCTTTTTAGCAATATTGCAAAATAAGAAACAATATCACAAAATGAATCATTAGACAACAAAATATGAGGGCAGGTGGATTGCTGTTATTTGTGGAGAGCGAAAAGAGGGGCGCTTCATGCCCTTCATTCCTTTCAGCCCACTGAGGAATCCCCCACCCCTCCTATCCCCATATGGTCGTCCACTAGCGATGGGAATTTTTCCATTCCATGTTGATCGCACATAGACTTTGATGCGGCCTGGCACCCTTCTTTATGGCATCTCCCCCCCCCCCCCTCCCCAATTCCTGTTATGAATGGTAGTGGTGATCATAATCCAGTACCAGCGCCATGTTATCAAATTCAGATTCAGGTAACTTTATTGGCATGAACATTATATGTATGTTGTCCCAAAATAGCATGCAGAATGATAAAAATAAAAGGGTAGGAAAATAAGGGAAAAATTACAAAACGGTAATAAGTCAAATAAAGCTAGAGGTTATGGAATGTACAGCATCAGGGACTTGCCTCAGGTTTTGGTTCTGGTCTTTATTGTCCCTGTGAGGTTTCATTTCTTCCCCGGTATTTTGCTGCTTTGGGTGTTGTTTCTCCTCTTTCCCTCAGAATTATATAGAGTTTTCATGGCTCATTCTTTTATAGAAAGTCTTGAATACTCTCTGTTAGCTTTTGGGAAATGTGCATCTCTGTTCTTTTTGTATTTTGCAAAGCACTGGAGAAAATGAACTTCTGTTTCTATTTTTCTAGGTTGTATTTTTACACTCTGTCTTCTTGGGGTTTCCAGTTTAGATTTTCTCTGCATCTTTCTATTTCTAGTCTGTGATCACATCCTATATTTGATGAGGGTCTGCCTGTTTTTTTGCATGTGTGAGTGAGGTGAGGTATTCTGCTAATGTGTATTTTGATAGGGATCTCTAGTTGTCCAGCTTGCTCTGTTTTCCAATTTGCTCTTCCCAATAGGAATCATGTGCTTGATTGCTTGAGTTCTGGGTGTTAGTGCTGGATTGCTACATACGTACTGACTGTTTTGTTTTTTTTCCAGGGATTTTTGTTGTTTCTCAGAGAGCTTGGTAGTGGAGGGAGTTTGTGATACTTATTGAGATGATGCCAAAATCTGAATATTCTTTTTTGCTTGGTTAGTAGTAAGGCAATGCATCCTAATTCTGTTCTGAACCTATTATTAGTGATGTTTCAGTAGACAAAGTCTATTTGCAGAACAGGATTTCTATTGGGGTTCTGTCCCAATATTTATAATTTTGGGTTAATATAACATAGAAACATATAATGATAGACCCTGGATCTCACACCCGTATAAGAGGATTGGTTGAATGTTATAAAAAATATCTTTTTATTTCTAATTTATTTATTTCTAAAACTTAATAACAACATACTAGACAGTAACAACCTAACAAAAGATATCAAATTGTAAATACAAGTTAGCAGCATAAGCATTATATCGCAATTCCCTTAACATGATGAGATGACAAAGCACAGGGTCCCATATTTGTTTGCAAACCCATTCCTTTTGGTGGCAGCCTTTTCACATTTAGAGTAAACACAAGCATCATTCCATCACCTATTTACATCTAAATCTGTATTATTCTTCCAACGATTAAGATTTACCATAACTGCAACTGAAATCATAAAATCAACAGGCTTCTTTTCCGTTTTGACAGTGATGTTTGTATAGTTAAAGGATTCTTGAAAATGTAGGATCATGCATATTTGATCCCATACATACTCATCTCCAAAACCCAGACAAGATATAGGATATTTGTCACACATGCTTTCTTTTTTTGCTCTATCTCCATAGTACAAGATCAACATTTAACATCTTCATTTTTCATAACTTTCATCACTTGACTGGTGTCCATATTGCTCGATGAGTAATAAAAAAATAAGGATTGAGTGACCAAGGCTAATAACAAGACACATAATGATTTATTCCAAAATTGAACCCAAGATGTTGAATCCAGCATCATTTCAAGATCTTTTTCCCAATCCTTTTCTGATATTTTATATCTGGAACTGATCCATGATTTTAAGAATTTATACATTTTACGCATACAGGTATGCATCCACTTAAAATTAGGTGCATGTGTGCATATGGCCAGGCTATTTTATAGCATGCGTGCATATATGTATGTACATTAGAAGATAGCTGCTTCCCTGGGTGTGAGCCGACAAACACATGCACATGTGCGCCCACTCGTGGTTTGAAAGTTGTCATCTTAATCTAGTTTCAATAAAGCAAGGCAATGCTTTAACTGTAACCAACTGAAGTACTGAGAGCAAAGCATACCAAAATCTTTCTGAAGCTCATGAAATGGTTTTAGAGTATTTCAATTTAAGAAGTGACCCAGAACCCAAATACCTTTCTCTTACCAATAAATTATCTTTGTATTTATTTTGAATTTAGGATTATTCTATATGGGAGTCTTCTTGGAAAGTGAGCCTGCAGGATTAACCTTAGACTTCATATACTGAAAAGCTTCCAAAGTGGCTTGAATTACTAAACAACTCTGTAATGAAGAGGGACGACATATACTAGCAAAAAGTTGGAATAGGATCCACCATGACCTCTTTTAACTGTAACCAAATCAGTTTATCATACATCCTATCCTCATATAGCCAATAATTATCCTGTCTCAGTACAAAAAAAGTCTTATGATATAGGGTAAATTCAAGAAAAGTTACCCCTCTCAATTGTCTCGACAATTTCAGTTTACCCAGTGCTATTCTAGGAAGCTTTGAACTCCAAAGAAATTTAGCAATATAGCTTTCTAATGTTTTGTACAGTTCCAATTTTAAAGACAGTGACATTATACTGAGTGTATAATTCAGTTTTGGAGTGAGAACCATCTTTATTGCAACCAACCTAGTCCACCAGGACAAATACAGTGTAGACCATCTGGTAACTATATCCTTAACTATGCCCAATAGTTTCTCAGTATTTTTTGCCATGGTCTCTTCCAGAGTGATTGCAAATAAAACCCCTAGATGTGGCAGGATAGATGCAGACCACTGGAAGGGGTATTCCAACAAATCACAGATTTAAGAGGCATAACTACTGTTTTCACCCAGTTCACCTTATATTCTGTAACAGAGGAAAAATGATAAATGGTTTCTAATAAAGTCAAAAGCGAACCAGAAGTATACGCCAATATATCATCTGCATAAATTGATAATTTACACTCAACTTGACCATATTGATACCCTTAACTGTTCTCCTGATATATGGCAAATGCGAGTGCCATCAGAGCCAAATTAAATAACAAAGGAGAAATCGGGTGCCCTGTTTCATCCATTTTTGTAATTGAATTACATATGAATTTAACCCATTATTAAATTATCTGGCTTTGGGGGAAGTATATAATAATTTAACCATTCAAATAAGGTTAGGCTTAAAACCAAACCAATTCAAAATATAAAGCAAATAATCCCACTTTACCCTGTCAAAATCCATTTTCCATGTCCAGAAACAAGGCTAGCCTTAGGGCTTCCAAATGATTAGTTATAGCGAGAATTTTTTAAAGCAATCTAGTATTATCAGAGGTCGATCTCCCAGGCATGAAACCATATTGATCATTATGTATGACAGCAACAATAACATTGAATAATGTCCACACTAAAATCTTTGCATAAATTTAGGAATCCACATTGATGAGTGAAATAGGGTGGTATTTTTGCACATAAAGTGGGTGTTTACCAGGTTTTTCCAGTACAATAATCCTAGCCTCCAGAAAACAGCCTTCCCATGAGCCAGCTTGCAATAATCCATTATATAAATCCCTCAGTTTTAGAGCCAATTCCTGCTTGAAAGCCAGATTGATGACTCCACTCCATCTTGTCCTGGAGTCTTCTTAAGAGAGAGAGAGATTTAATAGCTTCACTTATTTCCTCTATAGTAATATCTTACGCTAAAAGACTACTGTTATGTTCAGCAGTCCATGGGGCCGGCCCACGGACTGCCATCCTTACCTCCAGCCCTGAGTCTGCTGCGTTTTGCCTGCCGCTGATGCTGCTACTCTTACTGACACCGGGGAAGACCCCCAGAGCGGATGTGCAGCAGGCTGCCACACTCTGCCGGCCTCCAATGCTGCTGCTTCCCTGGGCTCTCCTAAGGTGCGCATGTGCTCAACCTTGCTTCTTTTAAAGGGCCTGCAGCAAGAAAAGGCCAGCTTCACCCGATGATGACATCACTAGCATAGGCCTATAAAAGGCCATTTCAGCAGCTCCTCCTTGTTTAGACAATAGGTCAACCACCTTATACAGAGAAAGTTACTTCAGAATGTTCCTGGTCTTCATTCCTGTGTTTCTGGTCTTCATCTCAGCAGTCCTGGTCTTCTTCCCTGAGTTCTTTGTCTTCTCCCTGTTGTCAGTCTTTAGTCTCTTGTCTTTAACCTGTGAATCTTCAGTTCTTCAATGTCTTCTGTGTCTTCTCCTGCCCACATGTGCTGTTCCTTGTCTCCCTGCCTGCCTTGCCATCCCGCCTTTCCTCGGACGGATCTTTGGTTTTGATTTCGGCCTGCTTGACACTCGATGATGCTTGAAATCCACCCGCCACTGACCACTGCCTGACTTGGACAACACTTGAACTTTGTCTGCCACTGATTGACTCCTGACCATATCTGAATGCCACCTGCTTCGACACTGCTTGTCCCCGACTAAGCCTGTACCTATCCAGCCTGGACCCTGGTCTAGACATGGCTATTTCCATGGACTTCTAGCTCATCAACAGAGGCCTGTACCTAAGACCTGTCAGTCCGGAGCCCCAGGGGATGGTATAGGTAAAGCTCCAGTTGGGCCTCTGCTGCAACCAGCTCTGCCAGCCAATGCTGGGACCTGCAGGGCTTCTCCTGTAGGTTGCACCAACTCCACCTTAGCCCAAGGGTTCACACCCACAACTACATTTCATCTCAGACAAACATGAGTATACTAGAAGGTCCAAAAGCTGGCTAAATAGATCTGGAAATGGGGAACTTCTGATGAGTACAACTGGGAATAATATTTAAGCTGTTGATGAATATCTTGATACTTAGTCATAGTTTGATATAGTCATAGTGGCCCTGTTTTAAAGATATAATAGTTTCAGCCCTCTGACCTGCCCTCCAGTTTTTTAAATATTGTGCTAGAATCCAACCAGATTTATTATTCTCAACATAAAACTATGATTTTTGGTAGAAAAGGAACATGCCTGCCCTTTGACTTAAAATATTATTATATTGAAATTTCAGATTTTGAAGTTGTAATAAATAACAGCTCATATTTCTTAGAATGATATGAGACTCCATATTCCTAATATCTTGTTGCAAGATTTCCAATTCCTTATTCCTCTCTTTGGTTTTCCCTAATTAATGATAATGATAATGTCCCACATCCCATCAAATATCAGTGGGATATGATTCACAGAGCTTATGAGCAAAATATACTCTCAGAAGTTTCTAAGAAGCTTAAGAAAATTCTCATTCTCAAGAAGCCCAGAATTGAACTTTCAGGATAGTTTTGGTTTAAAAGATGGCTCCCAGGAAAAGCTTAATGAGATGGCAGCATGGTCTGAAACCAGAGTATTCTCAATACTATTATCCACTACTGAGGTATAAATGCATTGGTTACCAAAAAAAAATCTATTCTGGAATAAAACTATTCTGGAATAAAACTGGTATGGAGGAGAGAAAAAATAAACGTTAAATCAGAAGGATGCTATAAACACTAGGGAATCCAAGTTCAGATATAAAATGCAAAACTGATCATGTCCTTGTTGTTCTTAGCACTGGATTTCCTATCTAAAATGAGATTTAAAGGCAAGGCAAGGTATATATAGTCTAGGGTATGCTCAGCGTCTTGTTTATTTAGAATGAATTTTGAATTTGTGTTGGAGATGATTTGGCCTTGTCTGGAGGATCATAATTTTTGTTTAATCATGTCTACTTGTAGGGCCTATGATTTGCAGTAGGTCTCTAGCAGATTTAGATTCTCTTGTAGTCCTTCTACAGTGGGGGACGGAATGACCAAATCACCTGCATATAGCAGGCATTGACTTCCGAGTCATTTAGTTTTAGCCCTGGATCTGAGAAGCTGTCTAATACTGTGGGGTGATTATTAATATAGATATTAAAGAGAGTAAGGATCAGATTACATCCCTGTCTCACTCCTTACTCCTGTCTGCAGCTGTCTGCATGTTGTTTATTTGTACTTTACAGCTGGTGGATTTATTTATTTATTTTAAATTATTTCTTACTTGCTCATCCACCATTCTAGGTGAATTACAAAGTACATTCATAATAATAATAAAAGAAAACCAGTAATACTATGTTTACCACACAAAAAGGCAAACATACTTAAAAGCAATAACATAAAATTAAACAATTCATATGTGCATGCATTGTCCAAAACATGGATTTAATTATATCATATTTTTTCCCTCAGTTCTAGTTATCAATACCAATGATGGTTCCAGAAAGTCTACCTCCAAAAATGCACATTTTCCTGAAATCTAGGGAAATCCATTTAATTTTATCCAGTGGATTTCAGGAAAATTCACAGCAGATTCCAAGACATTGAAAATGGATCTATCAATTCAAGGAAATTCGCAGCAGTGTTTCTAGAATCCAGTCTAGATTTTTCTGCAAACATACTGCAGATTTTGCCACAATGCATATATATATGGGTTTTTTTTTATTTGTCCAACCAATTGTCAAACCTTTGGAGTTTTTCACAGGTTCATCAAATAAAGTGGAGAACCTCTTTAATTGAGATTTGCAGCACATACATCCAGTATAGTGGAATAGAATGTAGTTTAACCTATAAAGATAGTGACATGCAGGAGTCATGTGATCTTTGTTTAACTATATAATGGAGGGGGCACATCCCATGTGGTTTTATATCAGCAATTGTCTAAAGGAAAGGCAGTTGTCAGTGAGTATACTCAGCGTGTAAGTTTAATGTTACATAGATTTCTTGTATGACATTGGTGTCCACAAAGATAAAGATAAATAACAAATATAATCAGTAATATAGTAACATAGTAACATAGTATTGTCAACAGAAAAAGACTAAATGGTCCATCCAGTCTGCCCAGCAAACTTTCCATAGCAGCAACTGCTGCTCAGTGCAGATCACCCCCAAGTGTCCACCATGGGCAATATGGTCTTTGTGCGTGAATAGGTTTGGTGATTGCTATAAACAACCACGCAATAGAGTATGGAAGGGGGTTTTCTATATGAAAATGTTCTGTTTTTTGGGGGTTTTTTTGTAATAGTTTAACACCAAATCATTGTTTCAAGTTTATCATAGCATTTGAAATATCATCATTCTTCATGATGGTGTGAGAACTGCTGGTTTAATAGGATATGGAATACTCTGGAGAGACTGAATTTGATTAAGAATTTTAAAGTACAATGCTGACTTGTTTATTCTCTATATAAATGTAAGCAGTTTTTATGAGAGGGGTTATAGGTGAGGGTTGTTGAGATATGGTGTGATTTTTTTTCGTAGAATGTAAACCATTTATGGCGAAACATGGTCCATGTTGGGGACCTTAAACCCTGTGTCTCTCGATACAATACGCTTTAAAAACTGTGACTGCTTGATTGGATGCTTATTAAAGTTGCATTCCTTTGTCCTAAGAAAACAATTGAGTTTGCTCCTCCTTAGAAGAAGGGATCTTAACTCCTTAGCTCTACACCTCTATAATCTTGGGAACCACTAATGACTGACAAAGAAATAATATGCTCTTGGAAGAATAATCTAAATAACAGATAAGTTGATATCTTATAAAACTTTATATATTTTACCCCTGAGGAAGCCATAAGTGGCAAAACAAGGGGCCTTATTTGTGATTATTGAAGAGAGTTTAATATTATCATATTAGATTGGATATTAAAATATTTAGGTTATATTACTAAATAAATAATGAATGAGACCCATATATAATATTAAGGACTGGTGGAGTGGAATATAATGCCTTATTAGCAATATAGTTTATTGTACTTCATGCGATATTGTTTATTTATCCTATTTAATGTATGTGTGATTTAAGATTGTGTATGATAGTGTTGTGATCCACCTAGAGTTGTGGATGGGTGGAATATAAATAATTGTAAATAAATAAATAATTATATAAATAAATAAATACCGATTAGCTAAAGGTCACCTGAAACCCATTGGTGATACCTTTCTGCCTAGAGCAGTGGTGGATGTGAATGTTTCACTGCTCCTTTCTTCCTCTTTAGGTTTTAATAATACAAAATATAAAATAAAGGTTTGAAGTTTTTTGTTTACAGGCTGGGCATCAATGGAAATTTTACTATTCTGCTATATAACTACAAATGATGCTAATTATTTTTCTCACCATACATAGCACATTTAAATGTATATTTATTTGTTGATATAAATTTAAAACAGGAAAGGCACATTTTAAGCTTATCAAATTCCTGTTCAGTTTTCTTACAAATTTGCCACTGAAGTAGACTATTTTAATCTGACCTTATTTCATCTACTCTTTCATGATTAGAAAAGCAAAGCTTTATTTATTTGTTTGTTTATTTATTTATTTATTTATCTGATTTATATAAAGCATTTATGTTCAACTGATCAGTGTGGGTTATGCAATGTGAAACATTAAGATAAAGTGAACAGGACAATGCAAAGAATAAATTTAAATTAATACAAATATATAATAAAATCAGTCAAAAGGGGCACGCAAAAGATATGCTCAAAATCCATCATTGGACTATCCTGGAAAGGAATTCCATAAAAAGTAAAGGTTTTAATTTCTAACTAAATTGTAATAAACCTGTTTCTTGCCTTAAGGGTAAAGGTTGTGCATTCCCGGTTTGTGGGCCTGCAAAAGAAAAAGCATGCCGCTGCGCTGAGTGTAAGCAGTAATGTTGAAAAGGAATGGTAAGCTGACATTTGTCAGCAGAACATAAAGTAGGCCTGCAGTGTAAAAGATAATAATGATTTTAAGTGTTCAGGACCATCCTCCTGCAGTGCTTTAAAAGTAAGTAGCTTGAATTTAGCATACAGGGCGCAACAGGGAGTCAATGTGATTCCCTCAGTTTGGTGGGGGTCAGGTGTTCATATTTTCTGCTTCAGTAATGTAATCAGTAAAATTTAAACAAAACCTAAAAACCTGGCTATTCAAAAAAGCCTTCTATCAATAAACTGAGTTCTATTATATACCTTTCAGAATATTTCTACAGACACTCTTATATTGATTTTATTTATTTTATTACAAAGTTATACTTGGTCTTATATTCATACAGTTATTATGTTATATTGTAAAGCTCTATGCTGAATTAATGTTTGAATGTAAACCGAGGTGATGTTTCTTACGGACCCCGGTATATAAAAATCCTTAAATAAATAAAATAAATAAATAATGAGCCATGCCACAGAATTCTGTACTACTTGCAGGGCTTTTAGATAACTCATAGGCGCATGGCGTAAATAACTGAAGCATGAAGAGAATGAAAGAATCGATACAACGTAATAACTAAAATGTGAAATCTGTTATATGATTTTATTTTATTCTATTTTAACTTTCTTTATCCCTTGATCATGTCTTAAACTTTGAGTCAAATGTATCGGAACAATCTGTTGGTAGATGTCAGTGCCTATATTCTGAAGACCACCTCCGTTACCCATTATTACTTGTTGATTACAGCTATGAATGTTTCTTTTGTAAATCGTTGTGATATTTTACATGGAATGACGGTATATAAAATTTATAAATAAATAAATAACATTACAGTAGTATAATGAGGTTAGAATGAGGGCTTGGGTGATTGATCTTGCATTTCCTAAACTGAAAAATATCTGAAATGCATGACTAAACAAAGTTTGAAAAGGGAAAACTTTTAAGTAGCCCTTATCTGTGATCCAAAGAGAGCTGAGCATCAAGAATAACATCTATGTCACTGATTTCAATTAAAAATGGGAAAGCCTGTCCTATAATTGTACTGACCCTGAGGTTTCAAATGTAGTAGATCGACTAACCTCCACAAAAGAAAAAAAAATCAGTCTTCAATATATTTAAAACAACTTAGTAGTAGTCATCCAGACATCCACATCATCTAGGCAAGATAACATCATCTTTAATGTAGGAGTAGGAATAAGTATATTTTGTTTTGAGCACTGTGAAACAAGAATAAAAGATGAATAATTAGGTGACTGAGTGGATAAAAGGCAGGTATGTTGCATTTATGATGATTTTTCCTGCACATTTAGGTTATCTTTTAGTACTGGGTTAATTATGTTCTTTTTGATGACCCAAATATCATCTTAATATCTCCTTTTATACAGCTTCTATTTGTTTATCCACAGATGTTGACCCCCAAAGGTAAAAATAATGAGTGAATCAAGCTTTTACTGTTATTAAACATCATCCCAATTAGATTACTATAATAAATGACATTGACTTACTAATTTTACTTAATGTTATATGTACTACAATTAATGCAGGGAAGTTTACCTGAAGATGACCAATTAACACATTGTGGATTTAACTAGAAAACTAGAGACCATCCTTCCATCACCCAGCATGCATTTGTGCATCTGGAAGTAATACTTCCTTTCATTTTCTTCAATAACTTGTCACTCCTTACGAATTAAATCATTCTCAAAAAATAATCTTTCCACTCTTTTCAAAATCTCTTGCTGTGTAAGCTTTCAAAAGGTCTGGCATGGTTCTCACATAATGAAGGGTGCAAATGTCTTTATGTATTCTACAGGAAGTTGCAAAATTCACACACTCTTCAGAGTTTCCTGCTTCATCTGTGTGAACCCAGGCTTGTATGAAGGCTTTACAGGTGAACTTCAGAGCGGAGCTATGACAAGTCTTAAAATGAGCCAACATTGTTTAAACATGAAAAACATGTGTAAAGAGTTGTAAAATATTACATGATGCACTGCAAAAGAAATGCTGCAGATTTTTTTTTCCTTGGTACATGGCAAACATTCACAAGCCAACTAAAACAACATAAGAACTCCTGTGTTTACTCTTTATAAGACATTTAATAAATTATAGTGAGCTGCAAATGTCACTGGATGGGAATTGTACGAGCTTTACCTTTTCAGTAAAGACTTGCAGCTGGTATGGAAGCTAGGCAGTCTCTACTCATAAGCCTTTTTAATTCAATGTCAGGAGCTCTTCACACAGATATTGCTACATTATTCCTTATCCCAGGTATGGTGTAAGTGTGTCTATTGTATAACATTTAGCAACCTTCTCTAAATTACCTTTTCCAGTGGGGCTCACACCTTATAACAATTCTCTTTCATCTGTGGGAAGGTTCTGTTACCAAACTCTGTCTACATATATCTCATCTTAAAAAAAAAAAAAAGTAACAAGGTCATACTATCAGATGTTTTATGATGGCACTAAGTACTTTGTTGTTCTGTGTAGACAAATTTCAACCATTAAATCATTCCACTTTTGATTTCCATGACCTGCTAATATAAAATTGTTAGCACACAAATCGATGCTATAATCTAATTTCCTTAAAGTTGATCATAAAATGTAATGGTACTGCAACTTAAAGCAGAGATGACATCACTGAAGCCTGTCACATGTGCATGAAAGTGATGGATTCAGACGATTGTATCTATACATGTGAGGTGCAGAGAACTGAATTGTGTAGCTGATTTCATTCCATTACTTCTGTAGAGCTCTTGCTTATATTGTCTGCACTGGAGTACAAATAATTTTAATACAATAGGGAGCTATTTTCATATCCTTTTCATGTAATGATGAGATTATATATGGGGCCGGATTAATCAAAAATCAACACATGGAATGCCTTTGGGCCCATTTAAGATGGAAGGCCACCTTACAAATTGTCCCAAGTGAAGGGAAAGGTTAGGGCTCACTTCAAGCATAGTTACTCTAACTATATGTGATAACAGTATAAAATATTTTAAAAAAAGAAGTGTTACCCCTAGAAATTAGTTAATCATTTCCTCTTGAGACCTCCCTTTGTTGAAAGGCACGCCTGGTGTACCCGCAAATCCCAAGCACTAAACCAATTTGCAAATAAACACACACAGATAGGTGGCTGGCAATCAGCGAACAGGTTTACAATTAAGGAAATCGCTGCCACAAAATAAATAGACAAGTTACTATGGTTTCCATAGTGTTGTACAGGAAGACATGGGCTGCACACAGATAAAGACACTCTTTTAATGTCAATATTGCTAAATGCATTGCTGACAAAAAGAACATGGAAAAGAATGCAAGAAAAATGCACTGTTCAATGGGTTATGTCTTGGCCTTAATAAACAGAAGACTTTGTTCTTTTAGAAATATTTGTCCTCAAACTGTATACTAAATTTGCTATTTTTTAAATTATTATTTTACTGTTCCTAAAAGCATGATTTGGATAAGAATTGCAAATAGTTTAATGCTATGGCTTGTCTATATATTACCTGACTTTGTACAAATGCGCTTATCTGCAGATATTTGGACACAAGGATAAGACACTAAAATCCACTAGCAGAAGCAAAGAATGCTCATACTGAATAAACTACTATAAAGGGGCCTTCTTAACCCCTATCCATTTACATATTATCAACCAAAATATCTCTACTGCGTGTTGGAAATAGTACAGGGCAATTGATACTTTTTTCATGAATGGTGATGTTATAAAGTTCAACAGTTCTGACAAATGGTTTAGAGATCTGAAGATGTTAATAATAGTGCCATAAACTGATCCTCATTCTTTGATGATCACCAAATTACCACTGTGCTAGAAAAAGGAGTGTGTTTTATGGTAATAGGCAGTTTATTGAAATTTGCGCTAATACCTATGGGGTAGATTTTATAAATCTGCGCCTGCGCAAACAAGAGTACGCGGGATTTTAATGGATATGCGCGTAGCCACGTGTATCCATTAAAATCCGGGGTTGTCGCGCGCAAGGCTGCCTAAAATCAGCAGCCTGCTTCCGCTCCCTCCGAGGCTGCTCTGAAATCGGAGCAGCCTCCGAGGGAACTTTCCTTCCGCCTCCCCCCATCCCTATCTAACCCCCCCCCCCCTACCTCTTGTTGTACAAGTTACGCCTCCCCGAAGCAGGCAGAACTGGTGCGCACTGGGCCGGCCGCCAGTGCACAATTCCCAGGCCCGGGAGCAATTTTGGAGGCCTCAGCCACACCCCTGAAATGCCCCAGGGCCAGAACCTTGCCCACAGCCCCACCCCCAAATGACCCACCACCAGGACTCGCCCCCCCAGGAAAGCCCCAGAACTTAAGCATGTCCTGGGGCTTAAGCGTGCTACCGAGCCTACTCAAATTAGGCTCAGTGCACACAGAGGGTACTTCAGCCAGGTTTTCAGGGGGTACATGCGTATCTTACACGTGTACCCCTTTGAAAATCTGGCCCTATGTGAAGAGCTAAGTTACTGCAAATTGAGATTACTTTTTTGCACTTTGAGATAAGTGTTAGAATGTGGTATTGCCTACATACAACCACTGGGGAGAGCATGTTTACTGAGAAAGAGAGTGAGAGAGAGCGTAAGCATAATGCCCTCACCCTAGATAGGTATTTATATCTCTATGGGAGGCCCACCTAGTAACTCGAGGTGAGGTTTAGGTATTAGTATAGGGGTTATGAGCCACTTTGACATTCAAAGTGAGACGTACGAACAGAACAGTGCTCTCTTGTGAAGATTTGATGACCCTCGGAGTGAAGAAACTCTCTACCTGAGTAACATCAAACTAGGTTGAGAGAACATTGCACAAATGTCATCTTTGGGTGAGTTTCCTCACTCCAAGGGTAATCAATTCTTCACAAGAGAGCACTGTTCTGTTCGTATGTCTCACATTGAATGTCAAAGTGGCCCCTAACCCCCTCAAATTCTCGCCCTACCACCGACGGCCCACCACCGGCCATGAGGCTGGGCCCACTCACCTTCCGACTGCCCTAAGCCGGCACTCTTCCTCCTCCTCGAGACAGCATCCGGAGTTCAGAGTCGCACCGCCTGACGTCACTCCGAACGCGACACAGGGGGGATTTAAATCCGAGTTCCCGCACGGGCGACCTTCTCATCACGCGCCAGCGAACCCGACGGCCATCCTCCGCATCACCCTTGCATCTGCCGTAGGAGCTGGGAGAAAGGGCCGCGCAGCCGGCGCCGGACCCATTGGGGTAAGGCCCCTCAAATTCTCACCCTACCACCGCCGGCCATGAGGCCGGGCCCACTCACCTTCCGACTGCCCTAAGCCAGCACTCTTCCTCCTCCTCGAGACAGCATCGGAGTTCAGAGTTGCATCGCCTGACGTCACTCCGAACGCGACACAGAGGGGATTTAAATCCGAGTTCCCGCTCCGGGCGCCGCGCGCCAGGCGTCGCGTGCCAAAGGAGCACAACAAAGGAGCCTGCCCCTTTGTGCGCCCCTTTGTGCAGCCCCGAAGCGCAGCTCTGCAGATCTAGCTAGCTCAACTCAACTCTCCTAGACCGGAGCGGTGGTCGTCTGAGAACTGCCAGGGTAAGGCCTTAATTTATCTTATTTCCCTTACCCATTCTACTCATAATGCCGATAGCGAAGCTCCTTTCCCCCCCTTCTCGGGTGACCGATGCCTTCGAACCCGACCCCCTGCTTGTCCGGCAGCCAGCCAATTTAACTGAACCACGAAACAATACGGCAGTCCACCTCAACCCTTTGAAGACTGCAACCAAAATCTCCCACGTAGGCTCTCGCTTCAGACCCCCTCAAACCACTACCACCCCTGCCTCTATCCCCTATCCTCCACAGATATGCTAAGGCCTAAAGATAACCATACATAGCATCACCCGACCACGTCAACGCTCTAAATTCCTAAGGATGGAAGGATACGCAATACTCTGCTTACTCCATACCCCCTACATTAAGATGAAATCACCAACGCAGCACCAACTCATACCCTATAAAAATCTCATTCCGGTCATGATCTCCCCCCTTACCCAATTCCTTGGGCTTGCATTATTCACTCTAACTCTATTCAGTGCTCAATCGATCACCAAAAAAACTTACATACTACACGACTACCAGCTTGATTCCAAACCAGACATTTGTGCGACCACAGAGACCTGGCTGAAGCCGATGGACACAGTCTTAATAAATCAACTTCCCACCCAGATATATATCTTCTCAATTCCTCGACAAAAGAAAAGAGGGGGAGGACTTCTCCTGCCTGCCAAAAAAGATCTTAATCTCACACTACAACCTATCAACTCAACTCCTAAACTCGAGGTAGGCCTGTTCAAATCCAAATCACTCCAAATCCTCCTTTACACATTGATGTCAATCCTCTATCATCTTACTGCGAAGCACTCCTTTCCTCCCTCATGGACATGGGCTTCATTCAACTCATCAACCAACCCACACATAAAGCAGGTCACACACTTGACCTTATCTTCACAAATGCTAGCCTCATACAACTCTCACCTCCTTCATGCCTCCCAGTACCATGGTCAGACCACTTTATGATCACTTCCACTCTCAAAATGACGACGAGACCTCCTGCCCCTCCTCCGCTCACCACCCTGCACTATAGGAAATCCTGCTCATCAGAAGCCCTCAGCAATTCCCTGATCAAATAACTTCCCAATCTGGATCTTTCAAACCCCAACACAGCCATACTCTCTTGGCAAAATGTCACTGAATCCATAGCTAACAACCTATGCCCACTTTCGTCAAAGAATATCAACCCGGCTCAGAAAAACAAACAACCGTGGTTCTCAAAGGAGCTCCGTTCGTTAAAACAAAGCTTGAGACAGAAAGAAAAGAAATGGCGGAACTCCCCCAACCCCCATTCTCTAGCCATATACAAAGCCGCGCTCCACTACTACAGATCTGCGACACTACGAACTAAAAGAGACTTTTACGCTCACCGTATCCATGATATGATTTTCGATGCGAAAGCTCTCTTCTCTTACATCTCGGATCTCACTAAAACTACCACCTCATCGATCCCTGATACCCTAGCCCAATCAAAAGCCAATGATCTGGCCATCTTTTTCCAGAATAAAATCTCCAATACCCTGGCTAGATTACCCTCTAGCCCTAACACACCACCCTCAGATCCTGTATACCACCCTAACTCGGATGCAGTGTTGGATTCTTTCGAGCCCACTTACACTACAGAGGTTGAAACCCTGCTAAAAAGAATGAAACCATCCACCCACCCACTAGACCAAATTCCATCCAAATTACTGCTTCTAGTACCGGACTCCATCTCCAAATATCTAGCAGATATCATCAATTGCTCACTCTCACAGGGAATCTTCCCGGACGCTCTCAAATTGGCCACCCTTAAACCTATACTTAAAAAACCAAACCTGAACCCAGACGACCCCAATAATTATCGACCTATATCTAACCTGCCATTCTTAGCCAAGATCATGGAGAAAGTGGTAAATAATCAACTATCAAATTACTTGGAAGAACATAAAATACTCCATCCATCACAATACGGATTCCGGAAATAACATAGTACTGAATCCCTCCTCATATCACTCTTAGATCAGGCATACTTGGGCCTTGACAAAGGACACTTCTTCCTGCTAGCACTCCTCGATATCTCCGCTGCGTTTGACACAGTAAACCATGCCATTCTATTAAACAGACTATCAGATATAGGAATCACAGGATCCGCCCTCAGTTGGTTTGACTCATTCCTCAGCAATAGAGGCTATAAGGTTAAAGTCAACAACAAGGAATCTCCTCACACCAATTCGCCATTCGGAGTCCTCCAGGGCTCCTCATTATCTCCCACCCTGTTTAATATCTACCTCCTCCCTCTCTGCCACCTACTCACGACTCTAAAACTGAAGTTTTATATATACGCGGACGACGTTCAAATTTTGATCCCCATAACTGGCTCCTTGGATTCAGCAGTCAAGCTATGAAATTCTCACTTGCAAACGATCAACCATCACCTTACAGATCTTAACTTGGTGCTTAACACTGCAAAGACAGAACTGTTTATCTCTCCAGAAGACAATCAACACCAACAACAGCCATGTGCTAACATCCAAACCTCCCATACTAGAGACCTCGGAGTCATTATCGACAGTCATTTGAGCTTAAAGAAGTTCATAAACCATACTACCAAGGAGTGTTTCTATAAATTACAGGTACTCAAAAAACTCAAACCTCTACTATACCACCATGACTTCAGATCTGTTCTCCAAGCCATCCTTTTCTCTAAGGTCGACTTTTGCATCTCTATCCTCCAAGGACTGCCTGCTGCTACAATAAAATCCTTCCAATTGCTTCAAAATGCGGGGGTGAGAATCCTGACAAACACTAACCAGAGAGAACACATCATGCCTATACTAAAAGATCTGCATTGGCTCCCAGTTAACTGTAGAATACTCCACAAATCACTCACTATTATTCACAAATGCATCTACCATCAGACCCCCCTTGACCTGCTACATCCGCTCAAATTACAAACTACGGCCAGACCGATAAGGGATGCTTATAAGGGATCCCTACATGTTCCCCCAAACAAAGTGGTACACAGATTAAATATCAGAGACCGGGCATTTTCAACAGCAGGTCCCTCCATCTGGAAAGCCTTGCCCCCGGACCTCTGGCAGGAAACCTGCCTCCTGACCTTTAAAAAGAAACTCAAGACATGGTTGTTCGGTCGAGCCTTTCCCTGCTCCTAGACCAATATTTACTTCATTGAATCTAATGCACTGTTTCATTCCGCTTTACATAAACATGTCATAATTTTAGAAAGAATCTTAGAGATCGGCTACCCAAGCCACCCTCACACTCTTTGTATATAGTACTCTATTATTGTTTCTCCCCTTCTTCATTTCCAATCCCCAGTTGCTCGCCCTTGTTATAATGTAACTTTATGCTTCTCCTAATCTCTGTCTCATATCAATTTGTTCTTGTTACAGCTTTGTTCTATGTAAACCGAGTTGATTTGATTTGTATCAAGAAAGTCGGTATAAAAAAGCCTTAAATAAATAATAAATGCATACACTAATACCTAAACCTCACCTCGAGTTACTAGGTGGGCCTCCCATAGAGATATAAATACCTATCTAGGGTGAGCACATTATGGCTAGGTTCTGTCTCTCTCTCTCCCCCCCCACAGGCTGGTGCTCCAGGAGTTTCAAAACTAAAGAGGCCTTTGAAAACACATCATGAAGCCTTCACACAGCTTAATGCTACTGAAAAAGGTGTAGCTCAAATCAGCATTAAAGCTGTGCAATAGGACTTCACAAAATGGTTAACCCTAACTCCTCCTCTTTTTCAGATTTGCATCACACCATACGTTATGGGGCTTATCACATGAGTTAATGGCACTTTTCGCATGTGATAAGCCCTTAACACATGCATAAACACCTTATAGCATTTTGATAAATGACCCCCAATGGCAGGAGGGTTTTCATTTCTTTTTTGTTTCATTGACGGGAGATTTATTTTTGTTTTCCTTTCATTTTGGAGCATCAACCCTCAGCATGAAACATGCCAACATTTTTAAATTATCAAGCTGTCTGATTTTTAAAAAGCCTCCCTAGGCTTTCTCCTATCCTACCCTGGACCACCCTTTCCAACTTACCCATGATGTCTAGGGCCCAAAGAGGGGCAGTACAGCTGTTAGTATCATGAAGGCCTCAAAGTACAAAAAAGAGAGGAAAAGGGCACCAAAAGTGGCATGAAGACTTCAAGGCATCAAAAACAAGGTAAAAGCAGCGCATGAAGAGCCCAGAGCACCAAGGAAAGGGTAAATGGCAATAACAACAGTGGATTGAAGAGCCTAACGCACTGAAAGAGGGGCAAAGCATGAAGATCACAAGGCATCCAAATCAAGAAAGTGGTACAAATAGTGACATGAACAAACCAAGACACAGAATGAGGGGTAAAGCAGCAAAAGAGTGGCATCAAGGCTGAAAGTAAAGGGTATGGCAGCAATCACAGTGGCAACAGCACCCCCTATCCGTCGAGTGAGGGGTAAGACAGCAAGAGGGGTGGCATCAACACAGCAAGGCACTGAACGAAGAAAAACACAGGGCAGAAGGAGCAGCTGAGAAGCAACAGTGGCCCAACAACACAATAAAGCATGGAACCAGAAAAGGGACAGGGCAGGCATGAAGAAAAAGCAGGGTGCTGGACAGCAGCAGCAAACTCCAAGATCCCAAGGCAGCCAGAGCAGGGCAGAGGAGAAGGATTTTTAAAATATTTTTTTTGGGGGGGTAGGGGTGGCAAAACACAGGATATAACCAGGAAAGAAGCAGGGAAGGAGAAGCAGGCTGGGCAGCAAACCTGGCCCAACAACATTTTGAAGCACTGAGCCAGGAGAGAGGTAAGGTATAAGCAGCATGCCAGGCAGTAGAGGAAGAATGGCAACTGTCAACAACACAGCAAGACACCAGAACCAGGAGAGAGGAAGGGGATGAGGAGCAAACCAAGTAGTGGCAGTAAGAGTGGCAACTGGCCACAGCACAGCAAGGCACTGAACCAGAAGAAAGGCAACACATGAGGAGCATGATGGGCAGTGGCCACAAGCATGCTAGCTGGCTACATCACAGCAAGGTGCTGAAGCCAATAAATAAGGACATTTGTTCAGCATAGGTATGCACCAAGTCCTCCTGCCAATTGCTTGAAAATTCAGGGAAACCCACAAAGGAGGTTTATCTTTTAAGAAAACTATCTGGTGCTAGCTGTAAATGATGTGTACTCATGATGTCTCCTGCCATGACAATGCCTACTCATTAAGCACATTGGTTGGTTTGCATGAAAGGAAATGTTGAGCAATCTTGACAAGGTCCAGCCAGACCACAGCCTTGTGTGCACAATATTCCAATGGGTCTGTGTCCTCAAACTCAATGGGTTTTCTAAGATAACATGTAGCTGGAGAACCTATTTTTTCTTCCATGTCACCCTCACTGCCTCTGCCTCTCAAGCTCCCATTCTTGCATCCTCGCCACAAGATTCTCCTTCTGGTAAATCAGATTGTTTGACTAAATGGCACTACTAACTTTCACTGATAGGTTCTTCGGAGTGGCCAGCATGTAAGAATCCAGTTGTAGAAGAATTTGAGCTGATTTTGCAGCTTCAGCTGCAAGAAGTCCAAGAGCATCAACACATCAGTTGCCAGTAGGGATGTGAATCGTTTTTGAACGATTAAAATTATCGTCAGATAATTTTAAAATCGTTCTAAATCGTTAGAGTGCACGATACAATACAAATGCCTCCAATTTATCGTCAGGGGCATTTGTATTGTATCGTTAAATAGGGCATGGGAATTATTTGGGGGAGGGCGGGAAAACCGGCACACCAAAACAACCCCTAAATCCACCCTGACCCTTTAAAATCAATTCCTTACCCTCCCCCACCCTCCTGAACCTCCCCAAAATGTTAAGTTACCTGGTGGTCCAGAGGGGGGGGGGGGTCCCAGCGTGATCTCCCGCTCTCGGGCCATCGGCACCATTTTGGCTGCCACTAATTAAAATGGTGCCGATGGACCGATAAAAAACAAAACCCACCCGACCCTTTAAATCGACCTCCCTTAGCCTCCCCCTCCCTCCCAACCCTTTTTTTTTAGGGAGGCCCGCGCCGCTAAAAAAACAAAACCCACCCGACCCTTTAAATTGACCCCCCAAAACCTTTTAAAATTACCTGGTGGTCCAGGGGGGCCTCGGGGGCCTCGGGGAGAGATCCAGGGGGGCCTCGGGGAGAGGAGAGATCCAGGGGGGCCTTGGGGATAGATTTCCCGTTCCCAGGCACATGGTAAGGGCAAAGGGGCATCGGCGCCATTTTTTTTTTTTAGAACAGCTGATGCCTGGGAATGGGAAATCTATCCCCGAGGCCCCCCTGGATCTCTCCCCGAGGCCCCCCTGGACCACCAGGTAATTTTAAAAGGTTTTGGGGGGGTCGATTTAAAGGGTCGGGAGGGTTTGTTTTTTTTAACGGCGCGGGCTTCCCTAAAAAAAAAATTAGCGATGTGAATTGGAATCGGAAACGATTCCAATTCACATATCTTAACGATCAGATTCCCCCCCCCCCCCCTGCCGAATCTGATCATTAAGACGATCTGGCACACGATTCACATCTCTGGTTGCCAGTCCCTGTTGGTAACCCTGTAACATTTCCTTCAGGATATTAAGTAAAGGGATGACCTCACTCAAATTGGCTGTTGTTGAATTCAAATCTTCCATGTGTCCTTGAAGGGCTTCAGGACTTGCACTGCCTTATCCTGTATAACCAATGCGAATGACCCAAGGGATGATTCCCTCTAGTCTCTGCATCCACAGGCAACTTGTGAAGGGGTGCCTGTGTCTCCACTAGCCTCTGCATCATCAGGAATTCCATCAGGTGCCTATATCTTGAATAAGGTGGTACATAGTGCCCCTACTGCTTTTTGTTTTTCATGGAGAACTTGCTCACCCCTTCACACTCCTGTTAAAATTCTCAGCTATTTTCCTGTACCTCTCTTTTAGTTTTCGACAGGACAAAGCTGCCACCTTTCTTGACCCTTAGCCACATAAAGTCCTTTATTGCTAGATGCAGCAATGTGCTGCCCTAGTTGTGTTCCTGCCACCGTCTGCAACCATAAAATTGGAAACAGTTGTGTGTTTCAAGCCCAGCTGCTATTCCTCTGTCATCACCTTTCTCACTGTTAAGATACAATCCAAGGTAAGACTCTGGTTCATCACCTGGGTATGCAGCATACTTTATTTATTTATTTATTTAACATTTTATATACCGGCATTCGTAGGACACATCATGTCGGTTCACAATTAACTGAGAAAGGAAATTACATTGAACAGGGGGGTTTAACTGGGAGAAATTGGATAATAATTGGATAAAAGGAACAAGGTAAAAAGCGAAGTGCGAGAGAAAAGAGAAAGCAAGCATGGATAACTTAATTGGAAAGATATGGGTTCAAAATTACATATTACATATGTGAACTTATTTACAGCGTTGGGGGGAGGGGTGAGGGGAGAGGGAAAAGGGGGGGGAGAAAATATGCGAAAGGGGAGGTAGAGGTAAGGGAGGGAATGATGTGGTAAAGAAGGCGGGGGGGGAGGCTGAAGAGGCTAAAAGGCGGGGGGGGGGGGGGGGGGGGGGGAGTGGAGGGGGGGAGTTAGGGGGAGCATGGGGTGTGCTGGAAGGGTTACCAGGGTGGGAAAGGTGGGACGGGCTGTATATAGAAAGCAGGTTCCTGCATGCGTGGGAGGCCTAGGGTTGAGAGGAGTTGGGGTAGGCCTGTTTAAACAGCCAAGTTTTTATTCCTTTTTTGAAGTGGCTCAGGGATGGTTCTAGTCGGAGTTTGGCCGGGAGGGAGTTCCAGAGGGAGGGGCCCGCGATAGAGAAGGCTCTT
Source organism: Rhinatrema bivittatum (assembly GCF_901001135.1). NCBI lineage: Eukaryota > Metazoa > Chordata > Amphibia > Gymnophiona > Rhinatrematidae > Rhinatrema > Rhinatrema bivittatum. Next base: position 246,732,246 of record NC_042621.1, on the reverse strand, counting down.
TCCCTGGTGGCGGTGAGGTGCCCAATTTTGAGTGAGGGGGTTTGGAGGGTGCCGGCAAGGGCGTTTCTGGTGGGGCGGTTCGATTGCCATTAAAATTTATGCCTCACCCTTCCTTGCCCAGCTGCCACCAGTGTGTCATTAGGATGTCCCCAGCCCCCACTGGGCCCTTCCATTGTGAATAATGATCATAAAAGGGGCAAGAGCAATACCCACTTCCTTCTCCCCTGCCATAAGCCATTAAAAAAATGGTGCTGGCAGCCCTGAGGCTGGTGCCTAAGTGACATCACTTTGGCACTAGGATGGTCATTGTTTAAAAAAATAAAAGAAATAAAAAATGCTCAAAGTTTTCAGGTGTTTTCATAAATAGCCATTTCTGGTTCAGAAGTGCCATTTGTTTAAAACAAATGTACTTCTCTCATGTGCAGCTCCACATTCAAAAGGGCCAAATATCACGTTCCATGATAAATCTCAAATGCATGTATGCATGCCTCCACTGGTGGAGAAGCTATTTATTTAATTATTTATTTATTTATTTATTTATTTATTTATTTATTTAAAATCTCTTCTATACCGATAGCCGTTCGCACATCGTATCGGTTCACAAAAAACAAAATCTTTTGGGCAGAGCCCTTACAAGTAACCGAAGAATACAATTAACAGGGAGAGTGGATAAAACTGAAAGGCATAACAAAATCAATAAATAAATACAACAACTTTAACATAATTTACAATGTACAAGAATCAGCGGTCATAAAGCATTCTTAGTCAGAGATAGGTGGATGATTCACAGTGGAATTTTTTAAGTAGGTGCAGGTGACATGGGGTAGGCTTGCTGGAAAAGCCAAGTTTTCAGCTTTTTTTTGAATTTGGGAGTGGAGGTCTCCATGCGTATATCATGAGGCAAGGAGTTCCATATGGTGGGGCCGGTGAGTGAAAAAGCTCTGCTTATAGTGGAGGAGAGTTTGAATGATTTGATGGATTGGGCACGTAAGGTTCCTTGGAGCTAGACTAGAAGACTTAATTAATTTAACAGTAGTAATAATAATAGTAAAAATATTATTATTATTAATATTAGTAGTAGTAGTAGTAGTAGAGAAACAATTGAATGATCTAGCTACACAGAAAAAAATATAGAATAGAAAGGAAAAACAGTTACTGTAAATAAGGGGAATTCTCTATAGACAGCAGGATAAATTAGGCATACAAGTAGGGTGACATTATTCTGATGATGCCAAGACAGATAGGGGCAGATTTTCAAAGGCTACATGCGTAACATACGCGCGCTACCCAAGAAAATCTGTCCCTGCACGCGCAGAGCCTATTTTGCATAGACTTGGCAGCAAGCACAAGCCTCGGGAAGCGCGTATGTCCCGGGGCTTCGAAAAAGAGGCAGAAAGGGGACGGGTCCGGGGCCTCCTTCGTTGCGGCCGTGCCAGAGGTTCATGTAAGATATGCCTGCCTCGGGCAGGCGTAAGAAATAAAATAAGGTAGGGGGAGATTTAGGTAGGGCTGTGGGGGGGGGGGGGGGGGGGGGGGGGGGGGACCGAAAAAAAGTTCCCCTCCAATTTCAGAGCGGCCTTGGAGGGAACGGGGAAAGCCATCGGGGCTCCCCTAGGGCTCGGCACGCGCAAGGTGCACAAGTGTGCACCCCCTTGCGTGTGCCGACCCCGGATTTTATAACATGCGCGCGGCTTGGATGGGTATGTGAGCATAAGCATCTTTGTGATCTACAGCACATTACCAATCTTTCTTGCCAGAGAGATCTGGGAGATCCTAAATATCTCCCAGAGCAAAATTTTGTTCAGATTTCTGAGATCTAGGATCAGTTCCATGACTCCTGTCTTTTTTTTTTTTTGGAATTAAGAAATATCTGGAATAGGTACTGGCTCAACTTATCTTTCCTGCAGCAGATATAAAACTTCTTGCTGAAGGAGAAGGCTGTGAGTGTGAAATGAAATTAAGATGATATGATACAGTGGAATTTATCTTTAATGAAGTTGATAACTGTTTTTAATGATGGATAATACCCATTTGTCATTGGTCACTTGATTCCAAGTTTGAGTGAAAAAATGAATTTTTATCCCAATGGTAACAAAAGATATTTTGGAGCTGGAGGAAAGATTATGCTGGATTGTCTCAAAAAGATGGAGGGGCTTTTGATTTGACTGAGGACTGGGACTTTAGTGGTATCTTGTCTCTCTGTCAAGCTCTTTGGTGACTCTATTACTCTTGATTTTGAGTATTTCTTTGTCTTGGGGATTGTCTATAACTTCTTTGAAAAAAGCATTGCCTTCTATAAGAGTAATTATGTTTTCTGAAAGAAGCAGTCTGTTCCCTTGGGGCTGAAGAAAGAGTCTGCAAAGTTGTGCAATGGTCCTTAATGACGTCAATTATTTCCTTGACCCTTTCCCAAATAAATTCTCATCATTGCTAGGGACATCTTTTAGGCCTGCCTTCCTTAACCAAGCCATTTTCCTGGCTCCAATAGTTATGGAAGAAATATGATCTGAGGCAATGGATGTTTCATACACTGATCTAATTAAATTTTGTTCACATTCTTTCTCATCTGCAAGATGAGCATTGAAACTTGGCTTCTCATTATGGTTTATTTATTTAGATATTTTATATACCACCATTCCATGTAATAATCACAATGGTTTACATATGTAATATTCATAATTATTTATCAACAAATCTTGATGGCTTATATAGGTAGTATTCGTAATCAGAGCTTAACAAAGCTCAAATGAAATGAGATATTCCAATACATATTAAATTGCTTGCTAAAGATCTAAGACTTAAGGCAAGCAATACAGGAAAATAATATAACAAATATCACATAATAATCTGTATATTGTTTTAAGACTCTTTTGTTCTCTCATTCTTCCTTATGCTTCAATTAATATCTCTCGTCTATCTTGTTATTGTAGTTCTTTACATTCTAATGATATTAAGTTAGGTTATATGCATTTTTTAATGGCCATGTTTTTAGTTCATATTTAAATCTTTCTATCTGGTATTACATGTAACATCTCAGGTAGAGAATTCCAAAGCTTTGGACCTGCTATTGAAAACGCATGATCTCTTACTTGAGACAGATGTGTACTCCATATAGTCTTTATTTTAAGATCTTAGTGTTCGCTGAGGTGTGTATGGTTGTAATGTCATGCCGATCATACTAGTGTTAATAGAATGAATAATTTTAAATATGAATACTTTGTAATAGATTCGTGATTGTACAGGCAGCAAGTGCAGCGAGATCAGTGACGGTGTAATGTGATCAAGTTTCCTGGTTCCTAATAAAAGTCTAGCTGAGGCATTTTGTAATAGTCGCAATGGTTTCAAGTGACATGTGGAAAGACCGAGGAATAGAGAGTTACAGTAGTCTATATTTAGTGAATTTGTGAAATATTTCAGCTTTTGAAGTCAGTGATACATATATTTTACCATGTAAAGCTGGTGTACCTCTATCCTGGAATTTAGAATTGCACCTTGAAAAGCTTTCTTACTTAGTGAGACCAAGATCATCTGATCCTTCACTGGAGGAAGACTAGAGTGTTCTTTAGAACTTTTGTCTTAAGAGCTGTCTTCATTAGAGATGTGAATCGGAACCGGAATTGGTTCCGATTCCGGTTCCGATTCACATCGTTAATTTTTTTTTGTGCGGCCCGATCGCAGTTTTGTTTATCGGCTGCGCCCGAGCCGATAAACAAAAAAACCCACCCAACCCTTTCAAACTGTTCCCTTAGCTTTCCCCACCCTCCCGAACCCCCCCCCAAAACTTTTTACAAGTACCTGGTGGTCCAGTGGAAGTCCCGGGAGCGATCTCCCGCTCTCGGGGCCGTCAGCTGCCACTAATAAAAATGGCGCCGATGGCCCTTTGCCCTTACCATGTGACAGGGTATCCGTGCCATTGGCCAGGCCCTGTCACATGGTAGGAGTAATGGGCGGCCGGCGCCATCTTTAAAAATGGCATGGATATTTTTGGTTCTCTGTCTTCTTGGAGGGGAAAAACTGCTTCCCTAGTCATGAATGAATCTACAGATTTATATGATATTTTATATTTTTGTATTGTTTTAATAGTTTATTTTAACTTTTTTACATTGTAAACCAATATGATGGTTTTATTTAGAAAATATTTCTAAATAAATAAATAAATAAATAAATCAATCTTTTTTTATGAATACTGGAGAGGGGGAGTGCTCTTAGATAACTCTGGAGATAAATCTGAAGGAAGTCCAGTGGATTCTTCTTTGTTGGTTGAAGGAGGAAATTCATTTCAGAAGTCTTCAGAGGATGGAAAAGAAGATGTGAAATCTAAATCTTCCATATCACAGATATTCTTAGGTTGATCCCCTTATTCTAAATGGATTGTGGAAGTCAAATATATTATTTCTGATTGTGCTTCCATTAGGGATGTGAATCATGTTCCCAATCGTCTTAACGATCAAAATCGTCTGGCAGGAGAAGAAAATCGTGTTAGGCACGATTTTTTAGTTAAAAAATCGGTTTTTCCGATTAGTGCGCACTAAGGGGATCAGTCAATGTGACTAGAACTTGTGCCCTATCCCTGATACCGGGAGTGTTGTGATCTTCCTGCATGCAGTGCCCTATCCCTGATACCAGGGGTGTTGTGATCTTCCTGCATGCAGTGCCCTATCCCTGATACCGGGAGTGTTGTGATCTTCCTGCACACAGTGCCCTAACCCTGATACCAGGGGTGTTGTGATCTTCCTGCACACAGTGCCATATCCCTGATACTGGGAGTGTTGTGATCTTCCTGCACACAGTGCCCTAACCCTGATACCAGGGGTGTTGTGATCTTCCTGCACACAGTGCCCTATCCCTGATACCAGGGGTGTTGTGATCTTCCTGCACACAGTGCCATATCCCTGATACTGGAGTGTTGTGATCTTCCTGCACACAGTGCCCTAACCCTGATACCAGGGGTGTTGTGATCTTCCTGCACACAGTGCCCTATCCCTGATACTGGGAGTGTTGTGATCTTCCTGCACACAGTGCCCTATCCCTGATACCAGGGTGTTTTGATCTTCCTGCACTCAGTGCCATAACCCTGATACTGGGAGTGTTATGATCTTCCTGCACGCATTGCCCTAACCCTGATACCAGGGGTGTTGTGATCTTCCTGCACGCAGTGCCCTATCCCTGATACCAGGGGTGTTGTGATCTTCCTGCACTCAGTGCCATATCCCTGATACTGGGAGTGTTGTGATCTTCCTGCACACAGTGCCCTAACCCTGATACCAGGGGTGTTGTGATCTTCCTGCACAGTGCCCTAACCCTGATACTGGGAGGGTTGTGATCTTCCTGCACGCAGTGCCCTATCCCTGATACTGGGAGTGTTGTGATCTTCCTGCACACAGTGCCCTAACCCTAATACCAGGGGTGTTGTGATCTTCCTGCACACAGTGCCATATCCCTGATACAAGGGGTGTTGTGATCTTCCTGCACTCAGTGCCCTATCCCTGATACCGGGAGTGTTGTGATCTTCCTGCACACAGTGCCCTAACCCTGATACAGGGAGTGTTGTGATCTTCCTGCACGCAGTGCCCTCTCCCTGATACCAGGGGTATTGTGATCTTCCTGCACTCAGTGCCATATCCCTGATACTGGGAGTGTTGTGATCTTCCTGCACACACTAGTGGCCTAACCCTGATACCGGGAGTGTTGTGATCTTCCTGAATGCAGTGCCCTATCCCTGATACCGGGGGTGTTGTGATCTTCCTGTACTCAGTGCCCTATCCCTGATACCGGGAGTGTTGTGATCTTCCTGCACACACTAGTGCCCTAACCCTGATACCGGGAGTGTTGTGATCTTCCTGCATGCAGTGCCCTATCCCTGATACCGGGGGTGTTGTGATCTTCCTGTACTCAGTGCCCTATCCCTGATACCGGGAGTGTTGTGATCTTCCTGCATGCAGTGCCCTAACCCTGATACCGGAAGTGTTGTGATCTTCCTGCATGCAGTGCCGTATCCCTGCTCAGTACAGGAAGATCACAACACCCCCGGTATCAGGGATAGGGCACTGCGTGCAGGAAGATCACAACACCCCAGTATCAGGGTTAGGGCACTGTGTGCAGGAAGATCACAACACCCCTGGTATCAGGGTTAGGGCACTGCGTGCAGGAAGATCACAACACTCCCAGTATCAGGGTTAGGGAACTGTGTGCAGGAAGATCACAACACTCCCGGTATCAGGGATAAGCACAAGTTCTAGTCACATTGACTGATCACATTACTTTTTTTGTCAAGCTACCAACCGTTTCCATTTCCCATCCCCCCAACCATCACCTTAGTGGGATCCTTGGTAACATCAGTAAATAAGAGGGCTGCCAGCCAATAGGAATACATATTCATTCCTAACTGACCTGAAAAGTGTCAATTTGTATCAATTTCTGTTAGTGCGCACTAACTCCCGGTTAGTGCGCACTAACATGATTAACAATTTTTTTACGATAAATCGTTAGAATCCCTATTGTATCGTGTTCTTTAACGATTTAAGACGATTTTAAAATTATCAGACGATAATTTTAATCATTGAAAAACGATTCACATCCCTAGTTTCCATAGCTGATCATTGTAATGGTCTAGAGGCTGGTTGATCTTAAGAACCTCTAGTAACTGAATATGCTTGTTTAGGCATATATTGGAACAAATCTTTGAAAAAATGCTCAAAACACTTTTTCATATTGTCTTCAGCGAACTGAGTGACGTGGTACTATAGAAGAAGGCCATAAAAAGGAATCGTCTGATTCAGCAACCATTACTAGAGATTTGGAGTCTGGTCTGAGCTATTTTGCTGTTGGCTCAGTGTTATCTGTTTGGTGCCAGGGTCTATGCAGGTCTCTACACAAGTGTCAGTGCTTGTAAAAGTAAACATACCTGCTGGGTTAGTTTTGTCTGCACTGAGAGGTCATGCTCTGAGTGGGAAGTCTACTAAAAACCTGCACTGTTCATGGCTCTGATGAAGTTCTGTGCTTGGGGAGGGGGAGGGGGGTCTGCTGAGCAGAAGAAGGTTTCTTGAGCTAGAGGTCTGTTGTGAAGGCTGAAAGACTCCAAGGCCTGAATGGTATGGCTGTGGTGACTACAGATAAACCAACTGTGCCATTTGCTTTTGCACACTCGAATCTTGCAAAGTTGGATCTCTTCTTCACTTCTTAGAGGACTTATCTCCTTTAGAAAAGTGACTTTCCTATTTTGAAAGGGAGTCACTGGTCAGGTATGTTTGACTGAGATTTCCTGGATTTTCAATTTTTTGGACTGGATGGTTTGAAAACCGAAATATCTTCATCTTGTAAGCTCTGTAGGTTCTTGAAGGGCAGGCATTTTACCACAGTGCTTACAATTGGAAACATCATGTTCATATCCCATACAACCCATTGTGGGTGGTATGAATGATTGTATGGTGTATTGAGTGATGTAATTCTCTGTTGTTTTTAAACTTTTTTATAAGTATGTGGTGTAGCTAGCATTTAGTGAGCTTATTATATTCCAATAAAATGTAAACTTGCTATACTAGTTATAATTTGTATTTTATTTGTTTAAATAGACAATTCCTTGTGTATATGTTTATCATCTAGATGGTGCTAGGATGGATAATGCTATCGAGCTCCGAAAAACCTAGAAAGTTTTTTTTGAGCATACATGGGAACTCCTATGACGCTGCCTGTGTACAAGCTCCCTCAGACTTGTTAGTCCATCCTAGCAAACCGGATGTTTATCAGCTCTTATGTCACTGTTTTGCTGCAGTTACAGTATTTTCACTGCTTTTTCCTTTCATTTTCTAAATTTAATTTCATCTTTTTCATTTTTTTTTCCCCCAAATTGAGTTTAATTTAGTTGACAGAATTTTCAGGCCTGTCAGGCTTAAGCTCTGCCCTTGCATGTGAAAGATGGTATCTTCAGACACTCACTCAAGCCATTACCACTCAAGCCATGGTGTGGGTATGAATGGTATGAATGATTGTATGGTGTAGGAGTGATGTAATTCTCTGTTTTTAAAAGAGAAAACAAAGTAACAAGAAGCAGGAGAGACTGTGGCCGCTTTAGGATTGATACCTAATCTACATACAAGTAACATTTACTTTTTCCTTTTCATGCAATATCAAACTATACCCACAACACTGAACAGAAATGGCACAGCACATGCATGCATAGACACAAAGGACAGAGATATAATCAGCCGGTATGCACGGTATAAGAGCTCAGAAACATAGAAACATGGTGGCAGAAAAAGACCGTATGGCTATCTAGTCTGCCCATCCATCCAATTAATTTAGCTTTACAATTCCTATCACTCCCTCAGAGATCCTCTGTATTTATCCAATGCTTTCTTGAATTCAGATGCTATTTTTGTTTTGAAATTAAGTGCCCAGAAATAAAGCACTGTACACTTGCCTCCACAGCATACTAAGCAGACAGACATGCAATATGAAAGCAAACTAGTGCAACCGCAGTTCCACCTAGGGTCACATTCCCAACCTTGGGGAGCACTGGGGCCACTCTCCCAAGGAGGACGAAAATATCTCTGGGGCTGTGGACTGGGGGGGCGGGGGGGCAGGATAACCTACAGGGCCAGTCCTGGGTCAAGGACACACCCAATAAATAAACCAATGTCCACTCAATAATTGTGCTCCAATATAAAAATAGTTTACTGCTATAGATTCAAAATAAAACATAGTAAAACAGCCAAAGAAGTTTGAATACAAAAAACAAAATCACAATTCCTAATGAGATCTTCACTCCTCACAACTAAAGACACTTCTTTCTCATTACACAGTCTCTCCTTTGACCCACCGTGGCCCTCTTTTCCTTTCCATTATCAAAATGATTTACTCACATGGAAGAGAGCCCTTCTGGTTCTGCAGATAGGAATCCACCGAGCCTCACAGCAAGTTCCCTCTAGCACAGTCTGCCTCCTGGTCCAAGCAGGTTCTCACCACAGTTAAAATATAGGTTTCTTTCAATCTTCAAAGCAGCATCAAAAAAATCATATTTGTTTTCCCTTCAGGCTTCCTGAGACTCTGGGAGAGAATCTCTGCCTAACTCCTGCTTCTTCCCTTTGTTGTAACCCTTGAAAAGGTCACAGCTTCATCCTTAGTTTAGGTTTGTACCCGTGGAGAAACTCCAGGCCAGAGACAGTAAGGTTTTTACAACCTTCTCCTGAAGCCAATCCCTTAGGGGCTGGCACAGACTGTCAGTCAAAAAGTGTGTGCAATACCCTCTGACCAAAAGATGACCTTTAAGTAATGGAACCTTCTCACATTACTTCAGTGCCCCCTATGCAACCTTTGCAGACTTCCCTTAGGGGGAAAATCTCCATTTTAAACCTTACACATTCTTAGAACATTAACCTTGCACACTCTTTGTGGCATGTAGGGGGCCACACTAGTAAACACAGATACAAGCCACTATACTGCACACTGGCACACAGGTAAAGGATGAGGATGCACCAGAACTTGCTTCAGTCCCCTGTTTATTTATTTATTTATTTGTTTGTTTCTTTTTATATACCGATGTGATGTAGCCCCTGTGACATAGTAAGGGCAAAGGCTATTGGCGCCATTTTGAATACTGGCAGCTGACGGCCTGAGTGCAGGAGATGGCTCCAGGACCCCCGCTGGACCACCAGGGACTTTTGGCAAGTCTTGGGGGGGGGGGGGACTCCAGACTTGCCAAAAGTCCCTGATGGTCCAGCGGGGTTCCGGGAGCCATCTCCTGCACTCGGGCCGTCGGCTGCCGGTATTCAAAAAGGTGCCGATAGCCCCTGTGACATAGTAAGGGCAAAGGCTATTGGCGCCATTTTGATTACTGGCAGCCGACGGCCCGAGTGCAGGAGATTGCTCCCGGACCCCTGTTGGACCACCAGGGACCTTTGGTAAGTCTTGGGGGGGTCAGGAAGGTGGGGGTTGTAGTTAATTAAATTTAAAGGATTGGGATGGGTTGTTTTTTTTTTGGGAAACTAATACATACATAACTAATGAATGGATCGGGGTCCCCCGAGAACAGATGCAATGGATTTGGCTCCCCATGAATACGAATACCAAATGGGACAAATCCGTCCCTGCTGCACATCCCTACTACTGGGGATATCAGTCAAGCAATGAGGAGCAGCATATGATACCTGCAGTTTCATATTAAGCAGCACCACTAGAGCAGCGTTTCAGAGCAATTTAAAGGGATTTTGACTGTGCTCACTTAGCACTGCTGAAAGGCATCCTGTGCTCTTTTTTTCCCAATGAACAGCAATCTGTATAAAGGGGGCAGGAAGAAGGAATGAGTAGTTCCAGATGTGTCAAGTCCTTTGAGCATGGCATGGCTGAATACATGTCTCAACGCATGCAGTGTCACTCTGCAGAGTTGAAAAACTGGGAGCTGAGAAGGGTTTTATATTGTGAGGCTTACTTTCTCTGTACACTGCAGATGATGGATGTGGCAATGAAGCCCCATGCATGAGTACAGGTGTAGGGGGCATGAATTGTATGGAGTCCTGCAGGGTAGGTGATACAGAAATGGAGCCCCTAATAGTAGAGAAATTCATTTCCCACTGGCCCTACCTTTGCTGTACTGTGTTTGTGTATTGAATGAGCTCACAGTGGTAAAATACTAGTACATTAAAGTGCATGATGTAGGATCAAAAGCTTGAGCAGTCAATTGAATATTATCTGCGATCTGTGATGATAGAAACATGATACATATTTAAATTACAAAATGATTGAATCTTTGAACAACAATTCTCCTAGACTGTTCTATTAAATGTTGCTTTGGATATTTTTTTTTTCAGAAATGTTTATGCTTTGGGAAGAGTTTTTCTTCATGGTTTTGTCCCTGTGTCAATATTAGCTGCATATTCACTAATTTTTCACCAAAGACCTATGCATGAATTTACACCTCCACCACCAACAAAAATTGAATAAAGAAAAATATGTTTTAAACCTCTCAGTAATTACAAATTAACCCAGTATATGATAATTAAAAATCTGACCAGAATAGTAACTTCATATGTTTTTAAGCTCATGGCACTTTAGGACAGTTTTCTGCAACTAGAAGTTCAAAGGAGGAAACACTATCTATCTATCTATCTATCCATCTAATCTATCTATCTATCTATCTATCTGTGTGTGTGTGTGTGTGTGTATGTACATTTCTTAGGTGAAATATTTTCTTTGATCCTGCAGAACACTTGCAAATCTTGAATCTTTAAATGAACTTATCAGGACTAGTTCCCATCCATCAAAATACTTTCTTGATTTATATATAAGCCCTGTTTATATTATGATTACTGCATACATTTTTCTGTCACTAGTAATTTATTTGAAAGTCTTAACCTGGTAGGCTATGAATTCAGTAGTATTTTATACTGACTGCAGTTCAAATAAGTCATCCTCTTCAGAATAATATTCAAAGACCTCACTATAAATCTCATGCTGTGAATGGATCTGACATACAGACAGACAGAAAAGACAGACATATCATATTAACCTCTTATAAATCTTTGGGAGCTAAACCTTTTTTTTTTTTTAAGAATTACAGCATACCTGACACACACATAAAAAAAGCACAAACTGTAGCATTAATAAGATTAGCATTATGCATCAGTAGCTATTTTACACTGTTATAAGGAAGGCATTATAACAGATTGACGACAGATATCGACATTTAGGCTCCTGTTAAGTTAATTTTTGATCTACACTATCTGCATATGACACATTTGCATACTAAACCAACTCCATATATAGTATGCCTCCTTCATTCTTGCTTACTGGTAGTTTTAAAGTGCATTTTTCAGACACATCACAACAGACTAGTGTGCAGCATTTCACGTGGAGTATGTGTAAGTGTTCTGGGTGATTCACAGACTCTGCTAAGCTACTGTTCAATAGTTTGGTGATATCCAGACACTGCTGAAACACTCCCAAATGAACTTTACAGGGAGACATTTTCATTCGCTGCCTCCCTGCTCATGCATATTAACAAATGATATGCAAGGCCTCATTTAATTCACTGATTTTACATTCGGATCACTTGCTCTTTTACAGCTATTTTTACCGGGCTTCATTAATCTTTGTTGAATACAATGGCATACATCTTTAATGCTGGCGCTGTCAAGTTATATTTCAGTTAGAGCTGCAAACTGAATGACAGCAAGCAATATTAATAAATTTAACATAGACTATATCAATTTTTAACCGAATGAGTGCAGGAAACTAAATGTATTATTTTTCATTCAAACCATAGGGTTTATCGCTAGTTAAGGTGCAGCAGAATCTGGAAAACTTGTGACTTGCCATACAAATAGATTTACATCTCATTAATAAGTAAATTAGGCAAATGCCTTTCAAGTTCAGACAAGTACATAAGTGTAATCTCCATATTAAAGAAGTAGTCTTTGATAAACCACTAAGGAATTGCAGCAGCCAAGGATGTGACATGTTGCTGGTGTCTGAAACCCTTCCACATTCCCACCTTTAATTACACTGGCTCATTACTAAAGAGATAAGTGTCTCTCCAGTTAAGATTCTCTAAATGAACAGCAGGCAAGATCCTCCCAGTACATTTTTGCAAAAGCCAGAGAAAAGGTGGTAACAGTTATGAAAAAGAGAAAAAAAAAAAGGAATTATCACCTGCTCTCTTTCTTCCTTGTCAGTAATAACATTAAAACATTAAGATGAATTCCTTGCAAATCTCCGAAAGAAATTGCCCGTGAAGGATAAAGGAAAGAAAACAAAATTTTTTTTTTCAAATTTTCCTTCAACAAACCCAAAAGAGATAATTTGTTGTAAAATTTAAACCCAGTGAGGACTGGTCTGTTAAATTAAAAAAAAAAAAAAAAAAAAAAAAAGTTATGGTTGGTAGGAAACATGTTTTTGCAGTAGCTTTAGTGATTATAGGAAATTACATGCAAAGCCAGAGTTCTGATCCTAAGTTAATTTGTAATTGGAAAAAAATTTAATAATTAGCTATGTCATTCTAATTAAGAATTAGAGAGGTATGCATTAGAAAGTCAACCAATATCAAACTGACAAAATGACAGGAGAAAAATCATCATAGAGCTACAGCAGTAGCACAGCACAGTCTGTTATCTCTCTGTTCCCCCGGTCCAGGTATTTGCTGAGGCCTAATACAGAAAAGCTATCAAAATACAGATATCAAAAGGAGGAGCAGGCCTAGTTCATCATTTAAACACATAAGAAAAAGACAACTGTCAGGGAAAAAGTTGTATAATTTTCTCATGTATGGGTTAATTCACCCATTTTGAAGCATGAAAAGCAGGCTGAGGTGAGTTAATATTTTGCAGGTTTGCAAAAAAATATTTGCTGTTCATAGTTGGAGCAGAGGCTGAGTGGGAGGTTGAGTTGGGATAAACAGGATGGAAATTAATGTTTTATGAAGCAATTTAGGGCCACCCTGCTCCAAGCTTCAGAATGCATTAGCTGCCTCATTTCCCTATACATAAGTCTCATTATCTTTTTTCAGACTTTCAGAATCCATCTGACAATATCAGTCTCCTATAGGAAAAACTGAGGAAGCTGAACCGAGCATATTTGGGCGATGATGTCATCATAGCCTAAGGGTAAGAAATGAAAGAAGCCTGCCCACACTTATATCTGTACACCACCTCATTTATATACTCTCTGAAGCATTTATTTATCCCAGGTCCATGTGACTCAATGGGGAAAATCCCAGTAATAATACACATGTAAAACATGTGTATTACAAGGCAATCATAAAGATCAGTGTCATGGAATGGTACCATGAATCGTGTGCTGCAATCTTTAAACGTTGATAAAAACTGGAGGGCAGGTCATAGCTACAAGATCCTTTCCTGATACACCAAGGTGATGGTGACCTTGGTCCTCCAAAGCAGTACAAGGGTTGACAAACTGTAGTTGGGACTGCTCTACTATGTCAATAACGGTGTCCTCTATATAACTCTCTGTCTGCCTCAGCTTCCCCAGATCTGCCACTCTGGCCTCCTGAAACTGGAATTATCCAAGGAGCTCTTTGTATCGGATGAACATGTACAACCTTCCTTCAAAAGATAAATAATCATATATGTGGCACTCTGTACAAAAGACTGATTATATCCCCAGCTCACTACTGGACTTCTGTCTGTATTTTACTTTTGTTGGGTTTTCATATTTTTAAAAGATGATTAAGGGGTGGGTATGTCTCAATTTAGGAGGTTTTAAATGTGACTAAGGTTTTTACATGTATTTATTGTGTCTTAAATCTAAGGTTTAAAACTGTGATTATTAGGTGACTAATGATTGTATGTGAATGACCAGCAACAGGACTACATTTTATTCGTATTCACTGACTCTATTTTGAAGATTTTCCTCCTAATGGGGGTAATTTATCTATCAAAAAGGTGACTGGAGTGGATGAGGATATCAAACTAATGACTAGTTGTCCAGGAACCAGTATTCTCACCTGCTCAGATTAAGTAAGTGACATTTTCAAACTCACAAGTCTAACATTGGTAAACAAATGCTAACCTTAACTAGCTCAAAGGATTAATCCAAAGTATATTTTTATAGAACAAACACAACTCTAATGCTGGCAAACAAATACCAGCTTTAATTAACTGATAAAATTAATCCAAAGTCTCTCCCCCCCCCCGAAACAAAATTAATTCTAGAAATGGTATCAAATACCAACTTTAACTAGCTTACAAAATTATTCCAAAGTCTATTTCCCCAGAACACACTCAATTATAACACTGGCAAAGAAATGCCAACTTTAACTAGCTCATAGAATTAATCCATGCTGTATTTTATTTATGTATTTATTTATAGACATTTGATATTCAACCTTTTTCCATGAGTGGCCTCAAGACAGATTACAAAAATAGTTTTAATTAATAATTACAGTATATTGGTCAAAGGTCATTTTCAATCACTATTGAATCAGATTTACAATGGATAGCATTGAGAGGGCAAGGTGTATAATTAGAATTCTTACTTGATGGTTCAAGCAGATAGGTTAGAAAGACTGAGGGGTAGATCATTAAAGAAGCGCGCGTGTCCACGTGCGCGCGCTACCCAGGACACACACATGGACACGCTGATTTTATAACATATACGCGCGCATGTTATAAAATCGGAGGGCTATGCACACCGGATTTTGTAATCCGTGCGCGTATGTGTGGACAGCGCGTGCAGGAGGGGGGGGGGTGTAGACCAGCAAATTTTGCGCTGCGACACATCCCAGCCTTCCCCAGTTCCTTCCCAGTCCGCTCCAATTAAGGAGCGGACTGAGAGAGAACTTCCCTACCCCTACCCTAACCTCCCTTCCCCTTCCCCTCTCCTCCTCTCCTCCTCTCCTCCTCTCCTCCTCTCCTCCTCACCCCCTAAACCCTTTCTCCTACCTTTCAAACTTTTTCAAAGTTACTGTCTATGTGCATTCTTTTGACTTTTATAAAATAGCAATTGCACAAGTAGAGGATACTTATGTCCTTTTATGTTAATTTCTATATATGTAGCTCTTTCAAAATTACCTCTTTTATGAGATGTACCATATTTAATACAGACCTTTGAGTTGAAATAAATTCTGCATATCATATGATCATGGTGATGATGATGCATACTTTTAAAAGGCAGCTAATCCAATCTGCCATAAAGAGAGTAACCAATATAATTTCCCTCATGATGTGCACATTTTTGGCATATCATATCTTCTTTTGAACTTCAGGATTTTGAATAAGATATTCACCTGAATGACACAGTTAGTCACCTAAGCCTCCTTGCTAGCTTGTAAATTGGTGAAGAACTCATAAAGAGAAGGTAGCAGAAGGACAGAGAAAAGTGGGAGATAGCAGTAGGGTGGGAAGTGGGAAAACAGGAAAGAAAAGTGGGAAGAGATGAAGAATGAAAAGAGAGAATGGAGGCATCGGTGACATTGACTGATATCTTTGTCTGTAGCCGAACACATTGGGGCTTATTCAACAAACTTTAATGTGCACGTTAAAGCCCCTTGTCCTTGCTAAAAATAGTACTTTGTGTAAAAAGACCTTATTCTGCACGTTAAAGTGGTCTCAAAAGACATTAGCATGAACATGCTAAAATGAGTAACCCACAAATGCAAATGAAGGAAAGTCATTTACAAATAAGGGTTTCCTTTACTCTTGATAAATAGCCTGGCATTTACCTCCACACTATTTACTGAGAACTTACTAAAGAGTCACATTTTAATACCTGCCTTGGACTAGTTGTTAGTTTGCTTTCATGCATGCTATTCAGAGAGCTCCAGAGGGTCTGAAAAATGAAGGCCATGTATGTACAGGAGATGGCACTGTAAAACTTTACCCTTTTGCTCTTGCGCCAATGTGCACATGTGTATGTGCACACCCACGAGTCCATTTAAAAGTTACCATCTACGAAATTGGCATCATCATTACTATTGTTATTGTGAATGGTCAGTCCAAGGAGCACTGTGGACATTCTGAGACTGAATGATTGGTTTTGTGGAAAGTCAAGCCCACACCCCTGGCTAGTCACAAAGCAGGGGGACCTCATGCAATAGGATTTCTCCCAGAGGCAAGTTATTAGCCAGTAGGCTCCCCTGTGCTTCTCCCCCTTCCCAATATAAAAAGAAAATGTTCACAGGCACCGTCAAGACAATGAAGGCATGTTGGAGAGGGAGACAATGACAGAGAAAGGAGAAGGAAATGACATAGTAATTATATCTACACACACTTGAACTCTAGAAAATGTGTTTAAATAATTGTGGCCAAACGAGTCTCAGAAGCTTCTCTCAGCTTACCAACTGTTTTGTTTTTATGCACATAGCTTTTCTTTAATCCACTAACAAACTATGGGGTCCAGCCATATTTTGGTGCTTACACTAAAGAGAGATCACAGAGGGGAGACTAGTCAGATGCTGGTGTCCTTCAGAGTCAGGGTGGCCATATTCCTCCCTGGTCTTCCTGCCATTCTCCTATCGTTCCCTAACCATGTCTTCTTGCTCCACTCTTTGAAGACCATCACTGAGACAGAAAACAGGCATTAATACTCACTCATGTAGGTTTTCTACTTTCTTGGAACTCTCATTATCCTTTTACCTCATCTCCTGGAGTTTAGTAGGTCTCCCTCAGTAATGAGAACCAACCCCATGTTCTAGGTTTCCTTATATACCCTTTCAAAGCAAGGAGGAGGAACCAAGAAGAAAAGAGAACTTATCATATTTGCATTATCACACTTTTAGCTTCCCATCAGTAAGTAACTTGGCAATACTATTTAGTCAATGCATTTTCATTTTTTGTGCATGATAATTATCATTATTATAATTATTATAATAACATAACCATGCTATTGGGGACATTTCTTACCATATACATGCTGAATATTATTGCATCACTTGGTAACCAGCCTGCATGTTAAGACACTAACTTTAAAATGAGCGCGCAAGGGGCACATAATGCTGGAATTTTAATTCATCTGTGCAAGTGCATGCATATGATTTAAAATATACCTAATGTGCCTATGCATGCTCCTAATTTTAAGTGGTTATGAAAGGAAACATTCTTCATGTAGCTTCCTTGGGAATTTGTTGGCAGATAGGCAGATTTTAAAACATGTGCCCTTGAAGGAAATAGCCAGTTTGCCCCATTAGCTGCCAGTTTGCCCAGTCTATCTCTAGGTCATCCAGACTCCTCTGGTTCTTCTGCCTGCACAGTTTACCCAGACCTCTCGCCCAGTTGTTTTAGGCCTAAAATGAGTTTTCTTCAGAATTACCCCTCATCAAGAGCAGAAATAAATAAGTGCAGATAACAGCTCAACATGCACTGTGAATGTGGAATTTAAAAGCCTTATATATGTGAATAAATGTTGGCCCTACCCTGGAATGCCCCTGACAAGCCCTAACTCCACCCCTTTCCCCATGTGTTAAGTTGCTCATGAACGCATATATACGCGTATAATTAGGCCATTTTAAAATACGAGTTGTTCGCGCTTTGCCCAGATATGCAAGCAACTCTTTTAAAATTCACCCCTAAGTTTTCATTGGCTCTTATATTTACATTTTTTGTGTTTTATTTCATAGACTCTGTTGTAGCCAATTTATCAAAGTTTTTCTGCAATTCCAAAATTGTTCCATATTTAGCCTAGTTTTTTGAATTATATTTGCTAAAAATGTCAGTTATGACTTGAGTCACCTAGAATTACTTGTGTTATATAGGAAGAATATAAATTTGCAAAATAAAATAGATAAATACATTTTTTCATTGATACGTTTAGAGCAATTGTGTTCATTCTCCTAACCAAACCTCCTTCCCTTCAACTTATTATTATTTATTTACTTGATTAATCACTGTGTCATGCAAATGTGAATCAAACTCGGGACCCCTAATCTGCTGTGATTTCAGGACCATTGCCACAAAATGTATCTTTTGTCACAGAATCATGGCAAACTGCCCTCCCACTCTCTACTTACTGCTACTGCTCCCTTCCAGCTGTTGCTTTAACTATTACTAAAAAGTCTTCTGATGCCCCAACACAGCTTGCCACTGCAGATGAAAACTGCTATGTAAACCCCTTGCCACTGAGGTCTGAAATGCATGTATTGCTAATTGCCCTTTTGCCCCAACCTCCATTACCAATGCCAAGGCCAGATAAGCGGCTGCTGTTCACCTGTGTTATCCCCCCATTCTAACTGAAAGACCAAGCAGATATGCAACCTCTTTTCAATATCCAATCTCCCTCCCCCCTTCCCACACTCACACACACATTCCGTACAGATGCACAGCTGTTGCTGCTGAGATTTGTCATTATGTCAGTCTTCACCCCAATCCTGCATCTACAGTACCATCGCTGCGACTGGCTATGTGGTTATCACCGTTGAAGACCTTTGATTCTGTTTCTTCTTTACTCTTGCCTCTGCTAATGCACAGCATTAATAAACAAAGCCCCATAGCATCCAAGGCAGAAGAAATGAGCTTAAGAGGTAATGGTAAGGCATGGAATTAAGGACCACTGTAAAAATGAAATGAGTAGGGTAGGAGACTAAGTGGAGGAATATGAGACTAGAGGAGAGAGACTATGAGAGAGAGAGGGATGGCTTGTCTGAAGGCAGAGAGTTAAGGTGAAGGTAGAGGAAGGAATTTGAGAATCTGGACAGATGAAGCTGGAAGAGTGATGCTAGACATGAGAGTGATGTGAGGATGGAGGCACATGGTGAGAGGGTAGAGTTGAAAATGAAGGGTGGAAAATGAGAGGCTTGAGGGAGAAGAAACTAGATAAGGGGTCAGAGGAAAAATAGAGGAAAGGAAAGATTCTGGGAGAAAAGGATAGATTTGAGGTTTGTAGGTACATGACTGTTGCTGGGCTACATTGTGCCATAGGCAGGCTGGAGAGTGGGTCCCCTTTGATGTTGTGGCTAGCTGGTAGGGGTGGGGGCAGGGTCTTCTTCTAATGTCATGGCCAGATGGGGGTTGGGGGAATGGTCAGCATTCCTGCTGTTACAAACCCGGAGGTTGACCCCTGTTCCGAGGTAAGTTAGAGTTACCAAAGAGAGTAAACCCTCTCTGGTCCCTATCGTCGGAGGGCAAGGCTTGAAGGTTCAGCAGTCGAATGAAGACTTCGCCCAGGAGGAGCCTGTAGGAACCCGGCCGCTGGGACTTAAGAACTTCTTGAAGACTGAAGATTGGTCTGGATGCAGGCGCCTCCTGCAGGTTGTGGATTCCAGATGGCTGGCACCTCCAGCAGGTCGAGTCAGTCTATGAGTAGAAGCCGAAGAGTGGTCAGGACCCGTTCCGAGGGTCGAAGCCAGGAGAAGAGTCGAATCCGTTCCAGAAGCAAGCCAGGAGAAAGGTCCACAGCCAGTCCAGCGTCAAGCCAAGTGAAGAACCACAGCTGGTCCAAGGCTCAGAAGCCAAGAATCAATCCAATGAGGGAGAAGAACAGAAACAGGAACGAAGATCAGGAACGAAGGTCAGGAACCAGGAACACCAGTATGGAGACTGAACAACCAGAAGCCTCAATACCAAGGCAAGGTCTGAGGAGCAGACCTTGCCTTAAATACCCAAGGTGAGGGAGGAGTCTTGGGAAGGAGCCATGACACTTCCTGTCGTGGCCCCTTTAAATCTCTCTTCAGCCACGTGCGTGGTCTTTAGTAGACAGAAGGGGGAGGAGTCGTCCCGGCCATGCAGAGCCCAGCGGCCGGCCTCAGCAGTGGGCATGGCCCCGGGAAGAGCGCCGAAGGGGCCTGCCTGCTCCAGCAGGGGCCTTGGTGCTAACCCGATGCCACGGGTAAGTACTTGGTCCCGGCTGAGGACCGCCGTAGCTGGCGGTCATGACAGTCAGCCCCGGTTGCGACCATAACTGTACCCCCTCCTTTAGGCCTCCCTCTAGAAGGCTTGGGTTTACCTGGATGTTCATTGTGAAAGTTCTTGAGAAGAGTTTTATCCAGAATGTTCTTAGCAGGCTCCCACAAATTCTCCTCAGATCCAAATCCTTCCCACGCTAGGAGGTATTCCCATGTGATGCCTCGTTTCCAAACATCTAGTACCTCACGCATTTGATATATAGTGTCCTCCTCTGCCCTGAGCTGAGGTGCTTCAGGAACCTTCCGAGTAGGCCAGGTGAAGACCAAAGACTTCAAAAGAGATGTGTAGAAGGAATTGTGGATTCTCAATGAAGTCGGCAGACGAAGTTGATAGGTTACTGGGCCAAGCTGTCATAGCACCGGAAACGGTCTAATATAACGGGGAGCCAGTCGCATGGAAGGAACTCTCAAATGGATGTGCCTGGTGCTAAGCCACACCTTTTCTCCCGGACGGAACTGTGGAGCAGGTCACCGATGTCTGTCGGCAAATGTCTTGGCGGTATGAGCCGCTTTACGAAGCATGAGTTGAGTATGAATCCAGAGTCTTCTTAGTTGTGTAGCAGTGAGCTGGGCTGCTGGGGATGAAACCGGTAACGGCAAAGGCAAGGGCGGCCTGGATTGCTGTCCAAATACAATCTGAAAGAGAGAGGCCCCCGTAGAAGTACATGCGTGAGAATTATGGGAGAATTCAGCCAACAAGAGAAGAGTTGCCCAATCGTCTTGACAAGAGTTGACGTATATTTGCAGAAATTGTTTTAAGGTACGATTCATACGTTCAGTCTGGCCATTGGCATGCAGATGAAACGCAGTGGTAAAGTCTAATGAGTTATGAAATTTTTTACAGAGACTACACCAGTAACGTGCTGTGAACTGAGGACCATGGTCAGAAACAATGTGTTGTGGTAGTCCGTGAAGTCTGAAAGTATGAAGCATAAACAGTTGAGCCAAACGAGGAGCCGACGAGAGGAAGGGCAGTGGGGTAAAGTGGGCCATTTCAGAAAACCGGTCTACTACTACCCATATTACTGTGTTATCCTCCGATGGCGGAAGGTCCACAATAAAGTCTGTGGAGATGTGTGTCCAAGGCTTCGAGGGTGCCGGTAATGGTTGTAAAAGTCCTTGAGTTTTCCCTGTAGGAATCTTATGTTGGGCACAGGTTGGACAAGAAGCCACATATGCTTGTATGTCTTTGCAATTTCCAGGCCACCAATAGTACTGTTGAAGAAGAGACTGCGTCCGGGCTCTTCCTGGGTGCCCGGCTTCCTGAGAATCGTGCCCCCAGGCCAACACTTTGTTATGTAGTCTCTTAGGTACCACTGTTTTACCAAGTGGAACAGTGAAGTTTTCAGCGAGCGTGATGCAAGCTGGATCTATAAAGTATTGAATGGATTCCTCAGTGTCATCCATAGAAAAGGATCACAATAACGCATCTGCCTTACATTCTTGTTCACTGGGCGATATCGAAGTTCGAAGTGAAAACGTGTAAAAAAGAGTGCCCAACGAGCTTGTTGAGGGTTCAAACATTGAGCTTGCTGTGGATATACCAAATTTTTATGGTCTGTATATACCGTTATACGGTGTTGAGCTCCTTCCAACCCTTCTGCCATTCCTCAAAGGCCAGTTTTATGGCAAGCAGCTCTTTATCCCCGATGGAGTAGTTACGTTCCGCTGAAGAAAAGTTTTTTGAAAAATATGAGCAGGGATGAGATGTCCCGGACATGTCATTTTGGCTTAAAACAGCTCCTACTCCTTCAGCAGATGCATCCACCTCCATGATAAATGGATGTTTGGGATCGGGATGCCGAAGACAGGGTTGTTGGAGGAAAGAGTTTTTAAGCTGCTTCAAAAGCCAATTCAGCCTCAACAGGCCATTCCTTGATGTTTGTTCCCTTACGGATGAGGGCGGTAAGAGGTGCAGCCAATTTAGAAAAGTTCTTAAAACTACGATAGTAGTTTGCAAATCCAAGGAAACACTGCAGTGCACATAATCCTTTAGGTTGGGGCCATTCTTGGATACACTTTAATTTGGAAGGGTCCATCTGGAACCCATGCTTGGAAATGATGTACCCTAGAAAAGGTAAGGATTCCTGTTCAAAAATGCATTTTTCGATCTTGGCGTATAAGCGGTTCTCTCTTAAGAGTTGTAATACCTGAACAACATGTTGCCAATGTGTCTGTAGATTGGAGGAAAAAAATCAAAATGTCATTGAGGTAGACTACTATGCACACATAAAGTAGATCTTGGAATATTTCATTAATGAGATGCTGGAATACTGCAGGAGCATTAGTCAATCTGAAAGGCATAACAAGATATTCATAATGACCATCTCTGGTGTTAAAAGCAGTCTTCCACTTGTCCCCTTCCCGAATCCTGATTAGATTATATGCTCCTCGAAGATCCAGTTTAGAGAACACTCTGGTTACCTGAAGGCGGTCAGTTCTGCTATCAGCGGTAGAGGGTATCGGTCCTTGATGGTGATCGCATGGAGCCCACGGTAATCAATACAAGGGCGTAACGTACCATCTTTTTTCCCAACAAAGAAAAACCCAGCTCCTGCTGGAGATTTGGATCATCGAATGAATCCCTTCTGTAGATCATAGTACGAGTCTCCAATGCGGATAGCGGATAAACCCTACCAAGCGGTGGGGTAGTTCCAGGAACCAGGTTAATAGTACAATCAAATTCTCGGTGCGGCGGCAACGTATCTGTGGCCTTCCTAGAGAAGACATTGGTGAATTGTTCATATTGGGAAGGAATGCCCTCCAGATGAGTGGTGCACATAAGGGTACTAGAGGCATTAGATTATTTAATGCAGGTTTCATGGCAGGTTGGATCCCAACGGACCTGTCTTAGTGATGTCCAGTCAAACTGTGGGTTGTGATGTTGCAACCAAGGAATCCCAAGAACAACTGGATGAATGGATTTCTGGACAATACAAAAGGTGATGCTTTCAGTATGATTCGGTGCAATATGGCAATCCAAGGGAATCGTGTGATGAGTATTTCTCCCTGGCAGAGGGTCTCCATGGATGGAAGAGATGATTAATGGTCTTGGACACAGATGGAATTTGCAGTTGTTCTACCACATCTTGCAGGATGAAACTTCCTCCAGCCCCGGAATCTACTAACACCAATGTAGAAAATTTGTGGTCTTCTAGAAGCAGAGTTATCTGCCAGAGAGCCAGAGTAGTGATGCCTAGGTTTACTCCCCCAAAAGAGCCTAGGCTTGGTAGTTTCCCGGACGCGTAGGACAACGCTCACTGAGATGACCCGACCCTCCACAATATAACCAAGGGCCTGCCTTACGTCGCCTTTGCCTTTCTTCTGGAAAGAGAGGTCTATGACCCAACTGCATAGGTTCTTCGCCTGACTTCTCTGCGATGGATGATGATGATCAAGCCGCCGGAGGAGAAGAATGAACAAGATTAGGTGTGGTTGTGTGTCTTCCGGTACTACGTCCTTCATGAGCTCTTTCTTGTATACGGTGATCAATCCTGGTGACTAAGTCAATCAAAGAATCCAAAGAGTGAGGCAACTCACGGGCCGCCATTTTGTCCTTAATTCTGGATGACAATCCTTCCAAGAATATGGTCCGGAGACAGCTTTCTTCCCAATGGAGTTCTGATGTGAGAGTTCTAAATTCTATAGTATAGTCTGCCAACAGACGACCTTCTTGGCGGAGCTGAAGAAGCTTGGAACCAGAGACTACTTGTTTTCCAGAATCGTCAAATACTGTTTGGAACAGTTTCAAGAACTGAGGAAGATTCTGCAGAACAGGACCTGATCGTCTCCAGTAGGGGGAAGCCCACGCCAGGGCCTTGCCTTCCAACAATGATAAAATATATGTAGTTTTAGTCAGATCATCTGGAAAAAGAGAAGCTTGTAGGTGGAAATGCATACTGCATTGATCGAGGAATCCGTGGCATAAACGAGGTTCACCAGTGTAAGGTAGAGGAATAGGCAACGGAATCATAGAATGGGTATTACCCTGTCCCACGGATGGTAGTGGTAAGGATAGAGGAGCTGTCTGAACCGCCATAAAAGAATCCAGCATGGGTTGAGTTGCTCCAGGGAGGCTGCCATAGCTTCTAGGATCCGTTGTTGCTCCATGACTTTCTGGGCCAGTCCAGGAATGGCCTGAAGAGCTGAAGCCTCTGCCAGGTCCATGGCCTTGGTATTCTGTTACAAATCCGGAGGTGGACCTCTGTTCCGAGGTAAGTTATAGTTACCAAAAAGAGTAAACCCTCTCTGGCCTCTACCATCGGAGGGCAAGGCTTGAAGGTTCAGCAGTCGAATGAAACTTCACCCTGGAAGCTCGTGGTTCCCCCAGGAGGAGCCTGTAGGAACCCGGCCACTGGGGCTTAAGAACTTCTTGAAGACTGAAGATTGGTCTGGATGCAGGCACCTCCTGCAGGTCATGGATTCCAGATGGCTGGTGCCTCCAGCAGGTTGAGTCAGTCTAGGAGTAGAAGCTGAAGAGTGGTCAGGACCCATTCCGAGGGTTGAAGCCAGGAGAAGAGTCAAATCCGTTCCAGAAGCAATGCAGGAGAATGGTCCACAGCCAGTCCAGAAGCAAGCCAGGAGAAGGGTCCGCAGCCAGTCCAGGGTCAAGCCAAGCAAAGAACAACAGCCGGTCCAAGGTTCAGAAGCCAAGAATCAATCCAACAAGGGAGAAGAACAGAAATAGGAACGAAGATCAGGAACGAAGGTCAGGAACCAGGAACACCAGTACGGAGACTGAACAACCAGAAGCCTCAATACCAAGGCAAAGTCTGAGGAGCAGACCTTGTCTTAAATACCCAAGGCAAGGGAGGAGCCTTGGGAAGGAGCCATGGCACTTCCTGTCATGGCCCCTTTAAATCTCTCTTCAGCCGCACGCGCGGCTCTTTAGTAGACAGAAGGGGGAGGAGTCGTCCCAGCCATGCTGAGCCCAGCGGCTGGCCTCAGCAGTGGCCATGGCCACGGAAAGAGTGCCGAAGGGGCCTGCCTGCTCCAGCAGGGGCCTCGGTGCTAACCCGACGCAGTGGGTAAGTCCCAGGCCAGTCCCTGCACACTTCTCTTATCAGTGCTCGGGCCTCTGCTCTTCCCACTGATCTGTGCTCTTCCAACTAACCTGCTCTTCCCACTGACCTGTGCTCTTCCCACTGACCTGTGTGTGTTCTCTATGTACAGAGTTCTGTGCAGTTCAAACAACTGATACGTGAAACACATGGGCCATGAGAGAGAGTGAGAACTAGACAGGCACTGGCAGCAGAGGGGCTATGCAGTTATCTCTTGGTGCCCTCACAGACTGGCACCCTGGGCATTCACCCAGCTTACTTCCTCCTCAGGACAGTCCTGTGTAAGTAGGTAAAAAAAGACATGTTAAGGAGGAGGAAAGTCAGGTTGTAGTAGTGAAAGACAGTGTATGGTGTGAGAGGAAACAAAGTAGACAGAGGAATGGAAATGTGAGAATAAATGAAAAGTAAAAATGAGAGAAAAATATGAAAAAAAAGAGTAAGAACAAAAAAGAAAAAAAAATTATCCAGACACAGAGCAGAAAGATTAGAACACTATGTTACTGAAAACAATTGTTCTTCATATTAAACAGTGCAAACAGTATGTGAATGTGTGTAAATATACAGAAGTGCTGCACAACCTCAGAAACTTTCCTGCACAGTTTTAAAGTTTGCAATCAAAATAAAACAACTCGCACACCACAATTATATCTTACTTGTTATGAAGATAATGACCATCATACAGGGCATATGTCATTTTGTGTGAGGACACATTCCAAAATATGCCAATGTTTAATCATAGGTCATTTGTTTTTGGAAAAATTTTTATGCTTATGTAGCCTTCACCAAATTGAAATTATTTTCTTGTATAGCCGTCACCAAATGTTTCACAGTGATATTTCAAAAATTCATTTCAAATGTTCATTTATTCAAAGGAGGGATTCAACAAAACCAACTACTTAGCTGAATGTCCTGTCGAAGTAATTCAAATGAACTTGCAGGGAGGCAAAATGGGGAATTTGAAAATTCTTGACCACACCCAACCTACAGCAGAAATGCAAACTGAACAAGAAAACTAGCTCATTCCACTCTGCTACTTCCTTTTAAGATACCACCCAATATTTGTTGTTACAACTATCAGTCACTGCTGCATGGCAAAATATAGCCCAATAATGTTCATGTTATAATGCAAAAAGTTTTTTTTTTCTTATACTTGTCTAGAATACGAAAAAGAAAGGCAAGATATAAACGAACTGTGACTGCACATTACACTGCCATAATATTTTCAGATTTTCATGTTAACCAGCTGTGAGAGGGGTCCTTCAGTCTTCTGAGATCAAATCTGAAACACATAAATGTTTTTACACAGGACATTTGTGATATCAGATTTACAGTAGCCAGTTGCAAATATTGTTTATTTTTTCCTGTAGTTCTTCTTTGATCCTTTTATATGTGCAGGCAATATGTGGATGATATTCAAAAAGCTGGCAAGTGGACATTTATATATATATTTATAAGAACATGTTATCTGGCTAAAGTTAACAGATAAACGTCCTGTTGAAGATGCTTACCTAAAATTATCTGGCTACCTTTAGCCGGATAGCATTCAAATCTAACCGGTTATGTTGAATATAAGCGGTTAGGTTTGAAAGTTATACAGCTTATTAACTTGCTGCTTAATTAGCTATATTCAAAATAGAACTGGTTAAGTGACTACAAAATAAAACTTAATACATTTTGGGGCCTTCAAACCTGATCCTCCAGTTCCCCACTACAGAAAACACTTTAAAATAAATACAAGCATAACACCAGGTATTACTGAATATCAGCTAAGTTAGCCGGCCACTTTTGCTGTGCCCTGGAATGCCCCCAGGATGCGTCTTTTATATCCAGCCCAGTTTTAGCTGGATACTGATTTATCTGGTTAAAACTTGGCCAGTGGGGAGATATAATTAAACCCCAGGTGTGTCTGGCTAGTTTTCGGACTTAGCCAGACAAATACTTTTGGATATTGACTTTGATACTACTGACTAATCAATAGCAGTCTAGAGCTTAAAGATGCCTTATGTCTTGTCAGCTTTGAAATAATAGAGAGAAACAGGAAATAAAATGGCATGCCTTAGAAGAAATCTCCTTTAGTAATTTGTGCACTTTAATTCACAACCTGGCCACAAAAGGAAGAGCAATATATCCAGCTTAAAGGTACTCTTTTTTGATAGCCAGGAAGGCATTAATATCACTTAGGCTGAAGGACATGCAGCAGTCAGCCATCTGTGATACATCTGCCCATTCAAAGTATTAACTATGCTGTGAAATGTACTACAGCAATAAGAATTCACTTCCCCTTTCTTTAAAATTTTGAATAAAAAAACACTTTGTGAAAATTTACCAGACTTTACTCAGATGTTCACCTAAAGCAGTTAGAGGCATGATTTATTCAAAATGTTACTGTGAGACTTTCACATTTGTTGAAATGCTCATTCCACTGGACCTCAGCTTATTTCAAATTGAAGAATCTCAAACTTTGAATCTGCAACCTAGTGACTATACACTATAAGGTGAACTTTAAAAGCCGCCAAGATACGCACGTACCTCCCGAAGCGTGCACATCTTGGACATTTTCAAAAAGGCTGGGGGCATGAGCATTTCAAGGCATGAACCTAACTTGCACACGTAAATACTTAGCGCTCTGCTGCACACTGATGTCCCCTGCCGCATAACTATTTCTGCTATGGCTGACAGGTAAGTGATAAAATAAAGAAAATTAGGCAGATCAGCAGGGTTTTAAGAGTCGGGACTAACTGGGCGGGGGTGGGGGGGGAAGGAAGGCTATTAAACTAGGGGGGTTTGGAAGACCTTACTCTTAACTGGGTGAACTCGGAACGAACTGGTTTTAGTTGCAATGACGTCAGTATACGCCCCTTTTAAAATCCCCATAACTTTTGTGTAGAAGCAGCATTAAAATTGGGTGGCCAGCCTGTTTTATAACATGTGCACATAGGGGCAGATTTTAAATACTTGCGCGAGCGCGTACTTTTGTTCACGCAGCAGGCGCGAACAAAAGTACGCTGGATTTTATAAGATACGCGCGTAGCCGCGTGTATCTTATAAAATCCGGGGTCAGCGCGCACAAGGGGGTGCACATTTGTGCAACCTGCGCGCGCCGAGCCCAGCGCGCGGTCCCTGTTCCCTCCGAGGCCGCTCCGATTTCAGAGCGGCCTCGGAGGGAACTTTCCTTCGCCCTCCCCCCACCTTCCCCTCCCTTCCCCTACCTTCCCCACCCCCCGGCCTTATCTAAACCCCCCCCTTAACTTTGCGTGCGTCGGCCGGCTGCCCTGCTCCGTGGTCCGGTCCCGGGGGCTGTTCCGGAGGCCACGGCCACGCCCCCGGAATGCCCCCGGGCCAAAACCACGCCCATGTCACCATTCCCGAAATGCCCCGCCCCGCCCCCTAAACGCCGCGTCATCCCGACACGCCCCCGACAGGAAGCCCCGGGACTTACACGCGTCCCGGGGCTCTGCGCGCGCCGGCGGCCTATGCAAAATAGGCGCACCGGCGCGCAAGGGCCCTGCGCGCGTAAATCCGGAAGTGGCCAATCCAGACTACAAGTACTTGGCAAGTACCAAAAAACTAAATATATCCCATGCTACTGATGCTAGTAATAGCAGTGGCTATTTTCTAAGTCAACTTGATTAATAGCAGGTAATGGACTTCTCCTCCAAGAACTTATCCAAACCCTTTTTAAACCCGGGCACACTAACTACATCCCCTGGAAACAAATTCCAGAGTTTAATTGTGTGTTGAGTGAAAAAGAACTTTCTCTGATTAGTTTTAAATGTGCTACAAGCTAACTTCATGGAGTGCCCCCTAGTCATCCTATTATCCGAAAGAGTAAATAACCGATTCACATTTACCCATTCTAGACCTCTCATGATTTTAAACACCTCTATAATATCCCCCCTCAGCCATCTCTTCTCCAAGCTGAATAGCCCTAACCTCTTTGCTTTCCTCATAGTGGAGCTGTTCTGTCCCATTTATCATTTTGGTCACCCTTCTCTGTACCTTCTCCATTGCAACTATATCTTTTTTTAGATGCGGCGACCAGAATTGTACACATTATTCAAGGTGCGGTCTCACCATGGAGTAATACAGAGGTATTATGACATTTTCTGCCATAGAAGGTTGCTGAAGGTCTTAGCTGTTTTTAGCAAAATGGATGAATAGGAAAAGGAATAGGGAAATTACTGAAGGTGCATGATAATTATTCCATGGAACACGGTCTACCACTGCTCTCACCCTTCCCCTATTCACAATTCTAGTCTTTGGATCCTTTCCACCCCTCTGTGATTGTATAGGCATCACTGGAATATACTACAGTGCTAAACTACAGTTCTTCAGCCAGAATTATCACTGTGGGGGTTGGCAGAAGAGCTACTGTTGAGGCAGAAATAGGGAGCACAACTTTCAAACCTTTCTATGTTACAGCATTTGTAAGTATGTGGATGCACAGAAATAATACTTAGCATGTCATTATAGGTGGAATATAAATATTTAATTAATTTAAAAGAAACCCAAAATTGTATTTTATAAAAAGTTCAGCAGGTGCTGCACTTTATAAAATAACGCATATTTATGCTCAATATTACACATGTATGATTCAGTATATATGTATATTTCCAATTCAATTAAACACTTACTTTCTCTACCCATTTCATAAACATATGAGTGTATATTTTATGAACAAAATAAGTGTGACATTGAGTAAATACCCAGAATTAAACATGGAGGCAGGTATTTTATAAAGTATGCACATATATCATTTTAAAAATACTTCCTTGATCATGTACTTAGAAGTATCAGCAAACTGGTGATTCCATCTAGTCCATCTCCAATTTACCTAGACTTTCTAGCACTTCATCCTGAATCCCAGACCTCTCACCAAAGTTGAAGGCAACAGACAAGTCAAATTTCTCTTGTGTGTGTCAATTAGCAGGTATAAAAGTATATGAAGACATTTTCACAAAATAGCAACTAACATGAACTTTAGAACCCTGCCCCAGAATGACCCTAGACCATTCCTTGTTTTTCTCGTAAAATGTATACACAAAACCAAAAATACTCTTTACATTTATAAAAGATCATACATGTACATATATTGCTACTTATACACATGTATATTTTTACATGCAAAACCCCTTTGAAAATTCACTCCATAAGAAATAAATGCCTCACAGAGGATGGAAAAGATAGTAGAAAAATGTTGGCTAAATTACCTCATATCTTGTTTTCGATCACCCAGGTCAGAGACTGAGTGTGACAGCCAAACTAAGCCTGATTCAGATCAGAGTAGGGGGGAAACATAATTTACTTTTGTTCTAAACGTCCAAAGCATTACAAACTATTATAACATTTCAGAGGTGGCCAGAGGCAGGCGAGTTCAGCAGTTCATAGTTTGAGATTTTATAAAATCTGGGCCAGAACTGAAAGTATGTTAGCTTTTCTGGACCAAACCAATTGTCTTCTCTCATCTGTATGGTTGCAATTCAGATTTAATCCAAATAATTTGCTCTTCTTTTAAGGGTCTATATTAGGGATGTGAATCGTTTTAGGACGATTAAAATTATCGTCCGATAATTTTAATATCGTCTTAAACCGTTATGGAACACAATACAATAGAGATTCTAACGATTTATCGTTATAAATCGTTAGAATCGTGAGCCGGCACACTAAAACCCCCTAAAACCCACCCCCGACCCTTTAAATTAAATCCCCCACCCTCCCGAACCCCCCCCCAAATGACTTAAATAACCTGCGGGTCCAGCGGCGGTCCGGAACGGCAGCGGTCCGGAACGGGCTCCTGCTACTGAATCTTGTTGTCTTCGGCCGGCGCCATTTTCCAAAATGGCGCCGAAAAATGGCGGCGGCCATAGACGAACACGATTGGACGGCAGGAGGTCCTTCCGGACCCCCGCTGGACTTTTGGCAAGTCTTGTGGGGGTCAGGAGGCCCCCCCCAAGCTGGCCAAAAGTTCCTGGAGGTCCAGCGGGGGTCAGGGAGCGATTTCCCGCCGCAAATTGTTTTCGTACGGAAAATGGCGCCGGCAGGAGATCGACTGCAGGAGGTCGTTCAGCGAGGGTTCCGGCGCCTCGCTGAACGACCTCCTGCAGTCGATCTCCTGCCGGCGCCATTTTCCGTACGAAAACGATTCGCGGCGGGAAATCGCTCCCTGACCCCCGCTGGACCTCCAGGAACTTTTGGCCAGCTTGGGGGGGGCCTCCTGACCCCCACAAGACTTGCCAAAAGTCCAGCGGGGGTCCGGAAGGACCTCCTGCCGTCCAATCGTGTTCGTCTATGGCCGCCGCCATTTTTCGGCGCCATTTTGGAAAATGGCGCCGGCCGAAGACAACAAGATTCAGTAGCAGGAGCCCGTTCCGGACCGCTGCCGTTCCGGACCGCTGCTGGACCCGCAGATTATTTAAGTCATTTGGGGGGGGTTCGGGAGGGTGGGGGATTTAATTTAAAGGGTCGGGGGTGGGTTTTAGGGGGTTTTAATGTGCCGGTTTTGCGATTTTACGTTTTTTCGATTTTTTATGATTTTTCACGATTTTTCACGATATTTTACCCCCCCAAACGGCAACAATACGATTCCCTCCCCCTCCCAGCCGAAATCGATCATTAAGACGATCGAGGACACGATTCACATCTCTAGTCTATATACAAGTGGGAATAAATAACATTACACAAGGTATGTAAAATATGTTTCTAGAGATAAATAAGAGGAATGTAGGTTAGAAAATTAGATATTAGAAAAGGTCTTTATTAGACAATAATGTGGGCAACCAGGATATATGGCTTCTTTCCATTCCCACTTTACTCACATCCAGTACAAACACCAATCCCACCTATACACAATAAAGAACACCCAACGCATTGGAATCAAAAGGATGCACCTTTATTAGAAAATATAACAACCAGCAACCACAAATATCTAAAGTGCAATACAATTACAATATAGCCAAAACACTCCGGTGGGCATCCGTCATTCCCCAGCAAGATGCACCACCCTCAGGCCACCTGGCCTGTAGGCATTCAGCAGTAGGGATGTGAATCGTTTTTTGACGATTTAAAATATCGTCCGATATATTTTAAATCGTCAAAAATCGTTAGAAGCGCGATACAATAGGAATTCCCCCTATTTATCGTCAAAAATCGTAAATCGGGGGAAGGGGGAGGGGAAGGGGGAGGGCGGAAAAACCGGCACACTAAAACAACCCTAAAACCCACCCCGACCCTTTAAAATAAATCCCCCACCCTCCCGAACCCCCTCAAAATGCCTTAAATTACATGGGGTCCAGAGCGGGGGTCCTGGTGTGATCTTTTACTCTCGGGCCTGCGGTGCATTGTAGAAATGGCGCCGGCGCTACCTTTTCCCTGTCATATGACAGGGCAAAGGTAGCGCCGGCGCCATTTTGTTTTTTGTCCCCTGACGTCAGGAGCATAGGAGATCGCTCCCGGACCCCCGCTGGACCCCCAGGGACTTTTGTCCAGTTTGGGGGGGCCTCCTGACCCCCACAAGACTTGCCAAAAGTCCTGCGGGGTCCAGGAGTGACCTCCTGCAGTTGAATTGTTTTGCCGTACAAAATGACGTCAGGAGCGTAGGAGATCGCTCCCGGACCACCGCTGGACCCCCAGGGACTTTTGGCCAGCTTGGGGGGGCCTCCTGACCCCCACAAGACTTGCCAAAAGTCCAGCAGGGGTCTGGGAACGACCTCCTGCAGGCGAATCATTTTGCCGTACGGCCGGCACCATTTTGTGCAAAATGGCGCCGGCCATATGGCAACACGATTCGACTGCAGGAGGTCATTCTGGACACCCGCTGGACTTTTGGCAAGTCTTGTGGGGGTCAGGTGGCCCCCCCAAGCTGGCCAAAAGTCCCCTGGGGGTCCAGCGGGGGTGCGGGAGCGATCTCCTACGCTCCTGACGTCGGGGGACAAAAAACAAAATGGCGCCGGCGCTACCTTTGACCTGTCCAGGGCAAAGGTAGCGCCGGCACCATTTCTACAACGCACCACAGGCCCGAGAGTAAAAGATCACACCGGGACCCCCGCTCTGGACCCCAGGTAATTTAAGGCATTTTGGGGGGGTTCGGGAGGGTGTGGGATTTATTTTAAAGGGTTGGGGTGGGTTTTAGGGATGTTTTAGTGTGCCGGTTTTCCCGCCCTCCCCCGATTTACGATTTACACGATATTTACAAAAACAAAACCGCGACGATCCGATTCCCTCCCCCCCCCAGCCGAAATCGATCGTTAAGACGATCGATCACACAATTCACATCTCTATTCAGCAGCTCCAGCCATCTCATTTATGAGGCTCCCACCATATCCTAGCAAGGAGCTCCATACCGGATGTAATTGCATTCAGTCACACCAGACAGCACAAGGTTCATCTGAATCAATTATCTAGCCTCCTGATCAATCAGTTGGCACCATCCAATCCACCACTTGTTTGGGTATTTCACCATTTGCACATGATGGTAAAATCAATCACATGCCTCCCACTTCCCCTTCCCCCAGAAGATGCGGCCTAAGATTCCTTAAGCAGCATATCTTCCAGGGCATCCAAAAAGCATTATTTAGCAAATCCTGACCAACATCAGATAATTGCAATCCATCTGCCCTGAGCAATCCACAGATGTTCCAAGACCAAGCCTTTCTTATGTGCCAACCCCAAGGGAGTAAAGCCAGGATACAATTTGTTGATTTATCTTAGCCCTAGCCCCCCCGCCCCCCTCTCCAAAATCATCTGATCTAACAATGCAGGCCTTATAATAATGTGAGCCACAATATAACAGTAGATACATCTTTTTGAACTGCATCGATTAACTAGTGGCATGCCCATTTGCTCAAATCATTCCCACCAAGATATAACAGAAGGACCATCGGCCAGGACCAGCATCTCATCACTGAACTAAGAAAAAGAACAGCAACTGATGTCATCACTTCCCTCAATGTCCAAACTAGTGTACTGTTACACCAGGAAGTTCCAGACTCAAATGCAAACAATAGGGACACTGATGAATTCACCTAAGGACAATGATCTAGACATTTCTGCTCCTATGCCAATGACCTGAAAAACATAGAATTATTATGCTGCACTCTCTGTAAATTCAAAAACCCACCCCCATCTGCACATATGATTTGAAAGTCCCAGATTTACAGTGCCCAAAGTGATGAATAAGTCCCTCTGACAAACCCAACACCACTACCAAAGTAGCTGCACCAATCTGGAAAGCGTGAATCCTAAAAGATTCACCTCCAATCCCTAAGTCCCCAAGGTCCTGCGCAGTACTGCAGAGAATTTATATTTTGTAATAGGATTCCCATTCTAATGTACCAAAAAGTGTGTACTCCCAAAAGGTCGTATCACGAGATATGTCTGCACTCACCGAACCCTCCACAGCCGTCAAGATCAACCAAGTGCCTCTAGTGGATTTATCTGTCTTGAAACAGTAAATCATTAAGCAGACCTTATCCTCTTCCAGCCCCACCTGCTCAAACAGCAGACTGAAGGGGTCTGGATGATTGCTGCATTATCCACCAATTTCCCAATCCTGAACAAAGACTATTCAAAACAAACAAGTCTCATACACAGAAAGACAAATAGATGGCAGAGTATTCCACATGCTAAGAAGCAATTCATGTGTAATGGTAGCCTACCATCCAGCATGGACATCGAACCCCTGCATTATCCTGCCAATTAACGCCAAATGAGAAAGTGACCCACTGGACATCCCCAATAATGAGTTTTAAGAAAAAATATTATCAGACATAGCAGCCCTTGAAATATCCACTGCCTTCACATAAATAACTTAGTCCATGAACAACTCATTGGAGACAAAACTACCCCTTAGAAAATAAAAATTTCAAAATCTTCCCACCCCCGCTGGTATATGCAACCCAAGTTGAAAATGCAATTAAAACTTACAGCAGACTCCATACTTCAGGATGCATATCTTCTAAAGGAAATCTGGGATCACTGCTCCATACTAATCTGTGCCGGGTACCGGCATCCGGAATATTGCTCACTTGCAACAAGAAAAAGAATCTGCTATTGCATTATCGACACCAGAACATGACATGCCCAAAATGTCATGTTAAGCTGCAAACAACATAAAACAAATTCCCACAGCAAGTCTGCCATCAAGAAACACTTTGGAGATTGTCTGTTAATAACCTGCATTACACCCAAATTGTCATACCAAAAATACATTCTTCTGTTCTGCAACCTGTCACCCCATATCGTCAAGACACAAGTATAGTGAATAATTCCAAGAAGGTGATATTCCAAGTAGAGATGTGAATCATTTTTCTGACGATTGAAAATATTGGAAGATATTTTCAAACTCATTAGAATTCGGGGGGCCCCTGAACCTGATAGGAAAACCCCACAAAATTTTTCATGGGTTCTCTTATCATTTTGGGTGGGGGGGGGCGAGAAGAAAGGGCACTTAAAAATAAACCCCAAACCCACCCCAACCCTTTAAATTTAATTCTTTCGCATCCCCCAACCTCCCGACCCCCTCCCCCCAAATTTTTAAAGTACCTGGTGGTCCAGCAGGGGTCCCGGGAGCGATCTCCCGCTCTCGGGCTGACGGCTGCCACTAATCAAAATGGCGCTGATGGCCCTTTGCCCTTAGCATGTGACAGGGTATCCGTGCCATTGGCCGGCCCCTGTCATATGGTAGGAGCAATGGGTGGCACGAGACAGCCGATTAAAATGGGTAAGAATTGCGGGAACGAAGATTTCCCGCGGTTTTTACCCAAACTCGATACCGGAAACGAGTCCGGTACCGATTCACATCCCTAATTCCAAGTATTGCCTTACACTATGCACATCTCAGGCCAGGAAGCTGTATACCACGAACCCTGAAAGTAAACCCTAA